>NC_060138.1:453053356-453656856 GCF_021461385.2 Schistocerca piceifrons | reverse complement strand
CACAAATATTCAAGACAGGAAATAGGAGTAACACATTGAATTACAGACCCATATCATTGACCTCAATATGCAGTAGGATTTTGGAGCATATACTGTACTCGAACATTATGAATCACCTTGAAGAAAATGACTTATTGATACATAACCAACACGGATTCAGAAAATATCGTTCTTGTGCAACACAGCTAGCTCTTTATTGCCATGAAGTAATGTGTGCTGTCCACAAGGGATCCCAAATCGATTCCATATTCCTAGATTTCCAGAAGGCTTTTGATACCGTTCCTGACAAGCGACTATTAATCAAATTGCGTGCATATGGAGTTTGTCTCAATTGCGTGACTGGGTACGTGATTTCCTCTCAGAGAGGTCACAGTTCGTAGTGATAGACGGTAAATCATCGAGTAGAACAGAAGTGATATCTGGTGTTCCGTATGGTAGTGTCATAGGCCCTCTGCTGTTCCTGATTTACATAAATGATCTAGGAGATAATCTGAGCAGCCCCTTTAGATTGTTTGCAGATGCTGCTGCAATTTACCGTCTAGTAAAATTTTCAGACGATCAATTCCAATTACAAAATGATCTAGAGAGAATTTCTGTATGGTGCGAAAAGCGGAAATTGGCACTAAACAAAGAAAAGTGCGAGGTCATCCACATGGGTACTAAAAGAAATCCGATAAATTTTCTGTATACGATAACTCGCACAAATCTAAGGGCTATCAATTCGACTAAATACCTAAGAATTACAATTACGAGCAACTTAAATTGGAAAGACTACGTGGATAATTTTGTGGGGAAGGCGAAACAAAGACTGCGCTTTGTTGGCAGAACACTTAGAAGATGCGAAAACCCCACTAAAGAGACAGCCTACATTACACTTGTCCGCCCTCTACTGGAATATTGCTGCGTGGTGTGGGATCCTTACCAGGTAGGATTGATCGAGGACATCGAAAAAGTGCAAAGAAGAGCAAGCCGTTTCGTGTTATTGCGCGATAGGGGTGATAGTGTCACTGATATGATGCGCGAGTTGGGGTGGCAGTCACTGAAACAAAGGCGGTTTTCATTGCGGTGAGATCTATTTACGAAATTTCAATCACCAACTTTCCCTTCCGAATGCGAAAATATTTTGTTGACACCCACCTACTTATGCAGAAATGATCATAACAAAATAAGAGAAATCAGAGCTCGAGCGGAAAGATTTAGGTGTTCCTTTTTCCCACGCGCCATTCGAGAGTGGAATGGTAGAGAAGTAGTATGAAAATGGTTCGATTAACCCTCTGTCAGGCACTTGAGTGTGAATTGCAGAGTAACCATGTAGATGTAGATGGCACCAGGTGGCGTGTAGTAAAAGATAATTGCTTTCACTCCATCTGTCATTTTAGCACACAGAATGCATGCTGATAATTCTCAGATGCTGAGGCTCAGGGATAATGCAGAGCAAAATCTTTGGCAACGCCGCCTGTGGCAAGTGTAGACAGCACCATTCAAGGTATTACCAGGTACACCTGCACGTGTCTGGTATCTGTAGAGACATCTGATCTTTGTGCAAATCTGTTAAGGAGAAATATGTAGTCCAACGGTTGAAATATACCGTTTCCAGCATTCTTGCTTCTGTCGTTTTCTTAGGTGGTGGACCTGGGCTCAGAGTCGCTTCGCTTGAAGGCAATAAGTTGCTCCATCAATGGGTGCTGCTTATGGCATTGGAGAGCCCGGCTACAATCTCTAATGGCCTCTACGACTTCTGATGACCACCAAGATACTGTCTTCTGTCAGCGTGGACCCAAAGAACAGTGTATCGGCAAATCAGTTGATTGAAGAATGGCTATAGTTGTATTCCAGACTGTCTCATCGATACCTCCATGCAGCAAGGACCAAGAGCTTACAGCACAGGCGAAAGCACCCCAGTCAGCACTGTTGGGAGCCCATTTGGGTAGGCGTCCATGAGAGGGACAGGAAGATTGGTAAGTGGTCAACACCACTCAGGTCGTCATAGACTCTTCATTGAATGGATGGGAAAAGACAAGGGTTGCAGATAGGAAGGTCAATGGCTGATAAATTCCCATACACCACAATGAAGTGTGTGGGGCACCAGTATTCAAGAGGGAAAGATCAAGTTGTGCCTGTAAGTTTTTGAAGCCTTTATCGAGGCCAGTGATCGTGGTTCCACCCCACAAGGTTTATGAGCGTTGAAATCATCCAAGATTAGGAAAGGTGGGGTTAATGCAAACCAAAAGTTCTGAGACATTTGACCACTGGGAGGAAGATAACACTGCAGATGGTAATAGTCTGAAATGCCCTTACTCGAACAGCCACAGCCTTCAAAGGTGTATTAAGAGGCACGAAGTTGCTAAACAGTGTGTCCAGAATGCATGTGCAAACACTGCCCGGCACCCCATCATAAGTAGCATAATTCTTATAAAATCTTCAGTATCCATGAAGGTCTGGGGTCTGCGCTGTTGGAAAACGAAGTCTCCTGAAGAGCAATATAGAAAGCAGGGGAAGTGCTTAAAAGATGTCTTAGCTCAGCCAGATGATGGAAAGAAAAACACTACGGCTCCACTGGAGAATAATGTTGTCGATGTACTGTGAGGCCATGAAGGGACCAAGGAGGCAGATTAGCCCTGGGTCACCTGCTGCCACTGGTTGAGGGGTTAAGGCCTCAACACAAATAGCTTCTGGACCGCCAAAATCTCCGCCTGGGCCACAAACCTGATGGTGTGGTGGCAACCAGAATCCCTTCTTCTTAAAGGTCTTTTTTTCTCTGTCCTCTCCTTAGAGGATTAGGATGATTATGAGGGCTTCTCTGAATCAGTTTCTGGTAATTATGATAGCCGCAAAGCCCTGCAGAAAGCAGCCCATGGCTCCTTCAGCCACTGGCTTGTGTCCGGTAGTAGACTGGAAGAGCGTTGGAAGAAAGTCTCCCAAGGAACTCCTTCCTAGCAAGAGAAGCCAATGGAAGGTGATCTGTTTCCAGCTGGGAGATGGAGACCAATGTCCTTTGTAGGTGGAAGGCCAACAACCTGGAAGCACGTGTCGGGGAAGCAGCAAGAGGAAAGCCCCGAACCATCAGAGAGGGTGGGGGAGGGGGACGGCAGACTTCATCATGCAGCCCTGAGGGCCCACTGCAGCAGGTGTAATAGGTAGGAGTACTGTCGCCACAGTAGGCAATGTCGTCATAGCTGCAGCCTACGGAACTGTTATACATACTGGGTGAAACCGTGCCTACTACTTCTTCACCTTTTGATAAGTTATTTTGTCCCTTTCTGCGAAACGATGCAATCTGGCGAGCACTTGGGGGAGGGGGGGGGGGGGACAAAAGGAGTGTTCGCATTCAGCAGTCGTCCACAATCTCTACAGATGGGGCTAGTGTTTCAACGCAAAGACATGTGGCCAAATTTCAAATACATACTGGACCACATGGGAGGGGGAGGGTGGTGGGGGATATATGGTTTTACACTGCATCAGTATCCATCACCTTGACCTTTTCAGGCAATGAATCACACTCAAAGGCCAAGCTGAAGGCATCAGTAGCAGCTGTGCTCTCCTTCCCCCCTATGGACATGACAGATGAAGTGTACACCCCATCACTCAAAGTTTTCAGGTAGCTCATCATCAGATTGCAAGAGTAAGTCTCAGAGAAAACAGATGCCCTAAACCATATTCAGCCTATTATGAGGAGTGTCAGTCACCGGTATGTCAACCAACTAGTTACAAGCGAGCAGTGCCTGTGACTGGGCAGGGAATGCCAGTTTCATCAAAACTGATCTACACTATGTGATCAAATGCATTTGGACACCTGGCTGAAAATGACTTACAAGTTAGTGGCGCCCTCCATTGGTAATGCTGGAGTTCAATATGGTGTTGGCCCACTCTTAGCCTTGATGACGGCTTCTACTCTCGCACACATTTCTTCAATCAGGTGCTGAAAGATTTCTTGGGGAATGGCAGCCCTTTCTTCAGAGTGCTGCACTGAGGACAGGGACCAATGTTGGTCAATGAGGCCTTGCACAAAGTTGGTGCTCCAAAACATCCCAAAGGAGTTCTATAGGACTCAGGTCAGGACTTGGTGCAGGCCAGTCCATTACAGAGATGTTATTGTAGTGTAACCACTCTGCCACAGGCTGTGCATTATGAACAGGTGCTCGATCGCGTTGAAAGATGCAGTCGCCATCTCTGAATTGCTCTTCAACTTTGGGAACCAAGAAGGTGCTTTGAACATCAATGTAGGCCCGTGCTATGATTGGGCCATGCAAAACAACAAGGAGTTCTAGCCCCCTCCATGAAAAGCACAACCACACCATAACACCACCGCCTCCGAATTTTACTGCTGACACAACACACACTGGCAGATGACATTCACCGGGCATTCGCCATACCAACACCCTGCCATCAGATCGCCACATTGTGTACCTTGATTCGTCAGTCTACACAACGTTTTTCCACTGTTCAATCGTCCAATATTTACGCTCCTTACACCAAGCAAGGCGTTGTTTGGCATTTACCGGCATGATGTGTGGCTTATAAGCGGCTGCTTGACCATGAAATCCAAGTTTTCTCACCTCCCACATGTCATAGTACTTGCAGTGGATCCTCATGCAGTTTAGAATTCCTGGAATGTCTGCCTATTACACATTACAACCCTCTTCAACTGTCAGCGGCCTCTGTCAGTCAAGAGACGATGTTGGCCTGTATGCTTCTGTGCTGTGCGTGTCCCTTCACGTTTCCATTTCACTATCACATTGGAAACAGTCCACCTAGGGCCGTTTAGGAGTGCGGAAATCTCGCGTACAGACGTATGACACCAGTGAGACCCAATCACCTGACCAAGTTCGAAGTGCGTGAGTTCCGCAGAGCACCCCATTCTGTTCTCTCCCGATGTCTAATGGCTACTAAGGTTACTGATGGATTACCTGGCAGTAGGTGGCAGCTCAATGCACCTAATATGGAAAACATGTTTTCAGGGTGTCCGGATACTTTTGGTCACATAGTGTACTTTTCATTTTAGGGATGGCTACCATTTCCCCAAACTTGTCTTCTAAGTTAGCCACAAAAAGTTAGGGCTTTGTGACCAAAAAGTAATTAACATCAGTCCTTGTGCAAACCAAGTATTGTGTGGAGTATTTCTCTGCTTGCTGCTTAGCCCTACATTCCTCTCATTATGTAGCCAGGGTCATCTCTTTCTGCATTAAAAGTGGACTGTGCTTCCATAGACGCTACTGGGGCTGTATGGCCAACAGTGGGAGATAACTTCATCAGCTTCATTTGCAGCTCATCCACCATGGTGCCACTCATTTCGAATGGAGGCTCTTCTCACGAGTGCCACCCAGTCTCAACAATAGTTACCTGGCCAGTTATCCATTGCTCAGAGTCCCTGTGCCTAGTCATGAAAGGCATATATGCCTTGACATACGGGGGGGAGGGGGGGGGGGGGTTTGAGCTCAGGCACCAAGAGTGCTATCCCTGCATGGCCGAGAGGCTACCACCCTGCAGGTACTTGAAGAATCACTACAATGGGATGGCTACTGTGTTGGGGTTTGGATGTATCACCTTATTAAAGCTAAGGGTGCAAAGATAGAAAAGCACAAAGGTGAAGCGTACACTGCATTAGGTCACCTTCCCTGAATGATCTGCACTTCTGGAGAATTTTGAAAATTGGGGCAGGTCAAATCCAACAATGGGACTATGTGTCTATTTAATGAAAAGTTGTACAAAACACTGGAAGTGAACACTTGAGTCCCAAATCACAAACCAGGCCCAAGCAGGGTCTGCACCAAGAAAATCATCCAACAGTGGGCAGAGGAGGAAGGGCATATTGGAGGCATACACTTGCAGCACATAAAGGAAGTAATGCTGCAAAGGCAGAGGCATCACGGCAACCAAGCACGTACTCAGAAAAGAATTTTGAACCCTCTGGGAGGAGCTCAAGGTATCATGCAGCCAGAATCTGTCGCTGGGGCCATAGACCCACGCAAGTGCGCAAACAGCCATACAATAACATGCATACGTAAGAGCAGCACTCGGTAGTGTGACGCTAATGGCGCTGCAAGCAGTATTCTAGCAGAA
Source organism: Schistocerca piceifrons (assembly GCF_021461385.2). NCBI lineage: Eukaryota > Metazoa > Arthropoda > Insecta > Orthoptera > Acrididae > Schistocerca > Schistocerca piceifrons. The sequence continues at coordinate 453,650,796 of NC_060138.1, read as the reverse complement.
TTTGTTATGTCTGTTGAAGTCTGGGTTAACATGCAGTTACATAACGACTTGTTAACATTTTGGCAATGTAAGTTCTTGGAAGAAAAGGCAGATAATGAGAAAATGTGATGTCCAATCACTAATTTCTATGTGTACTCTGTTCTAGAGTGCTCATCATTTGGTATAATTATCAATGCCTTATAGCATTTCTCAAATGAAGAGGCACACTGAGAACTCAAACAAGACAGTTTGGAGGGAATGGAAAACAGTTTGCAGAAGACATACAAAGGTTGGACAAAAATATGGAAATGCATGCCTGAACATAAATGCAGATGCTAGCCACGCCTTTAGGTTGTGTTGTTGTATTTGTTCACGAACGGCGTCTGTGAAATGTTCTCAATAAGTTGCAAGTGTCCATCGTGGTACGAACAGTGTTTTGTGTAGATATAAAAACATTATGTCAGAGCCATGTGCATGTTAATGTGGGTACATGGTTGGTGCCCACATGGTGGGTGCTTCCACAATCAAGGTAGCTGAAGTGTTTGAGGTTTAAAGAGGTACCGTATTGAAGATTTATATTGCACACATGGAAAACAGAGAAATAACGTATGCTAAATCACAACACAGAGGAAAGTGTCTGTTAAGTGATTGTGACAAATGCTCAGTTAAGAGGTCTATGACGAAAAATAAGAGGATGATAGGTGCAAAAGTCACTGTAAAACTGACTGCAGCACTCACAAACCTTTTTCTTCCCTTTTTTTGTGTCATCAGTCTTCTGACTGACTTGATTCGGTTCTCCATTAATTCCTCTCCTGTGCCAACCTCTTCATCTCAGAGCAGCAGCACTAGCACCTTACATCATCAATTATTTGCTGGCTGTATTCCAATCTCTGTCTTTGTCTTCAGTTTTTGCCCCCTACAGCTCCCTCTAGTACCATGGAAGTCTTATGTCTTAACAGATGTCCTATCATCCTAACCTAATCTTTGTGTGTTTTCCACATATTCCTTTCCTCTTCGGTTCTGCGCAGAACCTCCTCATTCTTTATCTTATCGGTACCTAATTTTCAACATTCGTCTGTAGCACCACATCTCAAATGCTCCGATTCTATTCTGTTCCGATTTTCCCATACTCCATGTTGCAGAACCATACAATGTTGTGTTCCAAACGTACATTCTCAGAATTTTATTTCTCAAATTAAGGCCTATTTTTGATACTAGTAGACTTCTCTTCGCCAGAAATGCCCTTTTTGCCAGTGCTAGTCTGCTTTTGATGTCCCCCTTGCTCAGTCCATCCTTGGTTATTTTCCTGCCTAGGTAACAGAATTCCTTAACTTCATCTACTTCATGACCATCAATCCTGATGTTAAGTTCCTCGCTGTTCTTATTTCTGTACAAGATTTACTCTCAGTCCATATTTTGTACTCATTAGACTGTCCATTCCATTCAGCAGATCATGTAATTCTTCTTCACTTTCATTCAGCATAGCAATGTCATCCGCAAATTGTGTCACTGATATCTTTTTACCTACAATTTTAATTTAACTCTTGAACCTTCCTTTTACTAGCATCATTGCCTCTTTGATGTACACATTGAACAATAGGGACGAAAGACCACATCCCTACCTTATACTCCTGTTAATCTGAGCACTTCGTTCTTGGTTGTCCACTCTTACTATTCCCTTTTAGCTCTTGTACACACTGTATAATACCCGTCTCTTTCTCTTTAGCTCACCCCCTATTATTCTCAAAATTTCGAATATCTTGCACCATTTTACGCTGTCGGATGCTTTTTCCAAGTGGACAAATTCTATGAGCGTGTCTTGATTTTTCTTTATTCGTTACCATTATTAACCGCAACGTCAGAATTGCCTCTCTAGTGGCCATACCTTTCCTAGGGCCAAACTGATTGTCATCTAACACATCTTCAATATTCTTTTCCTTTCGTCTGAGTATTATTCTTGTCAGCAACTTGGACACATGTGCTGTTAAGCTGATTTTGCAATAATTCTCACACTTGTCAGCTTTTACAGTCCTCGGTATTGTGTGGATGGTATTTCCCAAAGTCGGACAGTATGTCGCCAAACTCATATATTCTACACACCAACGTGAATAGTCATTCTGTTACCTGTTACCACTTCCTCCAATGATTTTAGAAATTCTAATGGAATGTTATCTACTCCCTCTACCTTATTTGATCTTAAGTCCTTCAAAGTTCTCTTATATTCTGATTCTAATACTGGACCCCCTATCGCTTCTAAATCGACTCATGTTTCTTCTTCTATCACATCAGACAAATCTTCCCCCTCATAGAGGCCTTCAGTGTAATCTTTCCACCTATCCACTCTCTCCTCTGCATTTAACAGTGGTATTCCCATTGCACTCTTAATGTTACCACCCTCGCCTTTAGTTTCACCGAAGGTAGTTCGGACTATATCCTATCCGCTGAGTCAGTCCTTCTGACAATCATTCTTTTTCGATTTCTTCACATTTTTCATGCAGCCATTTCGTCTTAGCTTCCCTGCACTTCCTAACTATTTCATTTCTCAGAAACTTGTATTTGTGTATTCCAGAATTTCCCTGATCATTTTTGTACTTCCTTCTTTCACTGATCAACTGGAGTATCTTTTCTGTTACCCATGCTCTCTTTGCAGTTAACTTCTTTGTACCTTTGTTTTCCTTTCCAACTTCTGAGAATGCCCTTTTTAGAGAAGTCCATTTCTCCTCAATTGTACGACCTACTGAGATACTCCTTATTGCTGTATATATATACCCGTAGAGAACTTCAAGCATATCTCGTCATTCCTTAGTACTTCTGTGTCCCACTTCTTCGCATATTGATTCTTCTTGACTAATTTCTTAATCTTCAGCCTACTCATCTTCACTACTACACTGAGATCTCAGTCTGTATCTGCTTCTGGGCACACTTTAAATATAGTGTCTGTTTTTAGATCTGTGTCTGACCATGATGTAATCTAACTGAAATCTTCCCTCCTCACTTGATCTTTTCCACATACAGGGTGGTCCCGAATTCATGGTACAAACTTTAATGGTAGGTGCAGGACATTGTAACAAGGATATATTGTATAGGAATGTATAGTCCCAGGTGACGCGGTGAGGCGTAAACAGGGGAAATAACGGCCGAAAGGAAAACGAAAGATTTTATTGAAATCGTTGTTGACAAGTGTCATGTTTACAGTAAGTGTTCAAAATTGCGTCCACCATGAGCGATACATGCTTGACAGCGTCGGTGCAGCGATTGGCGTACACGTTCAAAGATGCCTGGTATTTCACGCACACCTGCAGCAGCTACAGATATGCGAGCAACGAGATCCTCATCTGAGTCAACTGGAGTCTCATAAACAAGACTCTTAAGATGTCCCCATAAAAAGTAATCGAGGCAAGAGAAATCAGGAGATCGGGGTGGCCAAGGGACTGGTCCACCACGCCCAATCCATCTAGCACCAAACGTGGCATTCAGGTAATTCCGTACAGCAGTGCTGAAGTGTGCTGGCGCTCCATCGTGCTGAAACCACATGCGGTTACGAATGGCGAGCGGAACATCTTGCAGCAGTTCTGGTAACACTTCTTGCAGAAAAATAAGATAGCTTTCGCCACAGAGTCGCGTGGGTAGTAAGTATGGCCCAATCAAAAAGTCGTTCACAATACCAGCCCACACATTAATACCGAAACGTTGTTGATACGCATGTGGACGCGTTGCATGTGGATTATCTGTTGCCCACACATGGGAATTGTGCGCATTAAAGACACCCTCGCGTGAAAATGTCGCTTCATCTGTAAATAGCACATGACCTACGAAATCCGGCTGCAACGCACATTGCTGCAACAACCACTGGCAGAAGTTCACGCGAAGAGGATAATCTGCCGGATTCAATGCTTGTACTTTTTGAAAATGGAAGGGGTGTAAGCGATTTTCATTTAACACTCTGCATACAGTCTGATGACTCACATGTACGTCACGCGCAACAGTTCTTGTGCTTGACTCGGGTCTATCAGCCACTATGTTCAAGATGCGTTCTTCCAGTCTTGGAGTGCGTACAGCTCTTAATCGACCAGCGTCATGTCTGTTGACGTCGAACGTACCTGTTTCACAAAGTTGACGATGTAACCGTTGAAAAATTCTATGATCCGGCATTCGTCGATTAGGATACTCCGCGCGATACATTCGTAACGCAGCTCTGGCGTTACCATTTGCACGGCCGTACATGTAATGCATGTCTGCTTTTTCTGCATACGTAAAGTCACCCATCGTCTACGGCAGCACAATTGTGAATGGCGCTTGTCCCTACTGCGATACATCATGTTCATCTACTGCCCTCTACCGGCAGTGACACCAACCGATCACTCCATTTCTCTTTCCCCTGTTTACGCCTCACCGCGTCACCTGCGACTATACATTCCTATACAATAAATCCTTGTTACAATGTCCTGTACCTACCATTAAAGTTTGTACCATGAATTCGGGACCACCCTGTATAGCTCCCCCTCTCGTAATTCTTGAAAAGACTATTCGCTACTACTAGCTGAAATTTATTACAGAACTCAAGTAGTCTTTTTCCTCTCTCGTTTCTTGTCCCAAGTCCATACTCTCCAGTAATATCTTCTTCTTCTCCTTCCCTTAAAACTGCATTCCTGTCCCCCATGACTACTAGATTTTCATCGCCATTTACTTATGGTATTACCCTTTCAATATCCCCATATAGTTTATCTATCTCTTCATCTTCAGTCTGCAATGTTGGCATGTATACCGGAACTATCGCTGTCGTTGTTGGTTTGCTGTCGATTCTGATAAGAACAACCGTATCACTGAATGTTCACAGTAACACACACACGGCGCTACCTTCCCATTCATAACGAATCCTACCCTCATTATACCATTCTCTGCTGCTGCTGCTATGACTCTACACTCATCTGACCAGAAATCCTTGTATTCTTTCCATTTCACTTCACTGATCCCTACTATATCTAGATTGAACCTTTGCATTTCCCTTTTCAGATTTTCTATCTTCTTTACCATGTTCAAGCTTCCGAAATTCCATGCCCCGACTCATAGAACGTCATCCTTTCGTTGGTTATTCAGTCTTTTTCTCATGGTCACCCCCTCGGCAGTCCCCTCCCGGAAATCTGAACTGGTGACAATTTTGGAATCTTTTGCCAATGGAGAGATCATCATGACACTTTCTCAATTACAGGTCACATATTCTGTGGATACATGTTGTGTGTCTGTAATGCAGTAGTTTCCATTGCCTTCTACATCCTCATGTCACTGATCAATGCTGATTTTAGGAGCAGTTACTCACCCCACTGGATAAGAGAGTGCCTTGGACCTCTGTCCGCTCCTCCACCCTATTTGCAAGGCCGTTGGCAGGATGAGGGTAATTTCTTAAGCCAGAAGATTTCGGCCGCCGGCCGAAGTGGCCGAGCGGTTCTAGGCGCTTCAGTCTGGAACCGCGCGACCGCTACGGTCGCAGGTTCGAATCCTGCCTCGGGCATGGATGTGTGTGATGTCCTTAGGTTAGTTAGGTTTAAGTAGTTCTAAGTTCTAGGGGACTGATGACCTCAGATGTTAAGTCCCATAGTGCTCAGAGCCATTTGAACCATTTCTTCGGCCGTCACTGGTGATTATTTATCAAAATTTAAGCGGTGGCGGCCCCCCCTTTTTCTTCGTTATCGTTCATTGCATTTGTTCAGGGCGGACATCCCATGACATCCATTCAAGTTCATCGTTGATACATTCACTCAGTTTTTATTACAGAGGGCAGCTAATGGTTCAAATGGCTCTGAGCACTATGGGACGCAACTGCTGAGGTCATTAGTCCCCTAGAACTTAGAACTAGTTAAACTCAACTAACCTAAGGACATCACAAACATCCATGCCCGAGGCAGGATTCGAACCTGCGACCGTAGCAGTCGCGCGGTTCCGGACTGAGCGCCTGAACCGCTAGAGAGGGCAGCTAACCCTCTGACCGAACACGCTGAGATACCGTGCCAGTGACCCCTAGATCATGGGTGCTGTCAGCAACAAAAAACGCAATAGGAGCACTGTGACCACTCAATAGTGATACAAATGCTCATAATAGGAAAACATGGCGCTGAAGCCACAAAACCGGAACTATGTTGCAAAGGAACAAATTTATTTGCACATATGAGTCTTGTTTTACCCTGTTTCCAACTCCTGGCCGAGTTGACGTCCGAAGAGTAAAACATGGTGGGGGTACAGTGACGATTTGGGCACCCATAACCTGGCATTCCATGTGCCCCATGGTAACTCTGCAAGGTCGCATTACTACCAAGGATTATGGGACGATATTGTCTGATCAGGTTCATCCCATGCTACAATGTTTATTCCCCTATGGTGATGCTGTATTCTAAGATGAAAGGGACCCTGTTCACAAAGTCAGTATCATCCAGAACTGGTTTTGTGAATATGAGGATGTATTGACGCATCTGCCCTGGCCACCGTAGACACAGGATCTCAATATTATTGAGCCTTTTGGGGGGGGGGGGGGGGGGGGAGGAGAGCAGACAGAAAGGTCAACGGTCTCATAGGATTCAGGAAGGACGGGGAAGGAAGTCGGCCATGCCCTTTCAAAGGATCCATCCTGTCAATTGCCTGGACCGATTTAGTGAAATCATGGAAAAACTAAATCAGGATGGCTGGACGAGGGACTGAACCATCGTCCTCCCGAATGTGGGCCCCCCCCCCTAATGCACCACCTCGCTCAGTCCTACTGAGCCTTTCTGGTCTACTTTGGAGAGACGTGTGCTTGATCACTATCCACCTCCATCACTATTACCTGGACTTGCCACTGTTTCGCAGAAAGATTGGTACAAGATTTCCTTGATAAATATACTGGACTTGTATGTATCACTTCCGAGATGAATGGAAGTTGTTTAAAAGGCCAACGGTTTTCCTACACTGTATAAGGCATGGTAATACGGAGGGTATTTGGTGTTTCCATATTTTTGTCCGTGTCCTGTAGCTGTATACGGGGAGGTCCTAGCTGGAAACTTAGCGAAACAGAGACAAACACACCCTGTCGAAACACATTCAGAAGATGACTGAGTCAGTTCTTGAAATATTGGGATATGAGTAAAATATCTTGTACAGAAATCCGAAAACATACAAGCAGTCACTCAGGCTGAGAAAATACAGGGAACAATGATTGTATCTACTTCCACACCTGTTGGTCCGAAGCAAATCGACGACCACGAATGTCTTTTCTCACAGTAGGACAAATGTATTAAGAGTTATGGCGATTAATTTTGAAATAACAAACCATGTACTTACTTTTTTGGGGTCCCATGCCTCAATCTGTAAAAACGGAACGCTTATAGGATCGCTTGGTAGTCCGTCTGTCTGCGTCTCTCCCTCATGAATAGGTACTCGTACAGATTTCAAATTTATGTCACATATTACGGTCTAACTTTTATTGGCGATGTAAAAATTTTAAGCTTCTAAGTCATTTCAGTCAAAAGATATGGCCATTTATGTCACAAATTTTGATACTCGAAAACTCACCAAAAGCTATAGGGTGCTTCCTGTGGGTCTAGATTCATGAAATTCTGCAAGAAGCAAGCTTCCACAGTACAAGTAAAGCGAAAAATCAGAAAATTGTTAACTTTTAATTAAAAAACACGAAAAAATTTTTGTCACTTTTTTATCCATTTATCTGTCCGTCAGTTTAGACTTTTTCTCTGTAACAGTTTGGCATATCAAGTTCAAATTTATGCCACATATTAAGGTATACGGTCCCTTGTCGGCGCAAAAATTGTAAGCTTTTAAGTCAAAACAATCAAAAGATATGGCTATTTATGTCACATATTTTGATACTCGAAAACTCACTTACCAAAACCCGTACGGTGCTTCCCATTGACACAGAATCATGAAATCTTGCAGGAAGCAAGGTTTCACATCACAAGATAAGTAAAAATCGGAAACTTGCTAAACTGCAATTATACCACACAAAAAATATCTTCTGCAATTTGAGCAATGCTTTCACTGTCCGTCAAAAGCATAAATGACGAATATTACTGCATGCAAACACACAATGTAAGTTGCAGTCACTTTTTAATAGAAAATAAAAATGTTTTATTACGAGTAAATCTTCTCTCTTCACATATATAAACTGAAAACCCCTGCTCCTTACACATCGTTGGTGATGTACATTCCGAATCTCCGACGACAAGTGTCAAAGTTGCGATCGAAGGTAATTGGCGGCACAGTAACCTATTTGGAAGTGAGTTACCTGTCAGATACAAACATCGGACATTTCTGCAGGATTGCTAAATCATTTCTGACAAACACTGGCGTGATTCCTTCTACAAGGTCACTATAGATTTAAACATTCCTGATTGTGAGCTAGCTTTGCGTGTCCAACGAACTAGGTGTAAACAGCCAAATTCATCATTTCTGTATGCAGAAATTGATCCAGTGTTCGGGCTAGTACGTGATTTTTAAGTGATTCTCCACAAAAATTGTAACGAACAACTCAATCATCAAACCTTTAATCATTAAGTTCGACAATTACCGTAAATATTTCAAATTCTGACCACAATCGAACAGATTTCAATGTCCACAATCTAGTAGATCCGTACAACCTGTCTAAGTCCGCACGCACGGACGCACGGCCATTTACCACTCATCTTCTGACACTCGCTATCATGACCATCCGCAACGTTGATCAGCAAAAGACTTCCCGCCATGAGCCCATGTTGAAGGAAATACACCTGGCATTCGTCAGCAATAATTTAGGAATGCAGTAAAAAGTCCGGTGATTGAGTCGTTCATTACAGTTTATGTGGGAAATTGCCTGAAAGTCAAATGCTAACCCGAACGTTAGATCAATTTCTGCCAGTAGGAATGATGAATAGGGTTTAACGTACCGTCTACGTCTAGATTGTTAAGACACGATGCTAGTTCACAATAAAAAGTGCATAATCAGTAGTGACCTTGTTCAAGGAATAACACCAGTGTTAATCAGAAATTATTTAGAAATCCTGCGGAAAAGTAAGTCTATATCTCACGATTAACTCATTGCACATCATCTGTGACGCCTCCTAACGGGTGTACTGCACTGCTAATTATCTTAGATAACAACTCTATGATAATTGTCATCAGAGATTCGAAATGCACATCATCAACGAAATACGTAAATACAGTGTAATTGAGATAAGCACCACTAAACATGCGAAATTATCGTATTATTCCCAGCTACACCCCTAAATATTTAGTTCTTCCAAACTTCACCGTAAGTGGTTTCACAACCATATTTTCTACTCCACTCTCGTGTTCGCAATGGCGACGTGATATCTGACATTTTGTCGGCGTGGCTGACTGATCGTATGTTTCCAGATTTCTGTACAAACGATTTCACTTAGTTCGCAATATTTCGACAGCTGACCTAGTCATCTTCTGAAAGTCCTCCGGACAAGTGTGTTTATCTCTTCGTCATTACAAGTTTCTTTTTAATGCCAACAGTTTTCCTTCCTTCCAAACTTCCTCATCTGAGTTCTCAGAGCATCTCTTGTTACATTTTCAAATGGGTGCACTGACCTGTTATAATATTACTAGCCTGCCTCTAATTTCGTTAATAAATGTTATGATTTCTACCTGACAACGACGCGAAACCGGTGGATGATTACTCAAGAACTGAGTGGATGCAGAAACCGTTGTTTGGTCATCGTATTTTGTTTTTCCGACAATTTTCATTGCAAAAACATTAACAAACCGATACATCAGTGCACGTTAATGCACACTCCAGCAAAGATTGCAAATTCCACTACAATATTACTTGCGGCTCCGTTAGCCTCATACACTGATAGCAGGCTCCCCTTAGATTCGCATGCGATCCTCTGGCTGTTGACTGACCGGACTGTGTGGACCATGCAGGTAAGAATAGAGGGAGACGCCGTGACGTCACAGCTGTGAAGCTATGTGAAGCCGAGGATGGCCATCTCAGTCCGACCAAAACATTGGTGCTGTAAGTTTGTGTGCATAGGCTTGTAGCTCGCTTTTGGAAGGATTTTGCGCTATTATGGTGACTTGTGTGGTGTTCGGATGTACGAATCGTTCTGATTGTGATGCGAAATCGAAGGGAATAACATTTCATGTGTAAGTTGTCTCGTTAAGTGTGATTTTACAACTTCATTGTGAATGAACGTGTGCTACATCGGTACTTGTACTATAGCGTGTTTTCTCCTGTATGATTTTAGATTTCCTAAAAATGAAAGTCGGAAAGCTCTGTGGCAGAATGCCGTGAGGAGGAAGAATTGGCGTGCGTCTAAATGGAGCGCACTATATGATCTCAGCATTTCCGAGCAGAGGACATAGACCGAACTTCCCTTTCAACAGTAAGGCTCCGAGAAAATGCTGTACCATCAGTTTTCCCTACACACCCAAAACATTTGCAAAAGGTATGTTAATTCAAAGAATTAAATTCTTAGTTTTCAAGTTCACGTTTCAGTATAATACGTACGTATCGTCGATAATCGAAGTGTTGAGTAACTCACTTTGTCTTCATCATGTACCAAATTAAAAGCTAACACTACATTAACTGGCGTTAAGTATAGGCCTAAATAGGACACTGTGTAGATTTGCCATTCTATGTACCGTATTTCAGTAAATATTGGTGGTAATGAACAGTGTTTCCCAGTAGTGTAACGTAACTGAAATGTCCCAGTACGTATTACAAATAAGATGTATTTATGGGGCTTTGGAGGGAGGGTATAGCTAACTTAGTTTTCAGTTTCTATTATTTAGTTTGTTATACACGTTTATTACTGAATTAACAAGATTGTATCGTCTACACTGAAGGCTAGCTATTCGTAATATTACATTAAAACTATTTTTAATCAGAAGAAATGCGGAATTTCGCCTTTACGAGATTTTATTTTAAACAAAAACTTTGAAACAACCAATCTGATGACGTTACATGCGTATATGGTGCAATTAGCGACTGTAATACACGCAGCGCTATAGCACACTGGCAATGTTTTGGTCAGAGTGTCATGGCAGCGAGCCACGCCCCCATGGCTTCAAAACGTAGTACGGCTGGGATACGTAGCGCCATCTCCCCTTATTCTTACCTCCATGGTGTGGACGGCCCCAGCGATGGACACCGGCCGCAACACGCGAGGCCATGTGCACTACACCAGAAGCCCCCATAAACGATCAAAAAATTGTTCAAACTGCACTGTGGTTGCTGTTTGGCGTGTTTGCCTAGCACATTTCCTGTTTAACACATGTTTTCGAGAAACTTTGACTGATGGAAAGTATGACAAGATGGAGGACGTTGTTTGTGTCGCTGTTTCGTCGCATATGTTTAGTGAACAATAGTTTTATTACAGTTTATCTCACTGTACCGTGATTTTTCACAATTATGGAAATTACTATCAAGGAGAAAAAGACCAAAAAAGTACAAGTATGACATCTTCCCCTGCCATATACGTAGTACGTAGGAAGAGGTGAAGAAGAAAATCAGTATTTTACGCATAACATGAAAGCGGGACTGCCGGCCGGAGTGGCCGTGCGGTTCTAGGCGCTACAGTCTGGAACCGCGTGACCGATACGGTCGCAGGTTCGAATCCTGCCTCGGGCATGGATGTGTGTGTTGTCCTTAGGTTAGTTAGGTTTAAGTAGTTCTAAGTTCTAGGGGACTTATGACCTCAGCAGTTGAGTCCCATAGTGCTCAGAGCCATTTGAACCATTGGAAAGCGGGATTACAATTAAATAAAAATGGTTCTCTGATTCTTCCACAGACCACGTCAACATATGTTCCCACGTTGTAGTATTTTAATGAACTTTCATTAGAAGACCAAGTAGAAAAAGATAATTTTTTGCATACTTATGTCTTCTTTTTCAATGTGAGGACGAAGTAAATCTGAGCGCGTTATTAAACATTTCACAGGCGATCCGCAAAAAAAGATGTAATCACGAGTTTCTGAGTATCACATTTTTATTTACAAGTTTATATGTATATTTCTCATTTTAAACCATACCCTGGAACCGTGTCTTGTTTTCCTCCTCTTCTATAAACACAGTAGCAGAGTCAATGTTTGACATGCTTTTCTGCATTTATAACCATTCCCACTGGAGCTAAAATACAGAAAACACGAAAAGCCTCTGCTTCAAAAGTAAGGTTAAATCAACGAGGTTTCTTGGTAGGTGTATGGGCTTGTTTCACACATCCGTGGCAAGAGAAGAGCAAATTTGGCAGACAAGTTTGCTCCTTTACGACGGTCTTAACTAATTTTTAATAACTTTCATTTTCCATTCGAATAAAGTTGATGTAATAATCAGGTTCTGAGAGCAGCAGAATTCATGGGCATATCTCTCTCTCATTTCAACGCATTCCCTGGATCAGCGTCTTGTTTTTTCTTCTTATTTAAACACAGTGTCAACGTCAATGGTAGGACTGTTTTGTCTGGATTTGTGGCCATTCTGACTACTTTCAAAATACTCACGGACAGCGTCTTCGTCAAAGTGAGATTAAACTGACAACTTCGTTTGTAAGTGTATGGGCATTTTGACAAATCTGTGGCTACACAATGGCGCATTCGACAAACAAGTTTGTTCGTTTTCGGTGGCCTTATGGGACGCATTGCCGCGAGGAATACAGAACCCTTCCCCTGGCTGTTGGCTACAGCGTTCGCTAGGAGGCAGCAGTAGTCCTGCGCCTAGCACTGGTGACTGTTTTTCTTCTGGAAATGTGCCCACTAACAAGGCTACGGATCATCACTTCCGTAACAGGCTGTAATCTCTGCCACAGTTATCTGCGATGTTTTTGATGGTAGCGTTTATGTATTCTTGTACTTCAACATATATATATCTCCTCAAAAATATTACAGCTAAAATAGTTAAACTTGAGACTATTAACTACGACATAATGCTTGATATTCCGTGCAATTTTTGTTTGAAAATGTGCGTCGACATTAATTTTATACGGGTTTCAATCTCTAATTACCATTGTTTCTATAATGTACATTTTCTCGTACACTAATCAAGCAATAACTCTGGAATTACGCAGTTTACATCTGCATAGGAGACCAACACAACGTGTGGAACAGATTTTTGTTTAAGGTCATAGTTGATTTGAAATTAATATTTTAGTTTTGTGTTACTCGTGACAGCTCTATGTTTCTCAAATCTTAAAGAGAACTTTTCTCAGAGATAAGGTAATGGAAAAGTGCTGCACAGGATTATTCAGTTGGTAATTATTAAGAACTATGCCAAATTTTAGGATGTTAGCTTTCATAGTTCCTGAGAAAAAATACATTATAGCTCAAAACAGTTAGTTTACAGCAATTCACATTTAAAGTTTTTATTTCAGTTTTTGATAATATTGCTATTCCTCTAATAACTAATGCTGGCCACATCCAAAAACTTCATTCTCTTCCTTGTCTTTCTGGAGTAACCTCTTACCCCACGTCCTCTGCCTTACCAACTTTTGAATTTTTTCTTCTGCTGCCTGAGCTTTGTCCAGTAGTGCTTCATCAATGCTTCTGAGTATCTCCAGTGTGAATGCTACTGGATGGAGGTCTAGTCTCCTACCTACACATCCACTGTTGTACATTAGAGAGGCATCACATCCAGCTAGCTTCACAGCAACTGAGGATACAAATACTGTTTTTGGACAATGCATCCATATACAGTGTCTCATTTGTATTCTGTTTTCCCACGTACCCATTTCTTCAGCGTTTCAGGATTGACTAGGAACCTGAAAGTTGGCTTTACAACATCTATAGCAGCAAGTGGCAAACCATGTTTGCATCACAATATGTCACAAAGAGAATGTTGAGGATTCACACTTAGGAGCAGCATCTGTAACACAGTTATTTAAATTTCCTGTACCCTTTAAACGTGAAATTAGACATTTCCTTACTTTTTTTTAAATGTGTCCACTGTTAGGACCCATTTCGAGCAAAACAGATTGATATATGTAAAAATAAAAACTGAAATAAGTTTGTAGCATGTACTAGTAAAAAAAGATCACATTGTAAACAAAGGAACAAGCAAAGATAATCTTTCTCACACCCTTCTAGACTCATCTGCAGTTTGTTTTGATTGTGTGAGCGAAAAATTAAAGCACAAAGAATGTCTAGCGTAGAGGTGTGGACCACAACATCGAAACAGGAGGCGTGGCAGGCACAGATGCCCAAACAAACTTTTTTAAAAACATATCTCTAGCCAGAAATCAATTATTAAACTCTGCGAAGTTATTCTTAAAGAATCCATCTAATAAATTACAAAATTTAAAAAATTCGAATTTTTTCACAATTTTTTCCTACACCTGCCCTTAATAGCTGTCAACCCTCTCCACATTAACTTTTTGGTGGTGGATTTAAAAAACATAGAATCTGGACCTTTCAACTGCTGCGTCATTGTACACGTTCTTACTTTAGAACGAATGTGTATCTGTGAGTCTTTGAATTTGCTTCCCGGACAAATAAAATAACAGTGAGCTACAGAAAGTATGTGTGGGCCATTATACAACTGACATCACATTAATGGTAGGGAAACTGGGCTTGGGGAAGCTGGCTTGGATTTTTTAATTTCCCGCTATTGTACACTTAGCATACGTGGTTCTCTTGGGTTCTAAACTGGAATTGCCCGCAACTTTTAACTTTTGACATGGATTCTCAATGCGAGATTTGGTGCCCATGATCTACAGCTATGCAGAGGTGGCTGAGGCGTCTACATCAGTGCATGGGTGGCTGACGTGCGGACATGGCACACAGACCACAGAAGCCTTCCCCGACACTGCGTTTGTTTCAATAAAGATGTAATCGTTCCTATAATATTTGTACTACATATACACCATAAATGTTTAATGTGATTCAGTTTATATTTAGAACAGTCTGGCTTGGGGAAATCTAGTATGATTTTTTAACTTCCTGGCATTTTAAACTGAGCTTTTAAGTTTTATCTTATGCCAAATGGTCTAGTTCCACTGTGACATTAGGGGAAAACCCAGAGGTCATCTTGGACTCTATACTTACGCCAGTGATGTGGCAACTGTGTAGGCTGTCACAGTATCCAAAGTTCCCAGATATAGGTTTCTGATGTCATTGGTCTGAGTAAAACCCAGGAAATCTGGCGACTATGCAGGTGCCCCAGTATCCTCAGGTCCACCATTGTGTATTCTGACATCGTAATATTGAGAAAATGGAGAAAATCTGACAACCACGTAGTGTGGTACAGTGTCCCTATGACCATCATCTCGGATTTCCCACCAGTAGGACAATTTCCCATCTTGGACTTTTTTTTTAATTTCACACCATTTACCTCTTAGGATAACTAGACTCTTAGCACAAGTAGCTTGTGACGTCAGGATGGCATGGGACCCTATAGCACATCTGGGCCACTTTGAATTTCCCGCCATTTTCTACATAGGACAATTGGCATGTAATGTCACAGAGGTGGGAAGGAGAAATCTGGTAGCACTGCATAATTTTGATGCATCATCAACAATCTGGGATCAATGCTGACTGGCCCATAACCAATTCAACCTACATACTGAGGTATATTCATGAGGTGGATGTTTATACGAGATGAAATGGACCCCCTGCTGCACCTGGAATCATCCCTCACCTACTGTCTGATTATACCACCCTTCATTTGTCTACAGGACTCCACATGCAACATATACCATCTGTAAGACAGTTCACCAACCCACTGCTCCCAAATGTGTCAGAATGATTTGAGAGACATTCCAGAGGCCAAAAGAACTCTGCTGTGGGGTCCCAAGCCACCTAGCTTCAGTCCTACTTAGTACATGCTGGAAGCCACTGTATAAGGTGAGTGTGGCTTACAGCCGCTGCCAGCTAAAACCAATCTCCATGGGCTGAGGGTGGTGGTTGAGCACTCATGGATCAAGAATACTTCTCAATGCTTTTGGTACTGTATGAACTCCGCTTTATGTCCCAACTGATATCTTGCAATGTCCTCGGATCTTGGAACAGAAAAATGTCAGTAGTACAAGAGTCGGTGACTTAATTGAGATTGAGTTCAACCATTCCTCAACTCCAAAACTTGTCAGTTTATACAGAATAATGCTGTTTATTTACCTAGTAGATGTGAACTCCCCAATTTAACACAGATTTGCCACTGGAAAGCCCAGCAAACTAAAACAATCAAGTCCCTCTAATGACACCATACACAGCAGCTATTTGATTTAGGAGATGTAACTGAGGTATCATGTTAACTCTCTACACTAGGAATTTACTCTCACAGTTATAGTCTATGCTAAAACAAGCCATTTACTCTTCTTAAGGATCTACAGAGGACACCAAGTAAAATATCGTCCAAACATACTATTTGACGGAAGTCTTCTCGGCCGTTAAGAACTTGGTCACAGATAGAAGAGTTTTTATTTCATTAATTTCATTCCCGTTGGTGCTGACTCCTCTTCTGTCAATTTCTGTGCTGTCTCCTGGTTGAATCTTTCGTCACTAACATTTATATTTTCAGTACATCCTAGTGTTTATAAGTATATCGTGGGACACAGAATGACACAAGGGTTACTCCAAGAACGCATCTGAAGCTTGTGTAAAGTGTCAACCGTGCTCAAATTAGGGAAAAGACTGATCAAAGACTACTTGACGATGGAAAAGGAATTGTTCCTTTCCTACATCAGACTTACCACTGCTATGAAAGTATGCCCCTGTATCTTGGAAATGACACCTCATACTATGAAATACTGAACATTTATTTTAACTCTTTCTTCACATCGTCACAATGATGGAACAAAGGAACAAGCTGACACAGCCATCAAATCTTGATTCTGAAATTCAGAACATCAGTTTTCATTCAGCATAAAAGGTCTTGCTATATATATTTTTGGGTGTCCATCTCCCAATGGCAGGACTCCAACCAGACATAAGGTCTTGTTGTTTATGTTCCCCATGTGCAAAGACCATTTCATAAACTCCTACATTTCCAGAATTGGTCTTTTATAAGTCAGTATTAAATAAAATTTGTAGTAGTACTATAATATATAAGGACTACTACTTTTATACACAAAAATAGATCTGAAACATAACAGCACACAATTATATACGATCTCAATTCTTTCATAAGACAATGCTTTTCTACAAATAACACAGATTTCAAATGTATCATAGTTGTTGAGCAAGGACATGGTTACCAATCAAAGAAGTTAAAATCAATGCAAGTGAAAAATGTGTGTAGCATTTACAGTGTCATTACGTACATTTAGCAGTGTCATTACATACATTTACGTAGGTCTAGATGATCTAGAAATATATGGCTCTTATATGCTGGATTACTAGGGTACCGCATAAAATCAACAGTGATATCTCCTTCTCTATAAATCCTGAAAGTCTTTGTAACAACTGGTTCAACATCACTGACATAACGGACTTTTCTGACAGTTTGACCGTGTTATGTGTGGGTTCTGTATATTGTATTCAAATGGGGGAAACCTATATAGAACACCTGTATTAAAACTACCATCTTAACTTTTCAGTCTTGAAACTTTTTGGTCTGATGGAGTGTAAACCCTGAGCTATATCAGCCCTGCTCAGTTTGCTGGGAGGTTCAGTTGCCTGTCTTGAAATAAAAAAGTAACTGGATAGTTTGAATTATTACGCAATACCTAATTACACAAAATCATGCAACTGCAGGTTTTCCATTGAGATGACATTATAATCTACTCACACATTTAAATGACTCATCAAAAATAGCTGTTAAAGCTATTTAGGGACTGTAATTTAGGAGGTATTTTATTTTAAAATATAGCAGAATTTTAAAAACTGAAAACAATATTGTTTGTTTAAAATGCTGTAGTTCAGACTGTATTTTAAAATAAAATATATAACTGATTATTTATTGCAATCACAGTTCCAATTTGTTACAGGTGATTACTGATTTCAGCTACTGCGTAGCATCTTCAGAACATTTTAATTTACAAGTGCAAGTAACACTTCAACTTGTTTTCAGCTTGATACACATATATATATGGAAACAAATTTGATGTTTAAAAATGATTTGTATCATTTATTTTTCCATCTCAGTTGCATTGTTATAACAATGTGACTAGGTTTGATTACACTTGTTCACCTTCAGATCTAAAAAGAAACTAAAAAAACTGAATTTTTACTTTCCACTATTTTAACCTGGCCAGATACCCCATGCCTGTTAACAGTTCTACATCTAGGACGGGGAGGTGCACCAGTCCCAGTTCAAATCCACCTGGCAGATTAACAGTGAGGGTCGGTATGCAGGCCAGCCTGGATGTCGTTTTTAGACATTTCTACACCTGACTAGGTAAATAGAAGGTTGGTACGTAAGTCCCACCTCAGACAGATGATTTGCAAACATTTATAAACTGTCCACATTTTTTTTTTACATGGATAAGACTGCACACAGGCACTTGGGCTAAACATGTTCCCTGCTGAGAAATGATGGAGTGGCAACAGGAAGGACTTCTGGCTGTCCTTTAAATGAATGATGACTTACCCATAGTAACCACCATGTGTCAATGCAGGGCAAAGGAAAACGTCCAAGAAGATGTCCTTTCCATCATTTTACAATAAGTAGAAAAGTATAGTACACAGCTGCTGAATACTTAGTTTTTTGGATAAGTAACACATTTTGACTGTACTGGAACTATACAACAGAATACTGTTGTGTCAAACTGTTGTCTATGGCTTAAACAGGTAACTGATGGAGCAAGGAGGGGGAGATGAACGTTAAATTCAACAGGCTTTTAGATCTGAAGATCATAAAGTGTGATCATACAATTTTTTTTTTTATATATCAACACAGTTATTAATTTTATGAATATAATAGAGGGAAACATTCCACGAGGGAAAAATATATCTAAAAACACAGATGATGTGACTTACCGAACGAAAGTGCTGGCAGGTCGATAGACACACAAACAAACACAAACATACACACGAAATTCAAGCTTTCGCAACAAGCTGTTGCCTCATCAGGAAAGAGGAAAGGAGAGGGAAAGACAAAAGGATGTGGGTTTTAAGGGAGAGGGTAAGGAGTCATTCCAATCCCGGGAGCGGAAAGACTTACCTTAGGGGGAAAAAAGGAGAGGTATTCACTCGCACACACACACATATCCATCCGCACATACACAAACACAAGCAGACATTTGTAAAGGCAAAGAGTTTGGGTAGAGATGTCAGTCGAGACGGAAGTACAGAGGCAAAGATGTTGTTGAAAGACAGGTGAGGTATGAGCGGCGGCAAATTGAAATTAGCGGAGATTGAGGCCTGGCGGATAACAAGAAGAGAGGATATACTGAAGGACAAGTTCCCATCTCCGGAGTTCTGACAGGTTGGTGTTAGTGGGAAGTATCCAGATAACCCAGACGGTGTAACACTGTGCCAAGATGTGCTGGCCGTGCACCAAGGCATGTTTAGCCACAGGGTGATCCTCATTACCAACAAACACTGTCTGCCTGTGTCCATTCATGCGAATGGACAGTTTGTTGCTGGTCACTCCCACATAGAAAGCTTCACAGTGTAGGCAGGTTAGTTGGTAAATCACGTGGGTGCTTTCACACGTGGCTCTGCCTTTGATCGTGTACACCTTCCGGGTTACAGGACTGGAGTAGGTGGTGGTGGGATGGCGCATGGGACAGGTTTTACATCGGGGGCGGTTACAAGGGTAGGAGCCAGAGGATAGGGAAGTTGGTTTGGGGATTTCATAGTGATGAACTAAGAAGTTACGAAGGTTAGGTGGACGGCGGAAAGACACTCTTGGTGGAGTGGGGAGGATTTCATGAAGGATGGATCTAATTTCAGGGCAGGATTTGAGGAAGTCATATCCATGCTAGAGAGCCACATTCAGAGTCTGATCCAGTCCCGGAAAGTATCCTGTCACAAGTTGGGCACTTTTGGGGTTCTTCTGTGGGAGGTTCTGGGTTTGAGGAGATGAGGAAGTGGCTCTGATTATTTGCTTCTGTACCAGGTCAGGAGGGTAGTTGCAGGATGCGAAAGCTGTTTTCAGGTTGTTGGTGTAATGGTTCAGGGATTCTGGACTGGAGCAGATTCGTTTGCCATGAAGACCTAAGCTGTAGGGAAGGGACCGTTTGATGTGGAATGGGTGGCAGCTGTCATAATGGAGGTACTGTTGCTTGTTGGTGGGTTTGATGTGGACGGGCGTGTGAAGCTGGCCATTGGACAGGTGGAGGTCAACGTCAAAGAAAGTGGCATGGGATTTGGAGTAGGACCAGGTGAATCTGATGGAACCAAAGGAGTTGAGGTTGGAGAGGAAATTCTGGAGTTCTTCTTCACAGTGACTCCAGATCATGAAGATGTCATCAATAAATCTGTACCAAACTTTGGGTTGGCAGGCCTGGGAACCAAGAAGGCTTCCTCTAAGCGACCCATGAATAGGTTGGCGTATGAGGGGCCCATCCTGGTGCCCATGGCTGTTCCCTTTAATTGTTGGTATGTCTGGCCTTCGAAAGTGAAGAAGTTGTGGGTCAGGATGAAGCTGGCTATGGTAATGAGGAAAGAGGTTTTTGGTAGGGTGGCAGGTGATCGGGGTGAAAGGAAGTGCTCCATCGCAGCGAGGCCCGGGACGTGTGGAATATTTGTGTATAAGGAAGTGGCATCAATGGTTACAAGGATGGTTTCCAGGGGTAACAGAGTGGGTAGGGATTCCAGGCGTTCGAGAAAGTGGTTGGTGTCTTTGATGAAGGATGGGAGCAGCCAGCTTCATCCTGACCCACAACTTCTTCACTTTCGAAGGCCAGACATACCAACAATTAAAGGGAACAGCCATGGGCACCAGGATGGCCCCCTCATACGCCAACCTATTCATGGGTCGCTTAGAGGAAGCCTTCTTGGTTACCCAGGCCTGCCAACCCAAAGTTTGGTACAGATTTATTGATGACATCTTCATGATCTGGAGTCACAGTGAAGAAGAACTCCAGAATTTCCTCTCCAACCTCAACTCCTTTGGTTCCATCAGATTCACCTGGTCCTACTCCAAATCCCATGCCACTTTCTTTGACGTTGACCTCCACCTGTCCAATGGCCAGCTTCACACGCCCGTCCACATCAAACCCACCAACAAGCAACAGTACCTCCATTATGACAGCTGCCACCCATTCCACATCAAACGGTCCCTTCCCTACAGCTTAGGTCTTCGTGGCAAACGAATCTGCTCCAGTCTGGAATCCCTGAACCATTACACCAACAACCTGAGAACAGCTTTCGCATCCCGCAACTACCCTCCTGACCTGGTACAGAAGCAAATAATCAGAGCCACTTCCTCATCTCCTCAAACCCAGAACCTCCCACAGAAGAACCCCAAAAGTGCCCCACTTGTGACAGGATACTTTCCGGGACTGGATCAGACTCTGAATGTGGCTCTCCAGCAGGGATACGACTTCCTCAAATCCTGCCCTGAAATGAGATCCATCCTTCATGAAATCCTCCCCACTCCACCAAGAGTGTCTTTCCGCCGTCCACCTAACCTTCGTAACCTCTAAGTTCATCTCTATGAAATCCCCAAACCACCTTCCCTACCCTCTGGCTCCTACCCTTGTAACCGCCCCCGATGTAAAACCTGTCCCATGCACCCTCCCACCACCACCTACTCCAGTCCTGTAACCCGGAAGGTGTACACGATCAAAGGCAGAGCCACGTGTGAAAGCACCCACGTGATTTACCAACTAACCTGCCTACACTGTGAAGCTTTATGACCAGCAACAAACTGTCCATTCGCATGAACGGACACAGGCAGACAGTGTTTGTTGGTAATGAGGATCACCCTGTGGATAAACATGCCTTGGTGCACGGCCAGCACATCTTGGCACAGTGTTACACCGTCTGGGTTATCTGGATACTTCCCACTAACACCAACCTGTCAGAACTCCGGAGATGGGAACTTGCCCTTCAGTATATCCTCTCTTCTCATTATCCGCCAGGCCTCAATCTCTGCTAATTTCAATTTGCCGCCGCTCATACCTCACCTGTCTTTCAACAACATCTTTGCCTCTGTACTTCCGTCTCGACTGACATCTCTACCCAAACTCTTTGCCTTTACAAATGTCTGCTTGTGTCTGTGTATGTGCGGATGGATTGTGTGTGTGTGCGAGTGAATACCTGTCCTTTTTTCCCCCTAAGGTAAGTCTTTCCGCTCCCGGGATTGGAATGACTCCTTACCCTCTCCCTTAAAACCCACATCCTTTCGTCTTTCCCTCTCCTTCCCTCTTTCCTGATGAGGCAACAGCTTGTTGCGAAAGCTTGAATTTTGTGTGTATGTTTGTGTTTGTTTGTGTGTCTATCGACCTGCCAGCACTTTCGTTCGGTAAGTCACATCATCTGTGTTTTCAGTTATTAATTTTATCAAAAGTATGTTGGCTATAGTGCAAGTTGATGTATACACATTCAAAAGTGCAATGAATCAAGGGGGATCCACAATTCCACATTATCATGTGGCATACAAAGTTCTCTACAATATTATTTTCAGAAAGAATCTTTCTTTATTTCCCCCAAAAATTGCCCTTCTTCTCAGATCTGTACAGTTTATGTTTCTGGTTACAATTGTTCAACTACTTTATTAATTATACTGCCACAAACTACACTCCATGTTCAACCACTCATTTATACAGTATTAAATTGTCTTACCTTTCGAGGTAGTTTAAGCCATATGACCTGTTTAACAATATTAAATGTGACTGCACTAACAGAAACACTGCAAAAAATATACTTATTACTGTTAAATATATGCACGGTCTCTCTTAGTTGGCTATCAACTTGTAAATTCAGTCTCCCCCCACCCTTTTCTTTTGAAAAATAAAAATATAGATTTAAAATAATATTTCTAGAATTAATTTTCGTCTGCAATGGAGTGAAATGTTATCATCCTTTGTCTTATACAGCAGACACTATCAAATATGTGGAAACATGCAGTGCTACAAACAACTACAAATTTATATTATCTGCAGGCTAAATGTAAAGTACGCAAGTGGTGGATACACCTGTTATCTCAGATGCAGACATTGTGGTCCCACAACATGTCATTATCAAACATTTATACATTATAAAATTCTCATATCTTTGTTATTCTAGTTTTTACAGTTTTCATTTTTCACTTTTCTCTGGTACAGGTTTTCACAAAATGATAAATTTTTATGGTACCTGTGACTAGCCAGAGTTTGTAGGAAAAACAATTATATTATTCATTAAAGATTGCAAAATGATGTCCCCCAACCCCTAGTGAATAATACTAATTCAATACTTGCAGTCAATGAAAACACACTGCTACATTTCCGGGGATTAGAATCTTCACAAGAAGTACAGGAATGGTACTACAATGAAGTTATGAATATGAGAATAATTTCACAAGAGGAAAAGTGATTTACCAGTATAGAACATAGTCACACACCATCACAGGCACAAATTCCTAAAAGTTACGTGCACAAGTGACAGGCAAAAAAACACAACAGTCAGCGAAGTAATTAGAAAAGTGTTCTAATTAGATATATAATGCTGACAGCAAATAAGAAACCCAGAACTATCCAGGAAAAAATACCACCAAATACACATCACGGATATGAAAGGCACTACTACTAAGAGAAACGCTCATCAAACTTCATTTGCTTACCGTTGCTAAATAATCTCCAAGCTGTGAAAGTCTTGCTTTAGAATCTGTTCCTGACACGTTCGTGTTTTCCTGCAACACATGTATACTCAACTACCAATTTCTGTCATATAAACTTGGATTTGCTAAAAATTTGGTGCAGTTTGCTTTTTGTCTTCATTGTTTCCAAATATGTTTTGCTTATTTTAACACTTAATAACAACATGAATTTGCTTAAACTGGAGTACATACTGATGATCCCATAACCATTTCCCCAAGCGTCAATTATCTTTTCTTGGTGTGTTGAAAAAGCAAGAAAAATGGAAAAAAGAAGAAGAGAAAGAAGTGAGAAAAGATAATCTGTCTTTAATTCCTGCCACCAAAGAACACAATGAGGACTTAAAACTAGTAACACACCAGACAGAAACAGGTATGTAATTTTGTGAACCATACACATCCAGTCAACAATTTTCTCTGAATTTTCTGATAGTTGAAACAACTAAGAGAGAAAATATATTTCAAAAGATCACTATTCGCAATTTACAAATTATATTTAATAATCTGTCCCCCTCTTCCTTGGAATCATTTGGTTAACTATAATTATCTGACTCCAATGGAAAATCACTTTTCTAACATACACTGGAAGGACACAATGTCAAAGCAGTAGCTCTGTACAAGTTCTCGAGGGGCAGTGCTGCGAGTGTGTTTCTCGTTTGTAAATAGCACACGCTAGAGTAAAGGTGTAGTGCGTGCAGTGGTTGAAACCCAAAATGGATTGGTGAACAAATATACTGTTCTGTTTCAAACTTGGAAAATAAGTGAAAGAGGCTCATGAAATGTTGGCAACATTTTACCGAGACAGTACTATTACTCTGAAAAGTGTTTATGAGTGGTTTAAACACTTCCAACAAGAGCACAACAGCATGGAAGATGACCCTCAAAATGACCTGCATTGCACGCAACCTGGGCAATGTACAGAAAATGAAGGAACTTTTTTCCCAGAATCATCGTGTAGCAGTGAGAATGAAAGCTCAGAAAATGGAAATAGGTCACATGATGGATCAAGTGGGTACACCCCCAGTACACCAAACAAAGTGACTGGACCCTGCTCCATAAAATACCAGGCCATACACTGCATTTCTGGTGGAGCAGTTCCTGGCCAACAGGGGAGGTCTGACATTCCATCACTCACCCTGCTCCCCAGACTTGAGTTCCTCACACCTTTTCTTGAACTCCCTACTGAGATCAGCCCTTAAATGCCAAAAGTTTTTGAACATTTCAAACATCCAACATAATGTTATGACCCAACTGAAGGCTGTCCCTAAAGACGACTATGCCAGGCTTTCCAGGACATGTACTACCAGTCCCAGAAGTGCATTACCATCAATGGGCTTATTTAAAATGACAGTAACTGCTGTTTCAGGTAAGGCAACGATCCCTTTGCAATACAGACACATTCACCAAACTTTCTGGACAGAGGTACACAACAACTGATAGGCTACGTATAAAGTGTGGTATGGTGATCATCACTTTATGAAAATTATTCGTAATGCTATGTTATAACACAGGGCAGCCAAGATTTCGGCTCATGGGCTATGCCTGAGCCTGAATGCCAAAGCACTCAGCCTGGCTGGCATGTTTCCCCCACTGCCACACCATGCCATCTGAGCACGAAGGGGAGAAGAAGGGGAATTCCATGAACGTGTCACATTTAAATGGAAGTGCAGTCACATTGCATACGACTTTCTTTTATATTTCACATTTCTTAACATTAAAGATCACAAACAAAACAAATTTCCAGTATTATTTATTTATTTATTTTTAACACACTGAAGATGTACGTTTTATTTGTTACACACTGTCGGCATACGGACAGATGCAGAAAATTTCACAGAACTTCACACTCAAGTTGCCACTAATTGTGACTTATTTAGTTCCATAATTGACAAAAGGTCTTTCATACATATAGTCGAGCAAAATGGTGTAACACTTTGGCAACATTGTTATGGATCTCTATCTGAAGAAAGCAATGCAGATGTCCTGGACACTTTTAACACAAAAGATTCGTCATTAAAACTGAAATTACCTTGCAGGTCAGTCAGTTACATTTGCTCTTGCACATGAGCGCTTTCAACTGAAATGGTAAATGAGCTTGAAAACAGATACAAAGCTGACAATGTCCTCAAAACCTTTATAAAAATATCTTCATGATTCTTTTAAGGCCGCAATGAAGTCTTTGTTCCTTGTGTTTTCTTTAATGTCAGTGAGCTTAGGGAACTGGTCTGTCTTTGTCAGAACGTGTCCCTTGTACAATGCGATTTTGCTTTTAAATGCATCCCCATCAAATCAGAAACAAGTTACCTTGCAATGTCTTACTGTTGGAAAGGCGCAGTCTACTTAAAGTCAGAATTCTGTAATCCATTCCAGATGTTCTTATTTTCGTTCTTGCACTCCTTTTCCCTTCACTAATTCAACAATACCGAGTTTTAAATGAAAAAATTGCTCCAGGCATGCCCCTTTATATAAAAAAATGCAATTTGCACTTATATATGAAATTTCCATACTTTTCGTTTAGTTATATTGAAAACTATTGCAAATGACAATGGAATAACGCATGCAACTTCAGAAATTTTACTATTTGTACCACCAATTTCTTCACGTGTTCCATGCCTGTAAATTTAACATAAAGTCCTTCTTGATATGCAGAACTGTTGTAATTTCTTGGTCTTTCATTGTCAACTAATTCTTTAAATTCTTTCCGCATCATACTGTAATGTTGTTTCAGCATATATGCAGTAACCGTCACTTACGCAAATTGAGAACTCTTGTCCCTCTATTCTCTCATTTCCACTCATTTTAAACGATTGTGACAATAGGGCACTAGACTGCCTCTTTTTGTTCAAACAGCTATTCGACCTATGGACGTCCTTTATACCACAAACAAATAGTGAATGTTAAACAGCACTGACAACAGGATTCTGCCGAACTCAGACTGTTACCGACCGAAACATGGTCCACCGCAAAGCTAAATGAAGTGTTATGCTGCTCCGGGTACTTTTGAGAAGGAATGAGTAAAGCCGTGTGACAGACCAGGTCTTGGCCCACACACACTGCACACATGAAGTTTGGCACACCATTGTCTGCCCTTTTATAACAGATAGTTCCCGAAAACAGAATGCCGGATTATAACCATTAACAACAGCAATGTTCAATACAAAATTCAAATTTGCAATTTAGGATAGTGTATTATTGTTGACTAGTAGCATCTGCATCACCACAGCACTCAAGCAAGCAATCAACATTGGAATTATCAGTGTTTGCACAGGTTAAAAAGTGAATTTAATGTCTTGTTTAAAAGTACAGTGCAAACAAAACAAACAATGGAAAATCTGGGATGGACCAACAACAATATGAAAAGGATAGATTGCTACTTGCCACAAGAGAAGGTGACAGCCCCATCAATCCACTCATGCCAACCTTCAACATGCTTCCAAAAGTACATAGATTCAACCATACAGGATCCCCCATAGTAGCTGTTTACTGCCCCCCCCCCCCCCCCGAGAGAGAATCTCAGAATCTCTCCCACTGTGAAAAAACTTCTTCATCCATACCCATAATCTATCCTTCAATATTGAATACTTCCTTTCCAAATGCCCTAGTGACTCCAGACTCACTACCTTCTTCCTGTTCACCATGGCCAACTATATCCTCTTAGTCATAATTGCTTTTAATTTGAAGACATCACTTACAACAAGTCTGAGATAAAGCATTGGGCACCCTCATGGCACCACCCTATATCAATCAGTTCATGGGCCATCTAGAGGAATCCTAGGACCACCCAGAAACCCAAACCTCTCACTTGGTTCATATTCACTGATGAAATCTTAATGGTCTGGACTGAGGTTTAGGACATCCTGTCCACATTCCTCCATAATCTCAACACTTTGTCTCCCATCTGGTTCACTTGGTCCTCAGCCCCAACAAGCCACTTTCCTTGATGCCAACCTCCACCTCAAGGACGACTAGATCAGTACATCCATTCATTCACATCAAACTTACAAACCCCCACTTTGACAACTACCACCCATTCCACACGAAGTTGTCCCTTCAATAAAGCCTAGCCACTTGTCACATTTGTAGTGACAAGAAGTACCTCTCTAAATATGCCAAGGGTCTCACGAAAACTTCACAGACTGAAGTTAACCACCCCACCTTGTCCAGAAAAAGATCTCCTATGTCTTGTCTTCTGCCCCTTACAGTCCCTCACTTACCCACTGATCAGCTACAAAGGAGCAGATCCCCACGACTCAGAGCCTCCAGTCAGGAGCAACTGAATTGTGTAATAATGTTGTCTGTCTATGGTTCTGACAACCTCTCAATGTGCACTGAAATGAGAAAATCCTCCCTACTCCACCCACAGTTGTATTCTGCTGCCCTCCAAACCTAAGCAATTACCTTGTCCATCCCTGTATCACTGCTGCTTTAAATCCCTGTCCCATGGCTCATATCTTTGCAATAGACCTAGGTGAAAAACCTGTCTCGTACTTCCACCTGCCATCATCTACTCCAGTCTTGTCACGGGCTTCTCCTACCCGTCCAAACACAGCATCACCTGTGAAAGCAGCCATGTGATCTACAAACTTAGCTGCAACAATTGGGCAGCATTCTACATGAGCATGATCACTAACAAGCTGCTTGTACACATAAATGGCCATCACTGAATTGTGGTTAAGAGAAATCTGGAGCATCCAGTTGCTGAGCATGCCCCCCCAACATGATGTGCTTGAATTTAATGAATGCTCCACTGCCTGCATCATTGGGATTCTTCTCACCAATACCAGCTTTTCTGAACTGCACAGGTGGAAACTCTCCCTGCAACATATTCATTGTCCTCATTATCCCCCTAGGCTCAACCTTCACTAATTCCTGTCCTGCCCATCCCCTTCTCTGTTCCTGTTATAGCCCTACATGCACCTTCCAGTCTGCATAATCCTTTCCCCTTCTCTACTTCTCTTCTCTCGTGACCCCCGCCCCAGAACAGCATACGATGTTGCACCCACCACATCCCTGCACACTCATAGGCAGCACTAGAATTTTTCACACCCTGATCCTGCTATCTGTCCCCTTCCCACTCCGTCCATACCTCTTCTGTACCATTTCTAACCACCCCAGGAAAGATCACTGCTCACATCAGATGCAGTCACAGTCAGGCCCTAATGGCTGGAGATGACTATTGGCATGTGTGTTTTGTTTTGTTACATTAAATAATATCCAATGGTTCCTCTCTGTCTATCTCTTCCCCCCCCCCCCCCCCCCCCCCCTCCCCTCATGCACCTGGCTGCCAGTCGACACTTCATCTTCATGGCAAGTAGCAATCAATACTTTCCATATTGTTATTAAAAGTATAAACACATCTTTAAATTAATTACTGCAAAGGAAAACCAAACAGCAAATGAACAGAGTCAAGTCTTTTTAAGCAACTACTTTCCTTAGACTAATCAAAATGACATTATGGCAGTAGCTTCAAAATGCCTCTGGTTCCTGCACTTCCTTCAAAATAAAAGGCACTTTGCTTTGTTTGAGTAATCTATGGTATATCAAAGTTAATAGAGCTAATTCAGTCTCAAAACTCTGCACAGAATCCAGAACATATTCCATCAGACTCTGGGACATGTTTTAGTTTGGTGATTTTGGATATTTCTCGAGACTGCAGACACTAATATCTGTATCACTCAACTTTGCAGTAATTCAATAATTCAACTGGAGAAATACTCTTGGATCCCCCTTGTAAAGAAAAGTTTGAAAATGAAGTTCAGCATTTATGCTTTTGCTTTGTTAACCTTGATTTCAGCTCCTGAGTGCACTCATGAGTGTCCAGACACATTTGTGGCATGACTGATAGTTTTAGCATTTAACTTCTACTTCAATGGGTTTCAAGAGCGGTCTTTTAACAAATTAAGTTACAGCAATTGTTAAAGGCTTTCTGGAATATCCTTTTGACAATCAAATGTTTTTTTTAAATTTTATTTAACAAACCTGTATTACTTTGTTGTTTACTGTGAAGATTACACCACATCCACAATTTTCATTGGCACACTAGGGCCTCGAGACAGGTGTTATTGCATGTTATAAGTCACAAATTAGTTATTTTATAATAACCAGTTCCTTCTAGTGGGAACTGTTCAAAGTCTTTATGCACACAGGAACTTTCATCCAAACTTCACAGTTGAGTCAATTGGCTTGCTATCATAGCAGAAACGAAAAGAAACTTACTGGCTCAGAAAGAGAATGGTATTGGTTATCTCCTTCCTCACTGACTCAGATAGTTGGGCAAACTCATACTCATTACATTCTTGAAAACACTCAGCTTCATGAGCATTTTTTATGGCTCTGAGCACTATGGGACTCAACTGCTGAAGTCATAAGTCCCCTAGAACTTAGAACTACTTAAACCTAGCTAACCTAAGGACAACACACACATCCATGCCCGATGCAGGATTTGAACCTGCGACCATAGTGGTCGCGCGGTTCCAGACTGCAGCGCCAGGACCGCTCGGCCACGAGCGGCCGGCGCATTTTTTATAGCTATCTAACTTGCTGTCTCATATGGTCGAAGTCAGGACACATATCCAGATGTTCAGGTGCCATTTTAAGCTGTAGGAGTGTCTTATAAATATTTAAGACCACCTTGTGTTACATAGTGATGCCAAGTCACATTGTCATACACATTCAATACTATATTAATGATTCTCATAAATGCATAAATAAGATTGTTCATAGTTAACACATACACTACCATATTCAAATCAGCCTTTGTTTGGTAAATGACTAATCTGTAAAATACAACTTTTAAACAGCATTTGTCAACACTATCCCCAACTTGCACACATAAATTTCAGATTCAAGTGCACAGTAAGATGAAATGTCATCATCTCAAACAAAACTGCAAGGCGTAACATGCCAAGGAACTTCACTTGGGTAGTCTAAATCAGTGATGGCATTAGGCTAATGTATTTCACAGAATATGACTCTATTGAAACCTTCTTTTTTCCAAACAGTAGGCTACACAAAGAAAATATTAGCATGAGTACAGATAGCTATGGAAGATGACAGTAGTATGTACATATTGGCCACATAAGGGGCATTGCATATGAGGAGAAGTTGGTTCTTTTACTTAGTAAATAACACTGATATGATCATAGTTATGGTAACTAGCCACAAAGCGATTTGGCCTAAAATACTGATGAAAATTGCATTTAAGTACCGAGAATTAACCAGATTTATAATAATTAGTTAAAATTGATTAAATTAGTAACATATCTGCAGCCCAATGCGAACGTCAGAAACTCTCGAGACCCTTTGAGTGTAACTGCTAGGCATAATAGACAATATAATTTGCTGTAGTGGTTACTGTTTGGCGTGTCTGCGCTTTTCAACTAACTGGAGCAAACCAATTTCGTCGTTGGGTAGCAGCGGAGCTTGTTTTTATAGCACTTCTAAAGTATCAACGAAAAGCATGTAATCAGACTCAAAACGAGGTGGCAACACATACGGTAAGCATTTAACATGAACTTTCATGGTTTCTTTAATACTAAATTCAATGTAAGTCTTTCAGTGTCAACTACATTCACCCCAGACATATACAAGCCAAAACAAATTTATGCCTACGTAAACAATCAAGGAAATGACTCCAATGTAAGAGGACATCACAGAAAGTACTTCTACAAAGTTTTCTTCGATTATGAATTAAAGACAACATTACAAGAATATATCAACAATGTCGCCTTCTTGCTAACTAACACGGTAAATACAAAGTGTGTAAAAAAATCAATCCGATAGGAAGCAACTTATTAATCTACACACTGCAATGGTAAAGTCGGATTTTTTTGTGACAATTCAAAAACAAACGTGTGTAAATATGACAGCAGAGTACCATGTTAGCGACCAATGTCAAAAGAAGAAAAAAGAACAAATATTGTAATGAGATGGAAACAGATTGTTAGTATATATTTATATGGGTTAAATACCCATACTTACCTCTTTGAATATATTTCGTATAAAATACGATGATGAATATGTTGGAGGCGGGAACTGAGTCGCTACAGATGCCATCGTAGCAAACACTACACTGACTAATTTCGATGCTTTCCGCGAGATGTCAGACCAAACCCTAAACAAATGTAGGGTACTTGACAACCGCGAACCAGTTCTGTACTACCTATGCACAGCATGTATTTTGAACACAAAGCAGAACAATCTTTTTTATTATTAATCGCGCTGTTTTTCTTATGATGAGTGCTTACAATATATTTTTTTCCTTGCATGAAGCTTTGGTCTCATAGTCATCAATAGTCTCTCGTAAACGTCGTTCATACGTGTCTTCGGAAATAAAACAGTAGCGAGCATTTGACGCTATTGTTTGTTTTCTTCTCCAACGCAGTTGATCTACTAGTGACAACATAGCTTCCTTCATCTGTATAAAACAAAACTTGTGATATTTATTCTGTATGTTCACTGAACGTTCTTCACAAAAAATAATTTCTTTTCATGTTCCTCTCTCTTAAGTGTAAACGGACGCAAGGGCAATAATACTAACGCTTGAAAATATCGCACCCTCAGAAGCATTGGAAATATTTTAAGTTGAGTGAAACAAACACCGCTTCTGCAAGTTACTACTCTGATTACTATTAAGTAAAAGTCTACCACGATTAGGAAGACAGAAGAGTGACTTTATTGCTGTTAGCGGTTTCGTTGCTATTAAATATGAATTGTTCGATGACTGATTCTCCACTGAAGAATATTGCTCCTTCATACGGTATCGTGGCTCACTATTATACTTCAGACATCTCTTGATATGACGACAGTATATGAATAGAGATAAGCACATTTTCTCCTCAAACTTTGTCGCGAGTTCGGATAGTTTGCATAATTTACATAGAATTTGTTTGAAGCTAGCTGTAAAGAAAGCTCCGTGGACTGCGATCAGTGCAGAAATAATTTTGAACGCGTAGCGTAAACAACAGCGTCAAATCCCACAAATTATCATCATCCCAGTTGAACTTAGTTATGATTACGTTGTTGGTTAGAAATGCTGCTCTCTTCCCGTATCCGTATTTTCATTAAGGCCTATATCAAACAAGGAGTCTTTTGAATAAGGAGAACGTCCGTTCTTTAACAGAAATGTCAGTGGTGTCAACAATAGATGTGACAATGGGCAATGTTGGATAGTTAGCCGCGCGTGATAGCTGTGCAGTCTATATAGGGCGCCTTCTCACGGTTCGCGCGGCTACCCCCGTCGGAGGTTCGAGTCCTCCCTCAGGCATGTGTGTGTGACTTGTCCTTAGCGTAAGTTAGTTTAAGTTACATTAATTAGTATGTAAGCCTAGGCCGATGACCTCAGCAGTTTGGTCCCATAGACCCTTAAAACAAATTTCCTAAATTTTTGATAGTTAAAATACTACAACGCTGCTCAGTAGACCGTGTAAATTATTATGATAGCCGTTTGAGTATGTCATAGTCAAATATTAATCCTATTGTGGTCGCATAATCCATGTAATTGTATACGTCCACTTGTAGAAATAGAGAAAAAAAAAAGAAATAGAATAAAATAGAAAGTGGGATGGCGATTATGCTTCGGGCCTCTTTGTACTTTTAAGGTGGATTATTGGCGGCCGCTCTCGGTTTTGTGCGAGAGCATTTCACGTGTAGTTGTGTCACAGGACTCTGCGACGTACCACTGTAATCTGCGCGACCAATTATGTCAGTATTTTTTAAACAGTTTTTTCCTTATTGCCTTTTTCAACTTTGATTGTAAGTATACTTTTATTATATTGACTAATTTTGTTCTAAAATGCATAAACGTTGAAATAATCGTGTAATTTCGTTAATTTTAGCAACAACATGGATCATAGCCTAGAAGTACGAATTCTAATGTGGCTGAAGAAGTTTGAGAACGAGGAAGATATTCCTGACACGAATTCTAGCGATGAAGGTGATATTCTGCAAAAGCTTACTAGCATTCCTCAGGTAGAAAGTCAGCCATCATCCTCGGGAATGACATAGGAGCCCTGTGGATTGCTGCCTTGACTGCGGATGAACACGGAATAGAAGTATCTGTAACGGTACACAGAAGGTGTGTAATGCGTGTATACGATTATTTGGTAGCAAGGAATGTGAGAGGCAATCCTAAGTGAAATACGCACATCCAGAAAACAAATAAAAGCCCGTTTTCCAACGAACAGGTTATGGGCAAAGCCCGCGAGAAACAGTAAACAAAGGGATAAACGAAAGATCAGAGATATGAATTACATTATCTTGCCCTTGTCTCGCAAATCGATAGCTGCGGTCGCTACCGCCTCCCCTCCCACCCTTCGCCCTTTGATTTTAAAGTCCGTAGCGTCGAGAATGTCTGAAATACGATGCCTCACCGTTCTGCCAGCCGTGGTGATTACAAGACGGTACATTCAGAGTAGCTTCTGTGTATGAACTCAAGAACCTCTTCAGAGTTGTCTGATGCCATTTCTTTGCATCCTCGTCCAAGTAGTGTGGATTCAATCTTTCGATGGAGATCGTTTCCTGTTTGTTGTGCCAATCAATGATGAACTTGTTGTCGTGCCAGTAAAGTACTTGTACCTTGTACGGACCCATTGGTCGAGGTGGAGGCCTTACACCGTCATCACAGAGCCAGACGTTTGACGAGGGGCACAGATCCTTATGGAAGAACAGAGGCTTATCTCAATATAGCTGCAGCGATTTTAGCTGAAGCTGAGCCATTCTGTGTAGTAGCTCTAAGTTGAAGACCATCATCTCATATGTCGGGGATCTGCATTGGTTTTACGGAAGGGAGCTCCGCTTGTAGCCTTAGTTGTTCGCTGTAAACCAATTGTGTCACTAAACAGCCTACGTCATCCTTAATCACGTTTCGTAGACCCAAAAGATGAAACGATAGTGCACCTATCCATTTCTTCCTGCTGCATGTTAAGGTCCTTCTAAGAGCTTTTTGAAATCTATCTACCATCTCATTTCTGGTGAGATGCTAGCTGGCGGTTCCTAAATGAGCACAGCCACACAAACGTTAAAGCTCATGAAAAAGCACATATTCAAACTGTCTTCTGTGCTCCATCATTATAGCTTGTGACACTGAAAACTTCGCAATCAAGCCCGTCACTAAGGCCCATGCCACTACCACATCAGCTGTCGACAAGGCTATAAGGCAACATGTGAATCTGTCGATCATGGTCAGTACATACTTATTTGACGTCGAGCATAGCAGTGGCCGGAGTAGGTCAATATGAATACGCATAAAGTGAGCTATTGGCATTTCGAAGGTTCGCAGAAACACCAATACATGTCGACCAAATTTGCGTTGTTGGCACCTTATGCAAGCTTGCTCCCAACGGCGACAATCCCTTTTCATTCCTGGCCATATGAGATTTCTCATAATGGTAGCCTCTATGCCGGGATGTGCCACAATGTGGAAAGCACAAAAAACTATGCACTATTATTTATGTCGTGTGAATGGCTACTATAAGCTATGTAATGTGTCATACTATAAAGAAATAATTATCGCTGACAATGGATTCTACACAACGCTGGTGACTACTTTGAAGGGCAATGACGGGTGCAAACATGTTAACTCTTTTATATCGCCCGTGAATAAATAATTGCCACTATTTAAGTTCCAATCGTCATACGTCTTTGCTGACCAGTGTGCTGGCAACAGCGCCTTACACCATCTCAAGCTCCTCACCATCTACGAGGAAATTGAATACTTTCGGCTATTGGTGGAGGCCCGTCACTTCACAGTCCTTAATAAACAAAAGCTTATAATGTTTGCCCTCTCAAAACGCTTTGACCAGTGCTCTCCATGTCAGTTCTGGGAGCTCTCGGTCATTTTATAATTTACTACTGATGTATGTCACATTTATGGTCTGGAACTCTCCTGCCTACGCCTGGATGCCACGTTCAGATGCTGCCTTCAATGTACGTCAGGTCTTGGCTTAAACAGCAGTATTTGGTGTGATGTATACACTGCCAGTGGATATACGACCCGGGAGATCCGGGAAAAACCCGAGAATTGTTTCATCCGGGAGAAAACCGGGAAAAACCCGGGATATTTTTAGAATTCCGGGAATTTTTCATTGTTTTAGTTTTCAGTTAAACTTTTGTATTTTTGACTGGTAAGAACTGATACTCTAAACAAAGGGTATTACTGTATCCCGCTACTGCAGAATACTACTTCAACAATAAAACATAAACAAGAGAAAAAAACGAAAATAACTTAAATTGCAAAGGAAATGCGCCATTTACAACAACGACACACAATGCTCATGCAAGCGTCTGCCAATTGAAAATGCGTCGAAGGCTTTAGGAAGACTGTGCAGTACTTCATAATAACAAATTGCCTCCAATGAGCGTGAAGTCGCAATTGTTTACATTCGATTTGTTTTAGCAGTTACACGCGGGCTCATGCGCATGCGCAGTTGAGTCACGTTTGAGTAGTAGATTCTCCCGACTCCCGCTTCTGGAAACAGGAATGGGGCTGTTGGCTGAGCAAGCAGTCGGTTCAAGCATCTAGATGCTACCGGGGAAAGGGGGCGCCAAATTCATATTCATGAGTAAAAAAAAACTTGTTTCACAAAGCTCCTAGCATCCAGCGCACGTTTGCCTATCGATAATTCATATCATTTTGAAACGCTTCCCTGTTGGTTTTTGAACATTGTTGAACATATTTTAAGTTGATTTCTGAATGAATCGTAAGTCGACTTTGAATGCATGCATTGTGTACGTGATATATCTGTCAGGAGAATCCTCGTCGCATCTAGAAATAAACTTTCCGCAGCCAAAAGGGGACGGGGCTATACGAGCTGAGGGAGTAAAGCCGAACGGATGAATGCCAATCGCTGTCTGATTATGTGGTTGATTGGGTTTGCGAATGATCAGCGTTGTTATAATTATTAGCGAAATCCATAGATTCGGACTACCACAATGGAAATAAACGACCAGGAATAACAGGTGAGAAAGATTACGTATTATCTTCTCGGTGTATCCAAGAAAACGAAATTTTGACAGAAAATTTTTGGCTAGATCGCTACACTAGTAAGGACCAGTAGTACAGTCCCCGGCTAGCAGCCGCGGGGAAGTAACGCGGAAAACGTGTTGTTCGAACACGCAATAACGCCTAAACGGAAAATAATCGCGGGATAACTAAACATGTGATTCTGGCAGGGTTAGTGAATTTAATCGGCGAATAAATTTTGACAGTGGCAGCAATAGCTACAGAATTGGTGATGACAAGATTGTTTGTTCGAACGGGGAAGGAGAAGAAACGGGGACATTACACAAATTATGGAAGAATAAGACGATTCCAAATTTATATAAAAATTTCGTAATACTACTTTTCGATCTCATGCTTGAGAAGCTGGTGCGTATGAATGAAATATGGAAGTATTTCCTAACATAAAGCTTTTTGATTGTAGTAGGCCTAATAGGCATTTGATATTGGCACTTATTGGATTATATTCTGTCGTGTTATAAAAATGGACATTTGTGCCAAAACAGTCTCGTTTATTTGGTGTGTTACAAAATTGCTGCCATATTAGAAAGGCCTATTTTGTTTTATATAGCTGACAGTGACAAAGAAAACGTAATCAGATTGAGAAACCACACCAGTCTTGGGTATTATTTGTATTAACAGCCTTTTCAGTATTAGATAACAACATTTCGATTTTTCATATAGCAAAACGTTTGACGAACTTTGATGAGGTAATAGATTCTTTCGCAGAAAGGAAAGCACGCAATGTAAAGCTGTAGCAAGATTAGAGAGAAAAAATGCTAGGAGCTAAGGTTTGAAGAAATGTGTAATTTCTTGCTTATCTCTTGTCAGTATTGGTTTTATATATCCTATATTTTATTTTGTGTCACGCAAAACAGCAAATTATTAGCTATTAGGCAATAAAGAGTTCAGATTTTCTGAAGAGTTCTTGTTCTCTCGATTACAAATAAACCCATCCGCTATTAATTGTGAGGTTTTTTTTAAGGAGGGCAGGCTGTCAAACCGGCCGACTGGGAGCAGGAGAGGCACTACAGGACATTTCAATTTCCACTCTCCTGAATATAGTTTGGACGTGCGGTAGAAAAATGCTTTATGAAGAGGCGTGGCATTGCACTTTGGCATACTTAAGACCAAATAATGTGTCTTACATTTCCTCGAATACATATGTTTTATGTTTCAGACTTTTCAGAAAGATGTGCGCTACAAGTCGTATATCTGGGGCTGATGCACAGAGCAGTCTGATTTGTTAGTCTCCATGTGACCCGTGTTCACATTTAGTGATCTTGCTGTTTCCCCTTCGTTTACCCTCACGTCAAATGAAAACAAAACGGATATCTGTGACCGGGAGCTATCAAGTGAATTAAAACACATTCTCATAATTACGGAAGGCTGAAATATGTCATTAGTTTCAGATTTTATTGTATTTCCACCTTTCTGACAGTCAAGCATTAATCGCCTTGCGGAACAATGAAGTTATTTTTATCTGTTTGCTAAAGAAATTAGGCTTTTGTTAACCTTCTCCGCAGAGGCAGTCAATGTACACTGCTGGCCACCGTAAATGCAACACCAAGAAAGACAAGAGGTAGCACAACAAAATTTATTTTGTAGATAACATGTTGACCAAGTATCAAATGATTACGTTTACAGACGTCTGTGACATGTGGTTCCTGCCAGAATCAGTAGCCAGAGTAGCCGCCATTGTTGGAGATCACCGCTGCCACACGTCTCGGCATTGAGTTAAAGAGACGATGGCTGTGTTCCTGGGGTACAGCAGCCCAAGCAGCTTCCACACGTTGCCAAAGATCATCTGGTGTGGCAGCTGGGGATGTAATCTGGGTCACTCGTTGAGCAACCATGGACCACATGTTTTCTATCGGCGAAAGATCCGGAGAGCGAGCCGGCCAGGGAAGCAATTCAATCTGTTTATTGACGAAGAACCTTTGGACAATGCGTGCCACGTGTGGTCGCGCATTATCCAGTTGAAATATGGCTGTGGCCGAGCCCTGAAGGTAAGGAAGGACAACTGGCTCCAGTACCTCGGATATGTAGCGCCGGCTATTTAAAGTACCGGCAATGCGTACTAGAGGCGTGCGAGAGTAATATCCAATACCGCCCCATACCATAATACCCGGTGCAAGACCAGTGTGGCGGTGCATAATGCAGCTGTCCAGCATCCTCTCTCCACGGTGTCTCCACACTCGAATCCGACCATCGTGGTGCTGCAGACAGAAGCGTGCCTCGTCAGTAAAGACAACATCATTCCATTCTGCCGTCCACATCCGTCTGTCATCAAACCATTGGCGACGGAGACGTCTGTGGTTCTGCGTCAATGGTAGACGAAGCAATGGACGTCTTGCGGACAGACCACTCTGCTGTAAACGGCGTCGAATGGTATGCGCAGACACTGGATGATGCGTTACAGACGCAATGTGCTGTGCTATGGTTCGGGATGTCACTGAGCGATCCGTCACTGTCATGCGCACAATTTGCCTATCAGCACGTGCAGTGCTGCACCGAGGTGAATGCGATCGACCACGTCGGTCCGTCGTACCCTCCTGCATCCAACGGTCACATATCCGCATTACAGATGTTTGGTTTCGTCCAACACGACTAGCGATTTCTCTGTATGATAATCCACAATCTCGGTAAGCCACTATCCTTCCTCTGTCGAACTCGGATACTTGATCAAAGGATGTTCGCTGTTGTCTACGAGGCATAACTGATCGTCTTGTGAAACAACCACAAGGTCAACACACGTGCCGAACGTACACTCGTCGAAATCGCCAAGCCTTAAATGGCGCTATGAGGTGGCGGGCGCCACAGGCGCGCGTGAAGTGCGTCTGCGCTGAAATTCTAATCAGTTGCATATCTCATCGCTGCAAACCCATGGTGTAAATTTCACTTGATTCGGATGCTTCCTTCAGGGTGTTGCATTTACGGTGGCCAGCAGTGTATTTGAAACGAAATGCTTAATTCCACAGTACTGGCTAGTTTCAATTGTTCGTTGCATTTCAAGTGCACGTTTTCATTTTCTAGCACTTATGGCATTTTGCCATAATAAAGACCCAAACATGATATAATACAGTATCGGTGCTCCAAGAAAATTTACATCCCGAAAACCACACTGAAAAGCTTAATATCAGGTCGAGGTCTATTTCATCGGGAATCTGGACATACGAATGTGCCCTTTAAGTATGCACTTAAAATGTGCACATTTTAACATGGTTCACGAAATTCCGATGCTCTTGCAGGATCCTCTGATGTCTTGTTTCTTTTATGACAACGTATGATCTTGCAATGTTTTACAAGTACGTACATACGGACTTCCTACGTCATGATAGCTACCCAAGCGCGGTGACACCTGTTATCTGCACTC
Source organism: Schistocerca piceifrons (assembly GCF_021461385.2). Classification (NCBI taxonomy): domain Eukaryota; kingdom Metazoa; phylum Arthropoda; class Insecta; order Orthoptera; family Acrididae; genus Schistocerca; species Schistocerca piceifrons. The sequence goes on along the minus strand of NC_060138.1, from coordinate 453,610,789 downwards.
TCTGGCAACCGCTGAAACGAACCTATTTCTAACAGGTCGCGGGAAAATATTGTGAATGGTGGTTTGAAAATCGTTACTTTAAAAGTAAATATCCTTTTAAGTAAGTTGAGCTATGTGCAAGAATGTACCATGAATTAAAACACAGAGCGTTTGACTCTCATTTAAAAATCAACTCTCTGATGACGAGGCATTTAGAAGGATTTCGAACCGTGAAGATCAGACATTTATGTCATTATTAAAAATTTTACTGGCACATTTGTGTGATATATTTTAAAGTGTAACACGCGCAAAAAAGATCAACAGTATATGCGAAAGCTTAGCTTCTCTTGCAGCTTGAGACCAATATTATGTGTGAAAGCTTTGCTTTTCTTGTAGCGACGCTATGTATATTGATTTAAACTATTAACTTTCCCTGTTTGTGTGTTCATGCTACTTAACAGTGATGTTGTTGTTGGCTGAATACATCACGTGTCCTATGCTCTGAATATCCACTGTCATCGGCTGACGAGATCACGTGACATAAGCTACGAACGGCTTACAAAAGCGCATCGAAACCTCGATTTCAATGTTTTGGAAAGTAACATGCGGTGTTTGGTGGAATTCCAATGCGTGCTGTCGTAATACGAAAATACGCAGCGTACATGTTGCTGCACAGCAAAGATATTTCCAAAACGTGTCTTTTTCCCTGAGTCTCGTTCTCTAAAGTGCCAGGAAATTGTACTTCTGTGTATAAAACCATAACCATTCAAAGGATTGATAAGGGAAAATACACTGTCACCTGGGAGAAAATGTATTGTTAACCGGGAAATCTGGGAATTTTGTTTCCTTGTCCACGTATACACCCTGACTGGCTCACCGCGTCTGTTCCTGCCTGCTGGCTTCTGCAAGACCACATTCAACTGGTTACACAACCTGACACACCCTGGCACGAATGCATCAGCCACTTTAGTGATGCAATGTTTTGTGTGGCCAGGTATTCAGAGAGAAAGGAGGACCTGGGTTTGCACCTGCATCACCTGTTAATGCGCCAAGGTTGGCTACCACCTACACGCCCTTTTCTGCCTTCCCAGAAGTCAGGTGCCGCTTCGCCCAGATTCATCCCTCTACCTTCCTCTGATGGCTGTAACAACCTCTTGACCATGTGGGACAGATTCACTTGCTGGCTGAAGGAAACGCCAATACCTGATGTCACCACCGCCACAGGAGCCGCCACTTTCGTCTTTACTTTAATTGCCCATTTTGGCTGCTCGTGCCACATCATTATAGACTGTGGATGCCAATTTACATCTGCCCTTTTCTGTGAGCTGAAAGACCTCTGTAAGACTTACCTGAACTTGACAAGGCGCTACCATTCAACTACCAATGGCATGGTGGGATGTCTCCACCATATCTTGAAGGCAGCCCCCTCCAGCCACAACAGGTGCACCACTACCCTGCCTCTGCTCCTCCTCCCTCTGCATCATCCACAAGACCGATCTTGAGATATCTGCCAGTGACCTTGTTTATGGTTCAATAGCACTGTACCCGATGACTTTCTGGAGCCCACCTAAGTGCCCACAAATGATGTCATCTCTGAATTTGGCACCGGCTTGCAGGCTGCATGGTCCACCTGTGGCCAACCTCTCCCCAGCGCCACAATGAATTAGAGCAATCATTCACAATGACATTGTGTCACACACACACTTTTTGCTGCGTACATTGATGCTTACCAGCCCCCGCCTCACTCACACTACTCTGGTCTGCACCAGGTCTGGAAGTGAGACTAGGAGACATTTACCCTGCACCCCCCCCCCCCCCCCACCAGTGTTAAAATTGTCAGGCTGAAGCCTGCTTATATGCTGTGTGATCTCACACCATCCAGCCCATCTACCATCATCGTCAAAGCCCTGCAGATGCCTGGTGCTGCTGATGCCAGGGCCTCCAACAGTGCCACCACTGCTGACACCACCACCAGCTTTGCACCAATCACCCCCACCACTGAACCCCCAAAATGCTTGCCTACCACACTATGACCAAGGACACCATGGGAAATCCACCGTGCTACACCTGTGCCTCCCCGGCCCCACTGGCCGTCCGCATCACAGGCACCAACATCCCCGATGCAAAGGTTGCTCAGGCCCCCTGCCACTCTACATCTTCTGCAGCCTATGCCTGATGCAGAGATTTTGCTGTAATGCCTCATCACAGCCTCCATCATTCCACAACAGCATTATTTAATTCATGCTCTCATGCTGGAGGCATCAGTGATTCACACTCGCAGTGCCTGGGGCATGTGCTTTCAGTTTGTGGCCACCAGGCTGTCAATCCCTCCTCGCAGCCACCTGGCAATTCTGCTGCAGCCTTGCTGCTGCAGCCCTGTCTGGCACCTTATCCTTCACTGATTCCAGCAGGTCCGAAAACTTAGATGATGGGTGGAAAATCGCTTTCACCTGAAAGTGATTTTCCGCCAACTGCCCTAAGATTTCGGACCTGCTGGGAACAGTGAAGGATAGGGGGGTTGGGTTGTTTGGGGAAGGAGACCAGACAGCGAGGTCATCGGTCTCACCGGATTAGGGAAGGACGGGGAAGGAAGTCGGCTGTGCCCTTTCAAAGGAACTATCCCGGCATTTGCCTGGAGCGATTTAGGGAAATCATGGAAAACCTAAATCAGGGTGGCCGGACGCGGGATTGAACCGTCGTCCTCCCGAATGCGAGTCCAGTGTGTAACCACTGCGCCACCTCGCTCGGTCAGTGAAGGATAATATGTTACTGTGGAAGGCAGGACTTTACGAAATACATTGACAGTGCGGTATGGCCTATATAGGACAAACAAAATGCACAATGGAAGAACATTGCACAGAACAAAAACGTTGCACTTGCCTTCTGCAACCCAGCAAGTCTGCAGTTGTGGAAAACATTGTATCTCCAACAGACATTCAATGGGGTATGGCAAAACATTAATTTTGGCCACAGCAACGTCTTTTTGGGACTCTGTTATAAAATAATCCATTGAAATACACATCACAGAAACTCTAACGAAGCATGACAGCAGCTACCAGCTGGGCAATGTGAGGAATCCTGTCATCTCCTAGATTTGCTCCAGACAAAGACGCCAGAATACTCCAATAACTGTGGGAAGTGGCAATGCCCAAGACAGCTGATCCTTGTAGTTCCACCAGTGAGGGCACTGCTACTGGGCGGCGTGGTCTGTCTGTCACCATGACTCTGACACATGCACAGCAATACTATCAGCACACTATATAAGGTGGAGTGGAGAATGTCTTCATCAGTCTTCAATGGCTCACCTGAAGATAACTGACAGTTGTCCAGTTGAAATATTATGGAATGTAATTTATGACAATCGGCTGCAATCCCGAAATCTCTTCGAACAGTTGTGAATATATTTGCCTAACAGACTCAATGAAGTTTTTAAAGTTGAGTATAAGATATTTTTGTTACATGTGTTGTGACAATCATTAATGGCTATACACTTATTTTGCTTGCTTGCTTTCCTAAATTGAGAAAGGTTGAAATGCTGCATAAATTATTTTGGAGGCTGCGTTTGATGGGAATAGGCATTTTTATTGGCATGCTTGGCTTATTAATTCCTTTGAAGGGGTGTATACTCTGTGTGGTTAAGAGGATCCATTTCATTACACATTTCATGTTTAGTATAAAGAGTATATGTTGTACTACTAATAGGGGCTAATGCAAGAGAAGTTCCTATTCATCTTTAGTGGACTGACAGATCAGATACTAATGCCAGTGCTTTTCTACACTGGTTGTATTTCATGTTCTTAAATCACTGGAAGTGGTACGAGACGAGAGCTCGATGATGAGCAAGTAACTACCACAATGCTGATGACATGGAGAAAGCAACTAAGGGCTTATGTGTGCTGACAAACTATTTCAACATACAGAGGGAGAAGAAAGTTAGAAACATGGGATTTGGTGTACCACTTTTGTCAAGTCTTATTGAAATTTATATTATCACTAAAATGGTGTAGGGTGACTGAAAACATGAATGTATATTTTTTTGTATGTGTAAGTGTTAATTAGGTGGAGTATAAGGAGGGGACTTAAAATACTTAGAAATTTCAGGTACTGGTAGGAAGTTTATGGTTTTACTTAAATTTTTCATCAGTAGGACATGTTCTGTGTGGACTCCTATATTGTTCCAGGCAACTACAAAATTTTTCCTTTGCACTGACTTTTGCAGTGTCCTGTTTAAAATAGTCCAAAGTAATAGCAAGTGAAGGGTGGTGAAACATAGCAAGTGGCTGCACTTAGTATGATCTTTGGATGTAATGTTACTATAATGTGTTGTTTCATGTGGTTTTGTAATATCTTTGTAGTTGGTAAGTTTCAAGAGCACCTTTGGCTGTGTGCATTCCTTCAGCATATAAGCACTGTTGTCAGCTGTATTAGAGTTCTGACAGAATAAAAAAAAGTTATGATGTGAAGATAGCATGAACAGCCAGTAACAAACATTTTTATACAGTCTGTATTACTATTTTATTTTTAGTGTGAATTTATATTGACACAAGGTCAGTATAGCAACTGGGACCTGAAAAGACCAGGAAAAACTCATGAATCTGCAGGACTAGCCAAGGACATCAATAGCAAATCACCGAAAGTAAACAGAAAGACAACAACAGAGAAGGACAAACAATGGTGGCGACATTGTGGAGGAGCAAGTCCAGCAAGTACGGCAAGATCTGAAACCTACGACATATTGAATCTAGAACCAAGCAACAACATGTAGCAAAGTCAGTACTAAAGTGAAATGAAATCACGACTGACTGACTAGCTAAGGTACAAAATCTAATAGCCCAGTAGGGCAAGTGTGTCTCCATAGGCAGCAATTGCAGGTTATATAAGTGACATCTAGTGCATGTCATTGAGGCCCATGCCTTCCAGCAGGCTTTCAGACTCACCAAGTCGGCATGAAAGATCTCCCCCCCCCCCCCCCCCCCCCCCCATGAAACGACAGTGCAGGGCTGGAAGCACCCAGAGCGATGCTGGTGAAGGCAAACTAGTGGTACCAAAGCCTGTAAGCTGGTGGGAAGAACTCAATTGGAGCATGGCTAAGTGGGCTATGATGGTGCAGGCTATGATGGCTGAAGGGGCGGAAGCTGTAGTGAGGCATCCACCTCCATGCCTGCATCCACAGAAAGTGCCACAGGTGCCCTGGAGTATGGGTGGCAACAATCATAGCCAGCATCCATGAGGGTTTCACCCTGTATGAATGTGCCTGTACAGCTGAGCCAAGCAGGTAGCACCCTCCTTACCAGATCCGGGGCTTCTTGGCCTGTGGTGCCAGGAGGTGGGAGAAGAATACATGGCTAGACATGGAGGAGCTTTACCAGCTTACGGTTGAGGACAGGAGTGGCTCTGAAGGTGCTCAGAAACATTGTGAGTGCAGCAGAGGTGGTGGAAATGCCCACTGCCTTTAATGTTTGTTGTTTAAATTTTTGCACCGTATGCTCCACTTTGCCATTTGAGGACAGGTGAAACAGTGGACTAAACAGATGCTTGATGCTATTAGAGCGGCAGAACCATTCAAAAACTGTTGCTGTGAACTAGAGCCCATTGTCTGACACAATGGTGCAGGGTAGCCCTTTGATGGTTATAATCTGGACGAGTACATTGAAGGTGGCGTCAGTGGTGGTGGTGCTTGCCAAGCTGATGACAATGAGCCACACAGAGCTCAGCAAACTCCAGGTGAATGCAGTCCCAGAGGTGATGGGGTGAGGGTGGGGAGAGGGGAGGGGAGGGGATGGGGTTGGGAGGTGGGTGTAGGCGAGGGGGTGAAAGATCATAGAGGAGCAGCCTGCTGGCAGGCACAAGCATGACAGCTGCACACCATTGTCTCCACGTCCATGTTCAGTCCTGGTCAGTAGGCATGTCACCTGGCAGGGGCTTTTATCTGTGGCTTGCCCCAGTGCGCATGATGGAGGAGCTGCAAAACATGAGGGGTGCAGGGTAGGGATACTCATATCCACCTCTGTTCAAGAGGGAGAACATTGGGAATCACTGACAAATGGTGGAAGAGGTGAGTCCACACCCAAAGCTCTGGACTGGTGGACTCTGAAAAATAAGCAAGCCACCCTTGGAGCACATACTGTAAGACCTGCCATAAAATAGGGTTGAGGAGCATGTCTACAGTGATGTGAGTGGCTGTAATGGGAAACCCACCCAAGGTGCACTGCTGTTCCATGTCAATGTGGAAACATGATATTTCCTGTTGGCAAACACCAGGTTGGGTCCCGAGTGTAGATGAGAAAGGGCATCTGCTTTTGCGTGTTGTGCCGTGGGCTTGTATTTAATTGTATAAGTGTAGGAGCTCGTGACAAATGCCCAATGCTGAAGCCGTTATGCTGTCTGCTTTGGAAGCCGGGAGAATGGTGGAAAGAGTGCTAGGAATGATTTGTGATTGGTAATCAGGGTAAACTTGATCCTGAATAGGTAAACATGGAACTTATTAATGGCAAAGATAATTGCCAAAGTTTCTTTTTTACTCTGAGTAGTTGTTTTGATGGTGTTGGTGTCTTTGACACACAGAAAATCAGTTGCGCAGTACCATTATTGTTCTTATGTGTCAGCACTGCACGATGCCATAGGGAGAAGCATTTGAGGCCAAAACCAGAGGATGTGATGGAGTAAAGGGCATAAGGTGTGGTGCAGAGCATGCTTCAGCTGTGTGAAAGCATGCTCACAGGCAGACCTCCACATATACTGAATACCCTTCTTCTGCAACTGATTGAGTGACTGATAATGTGGGCTGCTTGTGGGAGGAACTTAGTAAACTTGATTCCAAATAGGTAACTTCTGGAACACTAATTGACTCTTCCCAAAAAAGCCTGTGGTTGCTGCAAGTTTTGGGGGTGGGGTAAAGAGTCAATAGCAGATATGTTTCAGTCAGTGGGTTGTATCTCTTCTTTGTTGAGCAAGTGTCCAAGGTATTCCACTTGCCCCTGAAAAACTTGGCATTTCTGTAAGCAGCATTTGAGCTCTGTATCACATGGTCTAAGGGTAGCATTTTTGATTAGTAAACAAAAAACATCCTCGGTCCTGGGAGTGAAACCACCACCGCTTAAATTTTGATTACTAATCAGCATTTGTGGCCGAAGACTTTCGGCACAAGAAGTCACCCTCATTCTGCTATTCGGATCTCTGCGAGGGGACTGCTAAGGGGGAGGTGACACAAAAAAAAGATTGAATAATCAGCCAAAGGTTAATGTGGAATGTCAGAAGCTTGAATGTGGTAGGGAAGCTAGAAAATCTCAAAAGGGAAATGCAAAAGTTCAATCTAGATATAGAGGGGTCAGTTAAGTGAAATGGAATGAAGACAAGGATTTCTGGTCAGATGCATATAGGGTAATATCATCAGCAGCAGAAAATTGTATAATGAGGGTAGGATTCACTATAAATAGGAAGTTTGAGCAGAGTGTTTTACTGTGAACATTTCAGTGATAGGGTTGTTCTTATCACAATTGACAGCACACCAACATTGACAATGATAATTCAGGTATGGAAGCTGAAGATGAAGAGACAGAGAAAGTATGTGAGGATATTGAAAGGGTAGTACAGTACGTAAAGGGAGATGAAAATCTAATTGTCATGGGAGACTGGAATGCAGTTATAGGCAAAGGAGTAGAAGGAAAGCTTACAGGGAAAGGTTACAGGAGAACAGGGGCTTGGGACAAGGAATGAGAGAGGAGATAGACTAATTGAGTTCTGCAACAAGTTTCAGCTAGTAATATCGAATACTATGTTCAAGAATCACAAGAGGAGGAGGTATATTTGGAAAAGGCCGGGTGACACGGGAAGATTTTAGTTAGATTACATCTTGGTCAAGCAGAGATTCCAAAATCAGATACTGGACTGTAAGGCATACTCAGGAGCATATATAGACTCAGATCACAATACAGTAGTGATGAAGAGTATGCTGAAGTTTAAGACATTAGTCAGGAAGAACCTAAACACAAAGAAGTGAGATACACAAGTACTAAGGACTGACGAGATACTTTCTGAAGTTCTCTGAGGCTATAGATACAGAAATAAGGAATAGCTCAGTAGGCAGTACAGTTGAAGAGGTATGGACATATCTAAAAAGAGCACTCACACAAGCTGGAAAGAAAAACATCGGTACGAAAAAGTTAACTGTGAAGAAACCATGGGAAACAGAAGAAATACTTTGGTTGATTGACGAAGAAGGAAGTAAAAAAATGTTCAGGGAAATTCAGGAATACAGATGTACAAGTCACTGAGGAATCAAATAAATAGGAAGTGCAGGGAAGCTAAGACGAAATGGCTGCATGAAAATTGCGAAGAAATCGAAAAAGAAATGACTATTGAGAGGATTGACTCAGCATATAGGAAAATCAAAACAACCTTCAGTGAAATTGATAGCAAGGCTGGTAACATTATGAGTGCAATGGGAATTCCACTATTAAATGCAGAGGATGGATTGGATAGGTGGAAAGAGTACATTGAAGGCCTCCATGAGGGGGAAGTTTTGTTTGATGTGATGGAAGAATAAACAGGAGTTGATTTAGAACCGATAGGGGATCCAGTATTAGAATCAGAATGTAAGAGAACTTTGGAGGACTTAAGATCAAATAAAGCAGAGGGGGTAGATAACATTCCATCAAAATTTCTAAAACCATTGGGGGAAGTGGCAATAGAATGACTATTCATGTTGGTGTGTAGAATACGAAGACTGCAAAAGCTGCCAAGTGTGGGAATTATTGCAGAATCAGCTTAACAGCCCATGCATCCAACAGTGTGTATATATAGAAAATTAAAAAAAAATCCTAGGTTTTTCCCAAATTTCCTGGTGAAAAAGGTACTTTTTCCCACATGAAAAAACAATTTTCCCAAGGTAAATATGTCAATCCTTTGAATGCAAAAGTTTTATGCACAAGCGTGGAGCTTCAGAGAATGAATAAACTTGGCAAAAAAAGTTTTGGAGAAAGATCTGTGATGTGTAGCAACATTTACACTGCATATTTTGATATTACGATATGCTGCATATCTTTGTATTTGTGTTACAAAAGTATAGATTGGAAATAGCACGTTAATCTCTGAAGGATTGAAATCAAGATTTAAGTCCTTTTGCATGCCAATCATAGCTCATGTCAAGTGATTTGGCCACCCAATGACAGCATATATTCAGAGCAGAAGACACGTGATGGAGTCAGCCAACAGCAACATCACTGTTGAGTAGTATAAACACACAAATAGGAAAAGTTAAAGGTTTAAATTAATGTACATAGTGTAGCTACAAGAAAAGTTATGCTTTCAAATATAATATTGGTCTTGAAGATTAATAAGCTATAAGAAAAACTAAGCTTTCACGTATAATATTGGTCTTTTTGCATGTGTTACACTTTAAGATACATCACACAAACATGCCAGTAAAATTTTATATAATGACATTAATGCCTGGTATTCTGAGCTCAAAATTCTTCTAAGTGCCTAGTCCTCAATGTGTTAAATTTTACATGATAGTCAAACCCACAACAATTTAAGAAATTCATTGCACATTCGGACTTGTAACATAATTCACCTTGTGTAAAAAGGAAAGTTACTTTGAAACTAACGCTTTTCACAGTGCTTGATCCCCATAAACATATACCAGCATTGCATGCCTTTCTTTTGGTGTCTTGCCAAGCTTAAAACAAAACTTTAATTTGATCCTTTGCTCATTCATTGTCCTGTTCTGAGTTCAGAATCGACACACTAAACAAGCACTTCGTCCAACAGGTCTAACACGGAACACACACGACGCTCAACTGAACTATGGTGGGGGCAGGTTGTCAACACAGGCTGCTACACAGGCGCACTGCTGTGAGTCGCCAGTGTTGCCCGATTGACTGTTCTGACTTCATTCACCGAAGTTGATTGTCAGAGGTTGTATTAAGAGATCTTACATAAGTCATAAAAGAAGTAGGACACTTCACAAGAATTAGAATTTCATAAGCCATACTAAAATGCACAATTCGGCTTCAAGTGCACATTCATATGTCCAGATTCAGAATGAAGTAGGCCCCAACGTGATATTAAGCTTTTCAGTGTGGTTTTCAGCACAAAAATTTTCTTGGTGTGTCAGTACTGTATTATCTCTTGTGTGGTTCTTTATTACGGCATAGTGCTATAAGATGAAAATGTGCTCTTGAAATTAGTGAACAGTTGAAACTAGCCAATTGTGGGTAATGAAGCACTTTGTTTCTAATAAATTGACTGCCTCTGGAGAAAAAATTAATAAAAGCTACATTTATTTAGCAAATCTACAAAAATAACTTCATTGTTTTGCAAGGCAACTGACTGCCAAAAACTTGGAAGTAAAATAAAATAAAAAAACTGAAACTAATAACATATGTTAGCCTCCCGTGATTAAGTGAATGCATTTTAATTCACTTGATAGCTCCCAACCATAGAAAACTGTTTCGTTTTCATTTGATGTGAGAAGTGTAAATGATGAGAAAATAGCAAAATCACTAAACGTAAACACGGCTTATGTGGACACTAACCCCCTCTCCACTACAACCCAGACTGCTATGTGCATGCACAAATCTGGTAGCTTGGATGATCCAGAAAGATTTTTTCACATAGCATCTAGCTGCTATTGCTGATACGGCTAACAGCTACACTTCAAGTAGCCAAAAGCGGGAGAAGCCCATACGCAACAACTGCTCATGCCCGTGAGCCTGCGGACAACTGATCAAACAAACTTACTATAAATAGTTGTGACATCACACTCGTCTGCAGCAGTTTATTGTTATGAAGTATTCCATAGTCTTCATCCTAAAGCCTTTAACACATTTTGCTGTTTATCACGTCTTACCAGTCAAAATTACAAAACAATGAAAAATTCCCGGAATTCTAAAAAATTCCTGGGTTTTTCGCAGTTGTCCCGGAGCATATACACCCTGATCCAAATTGCTGACAAGAATAATATACAGAATAGCAGAAAAGAAAATTGAAGATATATTAGATGACAATCAGTTTGGCTTTAGGAAAGGTATAGGCAACAGAGAGGATGTTCTGGTGTTGCGTTTCATAATGGATGCAAGATTAAAGAAAAATCAAGATATGTTCATGGAATTTGCTAAGCTGGAAAAAGCGTTCGGCAATGTAACATGGTGCAAGATGTTCGAAATTCTGAGAAAAATTGTGATAAGCTATAGGGAGGGAGAGGTAATATACAATGTGTACAAGAGCCAAGAGGGAATAATAAGAGTGGACGACCAAGAACGAAGTGCTTCGATTAAAAAGGGTGTAAGACAGGGATATAGTCTTTCACCACTACTGTTCAATCTGCACATCGAAGAAGCAATTATGGAAATAAAAGAAAGTTTTAGGAATGGAATTAAAATTCAAGGTGATATGATTCGCGGATGACATTGCTATGCTAAATGAAAGTGATGAAGAATTACATGATCTGCCGAATGGAATGAACAGTCTAGTGAGTACAGAATATGGACTGAGGGTAGATCAAAGAAAGATGAAAGTAATGAGAAGTAGCAGAAATGAGATCAGTGAGAAACTTAATATCAGGATTGATGGTCACGAAGTAGATGAAGTTAAGGAATTCTACTACTTAGGCATCAAAATAATCAATGACGGATGAAGCAATGAGGACATCAAATGCAGACTAGCACTGGCAGCAAGGGCATTCCTGGTGAGGAGAAGTCTAATAGTGTCAAACATAGGCCTTAATTTGAGGAAGAAATTTCTGAGAATGTACAACTGGAGCACAGCACTGTATGATAGTGAAACATTGACTGTGGGAAAACTGGAACAGAAGAGAATCTAAGCACTTGAAATGTGGTGCTACAGACAAATGTTGATAATCTGGTGGACTGATAAGATAAGAAATGAGGAAGTTCTGTGCAGAATCGGAGAAGGAAGGAATATATGGGAAACACTGACAAGGAGAAGGGACAGAATGATAGGACATCTGATAAGACATCAGGGAATTACTTCCACGATAATAAACGGAGTAGTGGATGGCAAAAACTGTAGAAGAGAGAGATTGGAATACATCCAACAAATAACGAAGACATAGTCTGCAAGTGCTACTCTGAGACGAAGAGGTTGGCACAGGAGAGGAAGCTGTGGCGGGCCACGTCAAGCCAGTCAGAAGACTCAAGACTCAAAAAATCATGCAACATACTAAAGAGGGTACAAATATTGTACAGTTGGTTCTGACGCATAGTGCCCTTGACAATTAAGACATTGAGATAGCTAGTGCAAGCAGAGAGGACACGGTTAAGTGTTCCAGGTAACTCTGAAAGATCACCAGAGTAAGTGAGATCTCAACAGGCAAGCATTTGGTTATTTATATAAGCCAAAGGGAATATTAATGACCATAAATCTTTGTGTCTCTTCATCCAGTGGGACGTGCAAATGTGTGTCGGCGAGCTCCATCTTCGAAAAATATTCACCTATGATGAGCTATATGAGGGGGGTCCTCTTAATGGGGGAAGGGGTAGATTTGCACTTGTTCCTGGACATAGACTGTCGGTTTAAAATCCCTGCACAGCCAAGGCGAGCCGTTGGGCTTCTTGAACACTAATAGGGATGTGGCTAAGGCACTGGTTTTAAGAGGTTCAATGACTCCAGCTCATGAAGGCGATTGAGTTTGTGCGTAACGGCCATCCGTAAGAAGACAGGAGCAGGACTGTCCAGCCAGAAACAGGGTACTGCATCTGAACATAAGGAGAGATAACCCTGGAAATCTGTGGCACACTCCAAGTCAGATGTGACCAGAGATGTGAAGGTGGCACAAAAGTTATCAGGATGCTGAAAGGGAACCGTGTCTCAGATGACCTGAATCTTACCAGTGATGGAGAATCCAAACAGCAAGAAGGCAACCAGACCAAAAATGTTGCCAGCTGAGTGACTATTGACAACAGAGTTATCAGCTATGTGACCTTTTTGTATGCAGCAATGATTATGAATTCACCTGGAGGGGAATCAAATTGTTGCCATTCATTATCAATTTGTAGGAGGGCAGGGCAAAAGTACGACATCCCGGGTGAGCATACATGAGGAGATTTATCAGGGAAACAGTAGATCTTGTGTCCAACTGGAAAAAAACACTGTGGTTTGCAATTGCAAGACTGATAAACATCTTTGCAGCAGAAGAATCGCTCTTGGAAATAACTGCTTGAAATGAAACTTCCTGGCAGATTAAAACTGTGTGCCAGACCCAGACTCGAACTCGGGACCTTTGCCTTTTGCGGGCAAGTGCTCTACCAACTGAGCTACCCAAGCACGATTCACGCCCCGCCCTCGCATCTTTATTTCCGCTAGTACCTCGCCTCCTACCTTCCAAACTTTACAGAAGCTCTCCTGCGAACCTTGCAGAACCAGAACTCCTGAAAGAAAGGATATTGCGGCGACATGGCCTAGCCACAGCCTGGGGGATGTTTCCAGAATGAGATTTTCACTCTGCAGCGGAGTGTGCGCTGATATGAAACTTCCTGGCAGATTAAAACTGTGTGCTGGACCCAGACTCGAACTCGGGACCTTTGCCTTTCGCGGATAAGTGCTCCACCAACTGAGCTACCCAAGCACGACTCACGCCCCATCCTCACAGCTTTACTTCTGCCAGTACCTCGCCTCCTACCTTCCAAACTTTACAGAAGCTCTCCTGCGAACCTTGCAGAACTAGCACTCCTGAAAGAAAGGATATTGCGGAGACATGGCGTAGCCACAGCCTAGGGGATGTTTCCAGAATGAGATTTTCACTCTGCAGCGGAGTGTGCGCTGATATGAAAGGCAAAGGTCCCGAGTTCGAGTCTCGGTCTGGCACACAGTTTTAATCTGCCAGGAATTTTCATATCAGCGCACACTCCGCTGCAGAGTGAAAATCTCATTCTGGAAACTGCTTGAAATTCTTGCAAATGTTGACTGATGCATGTGGGGAGCAGGATCCAAGTGAACCAACGATTTCTGACATACAGTTCGGAGGTGCCCATCTTTCCCACAGAGGGGGCAGTGCACCCAACGATACAGACAGTCTGCTCCCAGGTGCACTGTGAAGCAGTCCATACATGATGGGAGACTGAGCTGCCAGTGCCGACAGGATGTGACTGGCTCCTCCGAGGTCACGGACATGTCCGGAATTGATTAATCACAGCGCTGTTGTTGGGAAAATTACTTAAAAGAATTCTATCGCCAGGGTGGCAGCTGGATCTTTGCTACTTGGGGTTGAGCCATGGAACATACATTTGCTGCCTGTGTTATCTTGAAAGAGAATGCGATTTTCAAAGTATTGTCCATGAAAGGGTTGTCCAGTTTGAGGGCTGCCAAGTGTACTTTCAGATCGGGAGACAATTGGTTGGTTGTTTTTGGGGAAGGAGACCAGACAGCGTGGTCATCGGTCTCATTGGATTAGGGAAGGATGGGGAAGGAAGTCGGCCGTGCCCTTTCAGAGGAACCATCCCGGCATTTGCCTGGAGTGATTTAGGGAAATCACGGAAAACCTAAATCAGGATGGCCGGACGCGGGTTTGAACCGTTGTCCTCCCGAATGCGAGTCCAGTGTCTAACCACTGCGTCACCTCGCTCGGTGGGAGACAATTGGACCACTACATTGCAGATCAGTGAATTGGTACCTGAAGTTTTGCAAGCCAGGTTCCCAGAAGCAAAATTGCAATGGTGACTCAGTCATTGCAAATCCTTCACCCACAAGTGATATGACTGACCAGGTTGCTTGTGATATTGATGGAACACAAGGTGTATTGCAACAACTTGCAATCCTTGTAAATAATAATTTTAAAGCAAGGAATGCACATCCTCAAAAGTGAATGCAACAGGGTTTGAGACTGGAGTGAACTTCTTTAGTAAGAAATATATCCCTTGAAATATCACTCAGCTATTGGGAAACATTCCACGCGGGAAAAATATATTTAAAAACAAAGATGATGTGACTTACCATACGAAAGCGCTGGCAGGTCGATGGAAACACAAACAGACACATACATACACACAAAATTCAAGCTTTCGCCACAAACTGTTGCCTCATCAGGAAAGAGGGAAGGAGAGGGAAAGACAGAAGGAAGTGGGTTTTAAGGGAGAGGGTAAGGAGTCATTCCAATCCCGGGAGCGGAAAGACTTACCTTAGGGGGAAAAAAGGACGGGTATACACTCGCACACACACACATATCCATCCACACATATACAGACACAAGCAGACATATTTAAAGACAAATATGTCTGCTTGTGTCTGTATATGTGTGGATGGATATGTGTGTGTGTGTGCGCGAGTGTATACCCGTCCTTTTTTCCCCTAAGGTAAGTCTTTCCGGTCCCGAGATTGGAATGACTCCTTACCCTCTCCCTTAAAACCCACTCCCTTTCGTCTTTCCCTCTCCTTCCCTCTTTCCGGATGAGGTAACAGTTTGTTGCGAAAGCTTGAATTTTGTGTGTATGTATGTGTCTGTTTGTGTTTCTATCGACCTGCCAGCGCTTTCGTATGGTAAGTCACATCATCGTTGTTTTTAAATATACAAAATATATATTGTTGTGGTCTTCAGTCCTGAGACTGGTTTGATGCAGCTCTCCATGCTACTCTATCCTGTGCAAGCTTCTTCACCTCCCAGTACCTACTGCAACCTACATCCTTCTGAATCTGCTTAGTGTATTTATTTCTTGGTCTCCCTCTACGATTTTTACCCTCCACGCTGCCCTCCAATATTAAATTGGTGATCCCTTGATGCCTCAGATCATGTCCTACCAACCGATCCCTTCTTCTGGTCAAGTTGTGCCACAAACTTCTCTTCTCCCCAATCCTATTCAATATTTCCTCATTAGTTATGTGATCTACCCATCTAATCTTCAGCATTCTTCTGTAGCACCACATTTCGAAAGCTTCTATTCTCTTCTAGTACAAACTATTTATCGTCCATGTTTCACTTCCATACATGGCTACACTCCATACAAATACTTTCAGAAATGACTTCCTGACGCTTAAATCTATACTTGATGTTAACAAATTTCTTTTCTTCAGAAACGCTTTCCTTGCCATTGCCAGTCTACATTTTATATCCTCTCTACTTCGACCATCGTCAGTTATTTTGCTCCCCAAATAGCAAAACTCCTTTACTACTTTAAGTGTCTAATTTCCTAGTCTAATTCCCTCAGCATCACCCGACTTAATTAGACTACATTCCATTATCCTTGTTTTGCTTTTGTTGATGTTCATCTTATATCCTCCTTTCAAGACACTGTCCATTCCGTTCAACTGCTCTTCCAAGTCCTTTGCTGTCTCTGACAGAATTGCAATGTCATCGGCGAACCTCAAAGTTTTTATTTCTTCTCCATGAATTTTAATACCTACTCCAAATTTTTCTTTTGTTTCCTTTACTGCTTGCTCAATATACAGATTGAACAACATCGGGGAGAGGCTACAACCCTGTCTTACTCCCTTCCCAACCACTGCTTCCCTTTCATGTCCCTCGACTCTTATAACTGCCATCTGGTTTCTGTACAAATTGTAAATAGCCTTTCGCTCCCTGTATTTTACCCCTGCCACCTATATATTTTTAAGCTGACAGTGCATCACCGCATGGAATGCCTTCTGGAAGAAAAGGAAAGCTTCAGTACTGCTATCTCTTTACTGCTTTCTGCATCTCATGAATCCAGAGTGATCTCTCATAGAATAGAACAGTTTGAGTTTCATATGATCACTCGTTGCAGAATACTCGTTAATTCCTAGAGGAAATTTTTGATCAAATTTTGTGAACTTATAACTGAGGAATATTTGATGCATGGAGAACATAGGGTTCTACAGAAAAGACTTTTGACCATTCCTGCACAGTCTTTCTGGATGAAAAATTTTCTAACTTTATTTACATAGTTAAAATGATGTCTTACATACTGCTAATAAGATTTAACTTATGAAATGCATGTTTACCTCTAGTCTGTACTAGGGAAGTTTTGCAATTATGTTAATACTTCTTAAGTTCTACATGAAAGTGGAGAAGTTTGCTATCATCTGCATAGTGTAATGGTATAAATTTGGCATTTATCTGACTATTGTAAGTTCATTATATTTACAGTGTGGTTTTTTTTTTATTTTTATTTTTTTTTATTTTTTAACTGTGTGTAGCTGGACTGTTGACAAATAAAACAAAGAAATAAGAAAAATAATGATTTCAATTTTTGTAAGCTGTTGTTATTTTCAGTACACCTCTACATCTGCATCTACATGACTACTCTGCAATTCACATTTAAGTGCTTGGCAGAGGGTTCGTCGAACCACAATCATATTATCTCTCTACCATTCCACTCCCGAACAGCGCGCGGGAAAAACAAACACCTAAACCTTTCTGTTCGAGCTCTGATTTCTCTTATTTTATTTTGATGATCATTCCTACCTATGTAGGTTGGGCTCAACAAAATATTTTCGAATTCGGAAGAGAAAGTTGGTGACTGAAATTTGGTAAGTAGATCTCGCCGCGACGAAAAACGTCTTTGCTTTAATGACTTCCATCCCAATTCGCGTATCATATCTGCCACACTCTCTCCCCTACTACGTGATAATACAAAACGAGCTGCCCTTTTTTGCACCCTTTCGATGTCCTCCGTCAATCCCACCTGGTAAGGATCCCACACCGCGCAGCAATATTCTAACAGAGGACGAATGAGTGTAGTGTAAGCTGTCTCTTTAGTGGACTTGTTGCATCTTCTAACTGTCCTGCCAATGAAAGGCAACTATTGGCTCGCCTTCCCCACAATATTATCTATGTGGTCTTTCCAACTGAAGTTGTTCGTAATTTTAACACCCAGGTACTTAGTTGAATTGACAGCCTTGAGAATAGTACTATTTATCGAGTAATCGAATTCCAACGGATTTCTTTTGGAACTCATGTGGATCACCTCACACTTTTTGTTATTTAGCGTCAACTGCCACCTGCCACACGATACAGCAATCTTTTCTAAATCACTTTGCAACTGATACTGGTCTTCGGATGATCTTACTAGACGGTAAATTACAGCATCATCTGCGAACAACCTAAGAGAACTGCTCAGATTGTCACCCAGGTCATTTATATACACTCCTGGAAATGGAAAAAAGAACACATTGACACCGGTGTGTCAGACCCACCATACTTGCTCTGGACACTGCGAGAGGGCTGTACAAGCAATGATCACACGCACGGCACAGCGGACACACCAGGAACCGCGGTGTTGGCCGTCAAATGGCGCTAGCTGCGCAGCATTTGTGCACCGCCGCCGTCAGTGTCAGCCAGTTTGCCATGGCATACGGAGCTCCATCGCAGTCTTTAACACTGGTAGCATGCCGCGACAGCGTGGACGTGAACCGTATGTGCAGTTGACGGACTTTGAGCGAGGGCGTATAGTGGGCATGCGGGAGGCCGGGTGGACGTACCGCCGAATTGCTCAACACGTGGGGCGTGAGGTCTCCACAGTACATCGATGTTGTCGCCAGTGGTCGGCGGAAGGTGCACGTGCCCGTCGACCTGGGACCGGACCGCAGCGACGCACGGATGCACGCCAAGACCGTAGGATCCTACGCAGTGCCGTAGGGGACCGCACCGCCACTTCCCAGCAAATTAGGGACACTGTTGCTCCTGGGGTATCGGCGAGGACCATTCGCAACCGTCTCCATGAAGCTGGGCTACGGTCCCGCACACCGTTAGGCCGTCTTCCGCTCATGCCCCAACATCGTGCAGCCCGCCTCCAGTGGTGTCGCGACAGGCGTGAATGGAGGGACGAATGGAGACGTGTCGTCTTCAGCGATGAGAGTCGCTTCTGCCTTGGTGCCAATGATGGTCGTATGCGTGTTTGGCGCCGCGCAGGTGAGTGCCACAATCAGGACTGCATACGACTGAGGCACACAGGGCCAACACCCGGCATCATGGTGTGGGGAGCGATCTCCTACACTGGCCGTACACCACTGGTGATCGTCGAGGGGACACTGAATAGTGCACGGTACATCCAAACCGGCATCGAACCCATCGTTCTACCATTCCTAGACCGGCAAGGGAACTTGCTGTTCCAACAGGACAATGCACGTCCGCATGTATCCCGTGCCACCCAACGTGCTCTAGAAGGTGTAAGTTAACTACCCTGGCCAGCAAGATCTCCGGATCTGTCCCCCATTGAGCATGTTTGGGACTGGATGAAGCGTCGTCTCATGCGGTCTGCACGTCCAGCACGAACGCTGGTCCAACTGAGGCGCCAGGTGGAAATGGCATGGCAAGCCGTTCCACAGGACTACATCCAGCATCTCTACGATCGTCTCCATGGGAGAATAGCAGCCTGCATTGCTGCGAAAGGTGGATATACACTGTACTAGTGCCGACATTGTGCATGCTCTGTTGCCTGTGTGTATGTGCCTGTGGTTCTGTCAGTGTGATCATGTGATGTATCTGACCCCAGGAATGTGTCAATAAAGTTTCCCCTTCCTGGGGCAATGAATTCACGGTGTTCTTATTTCAATTTCCAGGAGTGTAGATCAGGAACAGCAGAGGTCCCAGGACGCTTCCCTGGAGAACACCTGATATCACTTCAGTTTTACTCGATGATTTGCCGTCTATTACTACGAACTGCGACCTTCCTGACAGGAAATCACGAATCCAGTCGCACAACTGAGACGATACCCCATAGGCCCGCAGCTTGATTAGAAGTCGCTTGTGAGGAACGGTGTCAAAAGCTTTCCGGAAATCTAGAAATACGGAATCAACTTGAGATCCCCTGTCGATAACGGCCATTACTTCGTGCGAATAAAGAGCTAGCTGCATTGCACAAGAACGATGTTTTCTGAAACCATGCTGATTACGTATCAATAGATCGTTCCCTTCGAGGCGATTCATAATGTTCTAATGCAAGAAGTCATCATCTCAATATTGTTTCTGTCATATATTTATTTCCTTTAGCTGGAAACAGCTTCAGTCCTCCCTCAGGCATGGGTGTGTGTGTTGTTCTTAGCATAAAGTTAGTTTATGTAGTGTGTAAGTCTAGGGACCGATGACCTAAGCAGTTTGGTCCCTTAGGAATTCACATGAATTTGAACATTTTTGAAACAGAAATCTTTATTACTGATGCATTTTTGGTGTAATATATGTTATTTGTTGCTATATTATAAGGCATGTACAGACTCCACCAGTCTTTCTAGAAACCATTGTTTTGTAGGACTTTAAATCCAGTTAATTTAGTGTTAACTACACATATGAGATGCTAAAAAATCTGACACTGTATCAACACTGATAACTCCAATTACTATTATATCTACCCATCACCTTGTCTGGTACTGCTTGCCAGCTACATCAATAAAAAATGACTAAGTTGGAAAATGGGGACCCACATAGAACTACGGCGATTACTTTTTATTTTCTGCACTCACAGATTATTTATGCAATTTTTCATAATACCTCAACATTAAAAGTATTTATATTTATGGCAGTGACAGTATTGTTCTTACAATGCGTAGCAAGGTTTGAAACACTGTCATCATCTTTTCAGCTGAATGCAGGGCAAAAATTTAGTGGAGTGGATAATATATAATAATTAACTAACGTGGATACCAGTGCTAGGTTGTAACTAAAACAGCTAGGTTGTCACTCCACACAGTGGTATCTACATCACTGTTCTGTTTTTTGGAATATTATTTTAAATTTAAATTTGTACAGTGAGACAAAATCTAGGTGGATTACTATACACATTTGTGTTTCTTATAGTTTTGAATTTACTGTCTTTGAAGTGAGTTATTTCAGTTAACATTACTAAACAAGTCAAATAAAATACAACTACCATTCAGTACATGTACTTCTGGGAGTATCTATGCATTACACGCAAATCATCTACGGGTGAGTGGTTGCCTTGCCCCATTTTTATTTATAGTTGGCATTATGCTTATTATTAGGAAGTTTTCTTTGTCATGATATAAAATGTACTTTCAACAACAGTACCACTGTCACTGGAAGATACACTGATGAGCCAAAACATTATGACTACTGCCCACCGTAAGAACGAACGCAACCTGGTGGCATTTCAGGCACATGTGATAAGGGAAGTATATAAACAGAACAGAGCCAATGCGGAGTCATTCTAGCAATAATAAGGTATGGAAAGGGGGTAAGCCACTGACCTAAGCAACTTTGACAAGGGAAAATTGTTATGGCTCAGTGCCTGAGAATGAACATCGCGAAATGGCAAAGCTGGATGGCTGTTTGCTTTCTACTGTCATGGGTATATGGAAAGTAATTGAAGGACGATGAAACCATGGGTAGGTGACAAGGTATTGGATGTCCACACCTCAGAGCCTTCCCTGCCCTGTAAAACAGGGAAGTGAGCAATCTGTGGCAGATCTGACAACAGAGAACAGTGATGGTTCAATCACATGTGTTTTGGAGTGTACAAATCGGCACACATTGTTTCGTGTGGTGCTCCACAGCAGACGACCCCTACGTATTTCTATGATGATCCAGTGACTTCATCAATTACAACTGCAGTGGGCACGAGATCATTGGAATTCGACCATGGGAACATGTGGCCTGGTAAGCTGAATTACTTTTCCTATTACACCTGGTTGATGGTCATGTCTGGATATGCCATTATTGATGTGAAGGGTTGCTCAGAACATGCACTGTGCCATGTACACAGGCTGGTGGGGGCAGTATTACACTATGGGGGCCATCGACATGAGTTTCCAAGGGATCTGCAGTAGTAATCCTAAGCAACATAACAGCTGCGGACTATTATTGTTAATGGTTTTTTTTTATGTAAACACCGTTGTGGATCACCTGCATAGCTTCATGTTTGATGTCTGGATCAATGGCAATGGCATCTTCCAGCAGAATAACTGTCGATGTCACACGGCCAGAATTGTGCTACAATGATTTGAGGAGCATGATAGTGACCTACTTTTACATCTGTATGACTACTCTGTAATGTACATTTAAATGCCTGGCAAAGGGTTCATCGAACCACTTCCACTCTTTTTCTCTACTATTCCACTCTCAAACAGCGTGCGGAAAAAAGAACACTCAAGTCTTCCTGTGCAAGTTCTGATTTCTCTTGCTTTACTAGAATGGTGATTTCTCCCTCTGTAGGTGGGTGTCATCAAAATACTTCCATGTTAGGAGTAGAACATTGGAGATTGAAATTTCGTGAAGAGAAGAAGAAGATGATGAAGTTTGGTTGGTGGGGAACTCAACTGCGCGGTTATCAGTGCCCATACAAAGTCCCAATCTCACCACATTCATGAATGATGATGAAATGATGAGGACAACACAAACACCCAGTCTCGTGAAAAGATCTTGATGCAATGACTTGCATATTGTATCCAAGACACACTCTCCTTAAATCCACAAGCCCATAATTTACAGGAATTGCATGACCTGTGCATAGACATTTGTGCAACATACCTCCATAGCTCAACCAAGGGCTTGTTGAATCCGTGCCATACAGAAGTGGTGCTTTATTGCAGTCCAGAGATGGACCAGCAAGCTATTAAGCATGTGATCACAATGATATGGTTTATCAAAGTATGTTTGCCCATTGCCATAAAAATGTATTATGAGACCACTACCTGTTTCTTCATTTACACTTTCTGATATGAATCTGATGACTTTTTCCTCGCTCAGTAGACAGTTCGAACAATAACAGAAGACAGTGAAATAATATAATTCCGGTTATTATAAAAGAAATTTTATTTTATAAAAAATATGAAAATTACAATCTCTTTACACTGTTGGCACAATGCATAAAAATACCTGTTTAACAAGATTATAATCATTAAAGTATGAAGCACAATAAAACAATTATCACAGATGAAGTAGGTAAAACATACTCTCATAATCATAAAAAAGATCAAAAATGGTATAAATTCATCAACATTTACATGTACCACTACAGCTCTGTGGTGAAGAAGGTGCATGTGCACAGTGCACAAGTTATGAGGATTAAATCTGTACCTTCATAGAAGTTAATACCCATTTTTCTTCACAGATCTTCAGTCATTAAATTTTTCTTGTCATCAGCATTTAAAACACTAAGAACGTAACTAAATATATCAGCCTTTTTCTCATCTTCTTCACTGTGGCACGACAGATTGAGCTGGTTCACAATGTCTTGCAATTTTGTAGCTATACCAGCTGATTTCATGGTTATTTTAGCCTTCTGATTGTTAGCAGTCACAGCCCATACCATTAGCACAACTAAATATTTTTGTTCTAAACTCCCCTCAGACAGCTTATTGAATAGAAGTTTTATGTATTCACCTGTAAAGAAAAATTCGATAAGTGTCATGCATTGCAAAATATATCAAGGAAGTGATTTATTGCAACACCACAAAAGAGTAATTTGTGACTGCATTTGTTAAATGTAATAGGAGTCTGGCTGTGGTAACAAGTGCAGAAAATATTGTAAAGTTAGAAAATGATCTCAGAAAAGGAGTGCAAAAGTCTCACTAATATGAAATTTTAAAGATGAAAAAGAGTGATGTAAGTAGTGATAATATGATCCTAAACATATAAGATGTTTGAGTTTCTTTCTGAAACACTTCACATAGAAAATAGGAAGATCCAAAAAGTTTACTGAGCAGCCTTCCATTAGTAAAACTGAATGCTGACTTTAACATCTGCAGATGTTGTTTAAGAAAAGCATATTAGCAGTCTGGTGCCAGACAGGAATCTAGGAATAGAGGTGGTCAGCACTAAAATAAAACTCACTTATTACTCGTGGCCTTCACAGCTGTTAGGGAGTTGGTTAAGAATGAACTTATGGCTTGTGCACAAGTGCTCATGTGCAAGACAATTTGGTCATACTCATAGCAGAAGGGAAATTTCTGAAGGAAAAAAACTGCATGCATGACAAGCACACAAGTAGTGAAGTCATTATTTCATCATCATATTTTCAATTTTGCATTTTCTTGTGAACTTGTTTACAAACAGCATAGTAGTTTTCATTTGTTAAATATGTGCCTGTAAGGAAAATATTTGTCCTGTTTAATAATCTTCAATACATGAAGTTATTTCATGAGTTCAGTGAGTAGTCCTCCACATGTGACATATGAGTAATGCTTTGCATCCCTCTCTCTGGCACTAAACATAGCCCACTGAACCACTATATCCATTTCACTGTCCACCAGAAATTAAAAATAACATTAATAAACATTTGTTCTGTTGAATACAGGTCCTACCTCTTTCTCTTACCTATTTAAAACTTTGAAGCTAACTTCTTTTATAACTAATGAGAAAGGGAAAAAAAAGCAGAAATGAAAATAATATTATGATTATTCCCATTATGGTCACAAAATGAAACTTGGTGAAAAGTTGCTTCAGTAGATAAGAAACATTATTCAAGTTTTTTGATGAAATCAAAGGAACATGTTTTCTAAATTCAGTCTCAAAATTTATTATTCACTACAGCTTCCCTTTTCACTGACATCTGGCAATATTCCCAAACATTTGGCCATAACTGAACTCTACAGCTTGATGTGGAACAGATATTACTTAATTTAAATAATACAATGAGCATAATTTTATCATATCAGTGTTCACAAACTAAGTGAGTTGTGAAAATAAACTTAAGTACTCTAATTTCCAGAGAAAGTAAGAGAGAAGAAAGAAAACTCCAGGAAAATCTGATAACTTTGGATTGGGCACTTTGTTCATCTGACATTAAATGATGCAAAGTCTTAATAAAATTAAGGAAGTAGTTGCTTGAAATTATTCTTGCTTATCATGGGCCAGTTGAGCAGTATGTACATTCTGTGTGGTAATATTCATAGAAGGTCCTTCTTAGTAGTCATAGCACTGTAACAAATGGTACTTGAGAGTCAAAGAGTCTAACAAGCTCTACAAGCACAGAGTAAAATTGCAGAGTTACTGACCAATGTCAATCACCGGCTCTTCCCACGTTGCACCTCACAAGGATGTCAGCGACTTCGCGTATGGAACAAGGGTGGGATGAGCTTAAGAGCAAGTATGAAGGCTGAGATGCCTGGATCTACCCAGTATCTGAAAGTATACGAGGGGCAATATAAAGGGAAAAAACACTAAAGAGTGATTCTGACTGTCCTTCTAGATGGCTGGGAATCATTATTATGAGTATTTGGCAAAGCTGATACCTCTTTGTAAGTCCAAATTGATCTCTGTGTTTTCCAAAACTTATGTTAATGTATATCAGTGCAATGCCTACATGTCTGATGAACCTTGTAGCTTATTTTTTTAAAAAAAAATATTTGTGTCCTTACATTCATAAGGAATATGCTCAATATAGCTAATGGATATCAATATTCAGAGCATAATCATTTCTGATGAGTTCTTTGTCATTTATGTTATTCTTTTCTTTTAGAACTTACAAATCCAACAGTTCTGCCCACTTCACCATTGTTACCACATTCTTCAAGGGATGGCATTTCTTCTCCACTTGGGTTAATATATAGTGTATTCAGAAACAGTCTGAAAGCTTGTGTGAGTGTTTCAGGGTAGGTTGTGCTGAGGAATAAACATTGAGATAAAAATTTGATATGTTGTGTAATTTCTGAGTTAATTAGCACTGATGTTAGCAAATCAGCTACTGCTTGCACAAATTCAAGTGGCCTGCCAGATACAATTAATGTCAGTTGTTCTCACAGCATAAATAGTAGTGCTTTAGACTGCTCAGCCTTTGGCTTGGGTTCAATCCTTACTACCATCCCATGCCCAATTTTTGTATCACTCTCTTGTTCAGTTTTAGGAAATCAAACAAAGAATATGTTTGGCCAACACCATCTCTGGTGTGTTGCTTGAATTTGGCCTCACAACAGCCTGATAGTCTAATGTAAATGCTAATTAACTTGGAAATCATGCAATGTATCAATTTTTTTTTCTTCACAAATATTTCTCAGCAGAATGTAGCCTGCGACACCTTTACAAGCTTTTTCTGATCACACTGTATATGACTTTTTATCCAACTCTAGTCTTATTAAGAATACTTAACAATAGGTATTCAGCATACTTGCTTCTATAAATTTTCATCCTCTTTTTGTAAAGGATGATAGTTCCCTAAGTGATTTTTGCCATGTAGTAAAATCAATCTTCTTGGTACAATACACCAAATAGCTCCACTTCCCTGCCAAAAGGATATGCTTGACCTACTTACTCATCACTATTTTCATTTCAATTCCACACATAAAAGTTCCCATTATTTGCTCAGAGGTCTTCTGCATTGACAGGCACTTAAAATAAACCACCTTCTTTGTTTGCCTTTTTGCCCTCTGTAAAATAAAATTCAGGCTGTCTGCCAATATTTTGAAGGGTTGAACATTCAACTCTTCAATGAATTTTTTTAAAGATAGCAACCACCCTGTCTGTTATTTATACATACACTGCTGGCCACTAAAATTGGAACATAAAGAACAAATGCCAAATACATTTGGATGTGCAAATGATCAGCATTTCAGTGCAAAATAGGTAGGTGTAACTCTGTCTGAAGTATGAGATTATGCAGTAGGTTTGTCATTCATAAATCTTATCTGAAGGTCATTTAATCGGACAGATAAAAAAAATCTACTCACCAAGTGGTGGCAGAACACACACACATAAAAGACGGTTGTAATTGGCAAGCTTTTGGAGCCAGTGGTTCCTTCTTCAGGCAGAATGGTTGAAGGGGAAGGAAGACAAGTGAAGGAAAAGAACTGGAGAGTCTTTCCTTCTCATCCTGTATGGAAGTCTCCCCTGACCCACAGTTATGGGTGACTTTCCTGAAACCTACCCCTTTTCCTAGTCCTCTCCAACTCTTCTGCCTGAAGAAGGAGCCACTGGCGCCAAAAGCTTGCCTATTACAACCGTCTTTTATGCGTGTGTTCTGCCGCAGCTTGGTGAGTAGATTTTTTATCTATCCAATTAAATAATTTTGTCAATAATTGATTGTCTTCATTGTTATCTGAATGTCAGTTGTTTGTGAAAAGTTTGTGTTAGGAAGGGGAAACATTTACTAGCACATGTTGGAAATTAACTGCAGCAGCAGCATGGTCTACTGAGACTGCAGTTTATCATTCTGTGATAATGCTGCTCATGATGGTTGGGATCCCATTACTGTCATGTAAATATGACACTGACAGGTTCAGGGGGACCAACCAGGGTATCAGTAGCCCCATGAGGCTAGTGCCCAAGATGACAGAATGTTCACTCAGACATGCAGATCTCATACAGCCATGTCAAGTACCTGTAAGTCATGAAATGGGCTTATTTGCACTTACAGTGGGACTGTGTGGAGCATCAAAGACTGTCAGCATGGAGACCATTGTTCTGGTTTCTCCTGATGTGGCAGCAGAGAGATGTACTAACAGTGACATATCCATTGTCAACAATGGATGAAAGCGGAGCAGGATGTTACCTTTTCAGAGCAGTCTCAGTTTTGTGTCACCATCGTAATAGAGGTATCCATGTCTGGAGGCTTCAAGAAGAATAAATGGTGCCATATAGTACTCATCATCATTATATGGGCCAAGCACATGAAATGATGGTTTTGTAGTGTATAACATGATCGCCTCTGATTCACAGAGCTGGTAACTTGAGTAGCAGCCATTACATTTCTGCTCCTGATAAATGTATACTCTGCAGATGTCCAGCGTGAAATGATGAGACCAATGAAAAGGTTAGTATACCTTATTTATCTGAAGGATACCAGTGGACAAATCAATTTGGGAAAGAAAAAAAAAATCAGACTCAGAAAAAAAGTGTCACTCAAAGTGACACTGATATAATGTCCATGTCCATTCTCTAAATTATCTAACAATCGCTCACATTCAATATGGAAATTGGACACAGTCACACTTTCTAACTTCTCCCTTCACTGCCAAACCCCCCCCCCCCCCCCACACACACACACACAAAAGCAAGCAAACGAATGAATGAACACACATAAATTAATAATAAAGCTGGTATGGTAAATGAAATGATCATGTGCCATTGACGGCAGAGAGGCCCCATGCGGGGAAGGTCGGCCGATAGGTTGCAAGTCTTATTTCAGGTGACACCACATTGGGTGACTTGCGTGTCGGTGATGATGTGACAAGGATGAGGACAACACAACACCCAGTCCATGAGTGGAGGAAATCTCCAACCCAGCCGAAAGGAAATCTCCAACCCAGCCGAGCTGGGAATCGAACCCGTGCCTGCTGCATGGTAGGCAAACACATTACCACTCATCTAAGCAGGCAGATGTTGGTGTGGTATTAACATATAAATCATTTTATACAGAATATGTAGATGCTTACCATGCCCAACCAGACGAGCTCTATTTGAATGGCTGAAAGTAACATTGCGAAGTACTTCTAGGGCTTTAATCTGACACGGCTCTTTGAGTGTTTTAGCAAATACCATAAGTGTATCTAATGAGTCATTTGCCTGAAACAAATAAATATATAAATAATTTGCCTGTCAGGAACACGTATCACAGTTAGAATGTAAAAACTGTATGAATACTTTGTTAAAAATCAACATATGAGTAACTCTACAAACTATCACTTCTTATAATTAAGGGTTTTATTAACTATATCAAAAGAAAAACGTAAATTAGAAAACCAAAAAATTATGAGGCAAAAGGATGGCCAATAGTTACCAATAGGACGCAAAATTCAATGTAGTTGTTGATAGAAACACTTACAAGTACTCCAAGTGACCTACTACTCCTTTCCAAACTTTCCCAATCTCTCTCTCCTTCCTCCATGAAGAAGGTACATACAAGTTCTGAAAGCTAAGTATAGTTTCTTCCTACTTTTTAGTGTTTATATCAGCAATAATAACAAAGAGTATTGTAATATCATGTAGGAGTAATAGGAACTGCATTATAGTATGAAGGAAAGTCACAAATCAGCAGCAGAATTTCACTACCGGTAATATTATGAAGCACTGAAAAGTGCCACTAAAACTATTACAACCATGCAATGTACTAAGAGAGTAGATGGGCCCATGAAAAATTAAAAACTATATGGTCAGTTTACAAAGAATTATCAAGGCTGAGTGTGGAATCTTAACATGTCACATGAAGCTCCTGCTGACATGGTACGGCATGGCTATCAGTGGCCAAGATCAACAGGCTGCAACAGATTATGTAATCATTGAGTTCACAGAGATTCCCACAGGACAGGATATTTAAGTGAGAACCCAGGGTGACTCAAAAAGAAGAGAAGAAATCACTCCTCGGATTTTGACAAGATCAATGTGTTGTTTATTTAATCATTTGATACATCTCTAACTTCTACACCTTCTCAACATACCGTCGTTCGGTTCTTGGCTGACACTACCACAGTTCTTAAATACTATTACACACAGTTGTATTACTAACAAACTTAAATTTTATAGATATTCCATGACCCCTGATAAAACTTTATGGGACTGTTGGTGAACTACTAAATCTGTGGAAATTTTTTATAAATTCTCTCTGCCAACAGCTGATAACTTGAATGAAAATTTTATTTGTATGGGCAACTATGCAGAATTTTTACAAGCTGATGTTACAGGTATAGATTATGCTGTATATGGTTAAAAGAAACTAGCGAGGAGGAAACAAAATCAATATGATTGTTGAATCATTGAAGACTATACTCTGATTTAAACTATTTGTCACGTGACAGGTAACAGGCTATGCAGCTCCCACCACCAACAAAGCAAAGGGAGCCTGGTACTGTTGGATGCCACTCTGTTGCCAACTAGAGCTGTGCTCCGTAAAGCAATGCGCCAGCCAGTCCTCAACGAGCCACTGTAGTGACACATTTGAGTGACTCTCAGCTTCACATATCTTACGATGTGTGATGAAAGTTGTCAAAAGAGGGGCAGACCGCACACTCCTAGGAAAGTGTCGGACATGGTGTGATTATGCACAGTCAGTCATGTGAATTCGTGTATTCCATGACAGAGTGTTCTCAGAGAGAGAGGGATGCAGGGGTGCCTCTACTTCCTCTGGGTAAAGTGGTGCAGCAAACTGCAGCTGCTCTGTAAATCAGTGAATTATCAGCGATAACAATCTTCAAGGAGAAATTGGTGAAGGAAGAATTATGTGAGTCATCTAAACAGGAGACATGTGGGAAGAAGAAGTGTGTCGAGAAAAGGTTCGTAAATCTCGACTCTTTTCAGGAAGGTGTGATTTGTCGTCAGATATATGCAAAGTGTTGGAGGAAGGTGTATCTGACAATCAAAAAGCTACATGCTACCTTTGTAGCAGTGGACCTAATTCAGAATAGTAAATAGTCCTCGTTATTAGTCATGAAAAAATTAGGATTCTGCTACAAAAGCATTTCTGACCATAATTTTTAATGGAACACCAAGATATTGGAGCATGTCACTTTTTTAGAGAATTAGTAGGGAAAAATTCTGACAGTATCATTTGGCTTAATGAAACATGGGTGGATATTGGAGGCAATTTAAAAAAAGTTTGGACAGACGATACCATCAGTGGCAGTATGGCAGCTCCAATCAGCAGAGAAGAAAGAATAATTGTAGCACATGCCAGAAATTCAAAGGATTCCTTCTAATTTTCTGCTGTTATGCACTTCAAAAAAGACTCCAACTACCACCAAGACATGAATCAATACTTTTGTGAAAAGGTTTGAAGTCACTGTGCTTCAAAACTTAATGAAAGACTCTGTAATTACCATGCATAATACTCCATATTGTTCAGTTATACAAGGCGCCCACAAAGGAAATGAAGAAAAATACATTGTTTTCTGGCTAGAGAAACGTAAGACACAGTTTAACAGTATCTTCGCAAGGGCAGAACTATTAGAAAATGTGTTGCAACACAAGCTGAAGAATCTAGTTTACATTGTGGATGAAACAGTAAAAAAATATGAGCATAAAGTGCTCAGATTGCTGCCCTACCATTGCCACTTCAACACAACAGAACTGATTTGGGCCCTGGTTAAGTGTCATGTTGATTCAGAAAATAATAAATTTACATTGACCGAAGTGGAATGGATTTTGTAGGAGACAGTAGAAAAAGTGATGCCAAAAGACTGGCAAAAAGGAGTGGATCAAGTGAAACGAGTGATAGAGGAAGCATGGAATAATGAAGGGGTGTTACAACAGTGTGTCAAGGACTGGATAATATCTGTAACAATAAGCAGCGCCGACACTCATTCTGATTTTGAATTAAGTGTTGTCTTCCCATTGTATGATTAGTATTTAGTGTATAGTGAATGAATGTCTTACTTCCATTAAATCATGTGTTTGTGACTTTATTTTGATCGGTCTCTCTTGATGTTGTGAGACTAAGGAATACTGTTCAGCCACCTCCCATCATATCCTTATGGTAAGTTAGACTACATTTTAAATATATTTCATTTTGTGGAAACTCCAAGATGTTATTTCACATGTGTAATAGTTTTCAGGATATGCAAAGATAAGAAGCGAACTTTTCCAGATGCAAAAATTTCTCTTTTTAAAATAACCAACATAACAATGGCCCTATGTAAAATGAAAAAAAAAAAAAATGACATGCTTAGAGATAACACTGAGAAAAACACTATTTGTAATTTAAGAGTTTTTACTTTTTTTGTAGCAGATTGAGACATTAAACTTCAGACTTCTTACGAGTTAAATACTGAAAACTGCATAAAAATGCCATTTTCAGAAGCATTTATGTATATAGGAAATGTAATGCAGTATGAAAACTTTAAGAGATATGTTGCCAAGCAAGATATTTTAGTAATCAACGGAAAAAAAATCATGGCTGACTGAGCATTGGTTTTTGAGATATGACATGAGAAGTGTGAAGCTATTTACGAATGGGAAAATTTGATCTCTTAAAAAAATTAATATCTCTTTTCCTAATTAAAATTAAGAACAGATTCTTGACATTACGAACAGGTGTTTGTCATGCTGAGAGAGACTATAGAGGTCTACATTTGAGATTTTTTACTTGAGTTTTGGGGAAGATAGAGGCTTTAAAGCAATTTTCTATCTCTGTGGAGAGCGATGCACTGTGGAGGTTGCCTGCAGACTATACTAGACTCAAGAATGCTACAGCTTTAGATCTTAAACATCAAGTGATAACTAGTTTAAATCAGATTATAGTGGCTCACACAAGTAAGACAAAATAGCAATGTATTAAAGATACATTTGCATCATACCCATGTCATGCAGTATGTATTATAGGTACAGGCAATTTTGAAATTCAGAGATTCATTAGTGAAGCCTCTTTATGTATCAACTGCATCACTATCATTGTTTTAAAGGGCTTTGTATCGAAGCCTAGTAACACTTTTCAGCAAACATAAATTTTGCAAAATTCACAGTTTAGCTTCAGGAAAGGAGCATCAAAAGAAGATGCAATTTTTTTAGTTTTTATATGTTGTGTCAAACATGGGGTTGTTATTACACCTGTATAACAGTAGTTTGAACATGTGCTTTCCATACTGATCTTCTGGACTCCATCAACAAAGCTATAATAACTACTTTAAATCCAAAAAGCATCCAAGCAGGTATTCCTTCTTGCTAAGTTGCTGTGACTGCCATCCCTTGCTGAAAACATGCATTGTATCACAATATGATTAACCACAAGCACAATAAAAATAAAACCAACACGCAATGTCTGCATATTTATACCTTCCATATTATTTAGGTTATTATTTTCTTACTACATAAATTACTTTCATTTACAACAAATGTCATGAGAAAATACATTTACCATGAAGCAGTAGTCAAAATGCCTAAGTCCTTGAACATATCTGTCAAAGATGACCATCAGTAAACACCATATATTATTCTTACAATTTACAACAAACTCATGAGGAAATACATATGTGGTGAAGCAATAGTGAAAATGCATAACTCCTTAAACGTACCTGAACAAGACAATCATGGGTGAAAATCTTATATTACTCTTATAAGCAGCTTTTAAGCAATTAATACTTTCTTAAAGACGAGTTACCCCCGGAACATCATTCCACAGTACAGTAATGAATGAAAATACGAAAACTATGGTAACTTAATGATTGCTCTCTCCCCAAGACTTGCAATGGTTTGACATAGAAATGTGGCTGAATTGCGTCACTTTAGGAGTCCAAAAAGGTGTTTTATGCAGTTTAAATTATCATAAATATGGACACCTAAAAATGTTGTAGTTTCAACACTCATTATTACTTTCTAACTATGTGTTACATTTATTAACTGCGTTAATACATCTAGGTACGAAGAATTAATTTTTTTAAAATTTTCAAATTTTATTTTACTTCATTTTATTTATTTATTTATTTAAATTGGGAGTGAAACCATCTACAGAAAATCACACAATAATACTTTTAAGAACATTATTCACCATGTCTTCTGTTGCTAGATATACATTTGGGTTGATTACAATACTCAGGGTGTACATGTGGACACACACACAAAAAAGCTGGAATTCTTGGTTAAAAATACACCTTTTCCAGGGCAGAAGGACATTTTTTCAGTGTTAAGTGATAATATTTCCCCTCAGAGCTCTAAAACTTATCAATCCATTGCATGGTAAAGGTTTTATACACCAGTGCAGAACTTCCCAGCACTTTAGGAAATGAAACTCACAAAAAATAACATGGTTCTGAAACATCTATGATGTGTGGCAACATGTACACTGCATATTTCTGTATTATGAAAGTATAAATACCAATTCCACCAAACACAGCAGGTTGCTTCCAAAGCACTGAAACCGAGATTGCAATGTGCTTTTGTCAGCCAGTCATATCTCACATCACATGATCTCACCGGCCAATAACAGCATGACTTAAGAAACATGTACAAATAAACTGGCTACAAATTAATGTTTAAACAATGGAAAAATCCAGGGTGGAATAATGATAATACAAAGAAAAGGACAGATTGCTACTCACCATATAGTGGAGATGCTGAGTCACAGATTCACTGAAATTAGACAAGCACGCAAATGCAACTCTCGTACGTACACACATGACCACAGAGATTGTGGTTGCTGAGGCCAGACAGCAAGCAGCAGCACATGGTGGGAGAGCAATCTGGATGATGGGGGTAAGGAGGTGGCTGGGGTGGGGAGGGTTAGGGATGGCAGGATAGGAGTGGAGACAGTAAAGTGTTGCTTTTGAGGGTGTACAGTGACGAGGTGGAGAGAGGCTAGGGCAGCTAGATGGGGGAGGGAGGGGAGGGGAAGCATAGAAAAAAGACTATTGGTGTGCTTGTGGAATGGAGGGTTGTGTAGTACTGGAATGGGAACAGGGAAGGTGATAAGCAGGTAAAGGACAATGACTACAGAAGGTTGACACGAGGATGGTTATGAGAATGTAGGATATATTGCAGTTACAAGTTCCCAGCTGGCCAGTTCACAAAAGCTGGAGTTGGTAGTGGGTATCCAGATGGCACAGACTGTGAAGCAGTCATTGAAATGAAGAATGTCATGTTGGGTAGTGTGCTCAGCAACTGGATGGTTAAGCTGTTTCTTGACTACAGTTTGATGGTGGCCATTGATGCTGACGTACAGCCTATTGATTGTCATGCCAGTGTAGAATACAGGAAGGTGCGTTGGGGGGAGAGAGAGAGAGAGAGAGAGAGAGAGAGAGAGAGAGAGAGAGAGAGAGAGAGAGAGTCTTTTCTTTGCTGAGAAGGCTTTGGCCAAAAGATACAATGTGTAACTTTCTTTTTATTCTGCAGGGTGGTGAAAAAAGTGCTTTAAATATATTTGTGTACTTAAAAACCAAGCAGAAAGCTGCACTCAAAGAGGAGATAATTTTGGAGTAACAAGAAATTGAAATTGCAATGTAAGCTTAATTTTGTCACCAAAGAGGTAACAGTGACGTTTACCATTTTGAGAAAACTATTGGTAAAGTCTTCATGAAATATAAATGTAGGGAGTATCGGGAAAATTTATTAACACTTCTGGACCTTCTAAAATAGCCAGTCTTTCTGCCACATAATTAATGAAATGACAATACATACACATTATCTGCATCTTATTACATGATTATGACAATGTGCTTACATATTTTCATGAAATTTTGGAATGTTGGCACCCAAGGTTGTTTACATAAAAATGTACTGACAGACATTAACATTCATAAAAACACTATGGCAAAAGAACACTGCTGTTAAGATCTGAGAACACAGAAATTATTAATAAAAATATTACTTTATAATGTACAGGTCATTCTGGCTTCTAGATTATTATTGGAGGGGACTTTAATATAAAATGATAATTATTGTATGTATGCAATGTAGTGTTCCCTGGTTTACTGTATTCAATGGAGACTTAATACTGTTCTGCTTAGTTGACTGTTGCCTTGGGTGTAGTAATACAATGCTTCTTATTATAATTGAAGTACTACTGCTGGAAGGAAATTTAACTTAACAACTTCTACTTTTCTTCGATAATCAGACGTATACTTTCGTATATATACTCCATATGCTGTCCACAAATATGTGCAAAATCCTTACATGTTTCTAACATTTATTTGGCCATTGACACCTTATTAAACAGTAAGGAAATACTTCAAACATAATGTCCAACTGAGAAAATTATGTATAAGTTCTTACACAGGGTGACGGGTTCAGAATTCAGAATGAAAGTTCAATTCATATTCATTTGTTTCAATATCAATATTGTCAGTGTCCTCTTTCCTTGCATTTATTCCAGTGATATTACACCTCTCCAAAATAGGCCAGTGATACATGGAGCCCTTTTCTTGTGCCACTCGCAAAGTTAATGCCAAGGCGATCCTGCCTTGATCACATGCATCTACTCACAGCATGGTTCTCCAATTGAAAATAAAACAATAGGGTGGGCTCTCTTACACAATAATTGGTTTTACAGTTTTTCATTCATGAGTATCATTTGTCAATAAGAATGTATAGGAATACCCATCATTCCCGTGAAGTGATGTATAGCACTGCAGCAAATAACCGAAAGTAGTGTGGGAAAGGATATATGTATTTTAATGACATAAAGAATACTAATTAATAAATACATGAAATATATTTAATGTTACTATCTTCATTTGTACAGTTCCTTGGGGATTTGTTAACATGATTGTTTTCTCAAAAAGTAAATACATAAATAAAAGTTACTTTTAAGATTATACATAGCTTAAAGTACATGCAGACTCAAACAGTAACTGTCTACGCATGGTCCCAGATCATGGAGGCTCAAATCACAGTTGGCCATGTTACAGAACTAACTGCCTGAGTCAGCTGCAGAATACTTAAAACAACATGTTGTAAAAGTAGACCTGTAGCACTAATGTTACGTAATACAAGGGTGAGTGTACAGTATATACAAAGGCACACAGTAGTATTTCCTTCTGTTTGGTAAGATACTGATGGTCAAGTTAACTGCATTAACATTATTTTCTACTGAATGACAATTTGTCCATAATCCAAGTCATTACCCCTCACCCTAGCTTGTGAAAACTACCAGTGACATGATCACATGTGGACAACAGAAAATTACTGAAAACATTGAGAAATTAACAAAAATCACTGTAAACAGAAACTTATTCTGAAAAATATATCGACAAAAGGAAAATTGTAAAATCTTAAAAAACTCTTTTTGCTTACCTTGGAAATTGTAATCTGTCCTTCTGGATATGACGAAAAGTCAGTCAAGAAATCAAGCCACATATTCTGCAAATAGTCAATCTCAGTGCTGGGTTTTCGGCTGTGTGTATGCAGATATGTTAGTCCTCGAAGCAAATTGCTCTAATGGACAAAAAAAAAACAAGTTTGTGAATCAACCTTTTATAAATTTTGACTGCATCATAAAAAAATATCACAATATTTATCTTCAACACCGAAGTAATAAGGAGAATGGAAATAAAAGAAAGAATATATGACGTAATGGATAGGAAGAAATTACAGTGGTACGGGCATGTACAACGAATGGAGAAAACCAGAATACCAAAATTGATACTGGAGTGGGAACTGGAGGGGAGAAGAAGAAGAGGACGACCTATGACCACCTGGCTCCAAAATGTACAGCACACAATGAGGAGAATGGGCGCAGGGGAAGAAGACACACAAGATCGAAACACCTGGAGAAATATTTTGAGAATATAGTTTATGAACGTTTATTGTTTGTATTGTAATTTCCAAGTAAACTATTATGTTGGAG
Organism: Schistocerca piceifrons; assembly: GCF_021461385.2. Taxonomy (NCBI): domain Eukaryota; kingdom Metazoa; phylum Arthropoda; class Insecta; order Orthoptera; family Acrididae; genus Schistocerca; species Schistocerca piceifrons. The sequence continues at coordinate 453,573,728 of NC_060138.1, read as the reverse complement.
ATAAACCTCTGTAATGAGGAAAAGCTCAAAATAATAATAAAATATTTATCTTCAAATCAAACTTTCAGTCAATGATAAACAGTAAAGATATAGTTAGATATAATTTCCATCTTGCTTCTTCCTGTATCCTGTCCAGTTTTGTTTTACTCCCACAGCAGCCATTAAAGGAGATAGTAGTAGTGTATCACACCTAAAAGTCAAATGTCATTTTCTGTAATTGACTGCTCTTTTATGAAATAATGTTTACTAAAGCAGAAAAAAACTTGTCAGTACTTGAATTAGTTTTACTGAAGCAATTTGGGTGAATATAAATTAGGAATTATCCTGTGCTATAAATGTGACCTTAAAAATAAAATGATGTGACAACATTGTATAATGACTGTGTGAAATACATCAGTCGAAGGCCCGGTTAGCAAATCCTTTGAAGGCACGTTAAAAGCAACATAAACCAGATGAAAAACCTTCTGTTGCCACTTGTCCTCACAAGTGACTTAAGCTCTTTGGACCGACCAATTGTGTTGATATTTCATGTGTGCTAATTTTAAAGTTTTAGTAAGTAGTAAGTGTAGTGTCTAGATTTTATTAGGTTTAACTGCGTTCAGTAGTGTAATAACTGGGGAAGTGAAGATTTTAAGTTCTCTGCCGCATTTTTAAAGAAAATAGCGTAAAACCGTTACTGCTTAACAGCCATTTTTAGGCCTAAATTTTGTGTGCAAAAGTTAAGTGATTCGAAGTGTAATTAAGTAAGTACATTAATTCTATTAGAGCACTACAGAGCATAGGAAATAGGAAATAATCTTTATTTAGCAAAAGCTTAAAAAGTAGGCCTATATTGTAAGCAATCATGAGTGTGAAGTGTTTTAGCTGCCATAGGAAAGTTAGTTCTGGGGTGCTATGCAGCTATTGTGACAGATCGTTTCACTGGGGGGAATGCAGTGGCATGGAAAGTGGGGAACAAAATGAGACTCTTCTTAGGAACTGTAGAGTGTGTTCACGGGATATGAAAATAGCAGAACAGGAGGGGAAGATTACAGCCCTTCAGGCTGAATTAGATAAAGCTAGAGAGGAACTAATTAGGTTAAGGGGGGAGAAGGGTGAAGAGAAGTGGGAAGTGGTAGCAGGGAACAGGGGCCACCGAAAGAGGACAGTATCTGACAGTTTCATTGCTGGCACAAAAAATAGATTTGCCCTGCTGCCACAGTTACGTAATGAAGAGCCTCATGTAGATGTAGGTGTAGCTGATGCTCAGCAGAATTCAGTTAGGAATCCTGTTGCTTCACAAAAAGTAGGAAGTAGGAAGAAAATTCTGCTGCTAGGTAGCAGTCATGGAAGAGGTGTAGGCCAACTTCTGCAGGGAAAATTAGGTGACAGCTACCAGGTCTCAAACTTTTTCAAGCCTAGTGCATATCTCAGCCAAGTGATAGAGGGCGTAGGATCTTTGTGTAAAGGTTTCACCAAGGTGGATCATGTTGTAATAGTGGGTGGAGCAGGGAACAGTATCGATAGGGACCAGGAGGGCTACAGAACTGAGAGTGACCTGGTAAAAATAGCATCAGCAATGAACCATACTAATATTGAGTTTGGGCCTGTTTTCAAGCGGTACGATCAATCCCAGTTGAACAGCTCTGTGAAGAGGGTCAATATGAAGTTGGATCGACTACTTCGAGCTGGTGCTGGATCAGGGATTGGTTTGGTTCCTCTTGACACTATTGGTAGATGGGGCTTTACTTCTCATGGCCTGCATCTCAAAAGAATAGGGAATGATATATGGGCTAGGTTGATAAAGAATTCTTTAAGGGGGGACACTGCAACTCATGGAAGTAGTTCTTTTTTAGGTTAAGCTCATTATCTACAAATTCAATATTGAAACAAGATAAGTCTGAAAATGTTAAGCGTAATACAAGTGGGGAGGGAAGGGGAGGGGGGGGGGGAGGGAGAGGGGGAGGGAGAGGGAGGGAGAGAGAGAGAGAGAGAGAGAGAGAGAGAGAGAGAGAGAGAGAGAGAGAGAGAGAGAGTGTGTTACAGTAAATTTACATCAAAATCTCAGAGGTTTAAAAAATTAATGAATTTCAAATTTGTTTAGATGAGCTACAGTCTACAAATCCTGTTGATATTATTTGTATTTCTGAGCATCATTTAGGTAGTGAAATTGAAATGCTTAATATGGAAGGGTATAGCTTAGCTTCAAAGTATTGTAGAAAAGAGATGGAGGAAAGAGGAGTTGCCACTTACATTAGAAAGGGTCTCAATTATAAAAACATTGACATTCTTAAATACTGTAGTGTTCAGCATTTTGAAGCATGTGCCACACAAGTAGAAACATACAAAAGAAAAATAATTATAGTCACAATATACAGGGCTCCAACTGGTAATTTCCAGCTATTCACTAAACAGCTTGATGCAGTATAAATTTTGTATAAATTTTTTTAACTTCTAAAAATAATGAACTCATACTAAGTGGAGATCTTAATTTAAATTTTCTGGAGGATAGTCACTCTAGATCCGTACTAGAGTCTCCTATCACTTCTTATAATCTCACTGCCTTAGTACAGTTTCCAACCAGGGTTAGGGGTACCATTGACAAAATTTTCATAGATACTACTGCACTAGCAAATCATAGTATAAATCCAATATTTAATGGCCTCTCAGATCATGCACAGTTGCTTACATTTAACATTGTGGGGTCTGATTCAACTAATAACAGGAAGTGGGAAACTATATGAATAATAAATGAAGCAGGAATTGAAGGTATAAAAAACTGTTTGAGGAATACAGACTGGAAAGATGTATACAATTCACCCAGGATAAATGAAAAATGTAGCTGTTTCTCTAATAGGGGCTTAGGTCACACAAAACTGCTGCCCTAAGAAAGTAATCAAAGCAAATAGATTAAATGTTTCAAAACCTTGGACTACAAATGGAATAAAAGTATCTTGCAAAAAAAAGGAAGACTGTACTTAATGTCAAGGGAAAACGATGACTATAGAGCTAAATCACATTACAAATTATATTGTAAAATTCTAAACAAAGTAATCAGAACTTCAAAATGTATTTATTTTCAAGAAATAATAAATGCCTCTAATAAAAAGGTAAAAACTATATGGAACATAGTAAAAAGTGAAACAGGGAAACCTAGTAAGGCAAATGAGGGAATTATGTTAAATGTAAATAATGAGTTGATTAGAGATACCTCCAAAATTGCAGACACTTTAAACAACTTTTTCCTTTCAGTAGCAGACAACTTAGGTTTGCATAGTTCCTCAGAAGACAGCTAAAAATATTTTAAAAATGCAATTCTGCAACATTTTGACAAAATTCAACTATATCCTACCTCACCAAAAGAGTTTTCTAATATTTTAGCTCTCTTAAAAACAAATGTTCCCGTGGTTATGATGAAATCAGCACTACCGTAATTAAATGTTGCTCCTCAGAACTTTGTGATATACTGAGTTACTTACGTAATGAATCCCTCCACAGTGGTACTTTTCCAGATAGGCTTTAATATGCTATTGTCAAACCATTACACAAAAAAGGAGACAAATCATCAGTGGAAAACTTCCGTTCAATTTCATTATTGGCAATATTTTCAAAAGTGTTTGAAAGGGTTATGTACAATAGACTTTATAAACACTTAATATAGAAAAATATTCTCATTCACAATCAGTTTGGATTTCAGAAAGGATTGTCAACTGATCAATCTATATTCACTTTTACAGATGATATATTAGAATCAATAAATTAAAAGTTATTACCACTTGGAATATTCCATGATGTGGCTAAAGCTTTTGATTGTGTTAAGCATGATATCCTTATACAAAATTTAAAATATTAGGTGGTAACAGGAGTGGCAGGCTCATGGTTCTCATCCTATATTTTTAATAGAAAACAGTGTGTGTCTGTATCAAGCTTACCACATGACAACAGTTATTCAAAATATGAAACCATCAAGACAAGGGGTGCCCCAGGGCTCTATTTTAGGTACCTTGTTGTTCCCATTATATATTAATGGCCTTCCATATGCAGTGTCACAAAATGCAAATTTTTTCTTACTTGCAGATGATACAAGTATTGGTATAAAAAACAGTACCCGTGATCTCACTGAGCAATCAGCTAATGAAATATTTGTAAGTATCAATGGGTGGTTCACAGCAAATGGACTGTCACTGAATTTTGACAAGACCCAGTACATACAGTTTAGTACCTCACAAAGAATACCTGACCCTATAAGTATAATGTATTCAAACAATGAAATTACAGCTGTAGACAGTGTCAAATTTTTAGGGCTACAAATTGACCACAATCTAAATTGGAAAACTCACACACATGCTTTAGTTCAGCTATATTTACAGTAGGCATGATAACAGAAATAGGTGGTTTAAAAATGAAGAAGTTAACTTATTCAGCCTACTTCCATTCACTAATGAGTTATGGAATTATCTTTTGGGGAAACTCCTCTCACAAAGAGAACATTTTCAAAATTAAGAAAAGAGTCATTAGAATTATATCTGGTCTCAGTCCTAGATCATCATGCAGAGACCTCTTTAAGAAACTTGGTATTCCAACTACTACTTCTCATTACATATACTCACTGATGCCCTTTGTCATTTCCATCACATCTCTTTTTACACAAAATAGTGCAAAACATGATTATAATACCAGAACCAAAAACAATCTGTATAAGGACTATTAAAGCTTATCATTAGCACAAAAAGGAGTCAAATACATGGGTATTCATATATTCAGTAACTTACTAGAGCATATCAAAGGTCTTGTAAGTGATAAAGATCGGTTTCAGAGTGAATAAAAGAATTTCCTGTTGGCCGACTCCTTCTACTCCATTGATGAATATCTTCACAAGGATTATAGCTCATAACCCTGTCTGCATTAGGATTGTACAATATCCATGTATCTAAGTAAGACTCTTTCCACATCCCATAGACTCCTCTCCAAGGGATCCATGAAAAATGATAAATGTAATGTAAAGTGGGTTTCTCTGGGATATAAGTGACTTACACTTCATATCTAACTTTCCCCAACCTCTCTCTATCTCCTCCCTGAGAAAAGAAACAATACGTAGTGGTTGCTTCACTGTCCTTTTACCTCTTTCCGTAGATACTCATGATAGTAACATGGGAACATTCCACCACCTTTGCTGTTTTCGAGATAATTTTCACAGGCTTTCTGTAATAATAATCTGCCCTTTGTCAAAGTTGTTTATCTCATTGGATTTCCCCATTTGCAGCCCCTATCTTCATTAGAGTGATCCCCAATCTGTGTCTGCTATGCTTTAATAGTTTTGTTACGGTATCACATACACACAACACCTCCAGGCGGCATCCGAAGTCACAGTGGGCAGTGGTCATAATGTTTTGGCTCATCGGAGTATATATCCAATAACAATGGCAGTAATAAAATCAAAGACATTAAAGCATGTATAATAATATACAGCAGTTCATCTGTGAATAGGATGAGGAGGGGGAATCAAATGATTGTAACATGAGATGCTATCATCATACACTATGTGCAGCTTGCAAAATACGAAATTAAGTATATTTACCACATAACATACACTAGCAGGGACACTGCTTTCTCATTTCTTATTGTTTTAAACTTCTAAAAAAAAAAGAAAGAAACTGTATAGAGCATGCCATAAAATTCAAGTGAAACCATTGCAGACTATAATGAGAACATTACGCAAAATTTCATGGCAGTCACTCTGTAAGTATTTAATGTTCTGGGCACTGCACTCTATATGTTGTTTTTGTTGTGTCGGCCACTGTGAGAGTCAGCACCAACATAAACATGGAAGGAGCAAAGTTGCAATGGCTGGTGGCAGGAATTCAAAATGATCTGTACATAACACCTGAAAATTAATTGATCACCTTATTTCTAAAAAGAAAATTAACTTAACTTCTTCCTGTGCCTCCTACTACAAGTACTTTACTCTCTACTAATACTCACAGAACGCAAGCTAAGTAACGTCTTCTTGCTACTCAATACTTATATTCTTGAAGTCTGCGACGGATCTGATGCCAACCGGTGATGGGCGACTGGTTAAATCAGCATTGGCAGGGGGTGCTGAACTCTGTCTTCCTGGAGATGTGGCACTGCCCGCTCTTTCCATTGGCGTGTGGGTCAGCGCCTTTTTGAAGCTGTTTCACTGCGCTGCATTGGATATTTGGCAAGTTCTGCTCAATTCCTCTACCATGTTCCTGGCGATTTTTACTTATCTGTTTATTTTTTTTGCAGTTTATTCACACACTGATTTAAACTGTCATAAACGCAAAAACTCAACTGGTTCTATTGCTTCATTACCAAATATTACTATTTCATTTTGGAATGTCGATCACACACTACTTTAGTGTTATTATAACTGACTTTCAGGAGTGCTTACAAAGTTTTCCATTAATGTCTTCACAGCATGAAGCTTGAAACATGGTACACACACTCAATCTACCATACCAAAAACACTATGCTGAAATAGACCTTTACCATGTAGTTAAAACTTTCAACTAATGTTTTTTCTAATGAACTAATGGATTGGACTTCTGCTTCTAAATACAATTTTTCCAGGTGCCTCCCTGGCAAAGAAGAGACCTGATTTGAATATGTAAATGGTAACCTTCTGTGTATTCCAACAGACAATGGAAAGTGCAGGCTGGAATATCAACAATATTACACATTGAGCTTTCGGCCAAAGCCTTCTTCAGGAGAGAAATCTCACACACACACACACACACACACACACACACACACACACACACACACTTAGACAAGCAATCACACCTCACACACGTGTGCCCACTATCTCTGACCAGAACCCATCAGTTTGTCAAAATACAAATGGTGGTAAAACTATTAAAACATTGCATCAGGATAAACTTGTTAGTTGGCCAATAGCTGAAGAACATTTTGTGCAAGAATTTCACTAAGAAAGTTTGCATAGTATCTGGATTACTAAATCCATAGTCTGTATAGCATTTAATACATAAGTGAAGAGTCCGACTTTTCCTAATGAATAACTGGCAAGAAATCTTGTTTCCTGATATTGTTTTAATTATGTATGTTGTGCTTCATCAAACATCATTTAATAAGAACACAATAACACAAAGCTATACTTGTTTCTTTGAACATGAATGTTTCACAATTCACATGTCTTCCTACTTCGTAGAATTTCCATTACACAACAAAAAACATATAAAAAAAAATAAAAATAAAACCAAGACTGGCAATTCTGGTTGTGTTAGGAGTGAATAATTACTCCAAAGCATGCTCAATCCATACAAGCACGGTGGCCAGTGAACAACTGTCACAAAAGCTGTAAACTTACAGTGCTCCTTAGATGGCTGACTAATGAAATAAATAAATAAGTAAGTAATCTATTAAAAGTGAAAGAGGAGGAAGACAAGTTAATACAATGGTCACACAAAGTTCTGAAAGTGTCACAATGTATAACTGGTCTGCTTGTTTGTTCATTAAGTTTTAGTGAAGAAACATCTGTCCTTCCAATATACCGGGTGATCACAAAGTCAGTATAAATTTGAAAACTGAATAAATCACGGAATAATGTAGATAGATAGGTACAAATTGACACACATGCTTCGTATGAGATGGGGTTTTATTAGAACAAAAAAAAAAAAAAAAATTACAAACGTTCAAAAAATGTCCGACAGATGGCGCTTCATCTGATCAGAATAGCAATAATTAGCATAACAAAGTAAGACAAAGATCATGTTCTTTACAGGAAATGCTCATTACGTCCACCATCATTCCTCAACAATTGCTGTAGTCGAGAAATAATGTTGTGAACAGCACTGTAAAGCATGTCTGGGGTTATGGTGAGGCATTGGCGTCGGATGTTGTCTTTCAGCATCCCTAGAGGTGTCGGTCGATCATGATACACTTGCGACTTCAGGTAACCCCAAAGCCAATAATCGCACGGACTGAGCTCTGGGGACCTGGGAGGCCAACCATGACGAAAGTGGCAGCTGAGCGCACGATCATAACCAAATGACGTACGCAAGAGATCTTTCACGCGTCTAGCAATACTTTGCTTTTTTTTTGGTTCTAATAAAACCCCATGTCATTCCAAGCATGTGTGTCAATTTTTACCCCTCTATCTACATTATTCCGTGGTTTATTAAGTTTTCAAATTTATACTGACTTTTTGATCACCTGGTATGACACACACACACACACACACACACACACACACACACACACACACACACACACACGAGTTAATGACAAATACAAACTTAATTAATCAACAATTTAACAAATGACATTCACAGAATACCTTAATCATTGCTGTCCTGCATTCCTGGGATTGGCAGGCATTTTTCAGAAGATGTAAAGCAAATTTCATCAGTAGCAAATTACTGGACTGTGGTGTCAATGACATTTCTTGAAGAACTAAATTCACAACTGTGTGGAGCAGAGACATGGAGCTTGGTGATTTCCTCAGACCCACACCATGAACAGTACTTGTTAAGATCAAAGACCTGCAAGCTATCATCAAGAAAACTGCATGAAAGTGTTTGAAAAATAATAATAATAATAATAATAATAATAATAATAATAAGATACAGCCACTGCAACTAGGCTACAAAGTAAAATAGGCACTAAAGTATTGCTTAACAATGATGGTCTGATGTTGACAGCAAGTTTCCTTTTTCTTTCTTCAAATTACAATGACAGCTGTAGCTACTAAAGCACACAAAATAGTTCACACAATCCACAGCTCCCATGGTGGCTTTGATTGTTACCACAGATCCCATGGGAATCTAGTGAATATACCCCATAGCAGAGAACCTCCAAATTTTGTGAAGAGACGTGGACATTCAGTACTTTGTCACTTAATTGATTTTCACTATCCTTTAACTGTTCTGGACATGTTAACGCACACACCTTTGTACCTGATGTTTACACATAGACACGTTCAGAGTACCAGGTAGAAGGACTGGTAGCGCACATAAACGCGTTCAGAGCACACAGGGACAGGTACAAAGGCGTGTTAACACGTCCAGAGCAGTTAAGGGTTAAGCTCTTTCCATAGATGCTCATGGCAATAGCATGTGAACAGCCGAACAGTTTTGCCATTTCCGAGCTCCTTGTTTCCAGGAGCTGGGCCACAACAATCTGCTCTTTTTCAAAGCCACTTATGTTAGTCGACACCAATTTGTGACCTGTATCAGCACTAGAATCCTTTCCCATTTATCTCTGCTCCACTTACGTACTTTCTTTACAGAAACATGTGCCTGCAATACCACCAGGCGGCATATAATTTCGTGACGAACAGTGGTTATAATGTTTTAGCTCATCAGCGTGGAGAGAGAGAGAGAGAGAGAGAGAGTGAGAGACAGGGTACCTGGAGAATCTTGACCACACAGGTTGTCAAGCAGATGTTGTAGATCACATTTTGTCAAGCAATACGATCTGCTGCAATCACGTGGGGGAGCCTTGTCGAGCCCACAAAATGTTGGCATGAGTGGAAAATTAGTTCATGGTGATGATCACTTATAACATTGCAAGAGATACCTACAAGATCACTTTTACGTTGGGCGATCACCCATAGCAATGACTGTTTGTAGTTGAGTCAGGTTATCACTGTTTAAGAGTTTAAATTAACATATACTATTTTCGTTATTCTTATATGAATAATACATGTACTGACCATGAGCGCCTCTCCTTTGTATTTATTCATTAACAGAGACTAGCTCAAGGAAATTAGGTAGAGTATTTACAGTTATCAGTTCATTCTGGACTGACTGATGTTTTCAATTTCTAACCAAGTTGACAATTTGTTTTAGTGTACAATAGTTTTATGATAGAACTAGTCATCTTCTTTAGGTGGGATAAGCAGAGGTACAATGTATGCTTGATGCTCTGAAGTCAGCAAAATATATTGTTGGTGTTGTGCTGTCATTTATATTTGAGTTCTAAGCAGTGCCGGTTTTACACAGCCACTTACCATTTGGTGCTTCCCTCCCTCCCCCCATGCACATTCATCTGTCAATTGTAGCTATTAATTGTGAAATACACTGTACATAAATCTTACACTTGGGCTAACCTGGTTCCCCTCTTATCTCGATGCCCAAGTGGCCTCTTCTAATTGTGATACATCCTGCATACTAACTGACATTACAGTTGTGGCACCACTGGTGCTCCTCTCAGCTTAGCAACCCAAGCAGTGAATTATGTCACTTGGACCTTAAACCAGACCTGGGTCTGTCAACAGACATTATATCTGTCGATGCAGTTTGTTTTCCTGTGTTTATGCCCTTACTATGAAAAGCGTACACCTTCTGTTTCAGCACTTACAAATTGAATGACCAATGAGACATTAAAAAATGATTACCATTTCCCAAGTTTTACTTAAATTTAATGCCTATCTCTGTTAATGAGATAGTCTGATGTACTTGTTACTGTAAAATTACATAGAACACATGATGGATGAAGAATCTTAGCATTGCTGATAAATACATTTATCAGTATTTTAAAAAAACTTTATTGCTACCTCTGGGAACTGTTCCTCCCTTCCTCAGGGCAGAAAGAAAGGAGTGTTAGGCCACTCATACCCCAGGAAGAGAGAAACCAACTTGTTGTGAGGGCAAGGAAGGAATCAACAGTTCCAAAATATGAGAATATATTTTTTAAACAATGGAAGCTCCAGGTAACAAACTCAACAATGTAAGAAAAGATAGATCGCTACTTACCGTAAAGATAATGTGCTATGCTGCAGAAAGGCACAATTAAAAGCCACTTACATATAAACTTTCAGCCACAGCCTTTGGCAGTAAAAGAGAAACACACACCCTTCATTTACACAAGCAAGCACCTCATGTACACATGATCACCAACTACGGCAGCTTGGGCCAGAATGCAACTATCACGTGGGATGGTAGCAGCAATCTAGTAAGGAAGGGGAAAAGGAAAGGGGAAGGGATAGCAGTGTATGGGCAGGGGAAGAGGAGCGCTGTCTGGCAGAGTGTGCAGATACTAGAATGCCAACAGACACAGTGTCAGGAGGTTGTGGGGAAGAGAGGTGGGGAAAACGAAGCAAAAAAGGAGAGGAGCGGGGAAACATGGTTGGGTGTGATGGCAGAGGATGGCAAACAAAGAGTGTAGGAGACGGGAATGGGGAGGAGGTGACAGGGCAGAGGGGGTGAAAACTGTTGGGTGGAGGGGGTGGGGACAGTATGTTACCGTAGGTTGAGGATGGAATAACAGGGTGTATACAACCCGGGACAACCGGGAGATCCGGGAAAAACCTGGGAATTTTTTCATCCGGGAGAAAACCGGGAAAAACCCGGGGATTTTTTATAATTCCGGGAATTTTTTGTTGTTTTAGTTTTCAGTTAAGTTTTTGTAATTTTGGTTGGTAAGAACCAATACTCTAAAAAATGGTTCAAATGGCTCTGAGCACTATGGGACTTAACATCTGAGGTCATCAGTCCCCTAGAACTTAGAACTACTTAAACCTAACTAACCTAAGGACATCACACACATCCATGCCCGAGGCAGGATTCGAACCTGCGACTGTAGCAGCCGTGCAGTTCCGGACTAAAGCGCCTAGAACCGCTCAGCCACCGCGGCTGGCGATACTCTAAACAAAGAATATTACTGTATCCCGCTACTGCAGGAGAATACTGCAGCATTAAAACATGAACGAGAGAAAAAAACGAAAATAAAACTTAAATTGCAAAGGAAGTGCACCATATAAAATAACACAGTGCTCGTACCAGCATCTGCCGATAGCAAAATGTGTCAAAGGCCTTCGGAAGACTATGCAGTGCTTCGTAGCAACAAATGCCTCCGATGAGCGTGACGTCACAACTGTACATTTGACTCATTTAATCAGTTATGAGCGGGCTCATGCACACGCGCAGTTGAGTCGCGTATGAGTAGTACATTCTCCCCCCTTCTGGCTACAGAAATGTGGCTCTTGGCTGTGTAAGCAGCAGTAGCAGCAACCACCCACATGGTACCCGAAAAATTTTACTGGCGTGCCCAAGCTGCCAGATTCATGCGTGCGCAGCAGGCCCGGATCTATTAGGGGCTGGAGGCATACCGGGGTATCTGAACCGGGAGGAAATTTCGCAGGCAGGGGACATATTCATATTCTCGAGGAAAAAACCTTGTTTCACTAAGCAACTATCAACCAGCGCACGTCGCTCTATCAATTACTCATATGATTTTAAAATGCACCCCTGCTGGATTTTGGACACATTTTAAGTTGATTTCTGAATGAATTATAAGTTGATTTTTGAATGCATGCATAGTGTACGTGATCTCTGCCAGGTGAATCCTTGTCACATCTAGAAAGAAACTTTCCTGCAGACAATACGGGACGGGGCTATGCGAGCTGAGCGGAATAACGCCGAACCGGTGAATGCCAACTGCTGCTTGTTTATGTGGTTGATTCGGTTTGCGAACGCTCAGCGTTGTTATAATTACTAGCGAAATCCACAGAGTCAGACTACCGGAATGGAAATAAATGACTACCAGGAATAACAGGTGAGAAATATTACGTATTATCTTCTCGGTGTATCCAAGAAAGTGAAATTTTCACAGAAAATATTTGACCAGATCGCTACACTAGACAGGGCCAGTTGTAGTCCCAGGATAGCAGCTGCTTAAGTTCCATTCTGAGTAGCGCTGAAAATGCATTGTACGAACATCTACTAATGCCTAACCGGAGAATAATCAGTGGATAACTGAACTGGTGATTGTGGCAGGGTTAATAAAGTTAACCGGAAAATGAGTTTTGACAGTGGTAGAAATAGTTACAGAATTAGTGATGACAAGACTTTGTTAGAACGAGGAAGAAGAAGAAACAGGGGACCACAGAAATTATGGAAGAATATGACGATTCCAAATTTATACAAAAATTTGTTACTACTGCTTTTCGGTCTCGTGCGTTAGAAACTGGAGCTTATGAATGAAATGTGAAACTATTTCCTAATGTAAAGCATTTTGCTTGTAGTAGGCCAAATAGGAATTTCATTTTGGTGCTAAATGAATTATATTCTGTCGTATTATTAAAATGATCATCATTGCCAAAACAGTCTCGCGTATTTGGTGTGTGTTGCAGTTGATATAATATTAGAAAGGCCTATTCTGTTTATCCAGCACACAGTGACAAAATAGACGTAATCAGATCGAGAAACCACACCAGTCTTGGGTACTATTTGTATTAACAGCTTTTTCGGTATTAGACAACGACATTTCTATTTTTCATGTAGCAAAACATTTGACGAACTTTATAAGGTGATAGTTCTTTCGCTGAAAGGAAAGCATGCCATGTAAAGCTGTAGCAAGATTAGAGAGAAAAATCGCTAGGACCTAAGGATGTGTACTGTCTTGCCTGTTTCTTGTCTTTACTGGTTTTAGGTATCCTATCTTCAATTTTGTCACACAGAAGAGCAAGTCATAAGTTAATAGGCAATAAAGAGTCCAGATTTTCTGAAGAGTTCTTGTTCTCCTGGTTACAAATAATCCTACCCAGTACTAATTGCGAGGTTATTTTATTTTATTTTTTAAAATTTTTTTTAATAAAAGGAGGGCGGGGTGTTTAATTTCCACTGTACTGAAATATTTTGATGACATCTATTACAAAATATACACTCTTGAGTTCCACAGAGCGACATAGAGTGATGTGCGGTATAAGAATGTTGTTTGAAGAGGTGTGGTACTGCACTGCACACTTTAATTACGGAAGGCCAAAATATGTTACTAGTTTTAGATTTTATTTTATTTCCACCTTTCTGACAGTTAAGCATTAATTCCCTTGTGGAACCAATAAAGTTATTTTTGTTGGTTTGCTAAAGAAATTTGGCTTTTATTAAGCTTTCCTGCTGAGGCAGCCAATGTATTTGAAACGAAGTGTTTAATTCCACACTATTGATTAGTTTCAACTGATCGCTGCATTTCAAGTGCATGTTTTCATCTTCTAGCACATATGGCATTATGCCATAATAAAGAACCAAACATGAGATAATACAGTACTGGTACTCCAAGAAAATTAACGTCACAAAAACCGCACTGAAAAGCTTCCTGTCAGGCCGAGGCCTACGTCATTCAGAATCTGGACATATGAATGTGCACTGTAAGGGAGCTGTGCAAGCGCGGTGATGCTTCTTATCTGGGGCTCTCTGGCAACTGCTGAAATGAATCTATTTCTAACAGGTTGCGGGAAAATATTGCAAATTATTGTTCGAAAAGCATTAGTTTCAAAGTAAATTTACCTTTTACGCAAGATGAACTATGTATGATGAATTTCTTAAATCACAGAACGTTTGCTCTCTTTTAAAAATCAACTCATTGATGACGAGCCATTTAGAAGAATTTCGAGCCCAGAAGATCAGAGATTTAAGTCGGTATTAAAAATTTTACTCGTGTATTTGTGTGATGTCTCTTAAAGTGTAACATGCGCTAAACAGATCAACATTATATGTGAATGCTTAGCTTCTCTTGTAGCTTATTAATCCTTGAGATAAATATTATATGCGAAAGCTTTGCTTTTCTTACAGCAACACTATGAATATTAATTTAAACCATTAACTTTTCCTGTTGGTGGAATTCGAATCTATGCAGCGTACATGTCGATGCACATCTAAGATCTTTCCAAAACGTGTTTTTTCCCCCTGAGTTTCGTTTTCTAAAGCGCCGGGAAATTCTACGCTGCTGTATAAAACCATGTCCATTCAAAGGATAAGTTTTACAGTTGCGAGAGAAAGTATACTGTCACTTAAAAGGGAAAAAGTGTATTTTCACCCAGGAGAAAATGTATTTATAACCGGGAGATCCGGGAAAAATCTGGGATTTTTTTTTCCTTGTCCACGTATACACCCTGAATAATTACTGGAGTGGAGAAAGTGTTGTAAGGATAACTCCCATCAGCACAGTTCAGAAAAGTGGGTGGTGGAGGGGAGCATCCAGACAGCTGGGGTAGAGAAGCAGCCATTGAAATCAAGTAAGTCGTGTTCTGCTGCATGTTGTGCCACAAGATGGTCTACTTTGTGCTTGACCATAGACTGGTGGTGTCTATTCATCCTGGTAGACAGTGGGGCTGATAGTCAACCACTATAAAAAGCCGTGAATGACTGCTGCAGAACTGCTAAATGACATGGCTGCTTTCATGGGTGGCCTGTGGCCCCTGACGGGATAGGATAAATCTGTGACAGGACTGAAATTGGGAGTGCTGGGTGGGTGGATTTGGCAGGTCTGTATCTGGGTCTACCACAGGGATATGATTCTTGTGGCAAGGAGTTGAGATTAGGAGTGGCATAGGGTTGGATTAGGAAGCTGTTGAGGTTGGGTGGGCGACGCAACATCACTTTACAAAATGATTTTAGGTAGTACGACCCTCTTTACAAGGCATGATGATAGGTAATCAAAGCCCTGATGAAGGATGTGGTTCAGTTGTTCCAGTCCAGGAAGGTACTGGGTGATGAAGGGGGCACTCCTTTGTCGTTGGTTCTTGGAGATGGTGGAGGATTTCAGGTTGGGGGGGGGGGGGGGGGGGATGGCACTGGAGATCTGCTTGCGGAGTAGGTCTGGTGGCAGTGCCTGCCAGTGTAGGCAGATGAGACTCTCAGCATACTTGGGAAAAGGATTCTCGTCTTTGTAGATGCACCATCCCTGGTTAGCCAGGCTGTATGGGAGAGATGCTTTGGTGTGAAAGGTATGAGAGGTGTCAAAATGCAGGTACAGTTTATAGTTGATGGGTTTAATGTGGACAGGAGTGTGGTTGGAGCCATCAGAGAGGAGGATGTCAACATCTAGGAAGGTGGCACATTGGGTTGAGGAGCACCAGGTGAAGTGGATGGAAGAGAAGGTGTTGAGGTTATGAAGGAACGAGAATAGTGTGTCTTGGCCTTGAGTCCAGTTGTGCAGATATCATCAATGAGCCTGAACCAGTCTAGAGGTTTGGTGTTTTGGGAGGCCAGGAAGGTCCCCTCCAGATGGCCCATGAACAGGGTGGCATAGGAGCGTGCCATGTAGAAACCAATGCCTGTGCCATGGATTTGTTTGTATATCTTCCCTTAAAAGGAGATGTAGTTTGGGGTTAGAATAAAGTTGTTAAGGTGTATGAGGAATGAAGTAGTGGGTTTGGGGTCTAAAGGACATTGAGAAAGGTAATGTTCAGTAGTGGTAAGAGAATGGGCATAAATCATGTTTGCGTGTAGGGAAGTTGTGTCAACAGTGATGAGTGGAGATCCATAGCAATCAGCTACAACGGAGCGTCCGGGATAGTTGCGTTTGTGGATTTTGGGAGCATGTAGAACGTGGGTGGGTAGGGTGTCAGAGGGGTGAGGAAGGAAATGAATTCAGGGGAGAGGTTCTGTGAATGGCCTAAGGCTCTAAGCAGGGATTGGAGGTTATGTCGGGCTTCTGGGATGGAATCACTCTGGCAGAGTTTATAGGTGGGGGGCCAGGTAAGGTGGAGGCCTTCCATCAGGCAGTCACTATGATTCATGACAGTACTGGTGGAACCTTTGTCTGCAGTTAGGAGGATAAGGCCAGTGTTGTTTTGAGGTTGTGTATGGCTATTGTTTCTTCAGCTGAAAGGTTGGCAGTTTGAGAAAGGGACCTGGGGAAGGAAGGATGACAAAGCTAATCTGGAGGTAAGGAATTCCTGGAAGGTGACTAGCAGGAGGTTAGGTGGGGGCGGGGGGGGGGGGGGATCATGGTTGGATAGTGGTATGAACTGGGAGAGGCAGGGTTCAATGCTGGAAACAGGTTGGCTTTGCTTGGAGGGATTGGCATCAAAGAAGTTTTTCCATTGCAGAGTTTGGGGCAAGGAGAGAAGGTCTTTGACAAGTCCAAATTGGTTAAATTTGGGTGTGGGACTATAAAGGTGAGGCCTCTGGGTAGGACTGAAACAACTGTGGAGCTGAGGATTTTGTTGGAAAGGTTAACAACAATGTTATGGGAATATTTTGATGGAAAGGTTAACAACAGTGTTATGGGAATGTTTTGGCTCTGGAGTTGCTGGAGTGTAAGTAGGGAGTTGTGTCGCACAAGCAGGTGTGGAGAATAAAACACCAAAGAACTTCAGGATGAGGATGAAGTGGGATCAATAGGAATAAAATAATTACAAACAACTATTGGAGGGAAGAGTCTGAGCCATCAGATACGGCATCAACAATCTGCATGATCACAAAGCCTGTGCTATGCACAGATGATCTAAGATACAATGTAACTTGAAGGTAGCTCCAGTTTGGGGGGGGGGGACAACACCAGGATGGAAGAGAAAGAATGGACACCGAGAAGAGTAATACCACAGAGAATAGTAATAAAGGAAAACATCGCAGAGTTGCAGGATGGAAGAAGAGACATTCGACAAAATCAAGTAATGGAAACTCCAGGTTGGAATTTCAGCAATGTAGGATAAAATAGATTGCTGCTTACTGTAAGGATAACCAGCTAAATTGAAGACAGGCACAATGAAAAGACACTTACACATAAGCTTTCAGCCACAGCCTTCATCGGCAAAAGTGAAACACATACCATTCATTCACACAAACAAGCACCTCACACTCACATGACCGCCAAGTCCAACTGGTTATTGTGCCCTCACTGAAAGAATTTTGGCTCTCACTGACCAATACCTTCAACCAACAGGCCATAATCTAGCCTCCCACATCAAAGATGCAAACCACTTATCTCACCGACTATCCACCATCTGCACCGATTTACCTCATGGATCCCTACTCATTGTTAGCAGCACCTTCCTATACACCAACATCCCTCACGCCTGTGAACTTACCGCTACTGAAAACTACCTTTCCCAAACATCCTTCAGACTGAAGACCCACTACCTCATTCCTCAAACACCTTACCAGCTTGATCCCAATCCAAGACTGCTACTCCTTTGATGGGAAGATATACAAACAAATCCATGGCACAGCCACGGGCACCTACATTGCACACTCCTATGCCAACCTGTTCATGAGCTATCCAGAGGAGACCTTCCTAGCCTCCAAAAACGCCAAACTCCTAGCCTGGTTCCGGTTCACTGATAATGTCTTCATGATCTGGACTCAGGGCCAAGACACCCTATCCTAATTCCTTCACAACTTCAACACTTCTGTCTCATCCTCTTGCCCGGGTCCTCCTCGACCCAACATGCCACCTTCCTAAATGTTGCCCTCCTTCTCTCTGATGGCTCCAATGGCACCTCTGTCCACATTAAATCCACCAACCACCTACAGTACCTGCATTTTGACAGCTGTCATACCTTTCACACCACAAAATCCCTCCCATAGAGCCTTCAGAGACAAGAACTCCCTTGGACAGTATGCTGAGGGTCTCACGCATTCACAGACAGACACTACCCCACAGACCTAGTCCATAAACAGATCTCCAATGCCATTTCCCCTCACATCCCAATCGTCCACCACCACCAAGAACCAGCCACAATGTAGTGCTCCCTTCATCACACAATACCGGTCCAGACTGGAACAAATGAATGACCTCCGCCACCAGGGCTTTGATTCCCTATCATCATGCCCTGAAATGCGGGACACCCACTCGAGATTGTTCCCACCCCTCCTAAAGTAGTGTTCAGTCGCCCACCAAACCTCCACAACATCCTAGTTGATCCCCATGCTATTCTCAATCCCAACCAACTTGCCCCAAGGATCATATCCCTGTGGAAGACTCAGGTGCAAGACTGTCCAGTCCTCTCACCCCGCACTTCCTAGTCCAGTCCTGTCACAGGCTTATCCTACCCCATCAGGGGCCAGGCCACATGTGAAAGCAGCCATGTCATTTACAGCTATCCTACAATCACTGCACTGCTCTTTATATTGGTATGACTACCAACCATCTGTCTACCAGGATGAACAGCCATTGCCAAATTGTAGCCAAGATCAAAGTAGACCATCGTGTGGCACAACACATGGCTGAACATAACACACTTGATTTCAATGGCTGCTTCACTACCTGAGACATCTGGATCTCCCCCCATGACTGCTCTGCTGAACTGTGCAGATGGGAGTCATCCTTCTTGATTTCAAAGGCTGCTTCACTACCTGAGACATGTGGATCTCCCCCCATGACTGCTTTGCTGAAATGTGCAGATGGGAGTCATCCTTACAGCACATTCTTTGTTCTAGTAATTATGTAGGCTTTAACCTATGGTAATATACTGTTCCCACCCCTCCAGCCAACAGTTTCCATCCCCCTCTGTCCTATTACCTCCTCCCCCTTTCCATCTTCTACACTCTTATTTTGCCACCCTCTGCCAATGCATCTGCCCATCTTTTCCCACTCCCCTCCTTTTTCTCTCAGTTTTCCCCACAACCTACTGCGCTTTTTGGCATTTGAGTCCCCGTACACTCTGCCAGACAGCACTGTTCTTCTCCCACTCATATACTCCTATCCCTTCAACTTCCCTGCCCCGTCCACATTGCCACTACCATCTCACCCGATAGTTGCGTTCTGGCCTGAGCTGTCATAATTCGCAGTCATATGTACATGAGGTATTTGCTTGTGTGAATGAATGATGTGTGTTTCTCTTTTTCTGTTGAAGAAACTGCAAAAAGGTGGGAATTTAAGGAGATGGGACCTGGATAAACTGACTAAACCAGAGGTTGTAGAGAGTTTCAGGTAGAGCATAAGCAAACAATTGACAGGAATAGGGGAAAGAAATACAGTAGAAGAAGAATGGGTAGCTTTGAGAGAGGAAATAGTGAAGGCAGCAGAGGATCAAATAGGTAAAAGATGAGGGTTAGTAGAAATCCTTGGGTAACAGAAGAAATAATCAATTTAATTGATGAAAGGAGGAAATATAAAAATGCAGTAAATGAAGCAGGCAAAAAGGAATACAAAGGTCTCAAAATTGATATCGATATGTAGAGGCATATATCATTAGGAGTAAGAAAGATTCTGCCTACAGGAAAATTAAAGAGACCTTTGGCAAAAAGAGAACCACTTGTATGAATAACACAAGCTCAGATGGAAAACCATTTCTAAGCAAAGAAGGAAAAGTAGAAAGTTTGAAGGAGTATACAGAGGGCCTATACAAGGGCAATGTACTTGAGGACAATATTATGGAAATGGAACAGGACATAGATGAAGATAAAATGGGAGATATGATACTGCATGAAGAGTTTGACAGAGCACAGAAAGACCTAAGTCGAAACAAGGCCCCGGGAGTAGACAACATTCCATTTGAACAACTGACAGCCTTGGGAGAGCCAGGCCTAACAAAACTCTACCATCTAGTGAGCAAGATGTATGAGACAGGCGAAATACCTTCAGACTTCAAGAAGAATATAATAATTCCAATCCCAAAGAAAGCAGGTGTTGACAGATGTGAAAATTACTGAACTATCAGTTTAATAAGTCACAGCTGCAAAATACTAACACGAATTCTTCACAGACGAATAGAAAAACTGGTAGAAGCCGACCTTGGGGAAGATCAGTTTGGATTCCGTAGAAATGCTGGAACACGTGAGGCAATACTGACCCTACAACTTATCTTAGAAGATAGATTAAGGAAAGGCAAACCTACGTTTCTAGCATTTGTAGACTTTAAGAGGAAGCTTTTGACCAATGTTGACTGGAATAATTCTGAAGGTGGCAGGGGTCAAACACAGGGAGTGCAAGGCTACTTACAATTTGTACAGAAACCAGATGGCAGTCATAACAGTTGGAGGGCATGAAAGGGAAGCAGTGGTTAGGAAGGGAGTGAGACAGGGTTGTCGCCTATCCCCGATTTTATTCAATCTGTACATTGAGTAAGCAGTAAAGGAAACAAAAGAAAAATTCGGAGTAGGAATTAAAATCCATGTAGAAGAAATAAAAATTTTTGAGGTTTGCTGATGACATTGTAATTCTGTCAGAGACAGCAAAGGATCTGGAAGAGCGGTTGAAAGGAATGGAGTGTGTCTTGGAAGGAGGATATAAGATGAACATCAACAAAAGCAAAACAAGGAATGTAGTCAAATCGGGTGATGCTGAGGGAATTAGATTAGGAAATTAGACACTTAAAGTAGTAGATGAGTTTTGCTATTTGGGGAGCAAAATAACTGATGTTGGTTGAAGTAGAGAGGATATAAAATGGAGACTGGCAATGGCAAGTAAAGCGTTTCTGAAGAAGAGAAATTTGTTAACACTGAATATAGATTTAAGTGACAGGAAGTCGTTTGTGAAAGTATTTGTATGGAATGTGGTCATGTGTGGAAGTGAAAGGTGGACGATAAATAGTTTTGACAAAAAGAGAATAGAAGCTTTTGAAATGTGGTGCTACAGAAGAATGCTGAAGATTAGATGGGTAGATCACATAACTAATGAGAAGGTACTGAATAGAATTGGGGAGAAGAGAAATTTGTGGCACAACTTGAGTAAAAGAAGGGATCGGTTGGTAGGACATGTTCTGAGGCATCAAGGAATCACCACTTTAGTATTGGAGGGCAGCGTGGAGGGTAAAAATCGTAGAGGGAGACCAAGAGATGAATACACTAAGCAGATTCAGAAGGATGTAGGTTGCAGTAGGTACTGGGAGATGAAGAAGTTTGCACAGGATAGAGTAGCATGGAGAGCTGCATCAAACCAGTCTCTGGACTGAAGACCACAACAACAACAACAACAACAACAACAAGTAGCAATTTATCTTTTCCTACATAGTGAATATATATTTATTTTTTACACTTTTAAGTCTGTCTAATGGCAGTACTGGAATTTTGTCTTCTAGGCCATCCATTCTGCCACCTGGTAATTTTACCGTTTCCTAAAGCGAATTCGCCTTTTAATATATTTATTTTGGTAGGTTACTTACTCAGATTCTTGGAACCTATACTCCAATTCAGGTCTTATCATACAAGATTTTGTCATTGTTTCTTCTACTTCTTCTTCTTCTTCTTTTGTTTTGGTCATTAGCAGCCTACATCAATGCAGATGAATTTAATGTATTCCAGTCTTTATCCTTGTCCAATTTCCTTTCATTCTCATGCTACACAACATTCTTCATTCCTCTGCATATTATGTCTTTTATCATTAAAATAATTACTAACGGCAAATCAATACAAGAAAACCTTTGACAACCAGATTTTTTCTTTGAAAGTCAGTTTTTTGTATTCCTGTTTCTTTAGATCCCTTTTTACCTCTTGGATTTGGTATACTTCGGTTCTGCTATTCACAAGAAACTGCAATACGTGTCAACCTCCCCATATCCATTCTAAGGATGCTTTTGAAGAACATAGTCCTCTTTTCCCTGATGGCATCCAAATTCCTCTCCATCTAGATCTTCTGGACTGACCATCTCATATTCTTCGAGACCAAATATCCTCCAGAGAATCCTTCATTCCGTAAGTTATAGCCTCTTAAGCAATCCCGTTCTTACAAGGCTCTGACTTTCTGCTGTGTATAAAGTTTTAGGACATATTATTGTCTAGTTGTGTCTCAATTTAGTATTGTTCAAAAGATTCCTCTTATTGCCCATGTGCATAGCAAGTTTGTATGCTAATTCACCTTGTTATTTATGCTTACATAACTTCACTTTCTGCCAGACTCTATTCTACCAGTAAGGTACTTAAATAACTCTACCTTCACTGAAAGATTTCACTTCTCCAGAAGCCTCTACAAGTTTCCATTCACCTTCTTTACAACTGATTTAAATGTACTGTTCAATTTCATATCCCTTTAATAGTATTATTCACAGGTATTATTACAATCACAAAGTGTTGGGAAGCTTAACATTCACGCAATAATTAGTTGTATCTGGATTTCACGGGTAATATATTGCATTTGCTCGCACTTAAAGAGCTACCTTTGAGGATAGAAAATGGAAATGTTGTCCATTATTTTCTGCAGTTGCATACAATCAACCAGTGAAGGTCCTTCTGACCCTATTCATTAAATTATTACAAAATTACAAAGTAACAGTAGAAGCTCTGAATCATAAAGAGGTATATATGCAAGACCGAAAACTTTGAATGTATTCGTCTGAAAGCTAGAAACTTCTTAGCCTTTTTTATGTGCTGACTCACCACTACTGCTATTTGATGAGGTGTTACCTTTAATTTTTAAATTATTTTCCTTATTCCTTGGAACACGTCCAATGGACTTTTTCTGTTGAACATTCTCTCACTGAAAAGTGTTTTGAATGGATCATATTACTGAGAAGATAATCTGTATCAGGGTTTCTTCATTATTAGTCAATGATGTTCAATGCTTTTCAAAAATCTAGAAAATGGCATCTACCTATTCAGCTGATGTACTACTTGCAAAATATGGATGTGAATGAAGTTTTCTATGATTCTGAACTTGTTCTAGTTCTTGAAAACTTAGGATGTCCATTAAAATCATGCAACAGATGGACATTAGAGACAATTCTGTGACTCAGGTCTTTAACTATTCTTATAAACAAGAGTAGCTTGTTCTCTTCTTGTCACACAGGTATGGCTATTAGTGAGACATTCTCAATAAATATTACCTTGAAAAGGCATAATACTACCATGTATTCTATATCATGTGTGCATCATACCCACTCCAGGTAAGGTAAATACTACTACTAATCATTCCAAAAGAGGTGATGGGTGGGGATAGGAGAGGAAGAGAGGGGGGAGAGCAGAAGTGGAGATAAATAAGGAGGGGGAGAGAACATGTATTTGGGGTGGAACAATGGAGGAGAGCATGTCAAAAGGGTACAATAACTGAGCTATAATAATCAACTTGTAGTTTTGAACCTCTTGGTTACAGAATACCATCTTCATTGGATGACTCATATTAGTAACTAGTAAGTTTGGTAACTAAATCTGTTTCATATTTTGGTGAACAACCTTCATATCTATTTCTGAATATTATTTTGAGCATAGCACATTTACAAAAATTAGCAGCAGCTGCATAATTCTGAACACTAATACTTACCAGAAACACAATCTGTTGTAAATGTACACATCAGTTTGAGAGCCTTTAATAAACATGCTGACTGAAATGAAAACCAAACCCACATTTTATGAATTAGATCTGCCATTCCTGCTTCAGATGCCTCTGATTTCACATTTATTGAGCCAAATAGGAAATTTGTGAGGAGCTCTAATAGTAATTCTACATCTCGTAGCACTGGTGCAAGCTGGAACAAAGAACAAATCAGGAAACACATTAAAACATATAAAGAAAAACATTGACAGTGTCACATTAGAAAATGAAATTAATGATTAATGCAATTACATTCCTCTAGAGTCTCTTCCGGATGCCTAGGAAATACAAAGCACGATTATTTGAAAAATAAACCATAAATCGAAGTATGACTTTAAGTTTACACGAATGACCACTAGATGGTGCTATTGAGGTGTGACATTAATACTGCTTTAAAATTTCTCATTTCTTATTGTTAAAACAATGACAGTAAACAAGCAGTTTGTTTACCGGGAGCATTTAAAGAAACAGTTGCAGTTTTTTGATGGATAATTGTTTATGATGTTTTTTATGGCCTAACTAAACTACATCCGCTGCTCGTGGTCTCACGGTAGTGTTCTCGCTTTCCGAGCATGGGGTCCTGGGTTTGATTCCCGGCGGGGCTAGGGATTTTTCCTACGTCGAGATGACTGGGTGTTGTTGTGTCGTCTTCATCATCATCGTTTATCCCCATTACGGTCAGAGGAAGGCAATGGCAAACCACCTCCACTAGGACCTTGCCTAGTAAAGCGGTGCAGGTCTCCCGCATCGTTCCCCTACGCTCTGTAAAGAAGCATGGGACTTCATTTCATTTCACAACTAAACAACAGTGCCTAAAATTGTCTTGTTCAACTTTTGGTAACCACCCATTTCCCCAGAAATGGTACAATTGCAGAATCTGATCATAGTCATCTTGTATAAGCAATAAATTACATGAATGTTGACCAAACTGTGTTGTTCCAAAGAAATATTCATGTTTTGTGCAACATGACTCAAGACGATTGGCCTGAGACTTATTGTGAGACAGAGGTAGTATCTTTACGCATACTGAAAACTACAGAACATTCAACTTTACCTGAACATTTGTCTGTGAGAAACGCCTGTTTTCAACCAATTCTGCACAATTTAACCAAAGCTTCAAAAGAAGCCCCTGTTAATTAATTTATGTAAGAAATCACTACAAAGAAAAAAGGGGGAGGGAGAGGGGGAGGGATGGAGGGAGAGAGAGAAGAGGTCTGACTAAGGGAATGCAAAATCTATATACTACATTGTAACAGGATACGAAACATTATGTATTTGTACAAGCCAGAAAATATGTAACAACCAATTGTTTCAATATCCCAAGATGAATCAAAACCAGAAACCACTTCCAACGACAGCAGGTTTCTGTGGTCACATTGAACAACTGGACATGTTGCAAGTATTGCTTGGCCTTAAAGGGTCAAAGATCAGTTAATGTTGAATAGTGTCCAACAATTTGTTTCGCTGAAGGATACTATCATGGTTTAGGTTTTGCACAACTGGCCAATCATGCAAAACAGAATAATGTAAATACTTTTTAATTAAGGAACAGACATGGTAGACCCATGACACTATCTTTTAACATATTCCTGGGTGGGGTACCCTACATGACGAGAATGAGTAATTTGTTTTGCCACAAGTCATAAATGAAATCAGGATAAACAAGCAAAAATGTCAAATCATTCTCAATCATGACCATACATGCTGTCCAATAATTGATAGTTTGATCAGGAAAAATCAGTGTCTTCTTGTTTGTTGGTTGGTTAAAAGAGGGGAGAAGGGACCAAATTATGAGGCCATGAGTCCCTTGTTCTGAAGGAAACAATACCACAAGGGTGAGAATAAGACAATGAGACTTACAACAGAAAACAGAATGAAAGAAGACACCACAACAATGACTGAAGGGCAACAAACACTTAAATGGACAAAAGGGGACTGGAAAACCACAAAGACGCAAGGAACAGGTAGAAGAGGTTAAAACAATGGATAGCTGACCATGGGGATAAAAAGGAAAAGCCAGCCACTCTGCAACACATTAAAACCATCACCCTGAAAGAACTAGGGTGGAGGACACACAGGAACAAAGGACATGTGCTAAAACTTAGAGCAAATGATAAAACTCACCCTCATGAATAAAACATAAAAGTAAAGCTGCTGTTGGGGGCTGGGAAAGTTAAAAGTACACCGCAGAGTGGCTAAAAGCAGGCAGTCCAGCAAGAGATGGACGACCATCATTCGTGAGCCACAGCAACACCAAGGTGGGTCCTCGTGACGGAGGAGGTAACCATGCGTCAGCACATATGGCCAGTGCAGATCCGACAGAAAACCACAGAGTCCCTGCAAGAGGCGTGCGAGGAGGTCTTCCACATATTCATAGTTTCTTTAATAGCACGCAGCTTGTTGTGCGTACTGAGCTTATGCCAGTCCATCTCCTAAAGCCGCAAAACATTGAAGCATAATACTGAATGCAGGTCAGTTTCAAAGAACCGATCTTCATAAGCGGTTTCTACGTAGCCTGTTTGGCCAGCCTGTGGCAAGTTCATTGCCTGGGATTCCAACGTGACCTGGGGTCCAGACAAACACCACGGAACGATCGGACCATTCCAGGGCACAGATGGACTCCTGAATGGGTGCTACCAAAGGATTACAGGGGTAGCACTGGTCAATAGGTTGTAGGCTGCTCAAGGAGTCAGTACACAGTAGAAATGACTCGCCTGGGTACAAGCGGATGTGCTCAAGAGCACGAGATATGGCCGCCAGCTCTGCAGTAAAAACACTCAGTCACCTGGTAAGGAGTGCTGTTCTATATGTCCTCCAGGAACATAGGCAAAGCCAACGTGACCATCAGCCATCGAGTCATCGGTGTAAACCATTTCACGGCCCTGGTACATGTCAAGAATCAAGAGGAAGTGACAGCGGAGAGTCGGAGTGTCACCGAGTCCTTAGGGCCATGTGAAAGGCCTTAGGGCCATGTGAAAGGTCCAGGCGAAGCCATGGGGCCTAGTTGTACTCCATGGAGGTGTTCGTGAATGAACCTCAAGTATAAGTGGTAGAGGCAAGGTCTCCAGTTCGGAGAGAAGGGATCGCACATGAACTTCAATTGTAAGCCCTGACCTGGACCGCCGATGAGGGAGATGAACTGCCGTGGGCGAAAGGAGATGGTAATTCGGATGAACATGAAAACTACAAATGTGCGCAACGTAACTGGAGAGCAATTGTGCATGCCTAAACTGCAATGGAGGGACTCCGGACTTCACCAGGACACAGGTCACCGGACTCGTCCTAAAAGCTCCTTTTGCTAGGCGAATGCCACAATGGTGCACTGGGTCAAGTAAACGCGATGCTGAGGGTGCCGCCGGACCGTGAACCACATTCCCTTAGTCAAGGCGGGATTGAACAAAGGCTCTGTAGAGCTGCAGCAGTGTAAAGCGATCTGCACCCCAGTTGGTGTTGCTCAGGCAGCGGAGGGCATTGTGGTGCTGCCAGCACTTCCACTTAAGCTGACAGAGGTGAGGAAGCCAAGTCAATCAGGTGTCGAAAACCAGTCCTAAGAATCGATATGTCTCCATTAAGGTCAGTGAATCGTCATTAAGGTAAAGTTCTGGTTCCAGATGAACGGTATGATGCCAACAGAAGTGCATAACATACGACTTTGTGGCCAAAAACTGGAAACCATGGGCTAGAGCCCATGACTGCGCCTTGTGGATGGCTCCCTGTAGACGCCGCTCAGCAACAACAATACTGGTGGAGCAGTACAAAATGCAGAAGTCGTCTGCATACAGAAAGGTGAGACGGATGGCCCTACAGCTGCTGCTAGGCCATTAATGGCCACTAAAAATAGAGATACATTCAACACGTAGCCCTGTGGGACCCAATCTCCTGGATATGGGGGGAACTATGGGAGGCACCAACTTAGACACGGAAAGTATGAAGCAACAGGAAACTGTGGATAAAAATCAAGAGCGGGCCTCAGAGACCCCACTCGTATAATGTGGCAAGGATATGATGTTTCCAGGTCGTGTCATACACTTTTCGTAAATCAAAAAAGACGGAAACCAGGTGTTGGCATCTGGAAAAGGCTGTTCAGATGGCAGACTTGAGGGACACAAGATTATCAGTGGCACAGCGACCCTGGCGGAAGCTGCCCTGACATGAAGCCAGCAGGCCACATGACTCCAGGACTCGAACCAACTGCCGACACACCATACGTTCCAGCAGCTTACAAAAAACGTTAGTGAGGCTGATGGGCCGACAGCTATCCACATCAAGCGGGTTTTTACTGGGGTTAAGCACCGCAATAATGGTGCTCTCCTGCCACTGCAATGGAAAGATGCCATTGCACCAGATCCAGTTGAAAATGACAAGTAGATGTCCTTTGTAGTCAGATGAGAGATGTTTAATCATCTAAACGTGGACCCGATCTGGCCCAGGAGCTGTGTCGGGGCAATATGCAAGGGCACTGAGGAGCTCCCACTGTGTAAATGAGGCGTTATAGTGTTCACTTGGCGTGTAGCGAACTATAGGACTTTCCCTTCCATCCGCCGTTTGAGGATGTGAAAGGCTGGGGGTAGTTCTCTGATGCAGAGGCTCGAGCATAGTGCTCAGCAATCGCGTTTGTGTCAGTAGATAAGATGCCATTGATTTTAATGCCAGGGACACCTGTTGGGGTCTGGTACCCGAAAAGACATCTGATCTTTGTCCAGACTTGGGAAGGTGATGTATGGCACCCAATGGCTGAGACTTATCTCTCTGAACACTCCTGCTTCCTTCTTTTGATAAGCTGGCGAACACGGGCACAGAGCCGCTTAAAGGCTATGAGGTGCTCCAGGGAAGGGTGCTGCTTATGCCGCTGTAGAGCTCACCGACACTCCTTAACTGCCTGAGTGACTTCCGATGACCACCAAGGGACCGCCTTTCACCAGGGGCACCCTAAAGATTGAGGGATTGCGTTTTCTGCCGCATTAATGATTGTTGTAGTCACCTGTTCAATCATTACATCGATGTTATTGTGTGGGGGAAAGTCAATGGTGACTGCAGAGGTGAAAGTTTCCCAGCCTGCCTTGTTTAAAGCCCATCTGGACAGGCGTCCATGGGCCTGACACTGGGCAGTGACAGGAAGATGGGGAAGTGGTCACTACCACACAGGTCATGTGCTCTCCAGTGGATAGATGGGAGAAGTCCTGGGTTGCAAATTGATAAATCAATGTCTGAGTAACTACAATGAACCACAATGAAATGTGTGGTGGCCCCAGTATTTAAGAGGCACAGGTCGAACTGAGTCAGTAAGGTTTCAACATCTCTGCCTCGGCCAGTAAGGTGCCACCCCACAAGGGGTTATGGGCATTAAAATCTCCCAAAAGTAGGAAAGGTTTAGGGAGTTGATCAATCAGTGCAACTAATACATTCAGGGGTACTGCAGCATCTGGAGGAAGATATACATTGCACACCGTTATTTCCTGCGTCATCCTAATTCTGACAGCCACAGCTTCAAGAGGGGGTTGAAGGGGCACCGTTTCACTACAGACTGAGTTTAGGACATAAACACAAACTGCCCCACAGACTCGATTATAGTTGCTGCGGTTCCTGTGATATCCCTTATAGTCACAGAGGGCAGGGGTCTGCATTGCTGGGAACCAGGTTTCCTGGAGGGCAATGCAGCAAGCAGGTGTAAAGTGTAACAGTTGCCGTAGCTCAGCCAGGCGGCGGATAAAACCACTGCAATTCCACTGGAGGATGACGTCTTGGTGAGACTGGGAGGCATGGAACATTCAATGAGGCAGTCTACACCTCAGGGTCACCTGCTACCACCAACTTATTGCCTGAGCAGTCTATATCCATTGTGTCTGACGGTCCAGCCAGAATCTCCACCTTATCCTCAGGTGCAGAACTTGTAGGTAGCGGCGGTGTGGGTGCCACCGCAATTACCTTGGTCTTAGGGGTCGTCTTTTTGGACTTTTCTCACTGCTCCTTGGGTTTCTCTGGGTTGGAGGGCTTCCTGATTCAGTCTCCGAGACTGGGGATGATCGTGAAGCCCTATGACCAACTGCTTTTCGGCACTTCAACCACTGGCGGGAGTCATCTTTCCCATTAGCAGAAACCTGGGAAGGGAGTGACCCAACGGACCCCTTCCTGGTGAGAGGAGCCGAAGAAGACTTACGCTTCTCTGGCTGAGAAGTGGGGACTGGTGTCCCCAAAGGTTGGGGGGGGGGGGGGGAGTGGGGGTAGTGCTCCCGAGGTAGATGGTACAAGAGCAACAGGGGGTAAGTGCCCTCCACCATCAAGGGGCAAGTGTAGCCATCTGGCTCTGAGAGATGACTGGAATTAGTGGAACTGATGGGGCTACAACTGTTCTCATAACGGAGGTGTATGAGGAGGTAATAGCCACAGGATGTAGGTGCTCATATTTTCTCTCAGGCTCAGTGTAGGTCAGTAAGTACCGTGTCTTGTAGTCCATGATTTTCCGATCTTTCTGTAAAGTCCTGCAGTCTGGTGA
Organism: Schistocerca piceifrons; assembly: GCF_021461385.2. NCBI lineage: Eukaryota > Metazoa > Arthropoda > Insecta > Orthoptera > Acrididae > Schistocerca > Schistocerca piceifrons. The sequence continues at coordinate 453,543,301 of NC_060138.1, read as the reverse complement.
GCAAGGTGAATGACGCTCTCTGCAGCTGACACAGATGGGAGGCGGGACACATGGATTATTGGGATGTGATGGTTGTCCAAAATCTTGACATGTGACGCTGGAAGTACAGAGGGAAGACATATGGCCGAACTTCCAGCACTTAAAGCACCACATCATAATGTGAAGATATTACAGTGGTAGACCATCACCTTGACCTTCTTGGGTAGAGTGTTATCCTCGAAGGCCAAGATGAAGGCACCGGTGGCTATCTGATTATCCCTCGGGCCCCGATGGAAGTGCTGCACGAAATGATCACCTAGCTGCTCTAAATTGGCATGCAGCTCATTGCCGGACTGCAAAAGAAGGTCCTTGTGGAAGATAATAACCCTGGATTTAAGCTCTTATGTGGTGTGATGGTAACGGAAACATCACCCAACTTGTTACAAGCGAGTAAAGTCCGTGAATGGGCAGAGGATGCTGATTTAATCAGGACTGATCCAGATCGCATTTTGGACAAGCCCTCCACCTCCCCAAACTTGTCCTCTAAATGATCTACAAAAAAGTATGGCTTCTTCGAAACAAAGGAGTCCCCATCAGTTCTTGTACATATGAAGTACAGGGGTGAATAAGGTTCGCTGTCATCCTTAGCCTAGTGTTCCTCTATGGTGTGGCCAGGGAGGGGAATGACTTAGGGTCGTACTTTTTTGCATTGTACTGAGACCTGGAACGCTTAGAGACTGCTGGTGTTTGATCACCAGAAAGTGATGACGTGGTACGCTTTGTCGCTTGTCATCCACCTTGATGCCACCCACTCTGACCAGAGGCCCTCCCCATGGGTGCTACCCAGCCGCAGCAAAGGCCACCTGGCAGGATGGCCACAGCTGGGAGTCCGGATCCCCCAGGATGACGGGCATCTACTCCTTGGCATACGTGGGGAGTTACCAGTGGAAGCATCAGCAGAGCGATCCCTGTGTTGTCAGAGGGCTACAACCAACAGGGAATATGGCAGCCCCACCACAACAGACTGGCTACCGTGCTGGATATGAGGTGCAAAGAAGTCCATGGTCATTGTTGGCGCAAAAAACGACACTGCATAGTGCATGGAAAACGCACCCAAGAAGGCATCCTCGCCCAAGAGATGGAGAATGAGCTGGACTGCAGTGTGATGGCGGGAAAGTGGGCTAAAGATCTCAAGGCATGACGGACATGGTGCATCATGTAAGACACCCTTCCCCAATTGGCTCACTGTTCACAGAAATTTTGAAAAATGGTCGAACTCTACAGGGGACTATCACATAAAGGCCAAAACGTGTGTGACTCCTTTTAGTCGCCTCTTACGACAGGCAGGAATACCTCGGGCTTCTTGTAATACCTGGACCTGCAGGGGACATTGTTGTTTGTATTCACCAGATTTATTGCACGATGACATCTCTTTATTCCATTACATCAAACAAAAAGTGTGAAGAGAGATTTTCATCATCTCAAGAAGCTGTTGAATCCTTCCAAATCCATGTTCTGTGGTACTAACATCCGAACAGAAAAATAGTTCCAGAATTGATTTGAACATATATGAAACACACAGATGATTGGAACAAAAATCTTTCATTGTTTCCATAAAATCATGAAAGATGGCCCTAGTAGATACTGGTAAATTTATTTGTAACTTACAGCAATCTGCTTCCAAATAATATTTGTGTGCCATTTCAACAAGACAATACCTAAAACTTCATATGTCTGCGAGAGTGGGGCAGTATGAGAGTTAACATCAAGCAAGGAATTACACTGGAAGTAGAGTAATACCGGTAAGGATTCTGAAGTTGGGACAGATCCCTTTAGATAAACAAGACAGTATTCCACAATTCCCTACTGCTCTTATGCTCTACCTCAACATGTAAATATTGTAATTGTACATTAGTCAGCTTATCTTATAGCAATCTTAGACACTGTTGATATTCATCATTGTCACTGTCATTGAACAAATATCAACAGTGTTTAGGACTGCAATAAATCAGGCCAACTGGTGGACAGTAGCAATATTATAGCAATCCTAGACAATGTTTATATTATGAATTAGCTTTATGTATTATTGTGGCTGACAGGTCCTACTGCAAGGAATAGTTATGATCATTCTAGCAGGAGTTTTTTCAAAGGAAGACAGGAGAGGTGGTGGTTGTTAGTGTTTAACGTCCCGTCGACAACGAGGTCATTAGAGACGGAGCGCAAGCTCGGGTTAGGGAAGGATTGGGAAGGAAATCGGCCGTGCCCTTTCAAAGAAACCATCCCAGCATTTGCCTGAAACGATTTAGGGAAATCGCGGAAAACCTAAATCAGGATGGCCGGAGACGGGATTGAACCGTCGTCCTCCCGAATGCGGACAGGAGAGTGAACAAATGATAAGGGCACTCACGATCCCTTGCAACTGGAGAAAAATTGCCTAAGAAGGCACTGTATCAGTAATGCACACAGCATGCATGCGGAGTAAATAGTAGAAGCCATTGCATACAAGACACGAAAAAAACTGTTCATAAAACTTCCGGGCAGATTAAAATTGTTTGTCAGATCAAGACTCAAACTCAGGACCATCTTCTTGTGTGGACAAGTGCTCTACCTGCAGAGCTACTTAAGCATAACTGATGACTTACCCTCACAGCTTTCCTTCCACCAGTGTCTCATCTCCCACCTTCCAAAATCCGAAGCTGTGAGGATGGGTCATGAGTAAAGCTTAGGTAGGTCAGTCAGTAGAGCACTTGCCTGAGATAGGCAAAGGTGAAAAATTCATTTTAGAAATCTATTCATAGTTCACACAATTTCTTGGAATACCCTTACAGTGGTCAGTCCTCTATTAAAATATTTAGAAGTATAACAATCTACTAACAGCTGAGAAGAAAGCACAGGTCACACACATCTGCGAGAAGGATAGAAGAAATGACACACAACCACTATTCAATATCATTGATATCCACAGGTTGTAGAATTTTAGAAAATTTAGAACATATTCTGAGTTCAAACATAATTTGGAATGTCGAATGGAATGTCCTCCATGTCAGTCAGTATGGATTCTGAAAACAATGGTTATGTGAAATCCAGCTTGTGTTTTTCTCAAATGATATCCTGAAAGCCATAATCAAGTCAGTTGAGGTAGATGCAATATTTTTTGGCTTTTGAAAAGAATTTGACTCAGCACCACACCAACACTTATTAATGAAGGAACAATGGTAATAGATATCAAGCAAAATTTATGACTGAGCTGAGAATTTCTTGTTGGGGAGGTTTGAGCTTGTTACCCCAAATGGAGAGTCACCAACAGATATAGAAATAACTTCAGGCATGTCGCAGGAAATGCTTCAGGACTCTTTCTAATTACTGTTGTATATTAATAATCTGGCAGACAATACTAATCTCAGGCATGTTGTCTATGATTCAATTATCCATAACAAAGTAATGAAATGTAGAACGTAATATTGTAATCTTCTCAAAAAAAAAAAAAAAAATAAATAAAAAATAAAATAAAAATAAAAAAATAATATATATATATAATAGAGGGAAACATTCCACGTAGGAAAAATATATCTAAAAACAAAGATGATGTGACTTACCAAATGAAAGTGCTGGCAGGTCGACAGACACACAAACAAACACAAACATACACACAAAATTCAAGCTTTCGCAACAAACTGTTGCCTCATCAGGAAAGAGGGAAGGAGAGGGAAAGACGAAAGGATGTGGGTTTTAAGGGAGAGGGTAAGGAGTCATTCCAATCCCGGGAGCGGAAAGACTTACCTTAGGGGGAAAAAGGACGGGTATACACTCGCACACACACACACACATATCCATCCACACATATACAGACACAAGCAGACATATTTGAAGACAAAGAGTTTGGGCAGAGATGTCAGTCGAGGCAGGAGTGCAGGGGCAAAGATGTTGTTGAATGACAGGTGAGGTATGAGTGGCGGCAACTTGAAATTAGCGGAGATTGAGGCCTGGTGGATAACGGGAAGAGAGGATATATTGAAGAGCAAGTTCCCATCTCCGGAGTTCGGATAGGTTGGTGTTAGTGGGAAGTATCCAGATAACCCGGATGGTGTAACACTGTGCCAAGATGTGCTGGCCGTGCACCAAGGCATGTTTAGCCACAGGGTGATCCTTATTACCAACAAACACTGTCTGCCTGTGTCCATTCATGCGAATGGACAGTTTGTTACTGGTCATTCCCACATAGAATGCGTCACAGTGTAGGCAGGTCAGTTGGTAGATCAAGTGGGTGCTCTCACACGTGGCTCTGCCTTTGATCGTGTACACCTTCCGGGTTACAGGACTGGAGTAGGTGGTGGTGGGAGGGTGCATGGGACAGGTTTTACACCGGGGGCGGTTACAAGGATAGGAGCCAGAGGGTAGGGAGAGTGGTTTGGGGATTTCATAGGGATGAACTAACAGGTTACGAAGGTTAGGGGGACGGCGGAAAGACACTCTTGGTGGAGTGGGGAGGATTTCATGAAGGATGGATCTCATTTCAGGGCAGGATTTGAGGAAGTCGTATCCCTGCTGGAGAGCCACATTCAGAGTCTGGTCCAGTCCCGGAAAGTATCCTGTCACAAGTGGGGCACTTTTGTGGTTCTTCTGTGGGGGATTCTGGGTTCGAGGGGATGAGGAAGTGGCTCTGGTTATTTGCTTCTGTACCAGGTCGGGAGGTGTACACGATCAAAGGCAGAGCCACGTGTGAGAGCACCCACGTGATCTACCAACTGACCTGCCTACACTGTGACGCATTCTATGTGGGAATGACCAGTAACAAACTGTCCATTCGCATGAATGGTAACAGGCAGACAGTGTTTGTTGGTAATGAGGATCACCCTGTGGCTAAACATGCCTTGGTGCACGGCCAGCACATCTTGGCACAGTGTTACACCGTCCGGATTATCTGGATACTTCCCACTAACACCAACCTATCCGAACTCCAGAGATGGGAACTTGCTCTTCAATATATCCTCTCTTCCCGTTATCCACCAGGCCTCAATCTCCGCTAATTTCAAGTTGCCGCCACTCATACCTCACCTGTCATTCAACAACATCTTTGCCCCTGCACTCCTGCCTCGACTGACATCTCTGCCCAAACTCTTTGTCTTCAAATATGTCTGCTTGTGTCTGTATATGTGTGGATGGATATGTGTGTGTGTGCGAGTGTATACCCGTCCTTTATCCCCCTAAGGTAAGTCTTTCCGCTCCCGGGATTGGAATGACTCCTTACCCTCTCCCTTAAAACCCACATCCTTTCATCTTTCCCTCTTTCCTGATGAGGCAACAGTTTGTTGCGAAAGCTTGAATTTTGTGTGTGTGTATGTTTGTGTGTCTGTCGACCTGCCAGCACTTTCATTTGGTAAGTCACATCATCTTTGTTTTCATATATATATATCCATGCGGAAAAAATATATATTGCTTGTGTCTGTGTATGTGCAGATGGAGAGATATATATATCTGTGTGTGTGTGTGTGTGTGTGTGTGTGTGTGTGTGTGTGTGTGTGTGTGTGTGTGCGCGCGCGCGCGAGTGTATACCTGTCCTTTTTTCCTCCTAAGGTAAGTCTTTCCGCTTCCGGGATTGGAATGACTCCTTACCCTCTCCCTTACAACCCACATCCTTTCATCTTTCCCTCTCCTTCCCTCTTTCCTGACGAAGCAACCGTTGGTTGCGAAAGCTTGAATTTTGTATATATATATATATATATATATATATATATATATATATATATATATATATATGGCAGGGGGGTAGACTACATCGTTTGGGTACTAGGAAAAAGCAATCAATCTGTACAGGATGTTGCTTACAAAACAATCGTGTGACCTCTCTTAGAATACTGTTCAAGTTGTGGGGACCAATACCAAATAGAGCTACCATGAGACAATGAACACATACAAAGAAGGATATGTTTATAGTTTGATATGGGAGAGTGTAAAGGAGGCACTAAAAAAATTTGAAGTGACAGGTATTTAAATACAGACACCAAAAATGGTTCAAATGGCTCTGGCCACTATGGGACTTAACATCTGAGGTCATCAGCCCCCTAGAACTTAGAACTACTTAAACTTAACTAACATACGGGCATCACACACATCCATGCCTGAGGCAGGATTCGAACCTGTGACTGTAGCAGTCACGCGGTTCTGGACTGAAGTGCCTAGAACTGCTCAGCCACCGCGGCCGGCAATACAGACACCAACTAACCTGCAAGAGACTACTTAAAAAGTGTCAAGAAGCAGCATTAGGTAAGGAATTTAAAAATATACATGCTGATTCAAAGAGAAAGAACAGATTTTAATTGTTTATTACAAACATATTATGGCAGATAGAAACACATTGTGCATTCCACTGGATAGAGGGCAGTTCAAAGTTTAATGTTTACACAGACAGTACAGGGCTATTACAAATGATTGAAGCGATTTCATAAATTCACTGTAGCTCCATTCATTGACATATGGTCACGACACACTACAGATACGTAGAAAAACTCATAAAGTTTTGTTCAGCTGAAGCCGCACTTCAGGTTTCTGCCACCAGAGCGCTCGAGAGTGCAGTGAGACAAAATGGCGACAGGAGCCGAGAAAGTGTATGTCGTGCTTGAAATGCACTCACATCAGTCAGTCATAACAGTGCAACGACACTTCAGGACGAAGTTCAACAAAGATCCACCAACTGCTAACTCCATTCGGCAATGGTATGTGCAGTTTAAAGCTTCTGGATGCCTCTGTAAGGGGAAATTAATGGGTTGGCCTGCAGTGAGCAAAGAAACGGTTGAACGCGTGCGGGCAAGTTTCACGCGTAGCCCGCGGAAGTCGACGAATAAAGTAAGCAGGGAGCTAAACGTACCACAGCGACGGTTTGGAAAATCTTACGTAAAAGGCTAAAGCAGAAGCCTTACCGTTTACAATTGCTACAGGCCCTGACACTCGATGACAAAGTCAAACGCTTTGAATTTTCGGTGCGGTTGTAACAGCTCATGGAAGAGGATGCGTTCAGTGCGAAACTTGTTTTCAGTGATGAAGCAACATTTTTTCTTAAGGGTGAAGTGAACAGACACAATGTGCGAATCAGGGTGGTAGAAAATCCTCACGCATTCGTGCAGCAAATTCGCAATTCACCAAAAGTTAAGGTGTTTTGTGCAATCTCACGGTTTAAAGTTTATGGCCCCTTTTTCTTCTGCAAAAAAAACGTTACAGGACACGTGTATCTGGACATGCTGGAAAATTGGCTCATGCCACAACTGGAGACCGACAGCGCCGACTTTATCTTTCAACAGGATGGTGCTCCACCGCACTTCCATCATGATGTTTGGCATTTCTTAAACAGGAGATTGGAAAACCGATGGATCGGTCGTGGTGGAGATCATGATCAGCAATTCATGTCATGGCCTCCATGCTCTCCTGACTTAACCCCATGCGATTTCTTTCTGTGGGGTTATGTGAAAGATTCAGTGTTTAAACTCCTCTACCAAGAAATGTGCTAGAACTGCAAGCTCGCATCAGCGATGCTTTCGAACTCATTGATGGGGACATGCTGCACCGAGTGTGGGAGGAACTTGATTATCGGCTTGATGTCTGCCGAATCACTAAAGGGGCACATATCGAACATTTGTGAATGCCTAAAAAAACTTTTTGAGTTTTTGTATGTGTGTGCAAAGCACTGTGAAAATATCTCAAATAATAAAGTTATTTTAGAGCTGTGAAATCGCTTCAATCATTTGTAATAACCCTGTATACCATACACTCAACATGAGCATCATGCAATTCTCAAGAAACATGGAAACGATAGTTCATCTTATTCTACACATGAATCAACAGGTCCCTCTTAATTGAATTGACAGCTGCAAGAATACGATTCTCAGCTCTTGAAGAGTAATTGCTGTAAGTGGGACAAAGGCTCTGTCTTCTATGTGTCCCCACAGAAAATATTGCAAGGTGTGAGGTCTGGTGACTTGGGAGGTCAAAAGCAATGAACAAGATCTTCTTGTCCACCTCTTCCAATGCAATGTTGTGGGATGGTGTCATTAAGATACCACGACATCTCAAGATGGAGGTGAGGTGGGACACTGTCGTGAATGAAAATGAAATCCTTGGAATCTTTGTAGGTTGAGGAAACAACCAATTTTGCAGCATGTCTGGGTATGACACTCCCGTCACAGTTTCCTCTGCAAAAAAGAAAGGCCCATAAATTTTGTGAACAGAAATGGCACAACGCTTGTTCAGTTTTGGTGGGTGTCTTGTGTTCAGTGATGATGGCAGGATTCCATGACCCAAATTCTTACACTATGATTAGCAAATTCTTACACTATGGTGGTTTACTTTAGCCAATACACAGATGAAACATCAATTCATTTGAAAAGATGAGTCATTTGGAAAAAGTGTCCTCTGCCATATCATGGAGAATTGAAATGCAAAATTTGTACCTTCTGTTAAGTCACTGGGCAGTAACCAACTTCTTAAGGCTTCATATGCATGCATCAGCTGAAATTTATTCCTTCTTTTTGGATCACCTTGCTCCAATAGGGATCACTGGACAAGACTAGACCAATTACAGAGTGCACAGTGGCATTTAGGCACTCATTTTTCCTGCATTCTACACCTAGATGGAATGAGAGGAAGATGCAGATGTTGACTAGTTGTATTTAAACTCAATGGGGATGTAAATGTTGAATCTTGCAAAGGAGAAAACAGCAACCAGCCACATTAATAATGCAATTTATGTACACAAAAAGGGCTGTTATCAGTTTCAAGATGACAGGGTCATCACCTGATGGCTGTTCACATTTAAATTACATTTGTTGTTGTTTGTATTAGTTGTTGGTTCGGTTTCCCCCTTTGTGATGGAAGTTCCTTGGGATTTTGGTTGTTTGATTGGTTTACTGATTGAACGGAACAAATTATGAGGTCATCAGTCCCATCTACCTGGAACAGGAAAGTCAAAATAACTGCATACCAAAGAAAGAAAATCCCAGTCTACCAAAGGTCAATAAAGCCCAGAGAAAGAAACAAAGAAGAAGAAAAGGGGAGAAAAGAAGAATGGAAGTGAGGTGCCCTGTCCAGGGAGCAGCTGGATGCCCCAAAGTCAGAAAGTGCAATGGGGGACATACTCCCCCCCCCCCCCCCTCCCCCCTGCCAGCATCTACCAAAGACACACGGCACCCCACCCAACAATACTCAGAAAAGATTAGCGACATGGACAGGACAAGAGAAGCACACGGAGAGGAAGAACACCAAGCCAATTAGAACATATGAAAAGGGGGAATAAGAGCAAAAGAGTGGGGCAAACCACCAGGTTCAGACGGCCACTGCTCGTTTTGGGCAGAGGCGGCAACAGGGCATCCTGCCAATTCCTCAATAGACCAACAAGGCAGCGGTGCCCTTGCTTAGAGAGAATGGTAAAAACCTGCTTCATGAGTAAACTGTAAAATCAGGTCAGGCACTGAGGTATCACCCCTAGCACAAGGGATAACAACTCAGGAAAATTTAGAGTCTGTCACAGGCAGCTAAGTTAGGACAGCCCAGCAAAATGTGGACCACTATCAAACGGGCACCACAATGACAGTGAGGAGGATCATCACAACAGAGATGACCATGAGTCAGCTAAGTACTGGTGATGCAGAGCTGGCAAAGGATGGTGAAGTCCTTGCAAGAGGCTTGCATGGTCCACAAATTCATGGTTTCCTTTGTTACCCGTAGTATGTTCAGCAATGTCACAGTATGCAGTTCTCTATTACTAATCCTCAGAACTTGACTGCGCAGTATCCATTGCAGCTCTGGTTCTGGAATAAGGATTTCAAAAGGTGCCTTGCCAGCAGCCAATTTGGCCAGACTGTCAGTGAGTTCATTCGCCGGGATCCCAATGTGACCCAGTCAAATTCTGGAGTTCTTCTTCACTGTGAGTCCAGATCATGAAGAACCTCTCCAACCTCAACTCCCTTTGGTTCCATCAGATTCACCTGGTCCTACTCCAAATCCCACGCCTCTTTCCTTGACGTTGACCTCCATCTGTCCAGTGGCCTGCTTCACACATCCGTCCACATCAAACCCACCAACAAGCAACAGCACCTGCATTATGACAGCTGCCACCCATTCCACATCAAACGGTCCCTTCCCTACAGCCTAGGTCTTCATGGCAAACGAATCTGCTCCACTCCAGAATCCCTGAACCATTACACCAACAACCTGACAACAGCTTTCGCACCCCGTAACTACCCTCCCGACCTGGTACAGAAGCAAATAACCAGAGCCACTTCCTCATCCCCTCAAACCCAGAATCTCCCACAGAAGAACCACAAAAGTGCCCCATTTGTGACAGGATACTTTCCGGGACTGGACCAGACTCTGAATGTGGCTCTCCAGCAGGGATACAACTTCCTCAAATCCTGCCCTGAAATGAGATCCATCCTTCATGAAATCCTCCCCACTCCACCAAGAGTGTCTTTCCGCCGTCCACCTAACCTTCATCCCTATGAAATCCCCAAACCACCTTCCCTACCCTCTGGCTCCTACCCTTGTAACCGCCCCCGGTGTAAAACCTGTCCCATGCACCCTCCCACCACCACCTACTCCAGTCCTGTAACCCGGAAGGTGAACACGATCAAAGGCAGAGCCACGTGTGAAAGCACCCACGTGATTTACCAACTAACCTGCCTACACTGTGATGCATTCTATGTGGGAATGACCAGCAACAAACTGTCCATTCGCATGAATGGACACAGGCAGACAGTGTTTGTTGGTAATGAGGATCACCTTGTGGCTAAACATGCCTTGGTGCACGGCCAGCACATCTTGGCACAGTGTTACACCATCCGGGTTATCTGGATACTTCCCACCAACACCAACCTATCCGAACTCCGGAGATGGGAACTTGCTCTTCAATATATCCTCTCTTCCCGCTACCCACCAGGCCTCAATCTCCGCTAATTTCGAGTTGCCGCCACTCATACCTCACCTGTCATTCAACAACATCTTTGCCTCTGCACTTCCGCCTCGACTGACATCTCTGCCCAAACACTTTGTCTTTAAATATGTCTGCTTGTGTCTGTATATGTGTGGATGGATATGTGTGTGTGTGCGAGTGTATACCCGTCCTTTTTTCCCCCTAAGGCAAGTCTTTCCGCTCCCGGGATTGGAATGACTCCTTACCCTCTCCCTTAAAACCCACATCCTTTCGTCTTTCCCTCTCCTTCCCTCTTTCCTGATGAGGCAACAGTTTGTTGCGAAAGCTTGAATTTTGTGTGTATGTTTGTGTTTGTTTGTGTGTCTTTCGACCTGCCAGCGCTTTTGTTCGGTAAGTCACATCATCCTTGTTTTTTGATAAATATTTTTTTGTTATATAAACATGGCATACAGTGTAGAGCAATAGCCACACACAGTGAATTATTTTTGCCACATGGGAGACAGTAAACAAAGATGGTGATATAACAGATAAAGCAGTGCCAAAGAATCTCTCAGTGGTGTTATGATATGTACACCGATGTGAGAGCTCAAAATTTATAATTTATATACATTTCATTATATTAAATTTACAATAATGAGCATCAGTTACAATTAAAATAAACAAGTAAAGCAGCAACTAGTATTTTGTATACAGCCATGGTCTCAAAAAGTCAGCAGAAATGAGTAAGGTAATATGAAAACAGGGCCAAGATTTCTGGTTAGGTGAGAGTAGCATCAGCAGATGATATTGCAAATGCTGCTTTTTTATGAGTATGGTGGTAGGTACCAGAACATGTTACTACACATGGAGTTGTGCTCTAGTTTCTATCTGGATTAAATGGAGGCAGTAGCAACTACTATGGTACAGATTAACATGAGAACGTTATAAATGTACAACAATAAAACAAGTGTCAGGTGATTTTTAATCATTTTAATAAGGCAACTGTAGCAGACTATGCAAATTATACAAGTTAAAGAAATGGTTAGCAAAGACCAACTGAAAGTTTTATGCTATAGCGAATTTGGATGCTTCTAGACAATTGTACAAATTGTGTTGTGAAGTAGAAATTAAAAAAAGAAAACAACATACAAAATAGTGTGTTTAAGTGAAGATATGGAAATTGCTACAGAATTTACATGTGTTCTCAAAATAGCAGCAATTTTGTTTTTGTGTAGAACTTAAGTGTATAATCAGAAATACCTTTTTTTTATTGCTCTTATTCAGCAAATTGTCCACTGCTTCTAGGCTCAGAAAGGCATGGTGATCTCGTAGACGTGAAAGTAATGAGCTAAGGAGTCCTCGCGCAAGTGCCATGCGCGTTGCTTCCTGAGACACTGCCAGCAAACCTCCCAAGGCTTGGCATATTTCCACGTGTCCCACATTCCAGTTGGTCTGCTGTAATGTAACTGTGTCATACACATGTATAAGCAGCAAACATAAGTCTCCTCCTTCACTGCTTTCATCTAGCAGTGATTGCAGTCTTACACAACCAGTAGTCTTCACTTTATCAGTGCCCTGAAAGCAAAGTTGCATGCAAAAAGAAAATTATTGTAAACTGTAGCTCTACAACCGCTACACTGGCATAGCAAGAACATTAGTTTTCCTATTTCACTGCAGAGGACACAACATCAAAGCATTTGCATGAAACTATTTACTTTTCATTTTCATTTTTTGTCAACATAATTAATATTCTCAAGCTTATAATTTCCTTACAAGCTCCTCTTTATTTTTTATAAATTTGTAGAATTATTTCAATGAATAAAGAGGATATTTACATCTGGAGTCCATTTCAGTTAACTTTTAATTTTCATATAGCATGAGTTGCACATGTTCTGGAAGCACATCAGGTATATAGAGACCAGTGTTATAATTGTTTTTCAGATACTGCTGTTCTATGAGTAAGAAGTTTTAGGTCTATCTGGCTTCCATAGGGAGTTTATTGATAAGCAATGTTTAGTAGAACCAATATTACTCAAATTTCTCAAAGAAAATACTCTTTGAAGTTGGAATCTAGAACAAGTAGCAGGCATAAAGATCAAACTTATGCTATGCACAAATTTCATACATCTCTGATTTGGTAGAAAGATACATTTTACACACTGACAGTAACTGATATGATATGTAAAAAAGTGAATGAGGACACTGAACATCAAACTAGAGTTTTTTTATTGTTTTATTTTCCACTTTTATTTTATTTTATTTTTTTATGTTTTATTTATTTATTTATTTTTTGCATGCTGCTCAGTGGCAGCATGTGAATGAGAATACACAGTGACTGAGTAAGAAGTGCAGAGTGTGTCCATAATTAAAGTTCCAATTTCAAAGTGCTGTAGAAAGAGAACCACTTCTCAGAATGAGATGAAATTTGAACATCATATTATTGATGAATGGCATATTATTGATGAAAATTTTACCAATAGATGGTGTTGTAAGGGTCTTAATGTAAATGGGGTTGGATACAACTGACAGATGAATCGCAATACAATGGATATGGGTTGAGTTGCACATTACACCATATGTACAGTTCAGTGTGCATGACTACACAAGTTCAGCAGTCAACAGTTGTGACACCATGGACCACAGCAAGATTGTACCACATCGGAGGGCAAAAATTGGTTTTTAATTGTACTGAGGCCTAAAACTGCACAAAAAGCAAAATGACATTGATTTTTAATCGTCATGAGGCTGGCACATGGCATGTTCAATATGCTCTCTCCCGTTTTCACCCACAAGTTGAAAATGAGAAACAGCATGTTCCACAACAGATCGGAGCATCTCAGGGGTCACGCTCAGAACATGCTGCGCTATGAGTGCCTACAACTTAGTTATGATTGTAATTCGAGCACTGAAGACAACATCTTTCAGATAAACCCATGGTTAGTAGTATCACGGATTCAGGCTGTAAGGAAATGATGGCTGAAAATTATAGCATTTTCAAAATGCCTCTGCAGCAGCCTCTTCACTGGCTGTGCAATGTGCACAGGCGTTGCCATCTTACATAGAAAACTAATCCTACACATATCCAGGCCACTGAATGGCGCTTACCAATAACGGTACAGGTAACAGGACCCACAGGACCCGCCTCCTCGAAAAAATATGGCCCTTTGATAAATGATGCCATCAACTCGCACCGCACGGTCACTTGCAAAATGAAGTGGTAATGGTTGGTGTGTGTGTGTGTGTGTGTGTGTGTGTGTGTGTGTGTGTAGATTTTCCATTGCCCATATTCTGAAATTCTGTGTACTGACATGTCCTTGGAGATGGAAATGAGCTTTGTCTGTGCACAGAATGTTCCATAGCCATTCTGTCCACTTCCATGCAAGCAAGAAATTGTAGACAGAACATATGTCTTGCTGGCAGGTCAGCAGGATGCAACTCCTGAACATGGGTGATTTTGTATGAATAGCAATGCAGGATATTTCTTATGATTTTATGTGTTGTGCTTGGTAGAAGGCCAACATTCATGCAATTTCCCTTGCACTGCATGTTAGCACACCACTGCTCGACCCCTCCTGTAATGCTGTCGCTACATCTTCAACAAACATTGGATCAACCGTTTTCCTTCCTCTGTCACTCTGCACTTCAAAGGAACATATCTTTTCAAATTAAGTAATCATTGCCTCTAGAAGCAGACATAAGACTGATGCGTTTTTCCATACCCTTGGGTGTCCAGAACTTCTGTAGGACTACTGGCGCACAGTCCTGTTCTTGTAAAAGAGCTTCACCAGCAGCATGCAAGCCTTCATGGAGACAGTTATGTTGGGCATCTGGCACACAAACTGAGGAAGAGTCATGTGCTGCGCATCCACTGGTGTGTATTTTCTGATGTTTACAGTGCCATCTATTGATCCAATTTCATTAATCCCCCCCCCCCCCCCCCCCCCCACACACACACACACACACACACACACACACACACTTGCCGTCTCCCTCTGCAACAATGATATGCTGTTCAAATTTGACATCATTCTGAACAGTGGTTCTCTTTCCACAGAAATCTGAAATTTTAGTTATGGACACCCTGTAAAAGCAATTGTATGGAGCTTCGAAAAATTTTAATGTTATTTGCTGGGACAATGTATCGTAGTTATAGTTGCTCACAGGACATTGTTCCTTCTAATGGCACAAATTACTTCATTAACACTGAATTAAAGAGTAAACCTGAATTCAAACCATTGAAGCCAATTCCTAACACCAGAGAGTAGAATAACTTATCCGATATATACATGAGAGTTTCATCTACTTTGGAACAAAGAAGTATTTAGTGCAGGAATATTGGAATGCAGCCAGTAAAGTAACCACAATACCAAAACCCTATAACTAATTCCAGGAAAGGGAGGTTACACCCGATGAGTTTAAAGTTTCATACACAGTTCTATTCCTTTGAGACAATGTGAGATAATAGCAATCAACTTAAATGTCCCACTGTCACGATCAAAAGGAAATTTCATTGAGATAATGGTTGTGATGAAATTCATGACCAAGTGTGTCCACACTTAGTCACTAAAGAACAAAAGCAGTACAGTCGTGTTAAAGATACTATAAAATTAAACACCAACTTAGAATATCAACAATATTAGGAAAACGGTGTATGGTTACTCAGTATAAAGATGACATGTTGAGTTTCAGACATGCAGAACAAAAAGACTGTTCGCAGGTGTACAAGTATGAAATGCGGATTTCAGACAACAGATGTCACACCAATGCAGTTTGTGCTATAAAGATTTGACACTGCACCATTATTTTGGGTCATCAACAAGAGTCAGATGTGCACAAGTGATAAATTTGAAAACTTTGTACATAGTGTTGTCCTGTTGTGTTCAGTATGCCAAAATTTATACTGACGAAAGACCATTCGCAGACAGCATTAATTGTTTGTTTTCGTTTGAAGAAAACCGCTGCTGAATCATACCGATTAAGCTTATGGTAGACATGCTCCATCACATGGTATGTGTGAATGATGGTTTCAAAATGATGACTTCAATGTTGTAGATAAGGAACTTGGAAAACTGCCAAAAAATTATGAAAATGTGGAATTGGAAGTATTGTTGAACAAAGATGATTCGCAAAAACAAAAACAACTTGCTGAGCAAGTGGGCGTTAATCAACAAGCTGTTTGCAATCAGCTACAAGACATGGGAAGGGTTCAGAAGACCAGTAGATATGTACCACTTCAGTTGAATGAAAGGCAAATGGAAAAGCACAAAAACACATGTGACATATTGCTCACTCGGTACAAAAGGAAGTCAATTTTGCATCGTACAGTTACAGGGGACGAAAATTGGATTTCCATTGTTAACTCCAAGTGCAAAGAATCATGGGTAGATGCAGGCACACCATCCACATCAACCGCAAGACCGAATCACTTTAGGAGAAAGACAATGGTCTGCATTTGGTGGGACCAGGGGAGAGTGGTCTATTATGAGCTGTTAAAACCTGGGTAAATGGTTAATAGTAAACGTTACCAACAAAGTCATTTTTCTTCAGGACAATGCTGCTTCACATATGGAAAAAAGGTTCACGACTCGTTGGAAGCACTCGGCTGGGAATTTCTAATCCACACACCTTACACACTTGACTTGGCTCCCTCTGATTGCCACTTATTTGCATTGATGGGTCACACACTTGCTTAGCAGAGCTCTGGTTCGTACAAAGATGTGAAAAACGTATAACAAATGATGGAGCATAGTTTGAATAAAACACTATTTATTGTTCTTCTGAATTTAACATGTTTTTTAACCAAAACATCTGGATTTCATACTTGTACACCTGTGCACATTTTGTTTTTTACCAAGCCTTCTTCGCAAAAGAAAACACCCACACTTTCCCACAAGCAAGCACACCTCATGCATATGACTGCCATCACCGGCAGCTTGGAGCGGGATGCAATTGTAATGTTGAGCGGCAATTTGGAGTGGGCCAGGGAAGGGTGAGAGATAAGAGAACATGGGCAGTGGTGGCGGGAGGAGAGCACTGTCTGGCAGAGCATGCAGGGATGGAGGCATGACAAGTCTGCCAGTTGCAGCATTGGGAAGCTGTGTGGCAGGGAGGTGGGTATGGAAAAGGAGAGGAGTGCGGAAGGAGAAGGAGAAAGATGGACAGGTGCAGTGGCAGAGGGTGGCTCAATGAAGATGAAGGGATGTGAGTAGGGAGGAGGTGATACGACAGATGGGGACGGAACAGGTTGGTTGGAGGACGTGGGGAGAATAGATTACCATAGGTTGAGGCTGAGATGGTTTCAAGAGTGGATAATGTGTTATAAGGATAGCTTCCATCCGAGCAGTTCAGAAAAGCTCATGGTAGAGGGCAGGATTCAGATGGCCTGGCGTGTGAAGCAGCCATTGAAATCAAGCATGTTGTGCTCAGCTGCAGCATGTTTTGTCAAAGGGTGGTCTACCATGTTCTTGGCCACAGTTTGGCAGTGACCATTCATCCTAGGGGATAGCTGGCTGGTATTCATACCAATATAAACTGTGCAATGACTGCAGTAGAGCTGGTATATGACATGACTGCTTCCAAATGTGGCCTGGTATCTGATGGTGTAGAATAAGCCTTTGACAGGACTGGAATAGGAATTGCTGTTTGGATGGATTGAGTAGGTGTTGCACTGGGTCTTCCACTGGGACCTGATCCTCGTGGCAAGGGGTTGGGACTGGGACATTGCAGAGATAGCGAGGGTGACAGATTATCATTTTAGGAGGAGTGGGAAGGATCTTAGTTTGGATTTCCCTTATTTCGGGACATGATAATAAATCGAAGCGCTGACAAAGGATGTGATTGAGTTGTTCCAGTGCGGGAAAGTATTGGGTGAGGAACGGCGCACTCCTGTATAACTGATAACTGTTTCTTGGGGGTGGGAGGGGGGGGGTAGTGGGAGGTTTGAGGGTGTGTTGGGAAATGGCACAGGTTGGTTGGTATCAGACGACAAAAAGGGCAATCCTGTGTTGCTGGTTCATGGGGATGGTGGGAGGATTGGGGTTGTGTGGGCAAGTGGCATGGGATTCTGATTGCATACTATGTCTGGGGAATAGAGCCTGTCTGTGAAGGTCTTGGCAAGATTTTCGGCATACTGGGCAAGAGAGTTCTTGTCACTGCAAATATGGCATCTTTGAGGGCCCACGCTGTACGGGAGAAATTTTTTTGTGTGGAAGGAATGGCAGCTGTCAAAACGCAGGTACTGTTGGTGATTGGTGGGTATAATGTGAACAGGCGTGTGGATGAAGCCATCAGAGAGGAGGAGGTCAACATCCAGGTAGATGGCATGCTGAGTTGAGGGGGACCAAGTAAGTGGATGCCAGAGAAGGTGTTGAGCTTGTGAAGGAATGAGGATAGGATGTCTTGGCCCTGAGTCTAGATCATAAAGATATAATCAGAGAACCTGAAACACAAATGAGGGTGCCATGTGGATCCTCATGGCTGTGCTGTGAATTTCTTTGCATACAATCCCTTCAATGAAGAAGTAGATCTGTTTAAGGATAAAGTTAGTAAGTTGTATGAGGAATGAGGTAGTGGCTCTGGAGTCTGAAATACACTGGGAAAGGTTGCGTTCAATAGTGGCAAGACCATGAGCATGAGGGATGTTGGTATATAAGGAAGTGTCATCACCAGTGATGAGTATATCCATGAAGTAAAAGGGTCAGTATGGTGAAGAGTTGGTGAAGAAAGTCTTTGATGTTAAGAGTGTAGATTTCAGGCAATTGGTTGGGGGTATTGGTCAATGAGGGCTGAAATTCTTTTAGTAGGGGCACAATAACCACCTATAATGGGGCATCCAGCATTGTTTGGCTTGTGAATTTTGAGGAGCATGTAGAAAGTTTGTGTGTGGGGTGTCATAGGGGCAAGGACAGGAATGGATTCAGAGGAAAGTTTCTGGAAAGAGCATAACAGTTTAAGCAAGGACTGGTGGCTATGCTGGACCTCTGGGATGGGATTATTCTGGCATAGTTTGTAGGTACAGGAATTTTTATGGTTAGTCTCTTGGATGGGATCACCCATCCTTTCACAACGACCTTCACCTTTTCAGATTCTGCCAGACCCTAGCAATCACAAACCTCCTGGGGAAAAAAAAAGAGGAGAAGAAGAACCATGGCATAGGTATCCCACCAGACACACCTCTGCTCCTCCACAAGATAGAGCTATTGTTGATCTCTACAACATACATCTCTGAAACTGAACCCCCTGCTTTCAAACACCTGTAGGAGAATTATTAGACATCACCTCCATAAGTTATCCAACCTGCTGACATCCTATTGCCACCTTCAGGCACCACTATCCAATCCCTATTCTACACACAATGTTACTCCTCATCAAACCCTCATAACAACCAGACCCTGTCTTGCTGCCATATTCCATAACATTCCCTACAAACACTCACTAAATCCAGATCCAAAACATTTCCAGAACTCTGTTGTTAACCTTTCCACCAAAAACCTCAGCCCCACAGCAATTTCAGCCCTACTCAAAGGCCTCTTCTTTAGCCCTACACCCAAATTTAACCATGCTGTACATGTCAAATATCTATTCTCCTTCTCCCGATCTCTGCAATGGAAACACTTCTTCGCCATTAATCCCTACAACCAATGTGATATAGCTCCAAAACTGAACCCTGCATTTCCCAGTTCATATGACAATCCAACCGTGATCCTTATCCCCTCCGACCTAACCACACTCTGGTCACTTTCCAGGAATTCCTTACCTCCAACTTGGCCTCACCATCCTTCCTTAAGTCCATTTCTCAGAACACCAACCTTTCAGCAGCACAAAGGCAGCCACACACATCCACAAAACACATCCTTAAGGTCAATCTATATGAAGTGGTCCAGTGATGGTTTCTTGACCATTTTTAAATTTTTTAACTTTTTTACATGCGATTGCCCTACATTTGAGAAATTCAAACCAGTTTTTTAAAATAATTTATCTTCAGCTTTACTGGATGGTGGCCATTTTTATTTGTAGGCGTGCAACAATTTTTCAGTCTGGAGACATTAGTGAAAGTTTGAATATCTCTGCACTGGGTTAAGTTACAACATTGCAATTGCCGTGACTGTTTTTAGAAAAGTGTCCTCTACAACACTGCCTATTAAACAAAATACCCTAAATTCAAAAATAACCATTCAAAATGACCTCCAAAGTTTGGTATCCAAATTTTCAAAAATCATCTTTTCAGGCTCAAAAATAACAAACAAGGAGTGATTTATGAGTGTATATTTTTTCCTATAGTTAGATATCATACACTACTAGCCTCATATAGAGCAAGAACACTTACAAAAGTTTCCTTAATTTTTTATGGATTTTTGAAATTTGAGAAGTTTGGCATTAGTTATCTCAGGTGGGACTGAATGTAAAAATATGATTTTTGCACAGTTTGTACACCTATATGCCTATATGATAGCAACGTACTGTAAAAATTTCAACATTGATATCTGACTGCGAACAAAGATACAAATTTTGAAAATGAGGAGATAATTCACATTACTCTACAACTGATCTTATGGCTGTTGCCTATTTAAATGGTTTATTGTTTCATTGTAACAAAATTTATTTGTGACATTTATTTAGTTAACACTATCACCCAATATTCATTTAGTTTACTTATTTTTAATAATGCAATATTAAACAATAGGAGCTTTTGCTTTTCTTCTATGGTAATTAAAAAGCCCATTTACATTTAGGTTTATTGTCAATAAAGAAGTACATTATTTCTGTTTGTGGCACTGTAGAAGTACATTATTGCTGGGTGTGGCACTGTTGTAGTCAGTCTGTTCTGAAACCTCTGTTAGAGTGGATGTACATACTTCATCGAGAGTATAGAATGTGTTATGTGCTTTGTTCTGTGTGTAATTTGTAATTAATTTTGAGAGATTAGCTGGAATGCAATAACATGGATGAACAGTGCTCTGTTGGACAGATAGCAAGTGAAGTTTGTCACAAAACAGTTTACGGTTCAGTCTCAAAAAACTTGAAAAATGTCAATGACTGTGACGACGATAGACAAACTTTGTTTAAATTTCGCATAAGTTCTTATGTAACATCAGTGTGTGGTATCATGAGAAGAAATATATTCTGAACTGCAACCAAATTTTTGGAAGAAAGTGCTGTGATCCACTTAAAGTTCATAAAAAGCCTGTTACGAAAGGTTTGAGGGAAATAAAATCTGAAAATTTGTCCTTGTTATGAGAGAGTGAAACAGCTTCCCAAGTGAAAAGTAATGTGATTCCTGGAAATTCCCTGTGCCCATATTGTTATTCAAAAATATTTGTTGTGAATCCAGAACCAGAATCATGTAACCTTGTAAATGACATTTATATTCCTAATGAGGAAGCTGTTAGCATATTGGATTTTGCTTGTTCTAAGTTAGACGTATCTCCTGCTTTGAAAATAATAAATAGTAGAAAAAGAAAAGCAGCTATTGAAAATAAGGTACAATAAATTTCAGACAAAATTAGAAAAGACTTGGAATCATGCTTTAATAATACAGATACCAACATTATTTTTAAAGAAGAAGAAAACCTACCACTAGCATCATCTGATACTGAATATTTGAGCTTAATAGAGAAATTAAAAATTAAATGTTCACTGATAACTGAAGAGGAAATGTTAAAATTTTAAGTTTGCTCCCTGACTCATGGTCAAGAGAAAAATTGTTCATGGATTCAACGTTTCTCATCGTTTGTTTAAACTAACCTGAAAATTAGTGAAAGAGCAAGGCATTCTGCCAGTTTTAGGAAAGAAGAAAGGAGTAGGTATAAGTGAAGAAACAATTAAAAAGATCCAGCAGTTTTTTGAAGATGACGAAAACAGTAGAATGTGCCCAGGTTGCAAAGATAGCAAAAGAATTGTTATAAATGGAATTAAAGTAACAAAGCAGAAATGACTAGTGCTGTCAAATTTAAATGAACTTTATGCAGCTTTCAAAAATTCTCATTCTGAATGTGAAACTGGGAGGTCAAAATTTTGTGACCTCCATCATAAGTGGTGTATTTTGGCTGGATCCTCAGGGACACACTCCATATGTGTTTGTTTATATCATCAAAATGTCAAACTGATGATTGTGGGTGCAAAACTCAGTTATCTTAACTACAAAGAGTTACTAGATTTAATAACCTGTGACACTAACCGTTATGACTGCATGATGAGTTTGTGTAATACATGCCCTGGTAAGGAAACTGTTATTGAATTGTTTCGCAAATATGATGAGGAAATGCCAGACAGTATTACCTTCAAACAGTGGGTCACTAATGACAGGGCAGAAATGATAACAGTGGTTAAATCTCAGGAAGAGCACTTGAAATCTTCAACTGATAACTTACAAAAACTCAAAAGTCACCACTATGTTTCTAAAATCCAAAGTATGTTTTTGAAGGACAAAAAAGCACAACTTCATGAAACTGAATGCATAGTGCCAGCTGATTTTGCAGAAAATTTTACATGTGTGATTCAGGATGCAATACAAAAATACCACTGGGTCAATGACCAGGAAACAGTGCATCCATTTATTCTCTACTTTAAAAATGTGAAAGATGAAGTTTGCAGTTCTTCAATTTGCATTCTAAGTGACTACTTGGAGCACAACACTTTGGCTGTACATGTGTTTCAAAAGTACGTAATAAATTACATAAAATAAAAATTTCCCAGTGTTGAGAAGCTGATATACTTTTCAGATGGAAGTGGTAGTCAGTATAAGAACAAAAAGAATTTTTCAAATCTGTGCAACCACAAAGTAGACTTTGGGTTGGAGGCTGAATGGCACTTTTTTGCATCTTGCCATGGTAAAAATGCAGGTGATGGAGTAGGAGGTACAACAAAATGTAAAAACGTAAATTAAGTAAAGCCAGCCTACAAAGACCAACCACAGACCAAATTCTCACAGTACAGTACATGTATGTCTTTTGCAAGGATAATATTAAAGGCATTACCTATTTTATGATCAAGAAAGAAGAAGGGGTTTTGCATATGACACAATACTTCAAACCAGATTTGAAAAGTGTACAGCAATAAAAGGAACAGGGCATTTCCAAAAATTCCTTGGCATTGCAGAAAACTTAGTTTGATGCTATGTAACATCATAAACCGAATTTATGAGGATAATTGTGTCAGTAAAATTACATTTCTGTCTTTAATGTTGAATGACATAGTGGCATGTGTGTATGATGGACAGTGGTGGCTTGCAGAGGCTGAAAGAATAAGTTTGGAAAACAATGATGTTTCTGTGCATTTTTACCACCCTGCTGGCCCAAGAACATAATTCAAGAAATCTACTAGTGACAAAGTTTGGATACCAATGAAAAATGTTTTAAGGAAACTTTCAGTACTTGAACTTACCACAGCAACTGGGAGGTCATCTTCTATACCACAGAAGCTGTCTGAAGTAATAAGTTTTCTTAACATGCTCCACCAGGTTTAGGGACAGTTGCATCTTGAAGGATGTTAATTGAAAATATTTATTTTAAGTGTCTCAAAATAATATAAATGTTAATTTCAGTGATGTTTCCACTTTTTGTATGTAATTCAGTACCTTACTTCAATAATAAGTGATTATATCCCACCAATATCACACATGAATAGGCAACAGCCATAAGATCAGTTGTAGGGTAATGTGGATTATCTCCTCATTTTCAAAAATTTGTATTTTTGTTCACAGTCAGATATCAATTTTGAAATTTTTACAGTACTTTGCTATCACATAGGTGTACAAACTGTGCAAAAATCATATTTTTACATTCCGTCCCACCTGAGATGATTAACCCTAAACTTTACAAAAAATGAAAATTTTCAAATTTCAAAAATTCATAAAAAATTGAGGAAACATTTGTAAGTGTTCTTGCTCTATACGAGGCTAGTAGTGTATGATATGTAACTATAGGAAAAAATACTCTCATAAACCACTGCTTGGTTTTTTTTATATCAAACTTGGGAGGTCAGTTTGAATGGTTATTTTTGAATTTAGGGTATTTTGTGTAATAGACAATGTTGTAGAGGACACTTTTCTAAAAACAGTCATGTCAACTGCAAAAAAAAACTTCAAATGAGTGTGAAATCTTGTGAGACTTAACTGCTAAGGTCATCAGTCCCTAAGCTTACACGCTACTTAACCTAAATTATCCTAAAGACAAACACACACACACACCCATGCCCGAGGGAGGACTCGAACCTCTGCCAGGACTAGCCACACAGTCCATGACTGCAGCACCTTAGACCGCTCGGCTAATGCCGCGCGGTGTCAATTGCAATGTGCAGTGCAGAGATATTCATATTTTTGCTAACGTCTCTAAACTGAAACATCCATGCAGTAAAGGCGAAAGGTAAAATTTAAAAAAAAAAAAAACAACTGTTTTGAATGTCTCAATTATAGGGCAATAACATATCAAAAATTAAAATATTTTAAAATGGTCAAGGGTAACCAACTTAATTTTTATTGGACCACTTCATTTGGATTGACCCTTACCTAATCACCCTACCTGCAGACGAAGGTACCACCATTGTCATTATTAATCACAATGACTATCTGGCAGAAGTCATCTGCCAATTATCTGATATCTCCAGCTATAAACTTTGCCAGAGAAATCCAATACTAAACATCCAACATAACCTCCAGTCCCTGCTTACACCCTTAGGCCATTCCCAGAACCTTTCTGCTGAATCCATTTGCCTCCTTGTTCCTATGACACCCCACACACCCACCTTCTACAAGCTCCCAAATCCCACAAACCCAAAAATCCTGGCCACCCCATTATAGATGGGTATTGTGCCTCCACTAAAAGAATTTTGGCCGCACTTACCAACACTTCCAACCAGTTGCCCAAAATCTAGCCTCCCACATCAAAGATACCAACCACGTCCTACACAGACTCTCCACTAACCCCACCCATTTCCTTTCTGGATCTGTACTTGCCACTATTGATACCACATCCCAATGCACCATAATTCCTAACACTCACTGTCTTGCCACTATTGAACATTACCTTTGTCAACATCATTCAAACCCACTACCTTATACCTCATAAATCTTAGCAACTTTATCCTAACATGCATCTACGTCTCCATTGAAGAGAAGGCATACAAAAAAATCCATGGCACAGCCATGGGCACCTGCATAGCACCCTCCTATGCCAAACTGTTTATGGGTCACCTAGAGGAAACCTTTCTAGTCCCTCCAAACCCTAAACCCCTGGTCTGGTTCAGGTTCACTGATGATCTCTTCATGATCTGGACACAGGACCAAGATACCATATTCCCATTTTTTCATAACCTCAACACCCTTTCTCCCATCCACTTCACTTTGTTCTCCTCAACCCAGCATGCCACCTTCTTGAACATTGACCATCTCCTCTATGATGGCTCCATCCACATGTCTGTCCAAATTCAACCCATAAACCACCAACAGCATCTGCATTTCGACACCTGTCATCCCTTTCACACCAAGAAGGCCTTCACAGACAGACACAACTGCCAAGATCTAGTAGCCAAACAGATCCCCCTTCCCATTTCCCCACACACCCCCACCCATGAACCTGTTAATACCACCCTGTACTGGAATAACTGAATCACATATTTTGTTAGGACTTGGATTACCTATCATCATGTCCTGAAATGAGGAAGGTCCTTTCCACCCCACCTACAGTGATGCCCATTCCCACCCTACATCCAACAGAACATCCTAGTGGATGATAATCCATCAAGGATGGTGGGACAGCTGCGGGACATTAAGTATTTGAATAATACAAACTGAAACCAATAGCTATATTGTAGCTCAAATGTCATTTATTTAATAAATGCTATCAGTTTTGATGTGAAAAAACTTCATTTTTCAGGCCCCAAGCATAATCTGCCATCAATGTATGAACAACAATGACAAAGACCAATGGAATCTTGAAATGGAAACACTACACCTTATTAAGCATAATAAACCAGCATGTGCAACCACAAGAGTCGAGTGCAGTGGGGGCAAAATCAACTGGATTACGTAACTTCCAGTAACAAGTTCATCAATGGTCAGCTGTCGTCTGAACCTTAGTACACCCCCACTTTTTTGAGACCCAGGTCACCCTAAGAAAGCTTATGTTTTGGCTGGCAGGCAGAAAATATGTGTTCTGTGGTGTTTTTGCTGCAGTCTGTCAATTTTTGATGATACATTGCCAGAATATGGTCTCTTCGTCTTCTTCTTCTACGTGATTCTTAGGGCTCTGGCCTCACAAAGCCACTCGAATCTGTCAGTTGCTGCATCCATTCACATGGAAGATGGTTTCCAGGTGCCGCAGCATGGCTGTCAGACTTTTTTTATCTCAGACAGAGTATGCTCTGTGGATGTTTTCATGGATGGAATTCAGTACGTTAATGACACTTTTGTTATTTGTATAATATGGACCTGCAAAACTACAGCACTTATAAGAACATCTGAATTCCATCCATGAAAACATCCAGTTTAGCATTGAAAAAGAATTTATATCCCCCTCTCCCCAAAGTCTTTTGCTGTGTGCCACACCTTCAAACAACCTCCCACTTGACCATGGGTGAAGACCCCCACAGTGATGCAAATTGGCAACAGCCTCAAGCTGCGTGACTAAAGCCAGAACTGCACGGAGCTGTGAGCAATGGGTCACCAACTCAACTTTCATTTGAATACAACAGTCAGAGGCTATTCATACTAAAGACACTGGAAGTCTGCAGAGCGACAGAACAAAACACTACACAGTTATTAAAACTGTGTATAGTATACATGCAAACCTGCAAACACTTTAAGAATTTAAAACAGAAAGCACACAGGTAAATCAAAATAAGTAGCTTCAAGTTGGAAGCTTGTAGAACAATTCCTTACTGTAGGATCCAAAGCTACTGCCAAACTGGGGTGTCTAACAACTGTGACTGATTGTCCAAACAAAAATAAATTACTATCATGACACATGCGATAAATTATACACTACTCCATAATTAAAATGTGGGCAAATCAAAATAATTTGGTTCTAGTTTTTGATGATTAGTAATATGTGTATTATTCGGTAAAGCCAACTGTTTACCTGGTGACAGCAGAAACTAATCTGGTCATGTGGCTAGGTATGGTCACGTTCCAATACAAAGTAGTGCATGGTTACTTCGGAATATGAATGCTAAAAATGATTGCAGAAAATATCTTCAAGGAAGCCATAACAACTTGCTCTTAATGTCATTAATTTTACTAACAATGAGAATGAGAAGGGTGTGAAGATGCTGATAAAGAAAGCGATGAAAGGCTGAAGCAAATGTTGGCAAGCAGGATTTAAGTCAATGGCCTAAAAATTATGAAAGGAGAGATGTGATGCTGAATGTAGCAGAATTCAAGTGTCTGTACTCAGTAAATGTTTCAGTGATGGCATAAAGAAATGTGTTATTAGACGACAATGAACATTAATAAATAATAAGTATACTCTTTGGGCACCACCAATTCAAAACAAACATTAATAACTTGTACATAGCATGTTTAGGTAAGTTGTGATTTTATGTACAGTATTTTTCCTTGGATTTTTTATGCCTCATGAACTTTTTCTGAAAAAATAAATAAATAAAAAACTTTAAAAGGAAACAATCTTAAAAGCAATTGGGATACATGAGATACCAATGGTCTCATGTCCCCTGACTCTCACAACGATACACAAAGTTACAGTGTTAACAGATACTGTCACTTTAAGAAAATAATAGAAATTAAAAGCTAATTTTTAAAAATGAAGTACTGCACCAATTTACTCCCACTATCGAGTGCAACTACTTACAGCACTAATTTTATATTATGTAAATAGGTGCACTTCATAATGGGAACAAATTCCTGAAAAACCTTGTGCCATGCGCGAGAAAAGAACATAACTAATGCAGTGTTTTATTATTAAATATTAAATGACATGGCCACAGGCTTTCAAAAAATGTTGATTACAATGAATGAAACTAAAAAATTAACACCTGTTTAACTAATCAATGTGAACATTTCAGCTAAGAGACTTACTTCCCCATGTGACATGGAACTGCACACACACTTCTGAACTTACCAAAACAGTGGAGATATGTACAGCTGCTACTAGTGCTAGAGCCATTTTTGTTGGAAATTATATTTAATCTCCAGCTATGTAAGCAGAGACAGAATTCCAAAAAGCAAAGTAACTACTTGTAATACAGTATGTTTTTATCAGACTGATAGAGATGTGCCATAAAAGCATCCAGGAGGGAGGCGACCATGGTGAATAATTTACTTAGTCTACAATTTGCTGAATTGGTCACAGATGAAGGAATTATAATGTAGAGAAAACTAGAAACCAGTATTCCTTCACTTATTAATCCATTTTACGTGTTTTGGTATTAGCCATCAACAGGATCTGTATATAAAAAAGTGAATACACTGTAATACAAATGTATGGAGGCACTTAAGGCTAACACATAGCAAACAGCAGGCACACCAAATAATTACAGATAAGACACATGTAGCAAAATGAAACCATACTATACATGAAGACTAGAAACATCCAAAATTTCACAAAAAATTGCTAACCTGATCCAGATAAAAACCAGAGGATTACATACTTACATGGCTGACTTGCAACAAACATGAGCAGAATGACAGAATTCGCATTGTGAGTAAGAGAGAGGTTCAACAGCATGGTCGCTAGGTGGTGCCATGGTACATTCAAGCTGACAACCAACACCATCCAAGAAGAACAGAAGCAAAATTATTTTAACCGATGGTACACAGCTGACAAATGTCTAAAACATTTGTATAAAGAAAAACAAAGATACTTCTTTATTATAACATGACATATGTACAGCTAATCCCTCTTTTAATATTGCTGTACATTTATATTTTTCATGACATAATTAGTTTTTATGTATGGTTTGAATCATGTAATTATGTTTTCAGTAATACTGTCACAGAAGAAGCTGCATAGCACTGTGGTGTAGTGGTTATGGTACTAAACTGTTGCATGGAGGGTCATGAGTTCAAAACTCACCTGGACTGTAGAATTTTAATTACTATATTCGGTTTGAGTACCTTCTAGAAGTATCCACAAATGTCACGAATCATTGAACTGGAATGTTCTGTAGCTGTATATATACTGTATGTGTTCTGGCCGGAGGCAGTTAACTCCGTACTCTTGTATTCGCAAGTGCTGAAAGTTAGTGTTTGTCCTTCATCTAATTACACCTTCTTCTACGTGACAATATGTCCTCTATTATATTTATCCTCTCATTCCATTTATAATAATTATTGTTATCATAATTTGACAAATTCTATTACTGTACATATGCTGTGTTGTAATAAAGAAGTTTCTTTGTTCTTCTTTATAGAAATGTTTTAGACATTAGCTAACAGTAAACCATAGGTTACAATAATTTAATTTTTTGGCCATTCCACTAGTTTAACTTTGCCTACACAGATTATCCAATGAACTGAAGACTTATTTTACAGTTATAAATAGTTAACAGCATTGCTCTTGTTCTTCTTGGGTGATGCTGGTTGTCAGCATGATCGTACTGTGGCACCACCTAGTGACCAAGCTGTTGTACCTCTCTATACTCGCAATCTGAATTCTGTTAGTCTGCTCACGTTCATTGCAAGTCGACCACGTAACAATGTAATATTCTGGTTTTTGTCTGAATCAGGGC
This sequence comes from Schistocerca piceifrons, assembly GCF_021461385.2. Taxonomy (NCBI): domain Eukaryota; kingdom Metazoa; phylum Arthropoda; class Insecta; order Orthoptera; family Acrididae; genus Schistocerca; species Schistocerca piceifrons. The sequence continues at coordinate 453,513,744 of NC_060138.1, read as the reverse complement.
AGGTATCTTTTGCAAGATTCTGGATGTTTCTAGTCTTCATATGTAGTATGGTTTCATTTTGCAACATGTGTCTCATCCATAGATTTTTTGACATACCTTCTGTTTTGCTGTACGCTATCTCTAAGTGCCTTCATAGATATTTTATTTTACATATGTATTAATTTTTATGTACAGATTCTGATCATAGCTACTAACAAAACACATAAAATCAATTAGTAAATGAAGGAATACTGGTTAATTTACTCTGCATTATAATTCCTTCATCTGCAATAAATTTAGCAAAGTGCAGACTATGTAAACTTACAAGATTAGCTGTCATAAACTCAACCTCATCATAAGTTCAGCATTCATAATCATCTTGAACCTCATGGGAGGTTACTGAACCAGGCAAGTGGTGAGCTAACATATTGTATTTCTCAACATAATGTTTTAAGAAAACAAATTAATTTGTGGATTTTCTACATTACTTTCTTTTCCTGGGAAAGAAAATCTAAGGCTTAAAATGTTAAGACTAGCAGTAAGGAGTAATTATTTACCTTGGTCAGCTCTTCCATTTCCTGTGACAAAAGGGCTGTGAGGGAACCAAGGGCATTGCTCACAAGATCTGGAGGAGAGTCTATCTTCAGGCACTTATGCAGAGCACAAATATACGTATTTTCACCACAATCCAACAATTCCTGTAAAATCATCTTATATCCTTCATATTTTGTAGCCAGTGCTGACAGCAAGTGAAACACTTTGGACCACAAATCATCGCGAAGATGCAGGAACTCTTCTTCTTTCTCATCTGTGGCAAAAATTATCATACACAGAAATTAACAATGTGTGTGTGTGTGTGGTTAGTTAGGAAAAAAAGATCTCACTGGAAATATTTATTAGTTGTTGTTGTGATGTCATGTTCAAGTCATAAAGCATGCACTCCATCACAGAGAGAAATATTCACTCTAGGAAGAACCACTACACTGTGGCTAAGCCATGTTTTCACTAAATTCTTTTTCCTAGGAGTACCAATCCATCACAGAACATAGGAGAACTTGTAAGAAGTTTGGGAAGTTGGAAATAAGTACTGGAAGATTGAAAGGCCATGACTATGCTTGGACAGAGGAAGGAAGAAATACTGACATTAGGTCTCCAAATGACTTGAAATCTCTCTCATTTTTTCTCATTATTGTCCTTTCACGACATGCTTATGGGATGAAGCAATACTGACCGACTTTTCTTGGACTGCAAACACCTAGTATTTTAACACTGCTGTTGGAGTTCAATGAGTGTTCATATGATAAACTTGCTCGTGCTGTATGAACCCATGATGAAGCACATGCTCATGTTTTGATCTTCTCTATTATCTGTGCCGGTATACACCTTTGGCAGCACACTGGTCGGCACTAGAAAACATTGTATAGCAGGCGCTGAACTAGGCGCATCTATGACACGAGAAGAGCAAGACACGCTATGCGATGATAACAGCCCATGGGCAGCGTGCATACAGGCCACTGCTGCGGACCGAGCTGTCTCAATCTCTCAATCTCAGTACATCACATCGGGACTCACTTCGTATTGCACATCAATACATCGCATTGTGCTCTAGTCTTCCACAGTGATAGTTGTAACCTCGCACCTTAGCAAGCTGTGAGGGAACGTAATTCATTGTATATAGTTGTGATATGGACATGGACAAGATTCAAGAATTGGTACATGTAATTTGATTGTGGTTAACCACAGAACTTCATATTGGACACAAATGAAGTTAAGTACATGATCAGTTCCTGTAATAAAGTGTATTTTAACCATGTGTGCATTTTGTGTTGTAGTGAGATGAAATCGGCCACCCACATATCATACCACCCTCTCCTCATCCAGCTAGGAACCACAAAACATTACAAGAGGGCACAGCCACAAGTGGCGACGGCTTTGATCAATGAGTTTTGTTTGCTTTAATGTGTCCTAGGTTGCTGCGGGGGAGCTGTCATTACAAAGATTCTATTTGCTAGTTTGTTCTTGTTGTTGCATATATACAAAAGGGGAGCTGCAGGACTAATCTCTTTCTCCTTTCAGAGGCTTTGAAGATTTTGATTCTCTATTTGTCTTTTCATATTTTGCTGTAATTTTTTAGCGATAGAATGGCTACCCACCCCGTCCCCCTGCACCCAATACCCCTGCGCCTCAGCCGCAGACTGCTCCTGCTCTGGAGCTAAATCAGATTTTTTAGTTTCAGAACCAACAAATTGCCACATTGCTGTCCACTGTACAGCAATTTCTTGCTCCACCAGCTATGTCGGCTGCCCAACTGACCAACCAACCAATCCAACAAGTGCTACCAAACAACATTCAACCATTCCGGCACTTCGATGAAAAAGAAGAGGATTGGCTCAAATATCTCACCCAGTACCAGACCCACTGTCGAGCCCATCAAATTCACGGTACTGTGAAATCTCATTGTTTCCAGTTTGTCGTGGGAACCTCCTGTGTTTTCCTTAATTCAAAAGCTCTTCTCTATGTTGTATCCTGACGCACTCTCTTATGATGAAATACTAGGTGCATTAAGTCAGTATTACAAGCAGCAGATTCAGGTCGCGGCTGCCAGATTTCAGTTCTTTTCTCTTAAGAAAAAGCCAAGATACATGTACTGTCAGTGGTATACTGACTTACAGGGCCTAACTAGGAAGTGTAAATTCAAGTGTAGTTGTGGCAACTTTTATAGTGACATGATGATCTGTGATGTGATCACATACATAGTCCCTGATAGCAGAATTAAGAACAGATTCTCAAGTACTCAGATCCTTTGCTCCATCGAGTGTTGCAAATATTAGAACAATTTGATTCTGATGCCACAGCCACTGATAAATTTGATCAGGTCCTTCCTCTTGCCCATGTCCCCCCCCCCTCAGCTGCCGCAATGGGCATGCACAGAGGCGTGCAGACAGCCTAGCAAACAAGTAGCCAGGCCTGTAAATCTAATGAAGTCTTGTCCTCACTGTTTTGCTTGCCATAAGTGGCAAGATTGCCTGTCTGGCAACGTGACATGCTACTCATGTGGAAAGAAATGTCATGTCCAGGCAGTTTGCTTGCAACGGCAAAAGAACACCAATTCTGCCCACTCTCACAACAACTGGTCTCATGCACATTCTGTGAATGCAGTGTTTCAAAACCGACTACTGGTTCTAGCAGTAATTCAAGTAACGTTGCGCCCTCATCTAACCCCAGTGCAGTGTGACACCATTTCAACTATCTGTAACACTACAAATTGCTGGCTATCGTGTTGGCTTTCAACTGGACACTGGTGCTTCTATAACATTGCTTAATCATGCCACATACAAACAGTTACGCTCACCACACCTGTCAAAATCTAGCATGACCTCACTGCATATAATGGACAGGAAGTTCCAATACTTGGACAGTGTAGTTTGCCTGCCACTTACAAATCTCACACTAGGATGGTGAAATTTATCATGCTGCAATCAACAGCCGTGGAATTATTTTTGGCTTAGATTCGTTTGACTTGTTGGGCCTTAGCATCCAAGACAAGGTACTTTCAGTGACTGTTTTTAATTCAGAAGACAGTTAGTTAGTTTGCTTAAGGAATTTCCTGAACTCTTTTCTGATAGCATTGGAAAAGCTAATAATTTTGTAGCACACATTACCATGAAAGACAATGCAAAGCCTACGATTTTCCGGGCTCAGCCCATTCCCACCGCTTTATGAGACAAAGTAGCCAGTGAATTAAATAATTGCAAGACAATAGTATGATTGCTCCGATACAAGCTAGTCAGGGTAAGTCCACTGGTTTTGATGCCCAAGCCTTCGCGTCACGTTCGCATTTGTGTTGACTTCAAAACTACAGTCAATCCACACACAATAATGAACACTTATCCATTGCCTCGCTATGAGGAACTTACGAACAGGATTGGTACAGGCCATTACTTTTCTAAGAGAGATCTGCATGATGCTTATTTGCAAATACCACTAGTTCTCATAATATGCAAAGATCAGCACATTCCTCAGACTGGGGAACTATCAAGAATGGGGCTCTACAAGGGTCGGTCTTGAGTCCTTTGTTGTTCTTAATATATATTAATGACTTGCCATTCTATATTCATGAAGAGGCAAAGTTAGTTCTCTTTGCTGATGATACAAGTATAGTAATCACACCTGACAAACAAGAATTAACTGATGAAATTGTCAATAATGTCTTTCAGAAAATTACTAAGTGGTTCCTTGTAAACGGACTCTCACTGAATTTTGATAAGACACAGTACATACAGTTCTGTACAGTAAATGGTGTGACGCCATTAATAAAAATAGACCTTAATCAGAAGCATATAGCTAAGGTAAAATATTCAAAGTTTTTAGGTGTGTCCATTGATGAGAGATTAAATTGGAAGAAACACATTGATGATCTGCTGAAACATTTGAGTTCAGCTACTTATGCAATAAGGGTCGTTGCAAATTTTGGTGATAAACATCTTAGTAAATTAGCTAACTGTGCCTATTTTCACTCATTGCTTGCATATGGCATCATATTTTGGGGTAATTCATCACTGAGGAATAAAGTATTTATTGCACAAAAGCGTGTAATCAGAATAATAGCTGGAGTCCACCCAAGATCATGCTGCAGACACTTATTTAAGGATCTAGGGATATTCACAGTAGCTTCTCAGTACATATACTCTCTTATGAAATTTGTTATTAACAACCAAACCCAATTCAAAAGTAAGAGCAGTGTGCATAACTACAATACTAGGAGAAAGGACAATCTTCACTATTCAAGATTAAATCTAACTTTGGCACAGAAAGGGGTGAATTATGCTGCCACTAAAGTCTTTGGTCACTTACCAAATAGTATCAAAAGTCTGACAGATAACCAACAAGTATTTGAGAAGAAATTAAAAGAATTTCTGAATGACAACTCCTTCTACTCCATAGAGGAATTTTTAGATATAAATTAAGAAAAAAAAGAAAAAAAAAAACAAAAAAACAAAAAAATATAATTTTTTTTTTAAAAAGTTGTTATATTAACTTAATTATGTTGTTAAATTAACTTAATTATGTCATGTATTGGAAAATTTGACTCGTTCCACATCATTACAAAATATCGTATTCATGATCCATGGAACTAGTATTAATCTAATCTTATCTAATCTAATCAAGAATCACAAAAAGTGTTGGCTGTTACTACACACTTAGGCCTGTTCAAGTATCTGCGTTTTCCCTTTGGCAGTGCCTCCACACCTGCCATTTTACAACATTACTTGGAACAGTGACTGCTCAAGTGCTGTTCTGTTCGAACTACCCTGATGATATTGTCAGGCGAGGTCATATGAAAGAGGAAAACATTGCTAATTTGCTTACTCTTTTTTGAGTGTTGTAAGATGCAGGACTCCAGTGTCATCTCAAAAAGTGTGACTTTTTTCAGGCGGAACTACAGTATTTAGGTCATGAGATCAACTGTCAGGGTGTGCACCCTCTCCAACATCATTTGCTTGCAATCTGTGACCTGCATGTTCCTCACTATGTATCTGAACTGCAGTCCATGCTAGGTAAGTTGACACACAGCATTCATTTCATTCCAAATGCTTCACAGATTGTGGCCCCATTGCATCACTGCGTCAGAAAAATGTGCGCTTCGTATGGACCAAAGAGTGTCATGACGCATTTCAGAACCTCAAAAATGCCTTCTCAGTGACAAATGTTTACTACACATTGATCCTGCCAAACCAGTGATACTGCAAGTAGAAGCTTTCCCTGGAATCAGCACTGTGTTTTCACAAAGAATTGCTGCACAAGACAGACCTATTGCTTTTGCCTCAAAGTTGTTAACTCAAACTCAATGCAATTATTCACAGAATGAAAAAGAAGCTCTCACTATTCTGTATGGTGTGACAAAATTCCATCACTATCTGTTTGGTCACAAGTTCTATTTAGTGACAGATCAAAAGCCTCTGGAGTCCTTGTGTCATCTGTCAAAGCCAGTTCCTACATGTACCGCTCAAGTTGAAATATACCAAGATTAAATTAAAAGTATGCTGCAACTATCCACCACTTATTTCATGAGTAGAGATAGATAGATAGATAGATAGATAGATAGATAGAGAGAGAGAGAGAGAGAGAGAGAGTAGAGAGTAGAGAGTTCTGTTAACAAGCTATATTCTTCGGAGAAGAAGTTTTTGGAGATTGTCGTAGCCAGCTATCCAGAGAAAAAGATCGTCTATGCAGATCAAGTAAGTCAACCGATGTAAGAGGGGTGTGAATTTTGCATGCAATCCAATTTTGCATCACACTCCAGGTCATCGACAACGTTTGAACATGGCAACCAGTGAAAAGGACTCAAAAAAATGGGAGTTTTGAGAGGAAATCAAAGCAGAAGATATAATGTGTTGTCATAGCAACCAGACATAACAAGACAAGAGAACTGTTTCATGGAATTTGATTCGGCTTAATAGTGCAAATGGTGAGAATTAATAAATGCAATGAAAGATAAGACGTAAGAAATATATTATGGTAAAAGAAAAGAGAGAAGATTCTGATGTATTAGACTAAGAAGAAATACGACGAGAATAATTCTTCGAAGAAGATCTGGTGTGGGGAGTAAGCGGCTCTCACCCACATCGTGGGGGATGCAGATGTGGAAACCAGCCTAAGTCCAACGATGCCGGCACCAGTCACTGATCACCAGTGCTGATTCCACATATGCTTGCCGATTCCAACGCTGAAACCAACATTTGATGCCGCCCAGTGCTGTTCACCAGCGCTGATTATGCATCTGCTCACCAATGCAGCTAGAACTCTACGCCGGGTGAGTGCAAAACAATAATAGTTGGAGTGTAAAGTTAAAGAAACTGTTGAATAATAGTCTGTTAGTATAGTTATTATACTCAATGTAGAATTTTTTTGATGATTACTAGATCAAAAACTAAGAGAAATATGGATAATACACAGAGAATTGGGGACACTTCAGAACCAGCCACGGCAATGAAAGTGAGTAAGGAGGTGTCTGACTGGTCTGAGGTATTAAATTTAATCAAGATTCAGAGGCTTTAAGAAAGGAACTAAGTCTTAAATTAGACTCAGTAAATACTCAATTAAATAATAAATTGGATGTTCAAAATGAAACTTTAAATTCTCGATTGGATGATCAAAATACAACTTAAAATGCTCAAAGTCTTAAATTAGATTCAATAATTACTCTATTAAATAATAAATTGGATGTTCAGAATGAAACTTTAGGATTGTTAATAGCTAAGGTAGATTCACAAAGTAAAGACTTTAGTAATTTACGTGAAGGTATGGGAAATTTGAAGACTGAATTTGACACTTTAACAACTAAAGTAGAACATTTTAAAATAGATTTGAAAGAGGAATTAACTAGTTCGTTAAAGAGTCAGGTAAACCAACTGTTCACTGACTTTAGTCGGACACAGAGTAACCAATTTCGGGGCTTAGCTAAAAAGTTAGAATTGGATATTGAAGATAAATATAATATTGTAGAAACTGAACTTGGTGAAAATTTAGGATCATTTCAGAGTGTCTGTAATGTTATGTTTGATGCTGTAAAACATAGATTGCATACCTAAAAAGAAAATGTTGAAAAGCAGGACAAGTTAATACCAGTAGTCCATTTGCAAATTGAAGGCATTAACACTCGAATAGATAACACGAAATGAAACTTTAAAGAGAAGCAAGCAACTTCAGATATGAAAAATATAAGTAGCCTGGAGGAACAGGTAGAAGAGATGATAGACCGAAAAGCTGCCGCGAGAGTAATCTCTGAGAGCGCATCTCCTGTTTTATCTTCTGAGTTTAGTAATACCGAGAGAGGTATGGAAAGGATTTAAATTTAACCAGGATAGAGTAGAAAATACAATAACTTTACCTGATGTTATGTTGCCTAGTAAAGTGGTGATTGTTTTGTCGTGGGAAGACTTTCACATAAAATTTCATAAGAAGTACTGGTTTGCACTTGCGCAAGTGAAGTTAATATCAGATCCATGGGATCCAGACGGAGTCACATTTATCCCCCAGAGACGTTAACATTCTGAGTTAATGGGCGGAGTGACGACCATCAGATGTCGAGTTGTTTAGGGTGTTTCTTTCAAGATAATTTTCCTGCACCGAATTCTCTTAAATCTTAAACTATTCTATAATTTTAGTGTGTAGGAAAGCAGATATAACAGTCAAGTAGAAAACTTAAGAGAATTACAAATGAACAGTGATTTCTAAACATGAAATGAAATGAATAAAATGTTATATTAGCAAAAAGTATAATATGATGGTACTATTTAAACAGAGTTATGTCGAGACGACGTAAACTGAATAGAGGATTTCATGTGTGTATAAAAGATAATATAAAGTGACTAACTAGACAACTATTTTATAGTAGTGTATAATTTTCTATTTGGTATAGAATATTTTATACCTTTTATGAAATGTGATGTATATGGGAGGGTTTGTAAAATTTTTGGAAGGGGTGGGTATTATAGATTAAACCATGATTTGCACAAACATATACAGGGCTATTACAAATGATTGAAGTGATTTCATAAATTCACTGTAGCTCCATTCAGTGACATATGGTCACAACACACTACAGATACGTAGAAAAACTCATAAAGTTTTGTTCGACTGAAGCCGCACTTCAAGTTTCTGCCGCCAGAGCGCTCGAGAGCGCAGTGAGACAAAATGGCGACAGGAGCCGAGAAAGTGTATGTCGTGCTTGAAACGCACTCACATCAGTCAGTCATAACAGTGCAACGACACTTCAGGACGAAGTTCAACAAAGATCCACCAAACGCTAACTCCATTCGGCAATGGTATGCACAGTTTAAAGCTTCTGGATGCCTCTGTAAGGGGAAATCAACGGGTCGGCCTGCAGTGAGCAAAGAAACGGTTGAACGCGTGCGGGCAAGTTTCACGCGTAGCCCGCAGAAGTCGACGAATAAAGCAAGCAGGGAGCTAAACATACCACAGCGACGGTTTGGAAAATCTTATGGAAAAGGCTAAAGCAGAAGCCTTACCGTATACAATTGTTACAAGCCCTGACACTCGATGACAAAGTCAAACGCTTTGAATTTTTGGCGCGGTTGCAACAGCTCATGGAAGAGGATGCGTTCAGTGCGAAACTTGTTTTCAGTGATGAAGCAACATTTTTTCTTAATGGTGAAGTGAACAGACACAATGTGCGAATCTGGGCGGTAGAGAATTCTCACGCATTCGTGCAGCAAATTCACAATTCACCAAAAGTTAAGGTGTTTTGTGCAATCTCATGGTTTAAAGTTTACGGCCCCTTTTTCTTCTGCGAAGAAAACGTTACAGGACACGTGTATCTGGACATGCTGGAAAATTGGCTCATGTTACAACTGGAGACCGACAGCGCCGACTTCATCTTTCAACAGGATGCTGCTCCACCGCATTTCCAACATGATGTTCAGCATTTCTTAAACAGGATATTGGAAAACCGATGGATCGGTTGTGGTGGAGATCATGATCAGCAATTCATGTCATGGCCTCCATGCTCTCCCGACTTAACCCCATGCGATTTCTTTCTGTGGGGTTATGTGAAAGATTCAGTGTTTAAACCTCCTCTACCAAGAAACGTGCCAGAACTGCGAGCTCGCATCAACGATGCTTTCGAACTCACTGATGGGGACATGCTGCGCCAAGCGTGGGAGGAACTTGATTATCGGCTTGATGTCTGCCGAATCACTAAAGGGGCACATATCAAACATTTGTGAATGCCTAAAAAAACTTTTTGAGTTTTTGTATGTGTGTGCAAAGCATTGTGAAAATATCTCAAATAATAAAGTTATTGTAGAGCTATGAAATCGCTTCAATCATTTGTAATAACCCTGTATACCATGTCTAACACAGAAAACACACCACACCTTTCAAACAACCCTCGCAAACAAGTGTGACTGATTCTTCACCATTTGCCATTCCATAGGGGTTGCTAATGTTTTCTTTGGGGACCTCAAGGGAGAAAGTGGGAATGTCCATTCTGTAGGAGACAATTTAACACCATACCTCCTCCGGCTTCTCGCTCAAGTACCGGCGAGGTAGGGATACTGGGGAAGGGAGCTGGGAAGGTTTTCGTGTCTTTGGGGCTATCTTCTTTCTCTTCTTCGATCTTAGCAACCATTTCTATTTTTTCCTTCCTTACTTCTCTTTTGAGTACCTGCCTATTTTTCCCCTCTTTCCATATTCATCTACTTCTGTCACAGAAGTCCTTCATATTATCCGTGGTTTCCAATAACCTACAACTTATCTTCAGATAAGAAGGCCGAAGAATCAGGCTACAAAAACACACATCATCATACACACAAAGATATACAAGTACGCAAACAATGAAACTACTATCTAGAAACCTCTCGAGAGGTACGAACCATCAAGTGTAAGTATAGAAAAAGTATGATGATTTTATGAGTATACATAAGATGGAGGCATGAGTAATGAAGGAGAATGCAAGTCAGATTGTGGTTAATTATGATGCTTAATTAAGTAAAGTCAGTGTAGCAAATACTCTGATGGAGTGATGAGTCATACAGTAGTGGGACTTGATCATAAGGTGTACACATAGTATCTACTAAGGATTACAGAAGTTGAAAAGTAGAGGAGGACTCTAGGGTATTAAAAGAAGTGTTAAGAAGTGAGTCTGTAGAGTGAAATAGATTTTTATTTTTTCCTGAAAATATTTAATTGTAGTGTCCACAAAATGTATACTAGAGCAATGAACCATGATGTCTACTCATAAAGGAAAAGGGGGCGTACCCAGCATTTGCTAAGGATTTAGGGCAGGCATACTTACACAAAGATAGGACGACCTGTGGCCTGAAGAATAGGGATTTGTTATAAAGGGGCATACCTACTGGAATGGATGGAGGAAGTGTACTCATTGGGTCAAGACACATGTAAGGTATTGGTGCTGATCCTAGGGGAAAAGGACAGTATCGTGGCAGAAGTCACACATTTTGTAGGAATTGTTCTGATGAGTTTGAATTCTATATTCCACTAGCATTATTATGTTTTATGTGAGTTTACAAGTGTCGAGCAGAACACTTTCATTTGCCCAGAGTTCCTCCGGACTACAAACAGTCTATAATTAATGAGACTATTACGTACTAAAGAAGCAGTACAAGAGTAAAATACTAAAGTGTCACGAACACCTGCAGCTTACGATCGGAAACCAAAGGTTTAAGTCCCATAACTCCTAGATATAAAAGAATTGACTCAAACATTGAGTGAAATACTCCCGTTTTATAATCAAAGTAAAATGAAAAAATAAAAGCTAAATAGTAAATAAAAGGGTTATGCACAGTTAATAAAAAAATGTGGAATGCATACTTTTGAAATATGAATTGTTATTACATGTAATACTAATATAAATAATGAGTATGTATAAAATATCGCGTGTTCGAGCTGAGGGGAGGAATATGTAGTGCTTCGAGAATTTCGGCGTAAATTCTAGAACCGCTCGTCCTTCTACTGTCTCGGACACACAATATTTTAAAAATAAATGTGAGAGAATATACATACTGCGTGACACATGTTTGTGTGTGCAGGCTGGAAAGGAGTCATGAGCACAAGGTAGATGCGACGGTTGAACGGCATCGGCAAGTGTTTGCCGCTCAGGCCACGGAAGTCGTATGGGAAGAACAAGGAGTAATATGTAACTTATGGTGTTTTATATCGTTGACTCTTGTAACGAGAAAAAAGAAGAACAGTTGAAAATTTGTTAATTGCACTTCATGTGTTGGACTTGCTAGAAGCAAGACATGTTCATAAATTATGTGATTGTAAAAACTACGCTATTGTAAAAGTATTTAATTGAGTCTAATGCTAGACGAATCAGTTGGCTTGCAAACATTCGAATATTTATGTGAGAAGTGGAGAATTTGTTTGCTGTGGAAGTTGAAATATACCAAGACTAAATTAAAAGTATTCTGCAAGTATCCACTTACTTAATGAGTAGAGAGTGAGTGAGTGAGTGAGTGAGTGAGTGAGAGAGAGAGAGAGAGAGAGAGAGAGAGAGAGAGAGAGAGAGAGAGAGAGTGAGTGATAAATTCCGTTAAACAACAGTACTCTTCGGAGCAGAAGTTTTTGGTGATTGACGTAGCCAGCTATCCAGAGAAGAAGATTGTCTGTGCAGATCAAGTAACTCAACCGATGTAAGAGGGGTGTGAATTTTGCAATCCAACTTCACATCGCTTCTTATCGTCAGACATCGTTAGAAGAACTACAGCAAAGCATGGCAATGCTGACACCCTTTCTCACCTTCCGATTGGCCCCGACTCTGATTTTGATTCCTCTGTTGCATCTTACTGGCAGACCGATGTGCAGGACTCTGAATTGCTGCAATCTTTTGCAACAAATTACAGAAAAATTGCACAGACCACAGAAGTGGATGCTGACCTGAAGATTTTGTTGCATTACATTTGTACTTCTTGGCCTCGCTCATTGAACAGTATTAACTCAGTGGTGCACCGATACTCGTCAGTATAACCTTTCAGTACAATAAGGTGTAATTTTAGTATAATCTGCCAGTGGACAATTGCATGTGCTCATTCCCACAGTGTTGCAAAAGGATTTGTTACTACTGCTTCGCCACAGACATTGGGGAATTGTTCACACTACACAGTTAGCACACCGGCATTGTACTTGGCAGAGCATGGATGCCCACATTGAACAGATCATGTCGCAGTGCCACATATTTGCGGAAAACCAATCCATTCCACCAGAGACATTCTCAGCTTGGCCTAAGACTCAACTGCCACGGCAATGAGTGCACAGTCTTTCCAGTACCATTCTGGAACACTCGTTGGCTCATAGTGGTAGAATCTCTTAGCAAGTTTCCACTTGTGTTGCCTACGAACTCTACCATGTCATGTAGCACCATTCAAGTGTCCTCAATTTTTTGCAATGAAGGATTACCTGAAGTCACTGTTACAGACAACGGACCTCATTCATGTCACATGACTTTGAACAGTTTTGTGACTGAAATAGCGTTCGTCATCTAACAAGTGCTCCATTTCATCTCCTGCCAGAAGCGGAATGCTTTGTTTGCACTTTTAAACAACAGATGGCCAAGCTTTGCACCTCCCACACACAGGAACAGGTACAGCTCCCACCCATGCCATGTACCATCAAAGGTAGAACTTCTGCATGCCCGCCGCCATCGGATGCTGTTTCACTTGCTCCACCCACTGCAGCATTTGGCGCCACCAATGGTCCGTAAGTATACTTTGCACCACGTGATCTTGTTCTTTACAGGGTTTTTGGCTGCCATCAGCACTGGGAGCAAGGTGAGATCCAGAAATGCACTGGCACATATATGTATCTAATTGCAGGTCCTGACGGTTTTTGCAGCACTATCATCAGAATCAAATTCGCATTTGTCGTTTGCCTTGTGATTCTGCTGCTTTTCTTCCCCCAGATTCTCAGCCTCACGTGACCATGTGGCCTTTGCAGCTGCCCACTATTGCTGCCAAGGAACCCAAGGACGAGCCAATGGACGTCATGCCCTCGCATCTTCTGTCACTGCTCTCCGACCCGATGGACCTGGACCCACCATTTCCGTCGTCGTCGACATCGCCCCAGAATTGGACATGTATCCTGAGCAGTGTTTACGGGAGAATGATCCTGTGCTCTCACAAGCCAGATGGCAGGGTACGGCCGTGAGTATGCCATTCTCCACAGCTCCGGCTCCCAGCTCATCTCTCTGTCCAGCTTCTTGCCTCCCCCCATTGTTGTTCGTATCTCCAGTACATGACAACGGAGTGGCTTTTTTGAGGAGGGGGGAGGGGGGGGGGGGAGGGGAATGTGGTGGCATACACCTCCTCCAGCACACCGGTTGGCACTAGGAGCTAGGAATGACTGTGACGAGAGAAGACCAAGACATGCCTCCAGGCTATGCGGCCATAACGCCCACTGGGCAGCATGCATATAGGCTGCTGCTGACCTCCAAGCTAATGTCAGTATGTCGCATTGAGAGTCACTTTGCACTGCACTTCAAAATGTTGCATAGTGCTCTAGTCTTCCACAGTGATAGTCATCACCTTGCACCTTAGCTAGCTGTGAGGGATCGTTAGTCATTGTATATAGTTGTGATATGGACACGGACAAGATTCAAGAATTGGTACATGTAATCTGATTGCTGTTAACAACAGAACTTCAGATTGAACATCACTGATGTTAAGTACTCCATTGGTTCCAGTAATAAAGTGTATTTTAACCATGTGTGCATTTTGTGTTGAAGTGAGTGGAAACCGGCAACCCACATATACCAACCTCTCCTTATCCAGGCATTACAAGAGGACACAGCCACAACATTACCTCGATTAATTCTATATTTTAAGCACCTGGACTAATGAGCAATAATCAATCATTCAGACAAGGGTGCTCTAAGCCACCTATTCTGTGGCTGAATTATGTTCCACTATAGTTCAATTCTTTTATCTTGGCGGCTCGCGCATGCCCGCCCAGACGCTGGAGATAGCTGCGTTGCCATTTGCACACGACGCACGCGCCAATAGAAGCAGCACCATAGAATAGCATAGTTCGCAAGCTTACGTGTAGGGGGGAGCACGCAGTTCATAAAGTAAAGCCACCACGGCCGCATTAACCCTTTCGCTGCTACGAAGACGTACTCCCTGCATTCCGCGCTGTAGGCGATTTTGTCACTGCACTGCTCGCCTGTGCAGACACATTGTGTTCCGACTGCTTTGACACTCTTTATCATTCGATTCCACAAAAACTATTTGGCTCAAAAATTAGATTTTTACCTATCTTCTTGACTGATACCTTCCCCCCATTAATGACTTAATTTTGTTTCGATGTTCAACGCAGTTATTATGCAGCATTAAATATAGTAAACCTTTGCACGAAATTTTGAAGAGTTTGCATAGGTAAAAGTCCATAGAGTATACTTTCCGTATGGTCGATTTTAGTTGCCACAATGTTGAGAATGAAATGTGGACAAGATACCTATATATTTCATTTAATTTAAGTACCACATAAGTGTCGTATGTAATATTGAGAAATATTCCACCTTTTGCGACTGTAACAAAAGTTTTACTTAGACTGGGCACGTTTGGCTTTATTTTAAAGCACTTCAATCAATCAAAAGGAAGTAGACAAAATACATTAAACAAAACTGTGGACTTACAAAAACATTAGGACTTGAATATACCGTCTGTCAGTGAAGTGCTCAGACCTATGTCAAATATAATTTTGTTTGTGGCACACACAAACAGCATTTATTTGCTAAAACACTGATGAGCCAACACAAACGTTGAATATTGTGCTACCGCAGCACAAAACTACGAAAGGTGACTTGGCAATGGAGGACACAAAATACAGTCCTCTTATGATGCTTCAAAAGAGAGAAACGCGTCTGGTCTAAATAAGTCGCTTATTACAGTTGCAGAAGAGGGATATATTTCAATACCATTGGTAAAACTGCGACTGTGGAAAAAAAAAAAAGAAATAGAACATGAATACCATTGTGTATGTGCCATACCTTTCACCGATGGAAGTGCTTTAAAATAAAGCCAAACGCGCCGTGTGTATATAAAACTTTTATTACAGTCGCGAAAGACGGAATATTTCTCAATATTACATACGACACCTATGTGGTACTTAAATTAAATGAGATATTGTTATACAGTAAATATATATGAAATTTTGGTATCTTGTCCACATTTCATTCTCAACATTGTGGCAACTAAAATCGACCATACGGAAAGTATACGCTATGGACTTTTACCTCTGCAAACTCTTCAAAATTTCGTGCAATGGTTTACTACATTTAATGCTGCACATCAAAACAAAATTAAGTCATTTATGGGGGGAAGGTATCTGGCAAGAAGACGTGTAAAAATCAAATTTTTTGGCCAAATAGTTTTTGTGAAATCGAATGATAAGTGTGTCAAAGCAGTGGGAACACCATGTGTCTGCACAGGCGAGAAGTGCAGTGATGACAAAATCGCGCACAGCGCGGAATGCGGGGAGCACGTGTCTGCAGCAGCGAAAAAGTTAAAGAAGAGGCAAAGCACTAGAAATTTCATTCAAACGAATAAAATTCGTGAAGTAAGGCAATCCAATATTGTTTTTAAATAAAGGAAATATTATGCGCCGCACAAGGTTTGAACTCATAACCTTTCACTTGGCAGCCCAACACCTTAACCGTTCCGCTACCTCACCTCGTCGAACAGTGTAACTCCATAAGGTGTAACTCCATAAGGAGTATAACACCTCACGCAACTACTTATAAACACTGTTGGTATGACTATGAATTACTCACGCTTCGTTGAAGTACAATAGGAAATAAACAATTACCGATGTTCTTTATTGCGAAAAAGCAGTTCGTGAGATTGAAACAAACACCTTTTCTTGCTATCGCCTGAATTAGGAGTCTTATTGCTTGTTTGGTTTAATTAATTAATAGAATATGAAGCAATTGGTATAAAGAATGCTTTTTCCAAACTTTCTGTAAAAGAAAGTCTGCTATCAAGACATTGTTTTTGTTCTATTACTTTATTTATGACTGAACGTTTCTAAAACTGAAGACACTCGTCCGTGCTCTGCACTGCTGTCGAGATCTGGCAACGTCGTTCTCTGTTCATTGGCTGACTGTGTTTTGTGATGTCAGATGCGCAGAACGAACCTAAACTCGGCCGCCAAGATATATGACGCGCACTTTAGGACATTTCCAACCACTCTCAGTCTGGCACCTGCCTTTTCAACAACTATTTTCATGTTCCTCTTCCTCTTCAGATATATCTGAAGAGGATGCGTACTCCTACATATTTTACAGTTTTTACTGTTTCAACTGACTGTATACTAATAATGTAATGAAATCATTCAGAACATATAGGGGAAAAGAAAACGTTATCACAAGGCTGGGCCTCAGGCTTAAATCATCCCCTTCAAAAGAAATGGGACCATAATGAAATCAATATCTACATCTGCATCTACATCTACATATATATTCCCCAAGCCACCATACAGTGCACGGCAGGAGGTATCTTGTACCATTACTTGTAATTCCTTTTCCTGTTCCACTTGTGAAGGGACTGAGGGAAAAAATGACTGCCTGTGTACCTAACTAGGAGCTCAAATTTTCTTATCTTGTCCTTGCAGACTTTCCATAAAATGTACATTGGCAACAGTAGAATCTTTCTGCACTCAGATGCTGGTTCTTTGAATGTTCTCAATAGTGTTTTGCAATGTCATCTTCCCTCAAGGGTTTCCCATTTCAGTTCATGGAGAAATTCTGTAGTACCTATAGCAAATCTAGAAGAATGCCTCAGAATTGCTTTGATGATTTCTTTTAATCCGATCTGGAGGTGATCGTGAACACTTGGACAGTACTTAAGAATGGGTCGCAGTAGTCTACATGCAGTCTCCTTTATAGATGAGTTATGCTTTCTTATAATTTCTCCAAAAAATCAAAGTCAACCCTAGTACTGACTGTATGTGCCCATTCAATTTCACATCACTTTGCAATGTTACATACAGGTATTTAATAGACGCACTGTATTCAAACATTACAGGGTTGTTTTTCCTTATCATCTGTATTAATCACATTTTTCTATGTGTAGCACAAGCTGCCATTCATCTCACCAAATAGAAATTCTGTCTTAGCAATCCTGTATCCACTTACAGTCACTCAACTACAACATTCTCCCGTGCACTACAGCATCATCAGCAGTTGCAGCTTACTGATCTCTCTATCTGTCATTTTGTTTATGTGTAGGGAGATAGAGAGTGGTCCTGTCACATTTCCATGGAGCACTACTTACGATACCCTTATCTCTGATGAACACTTGCCATCCAGAACAAAGTACCAGGTTCTAGTACTTAGTAAATCTTAGAGTCACTCTCGTATCTGAGAACTTATCCTGTATACACAGACCTTCCTTAACAGTCTGCACTTGGGCACTGTGTCAAATGCCTTTCAGAAATTGAGGAATATGGACTCTGTCTCTTGTCCTTTCTATGTAGTTCAGAGGATACTGCATGAGAAAAGGGCAAGCTGAATTCAGCCTGAGCGATGCTTCCTAAATCTGTTTTGATTTATGCAGAGATGCTTTTCTGTCTAAAGGAAATTTATTAAATTTGAAGTTACAATATCCTCCACGATTCTGCAGCAAAACCGTGTTGAAGATATTAGTCTCTAGTTTTAAGAAACAGTTGTTTCTTTGAGTTGTTTGTGACTTTGCACTTTGTGAAAGATTCACAATAAATGCAAGATAAGTAATGGGACAATGCCAAAGAGTACTCACTGTAAAACTGAATAGAGATTCCCTCTGGACTTGGCACTTTCTTGTTTTAAACTCCTTTAGTCGCTTCTGAATGTCAGGGATGCTTATTTCTACGTTCTCCATATGGGAGTCTGTGTGATAGTCAAACGATGGTGTCTGTGCAAGCATCCTGCATGAGTATTTTAAGCATCAGCTTTCCTTTTACTGTCTTATATTGCCACACCAGACTGGTTGACAAGTGACTTTGTGTGACTTAAGAGATTTTATACAGGACCAGAATTTTCTTTGTTCTTAGCAAGATCTTTTGATGGTATATGATGGTGGAAGTTGTATGCTTCATGCATCATGCTTTTAAAGACACACGAATTTGTATTAATTTTTTCCTGTCATCACTTCCGCATTCTTTTTTGAACAGTGTGTGCAACAGTCTCTGTATCCTCAGCATTTACCGATTTTCGATACTAAACCACTGTAGGCCTTCCCATCCTTAATTCACTTACTTGGCACACACTCTCCACAGCACGATTTGCAATTAGTTTCAACTTTAACCATAATTTCTCTATGTGCATCAAATTGGATCTAAATAATGTCCATTATTGTCTAAGTAGGATGACAACAACTGCTTATCTGCTTTTTTCAGCATAAAAACTGTTCTAGGATTTACTGAATTTATTAATAGTTGTTGCCATGATTACTTCATGACCACTAATTCCTGTCTCTATACAGTAGATGGAAGTGGTATGGGTTGATGAGAGTCACAAGCTGCTTGATGACAGCATAATCCCTTCATCAGTTTTCAACAGCTCATATTAGTAGCTTATGCCCACATCTGGCCTTGCCGGTGAGATGGGCATCAACGCACGGATCTCGGCAGTGAAATATGAAGGTGTCTGCAACTACTATACCCAGTGCAGCCTGGTCACAGTGTGACCTTGTGTGGTAAGCATTCCCAGCCGGCAGCAGAGCTGTGTCACGAAGTGGTGTGGCAGACTGGCGCGGCCAGCTAAGGTGCGTGACATGCTGGCAGCCTGCCCCAGTGTGGTGGCTGACAGGAATATAGGTGCCTTGGGAACAAAATATGGTCTGCTGGCTGGCTCCTAGCATCTGATACACGTGGACACCCAGTAGCACATTGGTTACGAGGGCCTCAGTTCGACCCTTGACCCATCAACAATGCAGCTGAATCTCCTGTCCTGCAGTCCTCTCAGGATGGCGGTGGAGCAGTAGTGACTTCATGGTGGAAGCCAACAATGTGATGGACACCAAATCCATGAAATGCCTGGTTGGGCACCCAGTATTTATGCACAAATCGTGTATACCACATGCTAGAAAGTGCTTGAATTTGGTAACTAACTGGGCACTGACCGGAGTGGGCACTGATACCCAGCAGGTGTCGTGGCACAATGCTGTGCCAGTGTATTGCGGGATGTGTTGTTTTTATGGCATCAAACCCACTTGCCTAAATTTTGTCATTACAATACTGACACAGGTAATATGGGCAGGACTGTGTGTAGCTACAAGGTCTAAAATATTTCCCTTATGTTTGAGTTGACTATCTGCTTAAGATAGTTTTTAGAAAAGTGTTCAGAACAATTTCACAAGACAGTCTAATTAATTCATAGACTTCCCAATCAAGTTGTCAGCAATAAATGTGACATGATCATGATACTTCTGCACTACTGAGCATAGAGTTTCTCTGAATGATTCTGCAATTGTTCCAGAAGAATCAGATAAATGATAAAAACTTATGGTAATTAACTTGAGTTCACTTAAGCAGGTTAGTTGCATCCAGATAACTTCATAATCAGACTCAATTTTGACCCTGATAGGAGACAATATTTATGTCAAATGCAACGAAAACTTCTCCTCCTATGGCATCTAACATGCCTTTTTGATATATCTTCCATGATCTGTCAAACATTTTGGGGCTTTCCACTTTGGGTATCATCTAGCTCTCTGTTCCAAATATAATTTGTACACAACAGCGTTCCTGGAGGGCAGTAAATTCAGTGACTTTGTTATGAATACTTTGACAGTTTTCTGTTGAACTTTTGACATCCGGAGTGTGTTTACTTTGTGATCTGGTTTTTCTCTCTGTGTACCAACTGATGAGCATTCATCAGAGGACCTCAAACCATTGTCTATCCTAAAAAGCCTTCATGAACACTTCACAAGTATCTTGTTACCCAAGCAACTGCTTCCTCTGTGTAGTGCACTCTTGACCTATCAGGAGGAATCTTACAATTCTCTGCCCCACAAAGCAGGTCCATAAAGCTGCAGCCAAGACTGTCACAAAATCGATGGAGCCTCTGGCTGAAACTTTCCAGTTGACTCCTAACCAAAGGACCTACATCAATTCTGGGTACAATACTGCAAATTGTAAGCTCTGCTTGCAACCCAGAAGTGAGGCTAGCAGTGTTCACCACCAGCTGTATGAACCAAGTACAGCCACAGAACCCAACTGACAGGTGTTATATGTGCTAACATGAGCCACAATTTGATGATGACTGCACCTGCACCCTTGATAACCACACCTTCACAATTTGGATGAGGCCTCCCGGCTAATGACTAAGGGCGCATTGGACTTTTTTCCTCATGTGACGCTTTACTTGGTCTAGCCATAGCTTAACACAATCTTGTAAATCATTAGCATGTTGCCACATATTTCAAGGAGGAAGTGTACTGTAATTGTAAAACTAACTCTCTCTCTTTCTTTCCAAGCCTTATTTCTGCTTGACATTTATTAATTTCATACTCACTATCTTGGTTTATTGGCATTTCTTTCTATTTCTTATCACCTTTGGATTGATACAAAAGTCTTTATTTTCTTCTCCTCCTCCTCCTTGTTACTGTGGAGGCTTCTCATATTTTACAGGAAACTGATGATATATTAGTTTCCTGTCTTGTACCTGGTAACACTCCTACAGCTTTATGCACTTCCTGAAGTCTCACTGTCTTAAGCCTGTAATGGTATGTCTGTAAAGCCGGGACTAGGTCAATATGTGTGAGTGAGTGTGTGTGTGTGTGTGTGTGTGTGTGTGTGTGTGTTTAAGTGAGCTCCAAAAAAGACATGAAAATTTAGCAAAATTTTTACTTTTGTTTATGTGAATGCTAGCTGTTCAATGTCTCAACTATATGTTGAGTTGTTAGCTTTATTTTCACATTACTGACATCACATGTTTCACGATCATAAACATATAACAGTGCCACAATTTTTATCTGCCTTCTTCATTGCAGTATGATGTTTCTTTTGAGGAAATCATACGTTTTAAGTATCTGTGCATTAGTCATGTTGCTGAATGTGTTTTTATTGAAATTCCTGTGAAATGTACCAGGGCAATAGCCAAATTGATGAGTATAAATACTTGCATGTTTCAGTCACTCTCAACTCCTCCTCTCATACATATGACCATATTTCAACTATTGTATTTATGATCAAACATTTCTGCTGAGTGTGACTGCCCCTGCAAGTGCTCAGAATCTAATTCACTGATGTATGAAAGTATTAAAAGTTTAGGCTGAGTAAAGTGTGAGTCTAAAAGTGAGACTGAGAGTTCCAGCTCAGTGAAAAAGATATGCCTGTAACACTCAAAGTTTAGGAACTTGTACGGATTACCAGTACATGTACTATGCTATGAAAAATTATGACCACCTGCTGACCGGCACATTTAGAACAATACAGCACTGATTCCATGTGGGATTGATTCAACGAGTCCATGGTAGCTTTCCAGAGGTATGTGGCACCAGATGCCTATGCAGACGCCATGCAATTCCCGTAAATTACAGGTCAGTTGTTTGTGGGCACACCGCTGGCACCAAATAGCAGCCAAGATGTCTTTCATCAGGTTCAGATCACACGAATTTGAAGGTCAAGACATCAGTCTTAGTTCACTATTCAGCTCCTCAAACCACTACAGCACAATTCAGGCCCAGAGACTTGGTTAGCTAATCTGCTGGAAGACTCCATTGCTGATGAAAAGACATCACGTATAAAAGGATGCATGCAGTTCGCAATGATGTTTACGTAGTCCACAGCTATCATGTTGCCTTCGATTACTACCCCATCTCCCATGGAGACAGAGATGAGCATCTCCCATAGCATAATACCATGCCCATCAGCCTGCACCCATGCTGTGGTGCTTGTTTCAAGCAGCTTTTTGCTTGAATGATCATGTATCTGGACATAACCACCAACCTGGTGTAATAAGAAATTTGATTCATCTGACCAGGTGGCAGATTTTCATTGATCCACAATCTAATCTTGATGATCATGTGTTCACTGTTATCGTAATTGACAATGTCATTGTTGTCCCTGTGTGTATATGCAGGGCTCATCTGCTGTGGAGCCCCTGTTAAACAATATATGATGAAAGGTGTGCTACAAAACACTTGTGCTTGTACCAGCATTACAATGTACTCTGTTGTCAGATCTGGCACTGGTTTACAGAATGAAAGCCTCTGACACCCACGTTCTACAATGACACTTGGACATATAATACCTTGTCAACTACTCAATATTTCTTTGTCCTTCAATGACTTTCTGTAGATATTATGGCAGTAGGTCTTGGATAGCCAACTAGCTTCATCACTTCCAAAGTACTTGTTATCAAGTGTTGGGTTATAACATAATGTCCTTGGCCAAAGTTGCTTATGACAGTGGATTTCCCAATTTGTGGCCCAGATCATTGTAAGAATGATTCTTCTTTCATCTCTGTTTTGCTTATATAGTTCCATTACCAGATCACATGTCCACAACACCACCAGGTGGCATTCTGCCTCACAGTGGACGGTAATCGTAATGTTTTGACTCATCAGTGTTGCATGTTTTTCATGCTAAAAACTGTTGCCCACAACAGGTGAAACTACACAAAACATGTACATGATACAATCTGAAAGTTCTTTATCTACAGAGCTTTGAAGAAGAGGAAGATGAAGAAGAATGAAGGAAAGGAGGAAGAAACAAAAGAGGGAGAGGCCAAATTCAAGTAAAGAAAAATATGTCACTTACAGTATGCACTGGGATTCAGCAGACCAATTAAAGTGTTTATACAGCCATGTGTATGCACAGCGACATCATGGCTGCTGGAATTGAGGGATACGCATGTTGATAACACAGTGCACACTGCTGTGTACATCTCCAAAACATCTCTGTACAGTGTTTTATTCCACTGATAATCTCCACATGCTGGTACATCACTGATGCTCCTAAAAAGAATTACTGCATTTTAAATACAAAACTTGATAGAAGAAATGAAAACATATAGAGTATACTTCAAATTCAAATTTTTACATTTTGTGTCCAATTTTCACAACTAAATTCTACCATGAAAGCTGATGAAAATAAGAAAAAAAAAAAACCATGACATAGAATGAGTGTATCTAAAATACGTTTTTACTGCAGAATATAATTTGTGAGCTTTTGGAGCCAGTGACTCCTTCTTCTGTCAGAAGAGTTGGAGGGGAAGGAAGGGGGAGAAGGAAAATGACTGGAGAGGTTTAGGGAAAGGGGTACAATTCGGAAAAGTCACCCAGAACCTTGGGTCAGGGGAGACTTATCAGACGGGATGAGAAGGAACTGAGTCTTTCCTTCAAATCCTGTTTGGTACGTCTCCCCTGACCCGGGGTTCTGGGTGACTTTTCTGAACTGTACTCCTTTCCCTAAACCTCTCCAGTCCTTTTCCTTCAACCCTCTTCCTTCCCATCCAACTCTTCCGCCAAAAGCACTGGCTCCAAAAGCTTGTAAAAGTTAAATCCTTTTGTGTGTGTGTTCCCCAGCTGCCACTTGGTGAGTAGATATTTTATCTACCCATTTACATTGTATTATCAATAATTGATTCTTTTCATTGTTAGAATATAGTTGTGTATGATTAACAGATATGGAAAACCTCTATTTAAAAGGGTCTGTAATGAAATGAATGTTCTGGTGCAATAACCAAGTAAGTCATGTTTACATAATTACAAGTCAAACACAAGAAACAGTGCAAAAATTGGAAAAAAATGCCAACAAAGTTTTTATTATGATATTAATTGACTTTTAAAATATTGCACTTACCTCTCACTTACACAAAAAACTTTTTTTTGTGTATGATGTCAAATAAATAAACAAACAACTAAAGAAACAACAAATATTAGCATTTCACATGAACTGTATGTAGTGTCTGTAACAATTCTCTTACAGACCAAATTACAATAAAATTACATGTCTCAAGCTGCACATAATTTTGGCAAGCTTGGTTACATGTTTATATTTCTGAGATTTAATTGGCAGAGATGCTTTTAATTGGCAGAGGTGCTTTGTAAAGTTTTTCATCAGGAAAAGTCAATGTAGTTGAGGCTTACTGAATGACAAAATCATTATGGTTAAGTTGTGATAATGATGTACTACTGTGAAGTACATGATTGTGTGCAGTGGAGTACTCAAAGAAGCTGTGATCTGATATAGTAAACTACTTGTTATGAGCACTCTTAATGTTAGACTGGAAAAGCTTTCTTAGATGGGACAAGAAGTCTAAACAAATGGATCTTGTATAGCATCAACCATAGTGAACTCCTTGGGTGTATTTCACAAGCCAGAATCTACCTACTGTTTGGTGCAATGACAAGGCAATCCAGGGACATGTCTGATTCTTGCCCCAAACACCTGACATCTACAAGTCCAGTCCCTACATTATTCTCAATTGGTCCCATATACAAGTCTCATTCTTGCACCAGTTGATTGAGCAACATTCATACTAAGCAATAGTATTAAATGCTTATTTTCAGCCAGAAGTGGACATATCAGGTTATTGCAGCAATGCCTTCAATTAAAGATTTTTTTCCGTACAGCACCTACCTTCACTAATTTATTCAGAAGTGTGTTACTGACCTTGTAAAATTCTTGACCAAGCCAAACAAAATTGAAGTCAGTAACATCAAATATTTAGGAGCTACTGATCTTTTATATGTAAGGAAAAAGGAGGACAGAACAACGTGAGGAAGGAAAGGTGATTCACTGCAACAGAGAGAGAGAGAGAGAGAGAGAGAGAGAGAGAGAGGGTGAGTGTTTTTGTGTCATTTCTGGAAGCAAATAAAATGGACAATTCAATCACTTCATTCTGAGATTTTACTGAGAGCCTGCGAAGTTATAAATCCTGTTACTTGTACCTTACCAAGAGCTGACAGTGATGAGCACTTTTAAAGTCCACTTCATTATCTATAGCTTGAGCCTATCGATAAACAACAAATTGTAAAATGCGGCAGATCAGATGCTGTTGTAAAATGAAAAATCTAAATTCAAATCAGAGGGGATAAGTTTTATTTAATTTATTTATTTATTTATTTTTTGAAACACATACCATTTACTCATCTTTAAAGCATGAACCATGGACCTTGCCATTGGTGGGGAGGCTTGCGTGCCTCAGCAATACAGATAGCCGTACTGTAGGTGCAACCACAACGGAGGGGTATCTGTTGAGAGGCCACACAAACGTGTGGTTCCTTGGCTGAAAGCAAGGGGAAACTACAGCCGTAATTTTTCCCGAGGGCATGCAGCTTTACTGTATGGTTAAATGATGATGGCGTCCTCTTGGGTAAAATATTCCAGAGGTAAAATAGTCCCCCATTCGGATCTCCAGGGGGGGACTACTCAGGAGGATGTCGTTATCAGGAGAACGAAAACTGGCGTTCTACGGATCGGAGCGTGGAATGTCAGATCCCTTAATCGGGCAGGTAGGTTAGAAAATTTGAAAAGGGAAATGGATAGGTTAAAGTTAGATATAGTGGGAATTAGTGAAGTTCGATGGGAGGAGGAACAAGACTTTTGGTCAGGCGAATACAGGGTTATAAATACAAAATCAAAATGGGGGAATGCAGGAGTAGGTCTAATAATGAATAAAAAAATAGGAGTGCGGGTAAGCTACTACAAACAGCATAGTGAACGCATTATTGTGGCCAAGATAGACACGAAGCCCACACCTACCACAGTAGTACAAGTTTATATGCCAACTAGCTCTGTAGATGACGAAGAAATTTATGAAATGTATGATGAGATAAAAGAAATTATTCAGATAGTGAAGGGAGACGAAAATTTAATAGTCATGGGTGACTGGAATTCGGTAGTAGGAAAAGGAAGAGAAGGAAACGTAGTAGGTGAATATGGATTGGGGGGAAGAAATGAAAGAGGAAGCTGTCTGGTAGAATTTTGCACAGAGCACAACTTAATGATAGCTAACACTTGGTTCAAGAATCATAAAAGAAGGTTGTATACATGGAAGAAGCCTGGAAATACTGACAGGTTTCAGATAGATTATATAATGGTAAGACAGAGATTTAGGAACCAGGTTTTAAATTGTAAGACGTTTCCAGGGGCAGATGTGGACTCTGACCACAATCTATTGGTTATGAACTGTAGATTAAAACTGAAGAAACCTGAAAAAAAGTGGGAATTTAAGGAGATGGGACCTGGATAAACTGAAAGAACCAGAGGTTGTACAGAGTTTCAAGGAGAGCATAAGGGAACAATTGACAGGAATGGGGGAAAGAAATACAGTAGAAGAAGAATGGGTAGCTTTGAGGGATGAAGTAGTGAAGGCAGCAGAGGATAAAGTAGGTAAAAAGACGAGGGCTAGTAGAAATCCTTGGGTAAAAGAAGAAATATTGAACTTAATTGATCAAAGGAGAAAATATAAAAATGCAGTAAATGAAGCAGGCAAAAAGGAATACAAACGTCTCAAAAATGAGATCGACAGGAAGTGCAAAACGGCTAAGCAGGCATGGCTAGAGGACAAATGTAAGGATGTAGAGGCTTGTCTCGCCAGGGTAAGATAGATACTGCCTACACGAAAATTAAAGAGACCTTTGGAGAAAAGAGAACTACTTGTATGAATATCAAGAGCTCAGATGGAAACCCAGTTCTAAGCAAAAAAGGGAAAGCAGAAAGGTGGAAGGAGTATATTGAGGGTCTATACAAGGGCGATGTACTTGAGGACAATATTATGGAAATGGAAGACGATGTAGATGAAGATGAAATGGGAGATATGATACTGCGTGAAGAGTTTGACAGATCACTGAGAGACCTGAGTCGACACAAGGCCCCGGGAGTAGACAACATTCCATTAGAACTACTGACAGCCTTGGGAGAGTCAGTCCTGACAAAACTCTACCATCTGGTGAGCAAGATATATGAAACAGGCGAAATACCCTCAGACTTCAAGAAGAATATAATAATTCCAATCCCAAAGAAAGCAGGTGTTGACAGATGTGAAAATTACCGAACTATCAGTTTAATAAGTCACAGCTGCAAAAAACTAACACAAATTCTTTACAGACGAATGGAAAAACTAGTAGAAGCCGACCTCGGGGAAGATCAGTTTGGATTCCGTAGAAATATAGGAACACGTGAGGCAATATTGACCCTACGACTTATCTTAGAAGCTAGATTAAGGAAAGGCAAACCTACGTTTCTAGCATTTGTAGACTTAGAGAAAGCTTTTGACAATGTTGACTGGAATACTCTCTTTCAAATTCTGAAGGTAGCAGGGGTAAAATACAGGGAGCAAAAGGCTATTTACAACTTGTACAGAAACCAGATGGCAGTTATAAGAGTTGAAGGACATGAAAGGGAAGCAGTGGTTGAGAAGGGAGTGAGACAGGGTTGTAGCCTCTCCTCGATGTTATTCAATCTGTATATTGAGCAAGCAGTGAAGGAAACAAAAGAAAAATTCGGCTTAGGTATTAAAATCCATGGAGAAGAAATAAAAACTCTGAGGTTCGCCGATGACATTGTAGTTCTGTCAGAGACAGCAAAGGACTTGGAAGAGCAGTTGAATGGAATGGACAGTGTCTTGAAAGGAGGATATAAGATGAACATCAACAAAAGTAAAACGAGGATAATGGAATGTAGTCGTATAAAGTCGGGTGATGCTGAGGGAATTAGATTAGGAAATGAGACACTTAAGGTAGTAAAGGAGTTTTGCTATTTGGGGAGCAAAATAACTGATGATGGGCGAAGTAGAGAGGATATAAAATGTAGACTGGCAATGGCAAGGAAAGCATTTCTGAAGAAGAGAAATTTGTTAACATCGAGTATAGATTTAAATGTCAGGAAGTCGTTTCTGAAAGTATTTGTATGGAGTGTAGCCATGTATGGAAGTGAAACATGGACGATAAATAGTTTGGACAAGAAGAGAATAGAAGCTTTTGAAATGTGATGCTACAGAAGAATGCTGAAGATTAGATGGGTAGATCACATAACTAATGAGGAGGTATTGAATAGGATTGGGGAGAAGAGAAATTTGTGGCACAACTTGACTAGTAGAAGGAATCGGTTGGTAGGACATGTTCTGAGGCATCAAGGGATCACCAATTTAGTATTGGAGGGCAGCGTGGAGGGTAAAAATCGTAGAGGGAGACCAAGAGATGAATACACTAAGCATATTCAGAAGGATTTAGGTTGCAGTAGTTACTGGGAGATGATGCAGCTTGCACAGGATAGAGTAGCATGGAGAGCTGCATCAAACCAGTCTCAGGACTGAAGACCACAACAACAACAACAAAGCAGTGTTGTATCAAGTAGCAATAAAGCTTCATTTTGGTCAATAAATAGTGTCAAACTTGCTTAAATAATAGGCTCAACCGGGGCTATGACATACAGCAATTACCCTACATCAGTTTTTCTGATAAAATAAGAATCATGTTGCCATTATCCTGGTACAAGCCTTCAGGGATTTGTGTGTCAATTTCCTTATTTAAAAAACAAACAAGGCAGGCACAATCACATAAATCACAGCCGAGCCTTAGCACCTGGAAACGACAGTGGTGTGTGTGTGTGTGTGTGTGTGTGTGTGTGTGTGTGTGTGCGTGTGCAAGAGTTATGCATCTATGAATGTTTTGTCTTTGTTGATAGACTTAATCCAATAGCTTATAATATCTAGCAGTCTTTTTTTCAGTGTGCTTGTCTGCCACTCAACACCTATTCTATGTGGTAATAGCAGTCTATCCTTTACATATAATTTTGCTGCTTATATTACTAAGCAGCTTCTTATTTCGCCTCAGAAGGTGTGCCAGACCTCTTTACTACAAAAAAATCTGAAAGGTTCAACAGGAATCAAATCCGTAGCTTCTGCATTAGCAGACACTAATTCTAGCCACCAGTCCATGGAGGCAGCCTAGTTTGGTAATATTCTTTTCATTTAAAAATTATAAAAAGGATAGACTGCTACTCGCCATAAATATGATTTGTTGAGTTACTGACGTGCAAAACAAACAGAAACACCAAGCTTTCAGTCAAAGTCTTTTTCAGAAAAGAAAAAAAGACACACACGCACACTAACACAAATAGGCACACCTATCTCTGGCCGCTCTGACCAGAGCTACAATGGCACTGCCAATAAAAGTCTTAAACAATTAATAGTGCTACATGAACTGACATAGTCTACCTCTTCCAGTTTGTGGAATACTTATTCAACATTTTTATCACAGTTGTGTGAACAGGTTTTGCACATATGTTGTTCTGTTTTCTGTTAAACAAGCCTCATCTGTTTCATGAACGTGGTTTCTAACAAAATGAACAGTATGTACCTTCCACGTCATAAAAATGCATATAAATTCAACTGATGCTGATAACTACATCCCTGACACAAATGCTGAAGAAGAAATTGAAGCAGGAATGACATAATAAGAAAGTGTTAAAGTCAGGTGCCTGATTTTCATTCCTAGAGAGCGGAAAAAGAGAAAGAGAAAGAGAAAGAGAGAGAGAGAGAGGAGGAGAGGTGAAGAAAGAATTTACAGGAAGCAAAATATGTATAATATTTTGGCCTTTGTTTCACGACAAAGGAAGTGCAAGGATAAACTTCTAAAAGCAGAAAATCTGCCATATATAATTTAATATCCAGTGCTAGTGTTACATTCAAAAGTGTACTATACTTATAAATATACAACTCAGCACCCAACCAATAACTACTGTTCCATAAAGGCTAACAAAACTAAATCCATTGCAAATAACACTAGAATATTTGAATAAGGCCGTTGAATATTTACCTCAATAAAATTCGTATAAGTCCCCAATGGTTAATTTCACACAAAGTTTCCTCTGGATTTATTGTCACTATGTTCAGTATGAACCAACACAATGACTTGACTAGACCAGGTGTTGTGAGCAAATGAGGCTCATTGCCATCTGAACAACTACTTGATCCTGGAATAATATATACAACAAAATAATAGTTTAACTATCAATAATTACAATTCTCAAAATATTATGTACAGGGTGCCCATAGAAGAATGTCCTGGTTTCAATGATGTATTATACCAGTTTAATTGAGACAATTTACAACAAATTATACTTCAAATTGAAGGTAATGTAGTTTTTCTTACAAATTTTCAAAATGTGCACTTTGAGTTATATGGCGCACATCCAAACTAAAACCCAATTTTTCTCACACTTCACTTAACAAGTCGGGAGTAACACAAGCAATAGTCTCTTGCACACTGTGTCTCAACTCTGGAAAATCATTAGGTAGTGGTGAAACATAGAAACAATCTTTTATAGAACCACAAAGAAAAAATTGCATGGCATGAGGTCAGGTGAACATTGTGAGTTAACGAGCATTGTGTTCTCATTTAAATATATGGCCGAAAAAGTCAGCCTACAGGAATTGTGAAACATAACCTGTCGTCCAGGACCACGTGCCACAGAGGGTACAGATTCACCATGAGATGGGGAAATTCACAGCTGTTTATTGTCTATTGAGGCCTAAGCGCTGTAGTGTGCAAGTGAGACAGATGAGAACCTACGTCATAGGGAAACCCATGAGAAGCTGTTTGTGGCCGAGGCGACGCAGCAGTGTTAAATATGGCAGCCCTAAGACCGGCTACAAAGGGAACAATTTGTGGAAACTATTTAATTATGTGGTGATGCAGGGAATGAAGCCACAGTAATTTCAATCTGCCATCCTCCATAAATTTTCGTGGGGATCAAAATAAAACTTGAATACTTATCATATCTATAATAGTTTAGGATTTACTGTTACAGTGAAATTAACAAGTTTTGTATATCAAAGACCTGAATGATAAAATCTGAATGCTTTGGTCGATCTTAATGACTGACATTTCATATAGAAGTGAATCATTAAAATGACAAACATTGTAAATATCAACTCTGTAACTTTACGTGTTTTAAAAGATATAGTAAATTTAAATTATCAGTATTTTCAGTTAAGCATCAGATCATCATTTCCTCCACAAAAAACACACTGAGCGATGACAGCATGACGCCTTACTGAATCATTAGGTAATAGAATATTTGTTGTAAAGTTTAGTGCACAATAGTTACTTTTGTTCTTTATTTATTTATTAGAAAGCACATTGGTGCAAGGCTACTGGCTGTGGCTAAGAAGGAATTTAACATTTATTATGTAATATATGTTATTGTTACTTTATTTAGAATGTGAATGTGGTCAAGTTTTGATTATTTAAATATGTTAAAATGTAAAATAATGTAGAATAAATTGTAGCCAAACAGATGGATGGCTTCAGGAGAGGGAACTGCACTAGTCAGTTGAGCGACGATGCTCATCGCGCTGGCAACACGGCCGCGGATGGGCAGAGAGTGCTGGTGCATACGCGAAAGGGACGGTTTGGCTGGAGACACTAAAGGGTACGGTTCGGATGCAGATGTGAAAGCAGACAGTCAGTCTTTGCACTTTGTGGCATCGCGGGACTTATCTCTGAGCGGTGACAAGCTGTGCGCCTGGTGTGAACTCTAACTTTTCATGTAGATAACTTGTATTTCGCGATGAGAATGTGAATGATCGAACTGTGTCAAATGGATATGCACTCGAGTGTAACAGTAACTCAAAATACAACCACTTTCGCTGTTAGTTTGCTTTCTGAAAAAACATTATTCTAAACAAATCGCAACTGTGTGGCTTACATCATTTATGGGTTGTAGATTTACTTCCCGGTATTATTATTACTGTTATGATATATTATATTAACTTTGTATTTCGCAAACTTGCCAGCAGCCAGACAATTTAACCAAAAGGTCACAAGTGTCTAATTTAGGGTGTGTAATGTGACACGAGTGGTTCAACCTCTACACGAGTTTGAGCCAAGACATCCGGGATAGGAACTTGGAAAGTGTTAGTTGAGAGATAAGAATGTTGCAAAGTGTTGGAACAGTATTTGATTTTGGAATGGGTTAGTTGCAGAATATGAACTCTGGAAAGTTTGGAATTGGATTTGAATTCTGCAAAGTGTTTCCAAAAGTATTATCTGAACTTTGATAGGTAGAACCTCTCACAAAAGTTAAATGTTGAGATCGGTTCAGGACTGAATACTAGGTTTCTTTAATAGTTGTGAAATTACAGTTGTAATTCTCACAGTTAAAAACATACTGTGATCTAGGTCCCAAGTCTGTGGCAGTTTAGGCAGTTTGCATGGGAAAACCATACTGTGATCTAGGTCCCAAGTCTGTGGCAGTTTGCACGGGGACTCTGAGCTATGAATTTTTCAACATTTGTGTGCACTGAGTTTAGCAGTGGTTAGAAGTGACAAAAAAAGTAGCGCAGAAGAAGAGGTGACATCGAAAGCACGTGGTTCCAGCCAGCAGTTGCATCTTCAACAGCGATTCATCATGCAGCGGTGGTTGCAGTACCACAGCAGAGGGTACGAGATCTTCAGTGTCGGCTTCAACTGCAACATCAGCAGAAATACCATTGCAGTAGGATCCAGCAGGACAAAGCTAAGTACCTGCACTGATAGTGAGATTATGTATAATTCTGTAGTTCAATTGCTAATAATATACGCCGCTAATATAAAGCAGTCGGCCAGTTTGTGTGGGTCTGAAAATACTAATGAGTCACTTAGCCCGAAGTCGGAGCGGGAGAGCATGATTGGCTGTGAATTTAGTAGGGCAAATAGTCCGAAACCAGGCAAGGGAGATGAATTTGGGGGAGACATGATGTCACAGTTAATGCAAATGATAAGAGGATTGGGATCCAAAATTGATTCTGTTAAAACCGATACAGGTGACGTAAATTTAAAAATTGACTCTGTTAGAACCGATATGGTTCATGTAAATTTAAAAATTGATTCAGTTCAATCCGAAATAGCTTTGGTTGTGAAAGATGAAGTAGGTAAAATGGCTAGTGGAATCGAGGAATTGATGATGGAAAATTAAAAACCATTAGATTTGAGGGAACAGCACCTGGTGAAATGAACCAACGTAATGGGAGATCGGGAAACTAGGTTTCACCGCATCTCACGTCCGGAGATGGCACAATAAACCGGTGATGAATAGGACACGAGTAAATGGATATGTGATATGTGTTAATAAATCGGCAGAAAAGTGTCAGAATTCTGAAATGAAATTAGTAAGAGATGAGAATCAAGTAGGTAAATTTTCAAATCAGATTGTATGTAAAAGGTGTAATCCTAAGATAAAGGCAATGATGATGATTTAGGTCTAAATTATTTGTTTCATGAATGTGAGATGAAAGAGTATGTGAATGTTAATACAATGAAAGATTCTATGTGCCAAAAGGAGACTGAGGTGGAGCTGAATTTGGTGGAGTTAAGATGGTATAGAAAATTCTAGGGAGATACTAACCAGTGGTAATGATTATAGTGATGAAGGTGATGATGTTTCAGGTGATATTGTGATGACGAAAGTTGTTATGGAGGTTAATAAGGGGGGCGTAGCATTAGACTCATCAGCTCTTGCTGAATCTGTTTGTGTACTGGCGGAGATTGGTGAATTATTTTTGAAGGAAGGTAGTAATGATGTTTTATGTGTTGAACTTATGTAAGTTGGGGCTGCTAGTACTGATATTTCAGAAGAAGAAATCTGTGCATATCCTTCTACTAATGGAGGTGAAGCCAAAATTCTGGATGGACCTATGGATCGTGAATGTTTGTTTGAGAAGGAAAGTGGACCTGAATTTGATGTGTGACCTGCAATTAATGTGGCGCAGGAGCATATAGGAGAGGAAAAGGTATTAAGCTCACATTCAAATCTTATGTTATGTAATGGCAGAGGATGGTGAAACTATGGGCAGTTCTTATATTGGTGATTTGTTGACAGAGGTAAATGAGGTTTTATGTAGCGAGCTGTATGATATGTCAGTGGCTGTTGAAAGTGCTGTTTGTGAAGGTGTTTGTAATGACATGGAAGTAAAAATTAATGCTTTATTTCATGATAATGATGTAGCTACTAATGTCAATAATTTTAAGGGAGAATACAGTGAGTTAGATTCTAATATAGAAAGTGATATTTGGACAGAATGGTATCTTAAGGAGGAATGTGATTTTACTGTAACTGATTGGCGATGGTACGGTATAACATTATGATCGTTATTGCCTCATTTGTGAACTTGAGAAAAGTTTAAGGTAGTGAGTGGCCTAGAAGAGAGAATAAAAGAAACTGGGGCGAAAGAAGCATTTAATGAATTATTTTGGGATGAATATGAAATTGAGGGGTGGATCAAACAGGATATGTGTACTCTAGAGATGGAAGAGAAGGGACGAGACATAGAAAATGATTTATTGAGGGAACAGTGGAGCGAAAAGAAATGATTAATGTTCAGCCTATCATTGAAATTAAAGTAAATGACGAGAAAGTAGACGCACTGCTCGATTCTGGACGTAATGTGTCAGCAATGTCAGAAGGATTTGTACATAGGGTAAAGAATAAGAAATTAGTAGAAAAGGTCCTGAGTTCGAGTCTCGGTCCGGTACACAGTTTTAATCTGCCAGGAAGTTTCAGAAATTAGTATTATTACCTGTAAATAGTGTAAAAATCAAAACGGCAATTGGCTGTTTAAGTATGCCCATAAGTCAAGAAGTGCTCTTTGAATTCAAGTGCGAGTAGAATCATTTTAGTATAGGATGCTTTTTAGTGAATGGACCTGTAAAAGATGCGGTGCTGGGAACAAATTTCTTATGTAAATATAAAACTTCACTTCACTGCGTGGGAAGGTGCTTGGATTTTGGAATTGAGGGTGAAGAAAGGAAAGTAAAATTGATGGGGAACAACCAGATTGCGCACAACATAATTACACATGGTTGGGATGAAGAGAAAAATATGTGCGACAATTTTGGAGGCGTAATTTGCAAAGTGAGTGTTTCTGGTGCACTTTTCACCTTGAGTTGCTAACAATTTTGAGGGCAGCACACGATAAAACAGTCCCGTCTCATCAGCACTGAACATGTCGTTCAGGTCACAATTCACAATTAAGTTGGACAGTATTGTCTTCCATCCTGTTGCTAGATTTTCATGCTCATCCTTAGCTTCCCCACACACTTCATTTCCACATCACATTGTGCCTAGCTTTGAAACTGTCCAATTTCCGGTCTTCTTTGCCTTTCTTTTCATCTGCCCATTCTCTTTCATCCATTCGTCCCAAATCTTATCCTTGTTTCTTAAATTCTCATAAATTTGTGTTTTACTGCATATGAAACGCGACATAATTTTGTGCACGGAGAGTTCGTCTTTCTCACTTGTCTAGATTACATTGATCTTTTCATTCAGTGTTAACGACACATACCGTTTGTTCAACATCATGTTAGTGTATCTCTTAAAGTGCTACAGTACTAGTCAACTGAAACTGACAGAAAATGATGACCTTGCCGGGCAAAACCATCATTTAATGGAACAATACCCATCTCCTTCACTGCGCACATTGCAGCAGAATGTTTGTAGATGCGCAACAATGTTCCTGTATGTGCTGGCGTGCGTCAATAATGAGGAAAACAAGAAAGCCGGCAAAAACAGCGCTGATGAATGAACCGTTTCCTTTGATGTACTGTACCAACACTGAGCATAATTTATTCATTGTTGCACAGAGCGGTGCGGTTTTAGGTCCACACAAGCAGCGGCGTGCTGTGCTGGACCTCTTTCCTTGGTTTTGTGTGTTAAAAGTAACGTCCTTGTAGAGTTGTGAATAACTAATGAAGTAATACAGTAGTACTGTATGGGCTCTTTTCCACTTTATGCAGTGAATTATTAAGTATGTTCTAAGATTTGCTTTCCACTTCCATGTTAGGTACGTTTTGCTTTATACAAAAAAATCAGCATATAAAAGTGCACTGAATGCGTCGGGATTGAAATACTTGTACAGTTTGGGCAGATTTCTGAATTATACACACGCCAATCTGAGCAAGTTTTACTGTACCTACTAAACAAAGGAATGTACACTTTGGAATATCAAGAATATTGTGAAAATTATAGCTTGCTACCCGCATTAAAGATGACATGCTGAGTTGCAGACAGGCAGTATGAAAAGACTGTACACATTAGCTTTTAGCGAAAGACTTCTTCAGAAAAAACACACACACACACACACACACACACACACACACACACACACACACATTTACACAAGTAAGCAAACCTTACACATGACTGCAATCTGCATCCGCTGTAGCCACAATGAAACAGTCACGCTGAGCAGAAGCAGCAATGCAGAATGAGTCGGGAAAGGGGGAGGGATAGCAGGAGTACAGGTGGGGGGAGAGAAACTGCTGTCTGGAGAAGCATGCAGAGACTGATAGCAACAGGACAAGGCAGCCAGGTCCTCATCAAGAGGCTCTGGGGGAGGGACGGGGGATACTGGAAGTGGAAAAGGAGAGGAGAGGAGAAGAGAAGGAGGAAAGAAAGATGGGTGCATTGCTAGAGAACAGTGCAAATGAGGGTGAGGAGACATGAAACGGGATAAGATGATAGGACAGAGGGGGTGGGGTGGGGGGGAGGGAAGGGAGGGGAAATGTTGGGTGGGTGGTGGTGGTGGTGGTGGTGGTGGTGGTGGTGGTGGTGGTGGGGTATGTTATCGTAGATTGAAGTCCGGATAATTTCGGGAGTGGAAAATGTGTTGTAAGGATAGCTCCCATCTGCACAGTTAATAAAAGCTGATCTAGAGAGAAGGATCTAGATGGGCCAGGTTGCGAAGCAGGTTAATTGAGGATATCTTTATGATCCCGAGTCAGGGCCAAAACACTGTATCCCCATTCCTTCACAACCTCAATGCCTTCTCTCCCCTTCGCAACACTTGATCCTTCTCACCCCCGTCCTTCCTGGACACTTACCTCCACCTCTCTAATGGTTCCATGCACACCCCTGTCCACATTGTACCCAACAACGATATCTACATTTCGACAGCCAAAAAATCTCTCCCGTACAGCTTGACTAGCCAGGGATGGCGTATCTGTTGACAAGACCTTTCTTTCCCAGTATGCTGAAGGTCTCACAAAGACCTTTACCGACAGGCACTAACCTCAGACACAGTCCGTCGTATCCCACCACATACTGCCAATCCTCCCAACAACAGCAAGAACCAGCATCACCCAATAACATTCTGGAATGAAAAAACTCCACCATATTCTTTATCACTGCTTTGCCATGAAATGAGAGACAACCTATTCAAGATCCTTCCCACCCCTCTTAAAGTGGTTTTCCATCTCCCAACCAATCTCCACATCCTAATCCATTGCTATGCCATTCCTAATCCCTTGCCAAGGGGATCATATCCCTGTGGAAGACCCAGGTGCAAGACCTGTGCAATCCACCAACCCAGCACTTCCTATTCCAGTCCTTACACAGGATTATCTTAACCCCCATCAGAAGCCAGGCCACATATGAAAGCAGTCATCTTTTATACCAGCTAGTCCAACAGGATGAACGGCCACTGCCAAACTGTGGCTAAAAGCAATAGTGGACCACCCTGTGCTGAATGTAACATGGTTGATTTCAATTGGCTGCTTCATAACACTGGTTATCTCAATCCTTCACTCCATCACCAGCTGTTCTGAATTGCACAGATGGAAGATGTCCTTACAGTTCTCAAAATTATCCTGGTTTCAACCTACGCAGTTCCCCCCCCCTCTTTGTCCAACAATTTCCATCCCCTCTGTCATATCATCTCCTTTAATTTCAAATTAATGATACAATAAATATGTGAAATGGAATAATTAACACTGAATTGTCACTGACCTTCTGCCAATGGTGTACCTCCATATATCATCAGGTAATGGCCAAAGAGGTGGTTAGAACCAGAAACATCCTGTTGCTGGTATGCCTTGACTGGTGCTGGAACATATCCTCCTGGAGCAATTTTGTCACCACAAAACAGTCTGGATATTACAATTCCTGCTTCCCTATAGAAGTTATTTTCCTTAAGCAGTTCTAGCATACTAGATACTGCATCCTATCAATAGACAACATACATACTCAGTTCAGAGAAGCAAATTAAAATACAGTATGAAAGATGTCAAGAACATGTTCTGGAACAAAGTCAACATAATCCTTGAAACTTACCACAAGATAAGGTAACATGTTAGACATAACATCAGTAGACAATCACTAAATTACAGAGACTAGGCATACTGCCTAAGGAGAGCACAGTGATTAATACAAATGAATTTATTTTGTTGCATTTTCAGGCTCAGGGCACACAAACAATATCTTAACTGGTTTCAACTACAACTTGTGCAATTTATGTCGGTAGGTGGGCAGCATGTGAACTGCTCCTAATATCATCTTATGATGACCTTCTAAGAACTTCAACCTGGTCATGATACTTTTTGTGTGACTTGAGGCTGAAAACAATAATAAAAGAATTTCAATTTCATTTTTCAACAGCAGCTGCTACAGTATTCATTCCTTTCTAAACTAATACATGACTGTTTAAAATTTTCTATTACTTTTATATATTTTTAATGGCCTGTACTATTACAATAAAAAAACAACGAAATCTTGAAATGATTATTTGTTGACCATGTAAACTAAAATAAAATACTCCAGTATATTACAAAACAAAATCATGAGGTTATCATTTGTTGACAGCGTAAACTAAAATAAAATTAAAAAAAATAGAATCTTTAAACAACGCTGTAAAGTGTTTCTTTTAAAATCGACTGCGAAAAAGAAAATGTTGTCCTTTGAAAATGTGTAGTTTCATTTTCTTCCTCGCAGTCAGTTTCAACTATGACAGCAAGGCATGTAAACCATTAGACAAATTGTTTCCTGCATGTATATTCATTTTTCTTACATATAATTTAACACAAAAATTGCTGTTTTGTTTGCTTCTTCATGCCAGATTTTAACAGAATAAAGGAAAGTTGAATTTATAGCTTAGGGACTCATAATCTGGAAAGTATTATGGAATTTGAACAGTCTGAATTTTTTTTAAATCCTGCTCATTCACAGATTAAAATTATGTAGAATACTGTCCTCACAGACCAAGCGGCTAGAGAGGTCTCTCTAATGCCTCCATATCAATGATTCCAATAGATTTACTCCAGTCATTTTAAGCAACTACATCCTAATGAGGGTTCTATTAGTATATATACCCAATTCCCATATATATTTAGCAATTGCAAAGCATTCCCAAGTTTGCTAGTGCAGTTATAAAAATGTACATAACAGTGAAAATTTTTTGAGCACTATATTCCTGTTTTAAAGAGGCTAATGAAATTAACTCTCCATGAAGAAATCTTGCATGTAACAAAGTAAGTTTTCCTAAGACACAACTTATGTTTCTTATTAAAACTCTAAGTTAAAACCTGAGAATCAACTATAGCTGTGCATCATAAGATAAAATGTACATAATTTTTATTGCATGAAAAAAAAGTGTGATCCATTGAAAAGTTTAGAGTCTGATTTTTATTTATGAAGATTGTGGAAAACCATTTTAAAAGGCAATTGTTCAGTGCACTGCCTGAAACTGCTTTAGCACATATTGGGAAAACGTTGTGTAAGTGTTGTATAAAGGAGTGTATCAATGCTGGGAAGATGTATCTGGGTATCAAAAGGGCCAAAGGGCTCATCCCCAAATCGAATGTCTTACTTAAGGGAACTGATGGAACAGCCAACATGGACTGCAATTGGCAACTGCACCTATGGTTCAAACACTACTCCAGCCTCTTCTGGGATCTGGAAAACATAACCCCAAAGGCAACAAGAGAAATTTCTCAACTGTCAACTTCCCACAAGAAGGGAGCTGCACCTACAAAGGAGAGCTTCAGCGAGCTGTTGCATGGCTTAAATGCAGGAAATGCCCCAGTAAAGGCAACATCCACACACAACTTATCACACTGACATCGCTTCTCCCAGCACTCTACAAAATTTTATTGAAATGTTAGGCTGACATCACTATGCTGGGGGATGTGCACAATGTGAACATTGTCATTCGGTACAAAGGTAAAGGCGACAATGGTGACTGTGACTGCTATTGCTGAATTTCACTGCTGAGTATTGTCAGAAAAGCTGGGCTGGACAGACTGGGGAAGCTTGCACAGTGTGTCTACCCTGAGTCTCAGTGTGGGTTTTGAGCTCAGTGATCTACTATTGATACACTCTGGCAAACTCAAGAAAAGCGCCACAACCAGAAGACCTCATTGTTCACTGCTTTCGTTGACCTGAATAAGGCGTATGACACAGCCAACAGGGAGGAACTGTATACTTTACAAGTGATAACAGGGTGTCCTCCAAAACTCCTGAAGATGGTCAGGACTTTTCTCAGCAATATGGAAGGTGCTGTGACATTTACAGGAAGCACATCACATCCATTTCTTGTGCAAACAGGAGCTCATCAGGATTTACTGGCCACTACAATGTTTGGTGCATTCTCCTCGTTACTTCCCAAAGTCATATTCAGCACAACAAATATGGACATCCAACTACACAGTACAACTGACAGGAAACTTTACTACATATTGTTACTGAGGTCCAAGAGCTATCATGATGAGGACTTATTGTAAGCAACTTCTTATTCACTGAAATGCAGAACTTTAGCTCTTACACAAGAGGATGTTCGAAGTCTTATGGACAAATTTCCTGCTGCATGCAAGCTCTTATCTATGTCTCTGAATGTAAAGAAGACTGTGATCATGGCACAAGCATACATGGATATGCCTATCATAAGATTGTATGGCTCTCTGTTGAATGTATTCGACAAATTATGCTACCTTGGATTGGTTGTGCCAGAAGATCTCTCTCTGGATGACAAAATAAATGCGACAATTGGGAAAGCAGCAAATACTTTCAGGAAGCTCCACACAAGAGTGTGGAAAAACATACATCTTATGGTGACGACAAAAACACTATCAGGCATGTGTGCTGAGCTCCCTCTTGTATGGTGCTGAGACCTGGGCATCAATGCTAAACTAGAATGTAAGTTCAACACCTTTTGCCTGTGGTGCTTAAGAAACTTTCTAGATGTAACATGAAGTGACCACGTAACAAAAGAGATGCTGCTGAATACTGTGAAGGTACCGAGTATCAGTGCCACTCTCAAGGAAAGTCACCTTCAATGGCTATGATGCTTACATCGTATGGACCATTTCTGTTTTCCCTGACACATGCTACTTAGTGAGACAGCATTTGCTAAGAGACTGTCTGAAATGAGCACTTTGCTTTAAAGATTGGTGCCAAGCAAGATATCAATGCATTTACGAGGGTTGTCCAGAAAGGAGGTTCTGATCGGTCACGAAATGGACGCCACAGTGACAACCTGATTTAGCTTTGCACAGATGTGTTGGGTAGCGTCTCTAGTATGACTGTCGATTGCATCAAGGTGCTCTTTTCAGTTGTGAGCACACTTTGAGTGAGTAAAGGTGCCTAGAACATTGATATCTCCCGCCAAGTAGGAGGGCCCACTGAGATGCTTCGCCTTAATGAATGCCGCCCACCTAACACAACTGCAATGCACTTCCTTCTTCATGGCAATTCTCAGCCGCACTCTGCAGAGCAGTGAAGATGCTCCTGCAGCTTTTTCGATGGGAAGTGTTTGATCACCCACAACACAGCCCTAATTGGCTTGTCCTGAATATCATCTCTGTTCACATGAAACGCTAGATATGAAGACAACACTTGGGTGCAAGCTACACGCTATAGACCAGCATAGAAAATTATCAGAAAACACAAGCAGCTGCCTTCTATGACAATAGTGTTGGAAATTTGATATAACGCTCCGACAAATGTCGGAGTCGGAGTGGCGATTGTGTAGAGAAGTATCAGGAAGGTGTAGCTAACTCTTGCAAATAAAATGTTTCTGATTTTCACTGTGGTTTCCATTTAGCCACCGATCAGAACTTACTTTCTGGACAACCCTTGTAATATCGACTCCAGCATATGACAAATTGGAGGAGCTCCCTTAATACCACAACAGATAGAGGAAACTTGTTAAGAACAGTAGCAAGTTCCACGACAGTCTTTGGATCAACAGCTTAACTGTGAAATGACCATGTAGACAAGCACTTACAGTTTATATCTCTATCTAATACCATTATGAATCAGACCAGCTCTATCTAATACCATTATGAATCAGACCAGCCAAGTCATTAATGAAAGCAATTTTCCAGAAATGAGGTCGCTATCATGGTATTGGTTGATTACTACTTCTTTTACACAATACCATGAAAGGTTTAGGGCTTTTATTTGTTCACATATGTTTCAATGGTAAAAAGAAGAGTTTAAAACATTGGACAATCTAGCCCCATGTCGTCAAAATGCAAAGCAAAGGCCCTAAAAGACACATTGATGATGAACTAATTTATAAAGTATTACACTGTTGTGGATACAATAAAGTGCATAATTAAACTGAAAAGTCTGCTCACTGTTCCCGGATTCTTTTCAGGCTTGTTCCTTGTACTGCACACAAAAGATGTGACTGAGTTTTCGGCTGAAAAATGACATGGAACACACACAATTTAATAATACTCTACTTGAGATGCATGAATGCTATTCTATCCATAGTTTTGGAAACAGCTTCAACAATACTGGAGACAATAGAGAAAGAAATAGAGACTGAATTTGTCTGGATAATCACTTCTCCAACTGAGTGTAGAATAATGTTGAAAAATATTTTAGAATTCTCTGTGCCTTAAGAGACGCTGCTTTTAAATCCCTTATGGCTGATACCCAAGAATACAAGGCCCATAAATCTTACCAATTCCACAATGCTAAGAGCTGTAAGCGTAATTTTCAGGAACAGTGATGTCTAAATGTGATGTGAATATTGAAGGTTCTAAGGTTATCAATATTGTCACCTTCCCTTTCCAGAAAGTTCCTACTTTTCTGGTAGTTAGAGCACCTATGGTGTTGTGGTGGGTTACAGAAAAAGTTGATGTCTTTCCTTAAGATGTACGTAATCCCTAAAACTTGACAGTATCAGGAGTTGTGTAGGGTGAATTGGCTTGCAAACTGCGCAGGCAAATTTCTTGGTGGGACGTGTAAACGAAAATGAAGAGTCCTCCACACTTTTCATGCCAGTAGTGGTAGGTAACCAGTCAGATTCATGGTAGTGTGACACCAGTTATAGTTTACAATTTTGGAACAACATTGTCTGTTAGCACTGCAGTCCACAAGTGAATATATCAGAATTAGTAATAATTTGTAAAAAAGTGCACAGAAATGGTATTGTATTATTTGTACCTCTGCATATACTGAGTAATGGTAAAAATATTTCACAATTTAATATATTTCTCAGAAGTTTAAAGATTATTTCCAATGTGACAAAGAATTTGGTCATTTCTGTAATGCAAACTTAAAATGATAAAAGTGATACCTAGTTAGGGAAGAAACGCTGAATGTTGAAAATTTCTCGGGTATTCAGCCGGGTAGCGTCGTCCAAAAGACGCGATATTTCGGCAAGCCGACTTCTTGCTATCTTCAGGCATTCTGGGAATCTGATTGACCTCTGATGGATGCCGACTTTATATAATCTCCACTCCTCTTCCACATCCCCTGTCTAGGTGGTTCCAAACAGTCCACGGCCGGTGGTGGGGGAAGGGCGGCACTGGGTGGTGGGGTAAGTGCAGTGCCCTGCGACAGATCATGGGCCGCAGTCCTTCTGCAGCCACGGCAGCTTGCTGAACTCTGCCATCTTCTTCTTCTTCTTCAAGTGTCCTAACAGGAGCGGATTTTCGTGTAGACTGTCATAGTGTTTTAATCATACTCAAAGCTGGACCCCAGGCCTTGCTTAACTGGAAACCGCTGTCTTTATATATTAGTTCGTCATGCAGCCGGATTTC
The DNA here is from genome assembly GCF_021461385.2 of Schistocerca piceifrons. Classification (NCBI taxonomy): domain Eukaryota; kingdom Metazoa; phylum Arthropoda; class Insecta; order Orthoptera; family Acrididae; genus Schistocerca; species Schistocerca piceifrons. The sequence continues at coordinate 453,469,486 of NC_060138.1, read as the reverse complement.
CACTGCCTCTTTGAGGATACAGTCTCAGAAGGTTTTCGATTGCTGTAACACCTTTGTGCCACTGTAGCTCATGTCATGTCCATGTGAGATGCAGTGCTCTGCCATGGAGTACTTGGTCAGCTGTGTGTTGTCTGTGTGATGTTTATGTCCACTACATCTCTCCTGTACGGTCCAGATGTTGTGGCCTACATCCACTTTCCCACACTGGCAAGGGATGCTGTAAACTCCCAGTTTCCAGAGTCCTAGGTCGTCCTTGACTGATACTAATAATGTTTTTGTTTTGGATGGAGGGTGAAACATGCACTTGACATTGTATTTTCTGAGTATTCGGCCAATCTTTGCCAATGTGTTCCCGACATATGGTATAATTGCCGTCACAACCTGTTTGTCTTCATTCTCAGAAGGCTGTGGTTTCGGATTCTTCGGTCTTAAGGTGCATTTTATCTGCCGGTTGTTAAAACCGTTGGTGCAGAACATGGCCTGCAAGTGCTGCAATTCAACTGCTGGGCTCTCACAGTCCGAGATTTCGCGTGCTCTGTGCACCAGTGTGCTCAGAACAACCTCTCGCTTTGAAGGAGCATGACAGCTGGAGGCGTACAGGTACAAATCTATATGTGTTGGCTTACAGCAGATTGTGAACTTGATGTTCTGGTGCAGCAGAAAGTCTTGGAAGCATTGTTGTCCTTGCGGCCAGATTACTAATGTATCGTCTACATATCAAAAAAATCAAGAGAGCTTGTAGATTGCCGACGAGAGAGCTGCTTCTTCAAAAGCCTCCACAAACATATTGGCCACTACCGATGATAGCGGACAGCCCGTCGCTACTCCATTTGTTTGTTCATAGTAGTTCCCACCGAACAGAAAGCATGTTGACGTAAGTACGAATTTGAAAACTTTCATTACTGTTGGTCAGAAGTTTTCTAATATGAGACTTAGGGAATCTCTTATAGGTACCCTAGGAAAGAGGGATACCACATTAAAGCTCGACAAGACGTCTTCTTGACCCATTCAGAAGTTCTGGATCTGCTGGATGAAATGCGCGCACTTTCTGATGTGGTGCAGGCATCTGCCCACAAAGGGACTGAAAAACATCAGATGTTTTGCTAATTCTTATGTTGGTGCTCCAATGTTGCATACAATCGTGCAGAGAGGTGATTCATCCTTATGGACTTTAGGTAGTCCATAAAGTCTAGGAGTTGCAGCTGCTCATGAACGAAGTTTCTTCAGCATCTTCTTATCTTCGAAGGTATGCTGGAGAAGCTCAATAGTCTTCCTTTTCACTCTGTTGGTAGGATCGCCTTTGATTCTCTGGTAGGTGTCATCTTCTAATAGGTCGTACAATTTTTGCTTGTATACATTACATGGCAGTAGGACTGTGCAATTCCTTTTATCCTGATGTCGATGCTCAGTCCCTTTGTGGGCAAATGTCAGCACCACATCAGAAACTCCGCGCATTTCATCCAGCAGCTCCTGAACTTGTGACTGGGTCAAGAAGACCTCATGGTGAGCTTTTACCTGATATCCCTCTTTACTAGGGTACCTTTAAGAGATTCCCTATGCCTCATAGGAGAAACATCCGGCAAACAGTAACGTAAGTCTTTGAATTCATAATTATGTCAACATACATTCTGTCCAATGGGAACTACTATGGACAAACAGATGGAGTAGTGATGGGCTGTCTGCTATCACCAGTATTGGCCAATATGTTTATGGATGCTTTTGGAGAAGAAGCTCTCTAGTTGGCAGTCTACAAGCCCTCTTGCTTTTTTCGATATTTAGACGACACATTCGTAATCAGGCCGTACAGACGAAGACAAACCGGTTACAACGGCTACTATACGATATGTCGGAACACATCGTCAAAGATCAGCAGAATACTCAGAAAATACAATGTCAAGTGCGTGTTTCGCCCTCCATCAGAAACATAAACATTATTAGGATCAGTCAAGGACGACTTAGGACTTTAGAAACCGGGAGTTTACAGCATCCCTTGCCAGTGCGGGAAAACGTATGTAGGCCAGACCATGCAGACAGTACAGGAGAGATTTAGTGAACATAAACGGCACGCAGACAATGCACAACCGACCGAGTACTCCATGGCAGAGCACTGCATCTCACATGGACATGACATGAACTACAATGGCACAAAGGTGTTACAGCAATCGAACACCTTCTGGGACTGTATCCTCAAAGAGGCAATGTAGATCCAGCTGCATGACGAACTAATAAATAAAGACAGCAGTTTCCAGTAAAGCAAGGCCTGGGATCCAGCTTTGAGAATGATTCAAACACAACAAGAGTCTACACAGAAATCCACTCCTGTCAGGACACTTGAAGAAGAAGGTGAAGCATTGTTACCATGATGGCAGAGTTCTGCAAGTGGCCGCGGCTGCAGAAGGGCTTTGGCCCATGATCTGTCGCGGGGCGTCGCACTTCCCCCCACCCAATCAAACTGCATTTCAAGATTATATGCATAAGCCAATATATAAGGCTCCATCCACAATGTTGGCAGTATTCCTTTTAAGTTCCATAGGAACACTATTCGATATAGACAGGTATTTGTAGAGAAGTGTCTGATCTAAACACCCTGAATGCAATGGTTCTTATAAAATTATCTTATTGTTGGTCCTGCTCAACGTGAGTTGCATTGTCATCATACACATATACTCGTGGGCTATGTGAAGGTAATGATGTGGTTTGTGGCTTCTATTTTTGCACTTCATCTCTCTCAATACTCTGCACACTCTCACTTCTCATACTCCCACTTGGACTGACAATTCATACACTTAGTAAGGAGTCCGCTGCCACATAGGATGTTCCCAGTATTGGTATGCCAGGTATCACCATATTACCTGCTTGTCCAATGCCTAACTGCACTATGATTAACAGCTTCATCCTTTCTCTCTTCACTTGGCATCAAGGACTTCTGATGTTACATTCTTAAGTACTTAAATGGTTCAAAGCTCTAAATCCAGATGGAAATCCAGTCAGAAGCTTCTGCAGCTTCACAAACTGTGAAGGTCTTCCATTGTCCCTTTGAATGCCCTGAGCAAACATTCAGTGGAGGACCTTCATCCCCATTGGTGTAGCAAAGTTGCACATCTGCCCCAGTCTATTCTGATCCAATTTAGTATGCAATATTGTCATCAGCGTATGTGAAAACCTCCTGGTTGCTCCCAGGGAGATTTGAGTACTGGTGATACTTCATGGAAGACTACTCCTGCCATTGATCATTCCAGGTTTCTTACATGCTGAAATTATTGTCCTGCAAACTGATTCAATGTGTCATGATGGTTTTTTAGACCTCAGTCACTGGGGTTTTGATAATGAAATTTCTGAATGAATTGGTAACTCTGGATTGTTACTTATAAATTCTGATTCTTGTCCACATGTTCAGCAATGACTGTGATCTTCTTATGGATGGTGGAAGAATACTAGTTAGTAGCGGTAATCAGTGCTAGAACAGCGGTATTCTGTGACTGAGTGTGAAAGTGCTGCAGCCAATGGTCTGAAGACTGTTGCAGTGGCACCCTAGGCAGTTCCTTTTAACTTATGGAGTACATTGTTCTGAGCTTTGATTTTAGCTGCCACATTTTGGAGATGGAATTTATATGCCACACATCTGTCTAGGGCCACACTTACATATTTTGGAGTGTTGCAGTATTGGAGAGTCAAGTGTGATGTTGGGTTTGTAGTTTGCTTGTCTACTCTGTACATGGAATGTTGATACAATGGTGTTTTGCGGATCTGGTCAGAGAGAGTTGTGTCTGAGGTATTCATTCAACATCTTTAGGTCTGATGTTAGCGTTGTTTCGCTTCCCTACAGCTTTGATCCTGAGCAATCACAGCGATATCATCAGCGCAAATAAATTTCCTGGATTTTGATTCTGGAATGTCATATTAAAAAGAAGTGGGTAAAACACAGCTGTGTGAAATACCATCACTTACTCTGTGAACACTGCTTTTACAGTTCTTTGAGAACACATGAGAGTATTTACTGTTCAGCATGTTGCTATTTAGAGTGATTACTTTTTGATACCAAAGAATGGACAAGAAAACTGAGGGTCTGTTAGATGATGATCTGTTTGATTTTAGGAAAGGTAGTGGCACCAGAGAGGCAGTTCTGACATTACGATTTATAATGGAAGCAAAGCTGAAGAAAATCAAGACATGTTCATAGGATTTGTAAACCTGGAAAAATCTTTCAACAATGTAAAATGGTGCAAAATGTTCAAAATTCTGAGAAGAAAAATAGGAGTAAGCAGTAGGGAGAGATGGGTAATTGTTGGAGCTAGCGCAGTGGAATAAGTAAATCTGAACATGGAAAATGCGGGAACAAGGCAAACTATATTTTAATATCCATTACACAGAAGAGTGCATTCACAATCGGTAGTTAAGGTGACGCCGCAGAGCATACAAAACAGTCATAGAAGTCTATTACACTCCGTGCACAGCACTTTGCTGCATACACAGTCACATACAAAATTACTACTCATATATCCCCAACAGTAATGTACAATATGTACAAGAACCAAGAGGGAACAAAGAGGCTGGAAGACTAAGAATGAGTGAATGGATTAAAAAGGGTGTGAGACAGGGATGTAATCTTTTGCTCCTACTGTTCAATGTATATATCGAAGAAGCAATGATGGAAAAACAGAAAGATTCAAGAGTGGGATTAAAATTCAAGGTGATATGATATCAATGATAAGGATCACTGATGACACTGCCATCCTCAGTGAAAGTGAAGAAGAATTACAGGATGTATTGATTGGAATGAACAATCTAATGAGTACAGAATATGGATTGAGATTAAATTGAGGAATGACAACAGCAATGAGAAGTAGCAGAAATGAGAACAGTGAGAAATGTAAAGTCAGAACTGGGAATTATGAAGCATATGAAGTTAAAAAAAATAGGAGTACGGGTAAGCTACTACAAACAGCATAGTGAACGCATTATTGTGGCCAAGATAGACATGAAGCCCACACCTACTATAGTAGTACAAGTTTATATGCCAACTAGCTCTGCAGATGATGAAGAAATTGATGAAATGTATGATGAGATAAAAGAAATTATTCAGGTAGTGAAGGGAGACGAAAATTTAATAGTCATGGGTGACTGGAATTCGACAGTAGGAAAAGGGAGAGAAGGAAACATAGTAGGTGAATATGGATTGGGGCTAAGAAATGAAAGAGGAAGCCGTCTGGTAGAATTTTGCACAGAGCATAACTTAATCATAGCTAACACTTGGTTCAAGAATCATAAAAGAAGGTTGTATACATGGAAGAATCCTGGAGATACTAAAAGGTATCAGATAGATTATATAATGGTAAGACAGACATTTAGGAACCAGGTTTTAAATTGTAAGACATTTCCAGGGGCAGATGTGGACTCTGACTACAATCTATTGGTTATGAACTGTAGATTAAAACTGAAGAAACTACAAAAAGGTGGGAATTTAAGGAGACGGGACCTGGATAAACTGAAAGAACCAGAGGTTGTACAGAGTTTCAGAGAGAGCATAAGGGAACAATTGACAGGAATGGGGGAAAGAAATACAGTAGAAGAGGAATGGGTAGCTTTGAGGGATGAAATAGTGAAGGCAGCGGAGGATCAAATAGGTAAAAAGACGAGGGCTGGTAGAAACCCTTGGGTAACAGAAGAAATATTGAATTTAATTGATGAAAGGAGAAAATATAAAAATGCAGTAAACGAAGTAGGCAAAAAGGAATACAAATGTCTCAAAAATGAGATCGACAGGAAGTGCAAAATGGCTAAGCAGGCATGGCTAGAGGACAAACGTAAGGATGTAGAGACTTATCTCACTAGGGGTAAGATAGATACAGGAAAATTAAAGAGACCTTTGGAGAAAGGAGAACCACTTGCACGAATATCAAGTGCTTTGATGGAAACCCAGTTCTAAGCAAAGAAGGGAAAGCAGAAAGGTGGAAGGAGTATATAGAGGGTCTATATAAGGGTGATGTACTTGAGGGCAATATTATGGAAATGGAAGAGGATGTAGATGAAGATGAAATGGGAGATATGATACTGCGTGAAGAGTTTGACAGAGCACTGAAAGAACTGAGTCGAAACAAGGCCCCCGGAGTAGACAACATTCCATTAGAACTACTGACAGCCTTGGGAGAGCCAGTCCTGACAAAACTCTACCATCTGGTGAGCAAGACGTATGAGACAGGTGAAATTCCCTCAGACTTCAAGAAGAATATAATAATTCCAATCCCAAAGATAGCAGGTGTTGACAGATGTGAAAATTATCGAACTATCAGTTTAATAAGTCACAGCTGCAAAATACTAACGCGAATTCTTTACAGACGAATGGAAAAACTGATAGAAGCCAACCTCGGGGAAGATCAATTTGGATTCCGTAGAAATGTTAGAACACGTGAGGCAATACTGACCCTACAACTTATCTTAGAAGAAAGATTAAGGAAAGACAAACCTACGTTTCTAGCATTTGTAGACTTAGAGAAAGCTTTTGACAATGTTGATTGGAATACTCTCTTTCAAATTCTGGAGGTGGCAGGGGTAAAATACAGGGAGTGAAAGACTATTTACAATTTGTACAGCAAGCAGATGGCAGTTATAAGAATCGAGGGGTATGAAAGGGAAGCAGTGGTTGGGTAGCCTATCCCCAATTTTATTCAATTTGTATATTGAGCAAGCAATAAAGGAAACAAAAGAAAAGTTCGGAGTAGGTATTAATATCCATGGAGAAGAAATAAAAACTTTGAGGTTCGCCGATGACATTGTAATTCTGTCAGAGACAGCAAAGGACTTGGAAGAGCAGTTGAATGGAATGGACAGTGTCATGAAAGGAGGATATAAGATGAACATCAACAAAAGCAAAACGAGGATAATGGAATGTAGTCGAATTAAGTCGGGTGATGCTGAGGGAATTAGATTAGGAAATGAGACACTTAAAGTAGTAAAAGAGTTTTGCTATTTGGGGAGCAAAATAACTGATGATGGTCGAAGTAGAGAGGATATAAAATGTAGACTGGCAATGGGAAGGAAAGCATTTCTGAAGAAGAGAAATTTGTTAACAGCGAATATAGATCTAAGTGTCAGGAAGTCATTTCTGAAAGTATTTGTATGGAGTGTGGCCATGTATGGAAGTGAAAATTGGACGATAAATAGTTTAGACAAGAAGAGAATAGAAGCTTTCGAAATGTGGTGCTACAGAAGAATGCTGAAGATTAGATGGGTAGATCACATAACTAATGAGGAGGTATTGAATAGAACTGGGGAGAAGAGGAGCTTGTGGCACAATTTGACTAGAAGAAGGGATCGGTTGGTAGGACATGTTCTGAGACATCGAGGGATCACCAATTTAGTAGTGGAGGGTAAAAATCGTAGAGGGAGACCAAGAGATGAATACACTAAGCACATTCAGAAGGATGTAGGCTGCAGTAGGTACTGGGAGATGAAGAAGCTTGCACAGGATAGAGTAGCATGGAGAGCTGCATCAAACCAGTCTCAGGACTGAAGACCACAACAACAACAACATTAAGTTAAGGAATTCTGCTGCCCAGGCAGCAAAATAGCCCATGATGTATCGAGCAAGGAGGACATAAAAAGCAGACTAGTGCTGGCCATATGTGCACTCCCAGCGAAGATAAGTCTACCAGTATCAAGCATGGGCCTCAATTTGAGGAAGAAATTTCTGAAAATATATCTTTGGAGCACGGCATTGTATGGTAGTGAAAGATGAGGGGAAAACTGGAACATTTGAGATGTGGTGCTACAGAAGAATGTTGAAAATTAGGTGAACTGATAAGGTAAGAAATGAGGAGGTTCTCTGAAGAATTGGTGAGAGAAGGAATATACAGGAGACACTGACAAGAAGAAGGTTCATGATGATAGGACATCTGCTAATTCATCAATCAATAACTTCCATGGTACTTGAAGGAGCAGTAGAGGATAAAACTATAAAGGAAGACAGAGATTTGAATACATCCTGCAAATAATTCATGGTGTAGGTTACAAGTGCTACTCTGAGATGAAAAGGTGTGTGCAGGAGAAGAAATCGTGGTGGGTTGCATCAAAATGGTCATGTGACTGATGAAAAAGAAAGGTGGTTTCTGACATGGAGTGACACTGATGAATTTGAGCAGGAGTCTAATTCGTTCAGTGCATTATTGGCTTACAGCCTAGACTTCAAAAGATAATGCTTTTTTTTCTTATGTATGAGCTTTCGTGAAGTTTGGAATGTTCAAGAGAGATACTAGTGGAATTAAAGCTGTGAGGGCAAGTCATGAGTCATGCTTGGATCACTCATTCACAAAGAGCACTGCCTTTGAACAGTAAGATTCCAGGCTTGAATATAGGTACAGCACACACTTTTAACCTGTCATGAAGCTTGAAAACAATGTTGATCCTGCACATGTGCATATGGGTTCTGAAATGCTTGGAGGTATATACTATAGCTGAATAAGTTTCAAAAGTACTCTTTTTTTAAAAAAAAAAAATTCTGTTATTTGTCAATTTATTAAGTGTCTGTACTGGAATGGAAAACAGAAGTCATTAATCCAAAACAATATGTTTAAAATTTAAACTATGCTTGGTATGTTCAGGATACAGAATACAATGGTTATAGTTTTTATCAGTATGAATGAAATGATGACACCAGGAAACTACAATGATATTCTGCACTACTTTAGAGTCTGAACTTTGTACTTACCTGTTTTAGGGCAGTAACAGATGCTGATGTTTTTCCTCGTATATGGCTGCTAAGATTTGTTAGTACAATTGCAGACTGCTCTCTTACAATGTTGGCTTCAGCATGGTCTAACAGAAAGCTGTAATATATGACCATGAAATACGTTATGTATTAATTGATCCAAACTAGTGCCTGATGGAAAAAGAGTTTACACTGAAGAATAACTCCAACTGCTGTAATCTCTCTCTCTCTCTCTCTCTCTCTCTCTCTCTCTCTCTCTCTCACACACACACACACACACACACACACACACACACACACACACACACACACACACACAAGTTAATACAGGTAGGTACAAAACAATTATATTTCTGATGATATACATTTCACCGCTTCACCCCCCACTTCAAGACCTTACTGCAGTGGGTTGGCTTGCATGCCTCAATGAAACAGGTACCCTTAGCATAGGTGCAATCACTTTAGATGGGCATCTGTTAAAAGGTCTGATTAGCATGCACTTGCTGACAAGAGGCGGTCATCTCAAATTAGTGTAATGCAGGAGCAGACCTAAAAATGAACAAGAAAATAGGAATACTTGGAAACTTCTATGCACGCACAGTGAACAGCTTATTGAAGTTATGATAGATACAATGCCATTACCCACCAGAGTAATACAAGTATGTATGCCCACCAGTCCAGCAAAAAACGGATGGTGAGATAAAAGAAATTGTTCACAACATTAATGGAGGCAAAAGTGTAAATGTGTTGGCAGGAAAGGAATTAGAAAGTGGAAAAAGGATGAGCAGGAAAAAATGGAATGAGAACATGTACTGGGAGCAACGAATGAAAGGGGAAGCCATCTGATAAAATTTTTCACAGAGTATAATTTAATCATTGCTAATATTTGGTTTAAGAATCTTGAAATAAGACTGTATAGGAGAAGGAGACCTGAAGACACCAGAAGGGTTCAGAGTACATAATGTTAATATAGAGATCTATAATCCAAATTTTAAATAGCAAAGCATTTCCAGGAGCAAATGAGGGCGGTTGCCACAGTTTATTAGTAACAAAATGTAGACAAAATGAAGAAACTGGAGAAAGGTAGAAAATTATAGACATGGGACATGGATAATTTAAAACAACCAAATATAACTGAAATAGGTATAAAAATACAATGCATGGGCAGTTCTGAAATTGAAATTGTGAAGACAGCAGAGAAACAAGTTGACAAAAACACAAGGTCCAGTAGGAAACCTTGAATAACAGTCAAGATAATAAATATAATTAATGAAATGAGAAAATATAAAAATGCAATAAATGAAGCAGGCAAAAGTGAACACAGATGTCTAAAAAATGAGGTTATCATAGAAAGCACAAATCGACAAAGCAGGAATGACTAGAGGGGAAGTGCTAAGCTGCACAGGCATGCATGACTGTATAAAAGGTAGATGCTGTGTAAAGGAAATTTAAAGAAACTTTGAAGAAGAGAGAAGCTGATGCATGAACATTAAAAACTACAATTGTGGCACAGAACTACACAAAGAAGGCAAGGGTGCAAGGGGGAAGCAATACATAAGAACGTTTCATAGAGGAAAGGAACTTGAAGACAGTGTTACGGAAAGGGACGGGGATGAAGTTGAGATAGGTGATGCAACACTGCGAGACAAACTTGAGAAATAACTGAAAGACCTAAGTCAAAAAAAGGCACCTGGAGTAGATGATGTTCCTTTAGAATCACTAAGATCCTTGCAACTATCAACCATGACAAAACTGTTCCACTTAGCACATAGCACATATGAGATGGGAGAAATATCCCAAGACTACAAGAAGAATGTAATAATCTTACTACCAAAGAAGGCTGGTGTCAACAAATATCAGAATTATTGAATTATGAGTTTAGTAAGTAGGTATCACCAGTTACTGACATGAATTATAAACAGAAGGATGAAACAAGTGGCAGGGAGATCAATTTGGATTCCAGAGAAATGTAGGAACATGTGCAATGACTTATCTTAGAAGATAGGTCAACGATAAGACTTTTCTGAAATCATTTGCTTGAGTGTAGCCTTACAGGGAAGTGAAACGCAGATGACAAACAATACAGAGAACAAAAGAGTAAAAACTTTTGAAATGTGGTACTACAGAAGAATGTTATAGATTAGATGGACAGATTAACTAATGAAGAGGTACTAAATCAAATTGAGGAGAAAAGAACATTTAAGGCACAAATTCATTTCATGAATGGATAGTTTGATAGGACACAACTTGAGGAATCATGGAATAGTTAATTTGCTAAGGGAGGGAAGTGTGGGTGGTTATGAACTGTACACACAGACCAACACATGACTGCAGTAAGCAAGTTAAAGTGTATGTGGGAGGGTGAATAAAATATAAATGGGAGTTTTGTTCCTGAGTATCAGCAGTTGGGCAGACTGGGCACACACTTCTAGTAGTGTTGGGTGGGACCATTAGGAGTGGGAGAGCCGGATGTTACATACTTCCAACAGCTTCATCAGCAACACACGCAATGTCTGAACAACATGTGCACCCACTCCACTGTGCAAGGCACAATTACAAAATTTTTTGCTCATGAAGGAGTTCAAGCGATAGACATTTTTTAGAGATTGACTGCAAAGTTTAGTGAATAAACATTGTCAAGGATACCTGTGTTTACCTGCCATAAAGAGTTGTATGGGACAAAAACATGTGGAAAATCAACAACACGATCAACATCCTCGGACCAGCATCACAGACGAAAACATTCATGTGGTTTGAGGCATTCTTGAAGGCAATTGATTGTTGAGAGTATCAGAAATTGCAGCACAGGAATAAGTTATGGGAGATGTCAAGTGATCATCACAAATGACCTACAGTTCCATAAAGTGTTCTCCAAATGGGTCCCTCAAATTCTGATCAAAAATCATAAGTTGAGATGTTTGGAGGCCTGAGAGGGTTACAGCACTGTTTGTGAAAGAAGGTGATGCATTTTTGAGTCGGACTGTCACCTGCGATGAAATGTGGGTCCACTACTACACTCTAAAATCCAAACAAGGAAAGGGGAGGAAGTCCCAGTGAGAGTCAAGACTTCACTTTCAGCTGGTAAGGTTCACCACAAAAGATGAGACCAATCAATTCGATGGGTAATCCTCACCCACAGCAATGTCGGACCCCATACTCCATCTCTAACAGTCTCCAAAATACAGGAAATGCACTGGATTCAATGTAACCATCCCCGTTACAACCCAGACCTATCACCCTGTGATTTCCATTTGTTTCGACTGCCTAGGGACACTACAAGTTGGCACCAATTTGAAGATTATGAAGGTATGACGGAATTTGTGCACAACTGGTTCCTGATACAATCAGCTTCACACTATGATGCTGCAATGAGAAACCTTCTTTCTCGCTAGAAAAAATGTGTCTCTAAAGCAGGAAACTATGTGGAAAAATAAACTGAAACTGGCTTTTGTTTTTCAATAAATTAATTTAAAAAATAAAATCCCATTTGTATTTGATTCACCCTCGTAGGCTGTGTTAATTACGTAGAGATGTAGAGACCTGCACATGATAGAATAATGTGGAGAGTGGCATCAAACCAGTATTCGTGCTGAAGACCACAGTAATGTGGAGAGTGGCATCAAACCAGTATTCGTGCTGAAGACCACAACAACAAATGCCTTTTACTACCTGCATGACTGCATGCATATGTAATAACTGTACTTCTCAAATCCAGAAAATAGACTGACTCATAACTGACAGAAAGGAAAAAAGGGTGGAAAGAAGCAGGCCTTTTCTTACTCCTAGCATCTGGTAAGTACAGTTCCTTTTTGTATACAAAAAGCGTTTTCTATATCAATAATATACTGGTTCAATGTTATTTACGGCCACCATGTTTCTGTATTTGGTTCTTGGAAATAGTGCCAATGCTGTAGATGCTTTTCTTTGTGGTCACAGAACAAGTTATACAATGGTGATTAAATAACCAGGGTAGGAGGGGAGGGAGAGTAATCAGAGATCATACAGAAACTTACTGATAGCTGTCCTTACCACACACTCAGGGTTGCCACAACTTTTCCCAAGTGAAATTTCCTGATGTTTCCCTGATTTTCAGACAAGTTTTAGCATTTTCCCCTGATAAATTTTGAGATCTCAAGGGTAAGTAAAGATCCAAGTAGATAAAAAAAATGTAAGGACTTCTGTATTTCTAAATGTGTGAGCAGAAATCTTAAGTACTAACGTCAACATCTTGTGTAATGAACTGCTTTTACATGGAGAAAGAAGCCAAATGGTATATATGTTTCATTAATACCACTGATGTTATTTTATTTCAATAAAGCGAAACACATCTGGTGACAAAAATACGCATTTTGTTGGAGTCTCAAGACAGATTTAAAATACCTTCACTGCTTTTAGAAACAACCTCTGAAAAAAGTAGGCCTCTTGAAAGAAATGTATAAGATGGGGAAGAGTTGTGTAAACCAACACTGTAGGTGACCACGAATAAAATGTTAGCTCTACTACGTTTATTATTGTTGGTTATTTCCCACTGTGTTATGTCTATTCAACAGGTATTATGTGATTTTTATTTCAAGAAATACACGAGTACATAGCGTACAAACTGACAGTGACTGCCACAATTTTCTTCTTCTTATCATCCATACTTTCTACTATACTACTTTTGAAGTGCCAAAATGTACTAGAATAAATAAAATGTCTATACAACGCCACATTGTACAATGTACTTGTGGTGAGACAGTCGCAATTCCTGAAATCCATCGCCTGTGGCCTCTGGCCTGCCGAGGAGCACCACAGTCCTGGGTCCATGGATAAACCGTGAAAATCTGCTGCATTATGCCACACACAGACAGAACCAGCCTGCGGGCAGATCGGTGAGACTAGATACGACAGGCAGGGGCTGCACATTAGTGGGAATCTATGTGCTTCAGATCAGAAGGCGCGATCCGTTAGAGATACCTACAGAAATGGCCTGAGGTTTTGGCCTGTCATGAAAGTTCACTCGTGTGGCCAGCTATTGTCTTGGCACAGACAACATGTTGACGAAATGAGACCATGGTGATCACCCAGGCAACAGATGGCAAGCGCAAAAACTGTGAGAATCAATACTAATGAGCATAGGTAGCAACTCACCATAAAGATGATCGCTGAATCACAGACAGGCACATAGAAAAGATAATCTCACACTCAAAAGTAAATTTTTGGCCATAGCCTTTGTCAGAAAACAAGAGGGAACACACATCCAATCAGACACACCTCATGCACATATGATCATTGTCTCTGGCTGCTGCGTCAACAAGCTCTGAGAATCAAATACAAACAAACCATTCCTCATGCTGCCCTGCCTCTAATTGGCAGCTGCTAGACTAGCAGCAAGTAGTGGTGGCAGCACTGACTGCTAGCTGAGAGGAGGGTGGGATGGTGAAAAGCAGTAAGAATGAGAGAGTCAGGAAATGGCGCACATACTCAGCCATGCCCAACCACCGATGAAGAATGGCATCTCAGTGTACAAACAATTTCAGGCAACTGAGACAAAAACGAGATTTTTCCCAATGTATTTTTTTTTTCTTCAAATTTCCCTGGTATGTTTGAAATTCCCTGATTTCCAGAACTTGTGGCAACCCTGGCACCTTTTTCAAATGTAACAGGGAACAAAAGAAATGACAGTGGTAATAGAAGTACTTCCTGACACACACTGCAAGGTGAACTGCTGAGTATAAATGTATACTCAGAGCTCCAAGTATGGTTTTCTTCAATGAAAAGGGCTATTTGGTTATGGGATGTGGCTAATAACATTAGGTGGTTGGGTGGCAAATGGAGAATGTTATCTTGAAGGTCCACTGTGTAATTCCTCACAATTTAGCTGAAACTATGTAAGAGCTGGAGCTATGGAAAATAAAAAATTGACATTGAGCAATTGACAGCATGGAGATGTCAACATGTAATGGTTATAACAACAGATTATTCCTTTCCAGAGACAAGAGCTGATCACAAGTTTATAGGCTTCATTAACATACTACATATGGCGAAAGAGGCATCATTCACAGTTTTTTTTCTATGGAAAGTGAAAAAAAAATTATATGAGGGTTGGAACTTAAATAGTGGCAACTATTCTTTCACAAGTGATGCAAAAGAGTTACATGTTTGCACCTGTTACTGTCCTTCAAAGTAGTCACCAGCATTATGTAGAACCTATTGCTAGTGATGTGGAAGGTGTAGTATACTGTTAGCAGAGCCTATTCTGTTGATGGTGCGAATGGAGCGGTCTGAAGTCATGGTGATTCTCGTGTACAACTGTGATGGTGTTATCCTAATGCATTATGTTCCTCCATGGCAGATCGTCAGTGCACGTTTTAGGAGCATCACCTGCGACCAGCTTTGCGACAGAAGCGGCGACACTCTCTGCGCAACACACCCATCATTTTGGACGACAATGTGTGGGCACATACAGCGCAAGCTGTGGCTGCTCTGTTCTGTCGATGGGACTGGGAAATACTGTACCATCCACCATACTCCCTGGACTTAAGTCCTTGTGACTTTGATTTGATTCCAAAGATGAAGGAACGACTTCGTGGCATTCGCTTCAGAACTGTTCCAGGGATTCAACAGGCAGTAGACTGCTCCATTCGCACCATCAACAGAACAGGCTTTGCTAACGGTATACTACACCTTGCACATCGCTGGCAAAGGGTTCTACACAATGCTGGTGACTACTTTTAATGGACAGTAACATGTGCAAACATGTAACTCTTTTGTATCGGTTGTGAACAAATAGTTGCCACTATTTAAGTTCCAACCTTCATAGATCATGATCTCGAGCCCTGGTGGATCTCTAACTGCCACTTGGCAATGACCTTTTAGAACCAGCACTAAGTAGTGATGCTGGACACCTTCCTGGCCTGACCTAACCCAAGCAATAACACATTAGAAATCAGGGGGCAGGTCACTTGAGATGTCTACAGTCGCCCTTATCCCCTCCCATTTCTAACAAATCTTCCACCACATTTTAAAATCTCATTTAGAGCACAACCAATACACTGGCATCACCATGTTGTGGTGCTGCCTGGTTTCACTGAGACAACTCATCTGTGAGGATAGCACAAAGACAGGGTAGTATGTATTTTCACTGAGACAACTCATCTGTGAGGATAGCACAAAGACAGGGTAGTATGTATTTGGCAGCAGAGCTTTTAGCATCTACCAGCAGCAGGTTGAGAGTGATAGTTGGGCAATTGGGTAGGGATCAACAGTTTGAAATAGTTGAACTTGTGGGCTACCATTTCTCCAGTGGTCATCAGCAGCCTTTCTTCAGCAATGCTATCATCTGGTTCCAGATCGCAAGGTTGATTGTGGAGGCCTTTTTGGTGAGTAAGTGGAAATCTAAACATGGTCTTGCTCTTGGATTGCATTCCACAGTTGTTCCTCTGCTTGTAACTTGCTTACCACCTTCTCTTAGGAAATTGTACCACAATCCTGTCTTCTTAAGTAGTGGCCCAAGCTAGAAATACAGCTTGAGATATCACCCTGAATGTAAATGGAGACTAATTATTTTTTTATTAATACAGTTTTCAGGACCTTATATGTTTAGCATTATTTAATGGCCGTTTCTACAAGAATCTTGGTGTGGGTGCTTTCGGTCATAACCTTATTTGTGCAAATCTGTAAACCTAGGCTTCTTGGTTATATCTTGCCTGTATGGCTAAGTAACTGTAGAAACATTTCATGTTAAATTATACAAATTAAACTGTTATAATTTTATGAATTATGTGGATCCACAAATAAAACTTCTTTTTCTTGTTAATAATGACTACTATGGAAATCTGAGTAGAATTATATCGTAGCTTGTGTTAACTATGATATCTATGAGAGTAAGAAACCATTCACGGTGGCCTCCATTCTGTGTGTTCACCCCAGTCAACCAATCTCTCGCTCCTCACAAGTAATTTATTCTGCACCACACCTTCACCCTTCCTTCACTGTAAGAATATGTTATCATATTTACTAGACCATTTCTTCACTGCCTCAGAAACTATAGGTCGTTGAAACTGATTGGTGGATCATATACGCTGATCTTAGGCATATGCTTTCTATGAAGTAAGGATCTAACTAACAACAAATACATGCAACCCTAGCATTAGCAAGGTCCTGCAGGTATGACATTCAACCATCTTCTGACCCCACACCTACTGATATCCACATCTTTGTAAGACTGGAGCCAATTTTAAAAAAGCCAAACAGATGCCTGATGACAAAGCTGTGATTTATTGAGTACAGCAGTACCCTCCAGGATAACAAGTGTATTATACAAGAGCTAGAGAATAATAACAGAATCTTCACAAGGCTGGCAGGTAATTCACTCAGAACATAAATAAAAGTAACATTGTAGGCAGAAACAGGGGAAGAGATCAATTACTGTATAAATACATTACTGGCGGTAAATCACTGGTAAAAGTAATAAACAAAAAATATAATTAAAGCTAGTGGGAAACACACATCAGTATGAGACTGATTGGAAGAAGTTTATTGTTCAACTGATTCTTGAGTATTGTCACCAGTCTGGTACTATTATCAGGTTGGAATGATGTTGTTGTTGTTGTTGTTGTTGTTGTTGTTGTCTTCAGTCCTGAGACTGGTTTGATGCAGCTCTCCATGCTACTCTATCCTGTGCAAGTTCCTTCAACTCCCAGTACTTACTGCAACCTATATCCTTCTGAATCTGCTTAGGGTATTCATCTCTTGGTCTCCCTCTACGATTTTTACCCTCCACACTGCCCTCCAATGCTAAATTTGTGATCCCTTGATGCCTCAGAACATGTCCTACCAACCGGTCCCTTCTTCTTGTCAAATTGTGCCACAAACTCCTCTTCTCCCCAATTCTATTCAATACCTCCTCGTTAGTTATGTGATCTACCCATCTACACTTCAGCATTCTTCTGTAGCACCACATTTCGAAAGCTTCTATTCTCTTCTTGTCCAAACTATTTATCGTCAGTTACAAATACTTTCAGAAACGACTTCCTGACATTTAAATCTATACTCGATGTTAACAAATTTCTCTTCTTCAGAAATGCTTTCCTTGCCATTGCCAGTCTACATTTTATATCCTCTCTACTTCGACCATCATCAGTTATTTTGCTCCCCAAATAGCAAAACTCCTTTACTACTTTAGCGTCTCATTTCCTAATCTAATTCCCTCAGCATCCCCCGACTTAATTCGACTACATTCCATTATCCTCATTTTGCTTTTGTTGATGTTCATCTTATATCCTCCTTTCAAGACACTGTCCATTCCGTTCAACTGCTCTTCCAAGTCCTTTGCTGTCTCTGACAGAATTACAATGTCATCAGCGAACCTCAAAGTTTTTATTTCTTCTCCGTGGATTTTAATACCTACTCCAAATTTTTCTTTTGTTTCCTTTACTGCTTGCTCAATATACAGATTGAATAACATTGGGGAGAGGCTACAACACTGTCTCACTCCCTTCCCAACCACTGCTTCCCTTTCATGCCCATCGACTCTTATAACTTCCATCTGGTTTCTGTACAAATTGTAAACAGTCTTTCGCTCCCTGTATTTTACCCCTGCTACCTTCAGAATTTGAAAGAGATTATTCCAGTCAACATTGTCAAAAGCTTTCTCTTTTAAGATAAGGCGCAAGGTCAGTATTGCCTCATGTGTTCCAACATTTCTACGGAATCCAAACTGATCTTCCCTGAGGTCGGCTTCTACCAGTTTTTCCACTCATCTGTAAAGAATTTGTGTTAGTTTTTTGCAACCGTGACTTATTAAACAGATGGTTCAGTAATTTTCACATCTGTCAACATCTGCTTTCTTTGGAATTGGAATTATTATATTCTTCTTGAAGTCTGAGGGTATTTCGCCTGTCTCATACATCTTGCTCACTAGGTGGTAGAGTTTTGTCAGCACTGGCTCTCCCAAGGCTATCAGTAGTTCTAATGGAATGTTGTCTACTCCCGGGGCCTTGTTTCGACTTAGGTCTTTCAGTGGTCTGTCTTCATGCAGTATCATATCTCCCATTTCATCTTCATCTACATCCTCTTCCATTTCTATATACTCCTTCCACCTTTCTGCTTTCCCTAATTTGCTTAGAACTGGGTTTCCATCTGAGCTCTTGATATTCATACAAGTGGTTCTCTTCTCTCCAAAGGTTTCTTTAATTTTCCTGTAGGCAGTATCTATCTTTCCCCTAGTGAGATATGCCTCTACATCCTTACATTTGTCCTCCAGCCATCCCTGCTTAGCCATTCTGCACTTCCTGTCAATCTCATTTTTGAGACATTTGTATTCCTTTTTGCGTGCTTCATTTACTGCATTTTTGTATTTTCTCCTTTCATCAGTTAAATTCAATATTTCTTCTGTTACCCAAGGATTTCTACTAGCCCTAGTCTTTTTACCTATTTGATCCTCTGCTGCCTTCACTATTTCATCCCTTAATGCTACCCATTCTTCTTCTACTGTATTTCTTTCCCCCATTCCTGTCAATCGTACCCTAATGCTGTCCCTGAAACTCTGTACAACCTCTGGTTCTGTCAGTTTATCCAGGTCCCATCTCCTTACATTCCCACCTTTTTGCAGTTTCTTCAGTTTTAATCTACAGTTCATAACCAACAGATTGTGGTCAGAATCCACATCTGCCCCTGGAAATGTCTTACAATTTAAAACCTGGTTCCTAAATGTCTGTCTTACCATTATATAATCTATCTGATACCTTCTAGTATCTCCAGGATTCTTCCATGTATACAACCTTCTTTCATGATTCTTGAACCAATTCTTGGATTGATAGGGGAGATATAGAAGATTCAATTATAAGAAGTGCGTTTTGTCAGGGGATTGTGTAGTGAATAGTGGCAGAATAGAGGGGCAGGCAAAATAATGCAATGGAATGGAAACTGATTAGTAATTGCTGACTAAATAATTAAAAAAATGGAAAGAACAATTGAAGGAAATTGGAAGGTACACATATCCTGGGTGGAGTTTAACTGGCACTAATATCAACAAACCTTCAATGTCAATACAATTTAGATCGACATTCATTATTTAAAGTGATGTACTTCTCCTCAACAGTTCCAATGTTAATAAAGCTGATTATGAAAATGCTTTTAGCGGACTGCCTCCTCTGCTGCTCATGCAAATTCCTCTTGTCTGCTTCAATCTTCTTAATGCTTGCAGGATTCTCAGAGTGGGCAAAATGATGAACAGCCGGGGTTTTTGAATGTATATTTTTGAACAATACTGGCACAGCTGAGTTCATCACACATCAAATAGGTGAAGATACAGAAATTAATCAATTGAAGAGTGTATCTCTGCTCTTGTTTCTATAAAAAACATTATCTTTTCCATAAAATAACTTATTACTTTGCCGTTGGCTTTCCCTCCCCCCCCACTGTGTACTGACGTTGTATGGAGGTCCATAGTGTCTGAGCTTATTTCCCTTTTTGAGGGTTCATAACCCTGGCCAGTAGGGGCATAGCCTTTATTTCTGGGCATTGGAGTTATCCCGTATGGTTATAATTTATATGGGCGTGTCAGCTTCCTTTAACACATACATACATGTTTTCTTTCATAACAAAGTGCTTGCTGTAACCGCATAGTCCCATTGCTGTCAGTCAATATCTGCACAGCGTTTAGCTTGCAGAAGCTTGCATTCGCAGCTCGACGCCCGTTACCACCCCAGCTTGCTCTCACATGTTTAATACAAAGTTAGAATGTCCATGTTGTGCATTCACAGTAGCTTTCACTGCACAACTTGTGTTCAGCCAATGCCACCTAAATGACGTGATTTAGGTGGTGTTGGTTCAGTGGCGTGATCTTCGATGTGGTAACAAGTGGTTTCCATATCAGCATCCCAAGGAATTTATTTCACTTCATCACTCTCACTTATTCAGTGGGGACACCAGCCATACATCCACTGACAAGGTAACTTTCTTGCCGCTTTCATGACACTTCCGAGCACAGAAAATTCATGTTTTTACGACGTTGTCGAGCACAGAAAATTCATGTTTTTACGACATGTTCGAGCACAGAAAATTCATGTTACACGAAGTATTGTCATCTTTAGTTTATTGGGTGCAGCCAAGTTTCATATGTTTTTGCGCTTTGTTTTTGAGCGTCTTTCATACAGTTGCATTACATAAAGTTCCTGCAGTGTCCTTTCCAAATACTACACACACAGCATTAAAAAAATAATAATAATAATATTTCAATTACAAAAATAAACTTATCCTATTCATTTGCTAACATGCCATTATCGTCGCTTATACACATTATTGTTTGCTTGTTGTTTTGTTTTAGTACATTTTATTAAATTATAACTAACACATCACTACCTGTTTTACTCTTGTTTGGTTTTACATTCTTTACATAACATTCATACAATAATAGATTCCGCTTTCCTTTATGCCATAAATTGATGTACATTTCATTTGTACTCACAGTAACTTGTAGTTGGAGCATATTTATCTATTGCAAAGAATTAATGAAGTAAACAAGAGTCATTACAATAGACACTACGCGCTGTTCAAGTAACTACATTTGGCCTCGCCTCTCTAACATTCTCCAGGAAGCATCTATACACTACAGGGTTGGGCAAATTCCAAGGAAAGGCATTTATGTGCTCAGTTACGTCTCGTTACTAGACTTAACAGTGATCTCAAGAACAAAATGGTTTGTTGTTTATAAACACAATGCAAATCTGACGATACCAATCATATCAAGTACTTATTCAGTGTTTAAAGTGCAGCTCAATATTTACTTGTTATGTTCATTGTATAAAGGATAACCATTTCATATGCTGAGGTGTTCAGAGTTGTATCATCAATACAACATGTTATGTGCAATGAGCGTAAAACATTGTTTACATAAGTAACAAACATGCAAAAAAAGTTCAATGTAAATCAGGCGTGTCACGCTTTCATGGTTAGTTGACGTTCACCATAGTTTGGTTTTGACCCCTTGATTACTTGGTAGGGCTCAAAATTAGTTCAGCATCATGTATGTGACGTACTGCAACTCTTTTCTTCTTCACATACTTTCACACTTTCACATTCATATGTATCATAAATTTATAACTAAATTTTTCTTGCGGTGCAGTCCTTCTTATTTTTATATGGTACCTAACACTCTACAAGCATTTATCTTTCTTCATTTTAGGACAATATTACAACCAAACCCTCCAATTCCATAATGACTATAAATGTTCAGCTTCAGATAAAGCGTGGCTGGCAAAGCTAATTACTTTTGGGATGAGACTTCTCTGTTGTTCTACCATTTAACAAAGGCATGCATCCCAGACCGTGACAAGGTGTGTTGGTGTATAAACAAAAATTCATGTCTGGTTGAGATAAAATTTTAGCATTTAATAAGGCCTGCTTAATGTCCTCGAAATCGGTCTGACATTGCTTGTCCCATAAACAAGGTCTGTCTTTCTGGAGAAGATTGAATAAAGCAACACTGTTCATAAGTTGGTTAGGAATGAATTTCCTGAAAAATGGCACTTGCTTACGTATGCCTTTAATTGTCTCTTGTTTTGAGGAACAGGGCAGCTCCTAACGGCATCAAGTTTTTTAGGATCTGGCAGTATGCCTTCCAAAGAGACTAAGTGTCCTAAATTTTTACCTTTTCTTGTCCGAAATTAGATTTCTTGAGATTTACTTTTACTCCATATTTGGAAAAGCGGCTCAATACTTGTTCAATTAATCTTAAATGTTCTACCCAAGTGGGTGTAGTGACTAAAATGTCATACACATATACTGTTACCTTACTAAAAAGTTCGGGCCCTTGCACTCTGTCCAGTGCAAAGATAAATATACCTGCACTTACGTTCAATCCAAATGGTAATACTTGAAATTCGAAGCTCCTGCCCCAACATATGATGGTGGTGTACTTCCAACTTTCTTCATGCAGCTTTATTTGCCAATGTGAAGACCAGAGGTCAAGTGTAGTAAGAAAGTTAGCATTATGGAATTTCGTAAGCTGTTCCTCTAAATTGTCTGGATGTGTTCGGACTGGCACAGTAATCTTATTAATGTTACATGTGCAAGGACCAAGGGCACCTTGTCATCTGACTTATTCGTGGCCAAAATAGGACTACAGGAAGGGGAAAAATGATGGTTGTGTTATGCCCCATTCAAGCATCCCGTTAATATCTTTTCTTACTGCTTCCCTCTTTGTCCATGCTAGAGGGTATGAGGTAGAACTAAAAGTTTCATGAGGATATACTTCCATTTTGTACACAAAATCTTTAGTAATACCTGTTTTTTCTTCTTCTTCAAATACATGTATATAAGCAAGTATCAGCTCCCTAAGTTCTGCTTGTTGTTCTTGAGACAAGCACTTTGATTCACTTACCTTTGTGCTTATTGTGTTGACATTTACTTCATCTGCTGCCAACTGTTCATTATTGTATGTGTCAATAAATATAACTATAGGATTTACCAATTGATCTTGAAAGTCGTGAGTAACTTCAGTCTTATGTCTATTAGTACTTCCCCTGATTAGGTCTATTAAAAATAATTGGTTATTTACAGTGAAATGACATTGGCTTTTTCCTATATTGATGTGTACTTAATATGTCCTAAATGTATCTATACCAATTAAACAATCAACTATTAAATTCTCTGCTATGAAAAATTACATCATACAGAAAACTGTTCTAATTGTATGGGATTAAGGCTTGTATCTTGTTGTATCTTGATTCCTTTTGATTTCTGACCAGTGGCAGTTTATACCTTGCAATTTTGCCATCTGCACCATTTTTTTCCCACAGATCTTCTCTTTCTACACTAGCATTTAGCCCGTCTCTAATTATATTCTCTTGATTATTTTTTTTTTTTATTTTCTACTTTTTCTCCCTTTGATACACCCCCCCCCCCCCTCAATTATTTCTTTCTTCATAAACTATAACCTGTTACTTACTCCTGTTTCATCTTACCAAAAGTCATCTCTGCAAGATGTAATACAGAACAATAGGAGAAATGATCAGTTATCACAAGGAAAATATTTTGGAAACTTAGGTATCAATCTTTTAAAGGATGGTAATTATTGTTTAGATGTTTCAAATGCTATGAAGCAGTGCCATCTCCAGCCTTCTCCAATCTGAAGAATTAAAAAGTGAGTTCCTACTGAACTCAACTATGTCACAAGCTGCTTCACAAGATTATATCTGACTCTTCTTCAGCATAACTTTTACATCAATGGTGATGCAGTGTGCTAATATGCATAAGAGTGTCTATCTTTTCAGTAAATGTGTTAACACCACATGAAATACAGAAATAGCACAAGAAACATCGCTCAGAAAAACATAATTTACATAAATCACTGCAAGAAGCATTGCCTTGCTTGATGGAAAAGTGTTCCTGTATGGCAGCTGTAGTTTTCTTCTGCGAAAGCTTACTTCCTTCTTGACAAGGATTGTCCGCACTCCAATTTAATGTGATACTATATCTTTTGTGGATTTGGAGACTGACCTGAATGTAACCTCTGTTCAGCTTGGGGAATGGTTTGTGTGTACGACTGCTGATATTCTATGTAAATCTGCATTGCTTCTATGATCCACAAGAGTTTAACAGTTCTATGACAACAAGGAAGTATGTGACTCTATCGTCACAATAACTAATACCTTCAATGAATACAAAAAAGGAATTATTATTGCCTACAAACAACAAGTTGCATTCCAAAAACACTTCACTCACCCCAGGGAAGCTTCCCACACAAGGAAATTGCGAAGTCTGTGCAGCAGAAATATACATCCTTGACGATTTAAGCTTAGTCCAGCCAGTAGCTGCATAGCTCCTGCACGAAGAACTGGATCTCTACTTGTCCATAAAGAGGCAAGCCACAAGAAATCTTCCTCCCCCATAGCAGATGTCAACATCTCACGCCAATCCTGAACAAAAATTATTGTGTTAATAGCATATATTCAAACATAAATACTGTAGTGAATACTGAAATTTGGCTAACAATCTATGAAAAGCGAGGCAAGAAAATCATAAAGCCATTCGGTAAGCACAACAGTCTTCAAATAGTCACTAATTAAATTTATAGGAGATATAGGAATGCCATGAACCAGTATTGTATACAGCTGTATAAAAATTTATCATACAATACATCACAGTAAAATTTCTTCTGATGTTCCGCAAGACACAAATGGAAGTGTAACTTTGATAAACACTGCTCATAAACCAATAAGTAATGGTGTATTATTCATTTTTTAAATTAAAATTGCATCTTTTCAAAGAGCATTACAACAAATTTCCTATCTGTAGAACAAGCAGCACAGTTATAAAACTTCTGGATGGCACAAAGTGGTCCCAGAAAGATATTTGAAACATAATTGCGAAAACACTTGTTACGTGTGCAACTGTGACCAGTCAAACAGTAACATACTACAAATTTTCATCAGTTAAGGAATGAATAATTTATGAAAATAATGCAGTTGCTGTAAATCTGTACTTACTTAGAGTGCTGCAAAGTACTGACACTATCCAAATTACATTTTTTTACCAAAGCTAAACTACCGTATAACCGGTTGTGATCTGAGATCAGGGGCAGAACCAATGAAAATATGATAACCTGTTGGTCCTGACAGAAACACTACAAAAAATCTCCCATTCATTATGCTGGAGGTTTACTTTATCTTTATTTCAGAGTCAGGAATTTTTTGGATACCCTAAACCTTACATGAAACAGGAATAGGGAGTCTAAACATCTATGCAGCGTAATTTATAAATTCCAAATATTTACACAGTTGGTTCCTCATTTCTAATGATGAAGTTTCGTTTTCAACATATGTGGCAGTATCATTAACCACACCTTTAAATGCTTATCAACTGATTAAAATGAAAATAAAAATAGGAACTCCTAGTGCCACAACTTGACTAGAAGAAGGGATTGGTTAGTAGGACATGTTCTGAGACCTCAAGGGATCACCAATTTAGTATTGGAGGGCAGCGTGAAGGGTAAAAATCATAGAGGGACACCAAGAGATGAATACACTAAACAGATACAGAAGGATGTAGGTTGCAGTAGGTACTGGGAGATGAAGAAGCTTGCACAGGATAGAGTAGCATGGAGAGCTGCATCAAACCAGTCTCAGGACTGAAGACCACAACAACAACAACAACAACAACAACAACAGTGCCACAAGAATTTTGTGATGGCAGCATTTCTCAGCTTTGGATGAAAACATTTTTATAGAGCACTGAAGGAGTTAGAATTACATCATGATATTTTATGATCATTACCTTCAATTAACGGACTGTCTGCACACAAAACCAACAGGAAGTTTATTTACATAAAATGCAAGCCTCAGGTCATGGCTAATGAGCAGCTTTAGTAAGTCAATACCAATCATGAATAAAAGCTGTGGTGCCCAGAACACACGCTAATAATGTGTGAAGTAAGTGAGATTGCTAACAGAAGATATTCTATCACATTCCATATTACTTTCATACTTCACAACAGGATTTTGACCCTCCAGATGGCTGCTGAGCTGGTCAGTGTGGGTGTGGTTTTTAAGCAGCTTCACACACTTACAGAGCCTATATAGAGAGACAGAATGGCCATTGGTGAAATCACATGTGATTGATTGAACAGCTGTACCACTGCCCCCCCTTTTTTTGCCACATGTTTTTCATGAGCCATATGTCCACAGTGCTTCCTGGAGTTGGAAACTTTTAGAAAACTGTTTCAGTCTATAGCATGCTACATCCACAATTTTTTTGTGTCGGGAAGAAAAGAATAAACTTAAAAAATTTCTGAGCACTAGTACATACAAAATATCTGCCCGTCTGGTCTAATGTTGTGTTTAGCTCAGTAAGTAGTATTCAGTATCCTAAATTGTGCCATCAGCAATTTGATTCTTGCTGTCACCAAATTATTTTTTTTTACTTTTACCTGAATTGGATTTATTGAGCCGAAATGTCAATCAACAAACCCTACAAAATAATTTTTTTATGTTTAGTTACTAATCTCATGAAAGTGTGTGTCCACAATAAGAGCAGCTTGCTTTTCAAAAATCAGTGACTGTGAAATTGTTTTATCATGGTTCTGCGTTACCAACCAATGAGCAGTCCTCGCTGGCACTTGCTGCAGATTATATGCAACATATGCAGATTACAAAAGAAAAAGGTACTAGAGGAAGAAAAACAAGACCAAATTAAAAAGTCAATAGAATGATGAAAACCATTTGGGCAAGTATTAGAAATAAAAAAATTTCATTTAAACCAATTACTGAATAAAACAATAACCAAAGTTTTTGATTAACTTTAGAAATAAAAAAATTTCCCTACATTAGATAGATTCTAACGCACGACTTTCAACACATCAGGCTTGTACACTAACCACTGTGCCATGCCACAACACTGGGTTACGCAGTTATAACTGGGGTGACCTAGTAGCAATGATGAATTGCAGCCTTCAAAAATTTGGCATCTTGCAATGTCACTTGAAGCTTATCTACTGCAATTCCATCTCTGTGACTGTGATATCTGTATACAGGGTTTTACAACAAGGTACGGCCAAACTTTCAGGAAACATTCCTCACACACAAAGAAAGAAAATATGTTATGTGGACATGTGTCTGGAAACGCTTACTTTCCATGTTAGAGCTCATTTTATTACTTCTCTTCAAATCACATTAATCATGGAATGGAAACACACAACAACAGAACGCACCAGCGTGACTTCAAACACTTTGTTACAGGAAATGTTCAAAATGTCCTCCATTAGTGAGGATACATGCATCCACCCTCCGTCGCATGGATTCCCTGATGCGCTGATGCAGCCCTGGAGAATGACGTATTGTATCACAGCCGTCCACAATACGAGCACGAAGAGTCTCTACATTTGGTACCGGGGTTGTGTAGACAAGAGCTTTCAAATGCCCCCATAAATGAAAGTCAAGAGGGTCAGGAGAGCGTGGAGGCCATGGAATTGGTCCGCCTCTACCAATCCATCGGTCACCGAATCTGTTGTTGAGAAACGTACGAACACTTCGACTGAAATGTGCAGGAGCTCCATCGTGCATGAACCACATGTTGTGTCGTACTTTTAAAGGCACATGTTCTAGCAGCACAGGTAGAGTATCCAGTATGAAATCATCATAACGTGCTCCATTGAGCGTAGGTGGAAGAAACTAAAATGAGCTCTAACATGGAAATTAAGCATTTCCGGACACATGTCCACATAACACCTTTTCTTTATTTGTGTGTGAGGAATGTTTCCTGAAAGTTTGGGAGTACCTTTTTGTAACACCCTGTATGTGACACTAAATCGTCGCGGTTTTTGGTTATCATGTGTGATGAAATATGAAATAAAAGTGCCACACCGATGATTTGGGATCCAAGACATCAAGAAAAAAAGTCGGATAAGGAACTGCAAGTGAAATGACTACATGTTGTGGCAGAATGGCAATGGTGAGTGGTTCGGGCGTCATGTTGAGTGCTCTGGTTGGAGGAAATCAACTTCAATGCATGAGGTGTCAACTATCAAGTAATTTTAATTGGACTACAGTGCTCTCCCTGTCCTTCAGGCAGACTGCACACATTTGGTATTTAGAAGGATTTGGCTTCAGCTGGTTCATCATCCAGCAGGTGGACAGCAAGCCTAGGGCTTTTGACAGCTTTTGCTCAATGCTTTCAAAGGATTTTCCCTGAGATTTGAAGGCATGATCATCTGCACAAAAGTTTTTTTTTTCTCTTTGGGGGGGGGGGGGGGGGGGGGCACTGGTCATTAGTATAGATGTGAAACAGATTGGTGCCAACACACTTTCTCCTCCAACTGCTCCTTTGACCCTGGAAGTACAAAGTTCTGGTGAAAGTTGCTGATGGCCTGGGTGAAAACATATTTTTCTGTGATGTTGTAATGCTTCCTAAGCAGAAGGCAATGGTTAATGGAGTCGTAGGCTGCTGAGAGGTTTACAAACACTGGCCCTGTAATCTTCTGCCTTTCCAACCCATCTTTTATGTGCTGAGTCAGCTTCAGTATTTTGTAGGTGCAGTTTTTTCCTTCTCTAAAAGTGGTTTGTTATGGGATCAAGAATGGATCAATCTTCACCAGCCTCTGTTAGGTGTACTCTCCCCAGCACTCTGTGAAGAAGGCACAGCACAGACATCAGCTCTGTAGTTCTCTGGGTCATTCTTATCCTTACACGGTTTCAGGATGGCTGTGATCCTAGCTGTCCTCCAAATTTTTAGTATTCTGCATATGTTCATCATTTGCAGGAGACGTATCTTAGTTGCAAAGCCGAAGCTCTGTAACTGATCTACTCCTAGGTCATTGATGCCAACTGCTTTACACTTCTTACATCTGCCCAAGGCAATTTCAAGTTCATTTGCAGTGAAAGGATGACACAACTCACTTATTTCATGGATTTGCTGCCTGATGATGGTTTTTGTTATAACTTCAAGTTGAACAAATATGTTTCAAGAAAGAAGCAATACATGAAAGTCACAGATCAAATAAACAGAGTACGACGTGTGTACACTTCAACAGTCAAATCATAACTGAGTCCGAGTCTAGCGGCCGCTGGCCACTTAGGTGGCGCTGCTGCTGCATGGCTGGCAGACAGTGCCGCATGTAGAAGACGCGCGTAACTGTGTGACGGCACTTTGAAAGATCGGCGAGTCACAACACTTCCCCCCCCCCCACCCCTTTGAAGTTTTTGCACAGGTCTTGATGGAGGTGGCCTGTAGATTGTTAACGTCCATAGGTGTTGTTTGACTGGCCGTAAAGTCTCGAGGAGGAGGCTTTCCATACAGACCTAAGTGTCCCCGATGATAACGGGTCGAGATGACAGGAGACATGGGGAACGAATATGCTGGGGCCCCATGCACCAATCTGCCCATTGCAGCAAGACCGGTTGTTATAACAGGAGACATGGGCGATGTGTCTGCATCCATAGGAGAAGGAGGCGAGTAGAGCTGCTCCGACAGATGATGGTCATCCGGTTCCTGCATGGGCACGTCTTCTGGTGGCATAAGTTCTTGTGCTGGCATTGATATGATGGTGAGAGGACTGCAATGTGAGTAATGAGAGATTCCAGTATCCCGAGTGTCAGGTAGAGCCGAAGGTGGTGTAGCGGCATCTGGAACAGGCGTTGCCGGCACACGAGGCCGAAGCTGGTCCGAATGACGCACTGCAACACCCATGTCTGTCTGAATTTCATACAGGCGTTGGCCACGGTGTCGTAAGATGCGGCCAGGACTCCATTTTGGCCGCCTGCCATATCCCCGTACCCATAAAAGGTCGTCGGCGGTGAACCGGCCAAGCGAAGGCACCCGCGGTCGTGAGGTGGAAGGCCGCAGAAGATGAAGTAGCATGTGGAGCTGTCGGCCATGTAAGAGCTCAGCTGGGCTGTGGTCGCACATGGGGGTGAAACGGTAAGAAGCCAAAAATTGGAGAAGCGCATTATCAGCAGCAGAAGAAGTCAGGAGTTTCCTCATCTGAGCCTTAAATGTGCGGACCAGTCGTTCAGCCTCACCATTTGACTGTGGATGGAACGGAGGGGCCGTGACATGCATGACGCCGTGACGGGTACAAAACTCCGCAAAATCGGAAGAGGCAAATTGCGGACCATTATCAGTAACAAGAGTAGAGGGAAGGCCTTCCAAAGAGAAAATGCGAGCTAGAGCATTGGTGGTTGCCGCAGTGGTAGGCGACGTGCAACGGACAATGAAAAGAAAATTAGAGTAGGCGTCAATAATGAGAAGCCAATAAGTACCTAAAAAAGGTCCCGTGAAGTCAGCACGAATATGCTCCCAGGGCTTCTCAGGTGACAGCCACGGTGACAAAGATGACTTCGGGGCGGCGGCCTGTGACGCACAAGGGCCACAGGCAGCAACCATGTGTGCGATTTCAGAGTCGATGCCGGGCCAGTACACACGATGGCACACCAGAGATTTTGTGCAAGAGACACCCCAGTGCCCTTGGTGAAGGAGCCACAAGACCGAAGCATGCAAAGACACAGGTACCACAACAGGTAGTGAAACATTTTCGGTGGAAAGGAGGATAACACCATCCCTAGCTGTGAGGCGGTAACGCAAAGCATAGTAGTGCCGCAACAGATCAGAAGTCTTAGCGGACGGGCGATCTGGCCAACCCTTCTGAATACAGCGTAAAACTCGGGAGAGGGTAGCGTCAGAACCCGTAGCAGCTGGCAGCCGGTCCCGGTGATGGGGAACCTGTCCACAACCCGCTGCTCGGCAACATCCAGGTGGAAACACAAAAGTTCGACCCTATCGAATGCCAGATCAGGACCCATGGGAAGGCATTCGCATGTTGAGTCGTCAGCTGGAAATGAATCTCATAATTGAAACAAGACAAGTAAAGAGCCCAATGCTGGAGGCGGTGTGCAGCCTTGTCGGGAAGTGACGTTGATCGATGAAACAAGGAAACAAGTGGTTTGTGATCCGTAACAAGATGAAATTTGGATCCATAGAGGAAAACACCCAACTTATGAAGAGCACAAATAATGGCCAAAGCTTCTTTTTCAATTTGAGAATACTTTTGTTGGGCATCCGTGAGCGTTTTGGAGGCATAAGCAATGGGTTGTTCAGAACCGTCAGAAAAACGGTGCGCAAGGACTGCACCGACCCCGTATTGGGAGGCGTCCATGGCAAGAACAAGATGTTGGCCAGGTCGATAAGTAGCCAGGCACGGGGCCTGTTTCAGCATAGTCTTCAATTTCTGGAAAGGCGCATTGCATGACGCTCAATTGGATTCCTTGTCGACGACATTTTCGTTCCTTTTTTCTCCTGGGTTAGGCCGTGCAAACGACTTTGAAGCTCATATCACGCTCAAACCCACTGCTTGGCCTCAGTTTTTTCTAGCTCGGCCCATTCCTGTGGCCCTTCGTGATCAGGTCAAAGGAGAGCTGGATTGTCTCACTGCTTCAGGGGTCTTGCTTCCTGTCACTTCCAGTGAGTGGTCCACTTGAGCATAAGGAATAGCATCAGAGACGATATTGAAGGAGTCATCTATGGAGAACCCAAAAATGCGAAAGGCATCGAAACCAAAAAGATTCTCCACGTTACTATGGTCGACCACAAATATGGGAACAGTGCGAACAACAGATTTGTAAGATACCGCAGCATTAAATTGTCCCAAGAGAGAAATCTTCTGTTTATTGTAAGTCCGTAATTGCCTAGTGACAGGTGACAGAACCCAACTGAAGATACGTCTGAGAATTGATGATAGTGGCAGCAGAACCAGTATCCACCTGCATGCAAACATCTTGACCAAGTATTTGGACAGTGAGGAATAACTTCCCTGAAAGGGAAGAAGTACAATTGACAGAGAACACAGAATAAGAATCAGCGTCATGTTCATGAACATCATGTATGCGGTCGGATTTGCAAACGGATGACACATGACCCCTTTTTTTTGCATTTGTGACACACGGCCCAACGTTGTGGACAATCTTCTCGTGAATGTTTCGTAAAACACCGCAGACATGAAGGAAGTTGCTGTGGGTTTTGCTGCAGTTTCGTAGAGGTTTGTTTACGGTAAGGCCAAGGCTGCGCTTTGGAGCATACTGCGTCCACGTCGGCTGGTGGGGACACGCCACACGCTTCGTCAACATCGCACAGAGGTTGTATTTCCCCGACGTCGCCCCATGCCTCTATTTGCGCTCCAGCGGTGCGAGAAATTTCAAAAGACTGAGCAATGGATAGGATTTCATCTGGAGTCAGATTTGCCAAATGAAGGGCACGTTGCCTAACTTCTTTGTCGGGCGCCGATCGGATAATAGCATCCCACACCATGGAATCGGCGTAGGATTCTTTGTGAACTTCAGGAACAAATTGCCACTTTCTAATGAGGCCGTGAAGTTCAGCAGCCCAAGCACAATAGGATTGATTCGGTTGTTTTTGACAACGATAAAAGGCAACACGAGAGGCTACCACTTTGCTTTTGAAAATAGACGGACAGAAGTGAGCACATTTCAGCAAAGGACAAAGATGCAGAATCTTTCAAAGGATCCAATTGCGACAACAACCGATACATTTGAGGTGAAATCCATGAAAGGAACAGAGACTTACATGTTTGTTCGTCCGCAACATGAAATGCCAAGAAGTGCTGTCGAAGACGTTTTTCGTAATCAGACCAGTCTTCCGCCGTCTCGTTGTAAGGAGGTAGAGACAACGACGAGAGACACCCCGCATTTGATGCCGCGACGAAATCACAAATCGCATTTGTGAGAAGTGTTTGCTGTTCTATGAGACCTTGCAATAGTTGCTCTGAAGTAGTCATGGAAACATGTGGGTCAATGATGGAAAAGAAAAATCCCATCCTCGTCGCCAATTGTTATAACTTCAAGTTGAACAAATATATTTCAAGGAAGAAGCAATACATGGAAGTCACAGATCAAGTAAGCAGAGTACGACGTGTGTACACTTTAACAGTCAAATCATAACTGAGTCTGAGTCTAGCGGCCGCTGGCTGGCTGGCCGCTTAGGTGGCTCTGCTGGTGCATGGCTGGCAGACAGCGCCACATGTAGAGGACGCGCGTAACTGCGCGGTGGAACTTTGAAAGATCGGCGAGTCACAACAGTTTTCATTCTTATTTTTGTGGTTGTAGTTGGCTTTCCATTTAACAGTAAGTGATGATGTATTTGGTTGGTCTTCATGTTAGATAAGAGTTCATTTGGGAAGGGTAATTGCTGAGTCATCTTAGCAACCTCCACGCTTCTTGGCTGCTCCTGCTCGGGTCCAGCTCTGTTATCATTTTCATCCACTGCTCCTTTCTAGCATGGGAGATGGAGGTAAGGATTTTTTTTTTTTTGGACTTATTGATGTCAACCAACATCCATGCCCAGAATAACTCTTGAGCCAAGCTCCTTTGTGGCCACTGCTACTCAAAGATTGACTTTGTAGATGCATATTTGCAGTTTCCCTTGGACAAACAGTCTCAAA
This sequence comes from Schistocerca piceifrons, assembly GCF_021461385.2. Taxonomy (NCBI): domain Eukaryota; kingdom Metazoa; phylum Arthropoda; class Insecta; order Orthoptera; family Acrididae; genus Schistocerca; species Schistocerca piceifrons. Next base: position 453,435,854 of record NC_060138.1, on the reverse strand, counting down.
AATTAGCTGTGGCTAATACACCATTCAGTTTCTACCAGTTTCAGTTCCTGCTTTCAGAAATTGCTAATGCAGAAACACTGTTCCACCAATGTTTAGAAGAACTGATGAGAGACATACCATCACACATAAACTATGTGGGTGACACCGTCATCATAGGAGCTAATCTACAGAAACACATATCAAAGCCACACATCTGGTTATAGAAACTGCAGGCAGCCAGGCAACACTACAACTTGTGCAAAAGATATTCTTTCAGGTAGAAGCTGAATATTGAAACCATATACTAAACAAAAACATCATATTTCTTACTGTGCATCATTTAGAAGTCACTGACAAGCTGCCAATACCCAACAACAAAAAGAAGTTAAAATCTTTCATGCGCAAAATGAACTATAATATTAAGTTTATTCCACATGTAGCTACTACTGCCCATCCTCTCAACCAGCTATGGCAAAAGAGGGTACAGTTCAAGTGGACAATAAATAACCTGTGACAGAGCCTATGAAAAGCTGAAGGAATATCTCAATCTGCCCCATTCCTAGGATCATTTAAACCTGGCCAAGCATTAATATTGACAGCCAATGCATCACCCGATGACATATGGGTAAGCACTGTGTCATGAAAACTGATTGAATATGTTTCAAACATGTCAGCACCTGTCCAAAGAAACTACTTCCAGATATAATTAGAGTAGAGCCAAAGGGTATACGTAATGAAATTCAATACTTATCTCTATGGAGCACAATTCCACTTAACCACTGATCACAAACCCTTGTTATCATTATTTGTCAGACCCTACAGGCTATCAAAGCAGACAGCACAGTACCTGCAATGATGAGCCTTACTCCTCCATATATACAGCTACGAAATTAACCAGTCCACAACTAAACATGCTGACTCCAATGTGTTGTCGTGCCTGCCTGTGGATTCTAATCAAGTGTTTGATAGTAGGGCACAGGTCTGCTTCCATATCAACTTGTCAGCCCAGGATACTGTGCAAAACTTTCCCATAATGGCCACAAACACAGCTACAAGGCAGGGCTCAATGCTTCAGCACGTCCTACACTGGTTTTGTCTACGCTGGCCTCCCACATTACCAGCTTCCACAGCTTCTCCATTGCAGACACTCTTTCGCCTGAAGGTCATCTTTTGGTTGTTGATAAAGTTGTACTACTGGCCACCAATGGCTTTTGTGTTGCCATTCCCCAATTGTTGGGGCCACTTGGGAATCACCCACACAAAGAACATAGCATGCCAAAGTATGTATTGGCCTCAGATTGATGGAGGCATCAAATGTATGTTCTGTGCATGTACCAAGTGCTCTAAACATCAAGTATGCCCACCACCACGACAGCCGTGGAATAGGATACACTTGGACTTTGCAGGATCTGTCCTACACTTGGACTTTGCAGGGTCAGTCCTACATTCAGTGTGTCTGGTAATGGGGAAAGCATCATTCAACTATCATTATGTGGTTGATATGAGGTCCACCATCAAAGGAGCTATCCTCTGGGTGCTGGCAAATATATTAGCAATAGAAGGCTTACTCTGCACCATAGAAATGGGAAACAACCTCAAATTACATTCAAAATTTTCACAGAATTCCACTCCTGGAATCACATAATGCAGGTCACAATGGCGCCTTTTCAATTAGCATCTCACAGCAAGACATTTAGAATGGTGCTTATATTCAAACAACAAATGTCAAGGCAATGAGAGAAATGTGACTTGAGGCAGGGCTAACATTATTTCTTCACATTTTCAGGACAATGCTACTAAACGATTGCAGCCTTGCTGAAGTATTCCATGGTCAACAACCATGCACCCTTCTGCACCTGCTCATGTTGTCCTTATGGTTGGTTGCATGGATGCATTTCTCATTTTTTGGCTATTACATGATGGCCAAGGTGCAGGCCTACACATAGAGTGCCACAACAGGCAGAGTCCAGCAATAATAATCTGGCATCAGGAACACACTTGTATTGTTTACTGTGGGAGACTCACATGCTGCCACATCCATAGGACTTGCTTGCTGCATGAGGCAGCTCCTTCTCCTCAACTGGACACTACCAGGCACCGCCACTACCTGACCTGCTAGCAACCCCACAACCACAACCACAAGGGAAGTGCAGGCCAATGTTCAGGTGCTGGGGGAACCACCCCAGGTCCTTATTCTGAAAGCAGAGACTACCTGCCCACAACCAACCACCAACCCTGCTGCAGCATCAGGCCCTCTGGAACTGCTCCAACATCCATGCAGATTCTGGCCAGGTTGCTAGCAACTTCTGCCCTTCTACAAAGACATAGGTGCCATGCTGGCCATTGCTGAGCATACTAGTTAAAGTGGAGGAGGGATCTTGTATCCAGGTCAGAAGCAGAATACACAATTCTGATGGTGCAAGAAAAAGGATGGTGGTAGATCTCCTAAATTCATATGATCTTATGCAGACAGTGTTTTTTCCAACTAGGGTGCAGGGGAACAGTAGCACAGCCACAGACAATATTTTTATTCATTCTTCATTACTAGATGGGCATTCTGTTAGCAAAAGCGTGAATGGCCTTTCAGACCATGATGCACAAAATTTAACTAAAAGGCTTTTGTACTCAAACAAATGTCATATTTAATTACAAACTATGAAGGAAAGTTAATCCAACAGCAATAGATAGTTTTTTAAACCTTGTCAAGGAATAAGAATGGCAGGGTGTTTATAGTGCCGATAACATCGATGATAAATACAATGCTTTCCTTAACACATTTCTCATACTCTTTGAGAGTTGCTTTCCATTAGAAGATTCTAAATGGAGTACTAGCAGTAATAGGCAGCGTGAGCAGCTGACTAGTGAGATAAGGATATCTTGTAGAACAAAGTGGGAATTATATCAAAATGTTAGAAGTAGCCCCAATCAAGCTACAGTAGCCTATTACAAACAGTATTGTTAGGTGCTTAAAAATGTTATTATGAAGGCAAAGAATATGTGGTATGCAAATAGAATAGCCAATTCCCAGGATAAAATTAAAACCATATGGTCAGTTGTGAAGGAAGTGTCTGGTCAGCAGCACAAGGTCGTCAATATAAAGTCAGTTCACAGTAAAAATATTTCTGTCACTGATAAATCAGATACATATGTACAGTATTCAACAATCATTTTCTGAGCATTGCTGGTGAATTAAATAAAAATTTAGTTTCTACAGGGAATCATATAACTTTCTTGGAAAATGCCTTTCCAAGATTGATGTCTGAAATACTCCTCTGCGATACAGACAAGAGGGAGACTGAGTCAATAATTAAATCACTGAAGACTAAGGACTCTCGTGGTTATGATGGAGTGTCTATCAGAATATTAGTCCTGTTTTCAGCCATATTTGGAATTTTTCCTTTAGGAATGGTCAGTTTCCTGAGTGATTAAAGCACTCAGTAGTAAAGCTAGTTTTGTTTTTTTTAGGCACAAAACAAACTAGGGTCCTACATGCCTTGTCAGAACTGCAGAACACGAAGACAAGAGAGGAGTTAAAAAGAGACAGCTAAGAACAGGGACGTGGAGAAAGGTTCATAAAATACGCCATAAAGAAACGGAGGTTCTGAACTAAAGATTAAATGTCCTTTGCTATCTTGCCACAATGGATAAAAAGTAAAACACGGTTGACAGCCCACGCGTTGTTCACTAAAATGGCCGATAACTCAGACGGCAAACACAAATGAGAACGTAAGTGGTTAAAAGAAGGGCATTCCATCAGGAAATGGTGGACCATCAAAAGTTGAGGGCAATGAGCATAAAGTGGTTAATAAATGGCGATGGCTAAAAAGACAGTGCCCGATACACAACCTAGCTAGAATGACCTCTTCATGGTAAGAGGGCCGAGAGGAAGTCATCTAAGGCACTGGGAGAGGCTTCTTAACCCGAAACTTGTTCCCAAGAAGGGACAAACAGTGCTGATGCTAAAGTGACACCACCTGCTGACAGATGGCAACATAGAGATCATGAGAGGCAATGCAAGAACTAGCAGCCTGAGATACAAGGACTGCAGCCTTGGCAGCAACATCAGCTACCTCATTTCCTGTCAGGCCAACGTGACTAGGAACCCACATACACACTACAGTGGCTCCATCAAGAGTGAGCAAGTGACAGCTTTCCTGGACCTGTTGGACTAAGGGATGGACAGTGTACAGCACACAGTGGCTTTGAAAGGCACTGAGAGTGTTGGAGCAGATGACGCAATTTAAAGGTCTATGTCACTGGATGTTCTTCTTGGCCTGATACACGGTGACAAGCTCTGCTGTAAATACTGAGTAGTTTCTGGAAGCCGATACTAAAAATACATGGGTGTCAATGACGAAGGCACACCTGACACCATGGTCAGACCGAGAACCATCAGTATACACAAAGGTACTTTCGCAAAGTTCCATGCAAAGATCGTGAAACTGAAGGCAATAGAGTGAGACTGGAGTAGTGTCCTTAGGAAGCAAACGAAGACCAGGGCTGCCACACGGGGCCAAGGTGGTGAAGGGTTCACACCCATTGCGAAAGTGGCAGAGAGCATGAAGTTAAGCTGCCAGAGCACCTGCATACAGACACTCAACTGGGCTACTGTAAAAGGTGCCAGTGGCCAAACAGATGCCATGATGTCGGATAGTATTGAGATGGTGTATGACAGACAGATGTGCAGATGCATAAACGAAACACCCATAGTCTAGTTTCGAACAGACAACGGACCCATACAAGTGGAGGAGGGTGGTTTGATCTGCTCCCCAGGCAGTACTACTGAGGACACGTAGGACACTGAGGGACCACATACAGCAGGCTGCCAGGTAAGCCATGTGGCAGAACCGAGAAAGTTTCCTATCAAACGTGAGCCCCAGGAATTTTGTAGTTTCTATGAACAGAAGAGCAAGAGGTCCAAGATGTAAAGGCGGTAGAAGAATCCAATAGCGCCGCGAGAAATTCATGCAAACGGTTTTGTCAGTGGAAAAATGAAAGCCACTGTCAATGAGTAAAGATGATAGAGACATCACTGAAGATGCCGCTCAATGAGACAGGTCTGTGGAGAACTGCATTAGATGGCAAAACCATCAACATAAAGGGAGCCAGAGATGCCCCTCAGGAGACAAGCCATTATAGGGTTGATGGTGGTAACAAAGATGACGACGCTCAGGACGGAACCCTGAGGCACACCGTTTTCCATGGATAAAGGTGTACGACAAGGCAGAACCCACATGTACCTTCAAAATTCGGTGTTTTAAAAATTCTTGAAGGAAACAGTGCATGCAGCCTCGGAAGCCCCACGTGTAGAGCGTACGGAGAATACTATTTTTCCGGCAGGTGTCGTAGGCTTTCTTCAAATAGAAAAACATGGCCACAGTCTGGTATTTCTACAGAAAACTATTCATGATGTGGGTGGACAAGATGGTCAACTGCAGAGCAGCATGCTCGAAATCCACACCATGCAGTGGTTAGTAAATTACGAGACTCAAGCCACCATACCAGCTGGGCATGAATCATATGTTCCATCACCTTGTAAAAACAGCTGGTGAGAGAACTCGGGCGCCCGTCCTTTCTGGGCTTAGGTGTGGGTATGACAGTGGCTTCATGCCAGCATCTGGGAAATGTGCCCTCTGCCCAGATGCGGTTGTACGTGCAAAGGAGAAAGTGCTTGCCTGCAAGATAAAGCTGCTGCAACATCTGAATGTGAACTCTGTCTGGCCCTGGGGTGGAGGACTAGGATGAAGTGAAAGCATGATTGAGCTCCCTCATTGGTGGCATTGTAGCACTCACTATTCTGGGAAGAGAAGGGTATTGCCCAAATCTCCTCCACTCATTTCCGATGGAAGAAAGCAGGGTAACAGTGAGAGGAGCCCAAAATATCTGCAAAATGGCAGCCCACGGTGTTAGAGATAGCAATAGTGTCCACTATGACGTTGTCTGCTACTGTCAGTCCGGAAATTGGGGAATGGACCTAGGTCACAGAGAGCTGTCGGAAGCTGACCCACACGACGGAAGAGGGAGAGTGGAACCGTTAAAAGAACTAGTAAATGAAATCCAGCTAGCTTTTTTGCCATCCTGAAGAATATGATAACACTGTGCATGCAACCGTTTGTAATGAACACAGTTTGCCATTGTAGAATGATGGTTAAAATTGCAGAGATAAAGTCTCCATGTATGAATGGCGTTGCAGCACACCTCAGTCCACCAAGGGAGGGGGAGGTGGCATGCTAAAGAAGTGCGAGGGATGGAACATTCGCAGTAGTAAGGATAAACTTTGTAAGATATTCCATCTGTCATCGCAGCTGGAGAAATGTTGTTCGTCAATGGGCGCCAGGCAGGAGTAAAGCCTCCAGTCAACCTCAGAAAAGTGCTATTTGGGTGCGCAAGTTGACTGAGGAGGTCAGCCAAGAGGGCATGTATCGGACAGGTTCTGGGTGAGCCCCATGCCCAATAAGCTGGAGGAAGTCTGCCCTGGTGCCATCGAATGACGGAGGGATGTAAACGGTACAAAGGGAAAATGTCAAGTGAGGAAGGAAAACGAGGACTGCAACAGCTTGGAGCTGGGTAGTCAGGGAGATGGGTTGACTATGATCATCATCCCGGATGAGCAGCATGACTGCCCCATGAGATGGAATGCCGTCCTTGGGAGAGGGTCAAAGTGGGCCGGGAAGAGCTGCGAGAGCTCAAAGCGGTCATGAGGACACAACTTTGTTTTCTGGAGGCAGAGTACAAGGGGACACTGCAATTCTAAGAGCAACAGTAAGTCCTCTTTGTTGGATCAAAGGCCATGAACGTTCCATTTGAGGAGAGTCTGACGAGGAAAAAATCAAGGGATGTCACCTTGGTGGCTGCCGAGTGGCAGCCTTCGAAGACTCACTGCTCCACGAGGTGAACTGAGGTACTGGCATTCTCCTTCTGTCAGTTTGTGGAGTTCAGGGCAGAAAAATGGTTGTTGGTGCATGCCAACGACACACAGGTCAGCCAGGCAAGGGCATCACTTGGTAACACAGTTGAAGAGGATCTCAGAGTTTGTGAAGGAGAAGACCGGTTCCCTCTGTTTGATTTCCTGGAGCCTTTCTGGTTGGCAGAGGAAGACTCAGATGTTTCTTGATTGGGCGGACGTAGGAAGTCTTCGCGGGAGTACTCCTTTCTGGCCTGCTGGTTGTATAGCAAGTGACTTCTCCCTGTGAGGTGCAAGTTTGGTGGCTTGTTGCACGGCTGGAGAAGACGGGGACGCAACCATGGCACTTGGCGATTTCACAGCTGCAGTGCTAAATTTGAGGTCACATGTCTGTATGGCCATGTTCTTCTTGGAGTGAGATGTAACAAGAACAGTACTGTAGGTGCCAGATGGTAAAATGCAGGGTTTCCGACAGGCAAACAACTTGCAAGCGACTGGCTAAGGCACTTTCTCCTTCACCTGGATCTCCTGGACAGCCCGCTCATTGAGATATCTACATCTACATCCATACTCTGCAAGCCACCTGACGGTGTGTGGCGGAGGGTACCTTGAGTATCTCTATCTGTTCTCCCTTCTATTCCAGTCTCGTATTGTTCGTGGAAAGAGATTGTCGGTATGCCTCTGTGTGGGCTCTAATCTCTCTGATTTGATCCTCATGGTCTCTTTGCGAGATATACGTAGGAGGGAGCAATATACTGCTTGACTCCTTGGTGAAGGTATGTTCTCGAAACTTCAACAAAAGCCCGTACCGAGCTACTGAGCGTCTCTCTTGCAGAGTCTTCCACTGGAGTTTATCTATCACCTCCGTAACGCTTTCGCGATTACTAAATGATCCTGTAACGAAGCGCGCTGCTTTCCATTGGATCTTCTCTATCTAGGACAATATAGGGAGGAGGTGGCATGGTCATCATTGCAGTTGATACAGTGGGGACAAGGAGGCAGACAATTGACCTTGTGAGCATCCCTGCCACAGGTTACACATTTGGCTGGGTGTCGACAGGACTCTTGAGTGTGGTTGTAACAATAACACCAGCAGCAGCATATTGAGTTCGAAATGTATGGTTGTACTGTGACAACTTCATAGCCTGCTTTGATCTTTGACGGAGGCACCATTCTATCGAAAGTTAGAAAAAGAGTGTGTGTGGGCACTTTTTTCATCAGCTGATGGACTGGAAAGACACTCTAATCAGAGATGTAAGTTTGGATTTCTGTCTCAGTCACACCATTGAGCAGCCTAGTGCAAATAACACCACAGGAAGAATTCAGCATTCGATGGGCTTCGGTACGATCAGGACAGCTGTGGAGGAGCTAAGCTACAAGCAGTTGTTGTGCTTGAGAATCTCTAGTCTCTAAAAGCAAAGTGTCATTTCGTAAATGAGAGCAGGCTTTCACACGGCCAGCAATTGCATCAACACCTTTCTGAATAATAAATGGATTTACTATAGCGAAGGGCTGACCACCTTCAGTAAGTGAAACCACTAGGAACCATGGTGCAGCTGGAGGGGGGGGAGGGGTCTTTGAATCGTTAGCCTCATTCCATTTACATTTGGTAGACGCTGACGGTGAAAAAGATAGTGGCTCATTGTGAGAAAATCCCCTATGACTGCCATCGTCTCTGATGGCACGCTCCTTCCAACTGGGGGCTCCCCTCAGAAGTGGCCACACCCGCCTTAGGTGTTTGTTCACACCTCAGGTGACACCTCCCGAACACCTGACAGTGGGAATAATTGGCAATTTAGGAAGGTAGCAGCTCACGCAGTCACCCTCCCTGGGCCTGGCACTTACCAGGAGGTACGTGCGAACCATACATGTCAATCCAGGGCTCGGAATTACATGTTAGCCCGTCACCTGTTGTGTGTGAGACACATGGGCTGGCCTTCAGGAGAGCACAGGGAGGAAGAAGAAAAAGAGGAACCTCAACACAGAAGTGGAGGAAGGATAGGAGAAGGGGAAAAAAGGGGAAAGAAAAGCAGTGGAGAGACTGTTCTGATATCAGCTACTGAATACACAGAACACATTTCCTACAACATCCCATACATGTTCCCCAAGGGAGGGGAAAAGGAATAGCAAGAGGATAGACGTGCAGCATTGAAGGGAAAAGATGCTGCAAAGGCTCTGGCCCCTGGTAGCCAAGCACGAATCCGCCAATGAGCGGCGAGCCCTCTGGGGGGAGTATTGTCAGTGTTGGTTTGCTGTTGAGTCTCATGACAACAACCCTATCATTGAACTGGCCATTCAACAGCCATTCAATGGCGAGGTTATCATTGCTCTATGCACATTAAAAGAAAAAAATGCAGAAAAAATTATGAAAATGTATTGCACAGTGAGGAGGACATCTATAAAATGACACTCATGTACTCACTCCCGCCTCACTTTCGTTGACCACACAATCAGTCCATTTCACACACTTTAAGACAATGGAGAAAGGTTGGCAGGTGCTATACCTGGGATTAAAACAGAAATAAAACAACAGAGGAGCTAAAAGAGAGGTGCAGAGAACTGCGACTGGCTGACCACTTACAATGAACATGGGTGAGACAGTCACCATGTTAACACGTTAAAAACATCTCCCTAAAATTTTCGGAAACATGTTGGACAAATCACACAACGTTGAAACACACTGTCACTAAACTGTTCGCAGTAACTCTCTCTCTCTCTCTCTCTCTCTCTCTCTCTCTCTCTCTCTCTCTCTCTCACTCTCTCTCCCCCCCCCCCCTCCCCCCACCTCACTGCTTTACCTTGCTATTCATAACAAATTCAACTCCAGTAATACCATTTTCTGCTGCTGTTGATATTACCCTATATTTGTCTGACCAGAAATCTTTGTCTTCTTTTCATTTTAGTGCATTGACACCACTACATCTAGATTAAGCCACTGCAGTTCCTTTGTCGGATTTTCTAGTTTCTCTACCACATACAAACTCCTGACATTCCATGCCTGGACGTGTAGAAACTTATCCTTTCATTGGCTACACAATCTTTTTCTCATGGTTACCTCCCCCATGGCAGTCCCCTCCTGGAGATTCAAATGGGGGACTATTCTGGAATCTTTTGCCAACGGACAGATCATCATGACACTTTTTCAATTATAGACCAAATTTGCTGTGGATAAATGTTGTGTGTCTTTAATGCAGTAGTTTCCATTGCCTCCTGCACCCTCATTCCACTGATCATTGCTGACTCTTCCACCTTTATAGGCAGTTTCCCACTCCAAGGACAAGAGAGTGCCCTGAACCTCTGTCTGCTCTGCCGCCCTCTTTGACGATGATTTTGGCAGAATGAGGGTGACTTCTTACGCCAGAAATCTTCGGCTGCCACTGACAATGATTTTTATTCAAAATTTAAGCAGTGGCAAGGTTCAAACCTGGGACCCAAAGGATGCTATGATTACTCATCAAAGATACTACCCTCTAGACCATAAGTTACAGACACAAAATATGGAACTAGTTCCAGACAAAGACCCCAACAACAGAGAGGGCACCACCAAGACAGGTGTGCAGCCAGCATACATAAACACAGAGGTGGCTATGGAAATAGCAGACAACAACATGATGTTGGTTCCCAAACTATCTTAACATGGCTGAGAGGGTGCTGCCAATCTTCATGTGGTCTCTAAAGGTGCAACTTCTGGGCAACACGTGGCATGCGGCACTGACACACATGGCAAGGAGTACTTTAGGTGAAGCTACTGGGTACAGTATGTAGCTAGAAACAATTATGTATGCCACATGTTGCGACATGCAGCCAGGCGCATAGGCCACTATGCAACATAGGTACAATGTTTTGAACAGTGTTACCAGTATCCAAGTGGTGGTGGAAAGGAGTGACAGAAAATTTGTGACATGGAGTGGAATATACAGAAAACAACCTTATTTACTGAGGACTACCATACTTCACTAGAGTTGTGGAACAAGAAATTGCTTCATATAAAGACAGGATGTGAAAGGTGATAAATTAAAACTACTTGGTAACAGGTATGGATGTTCAGTAGCTGAAATAAAAAAGAAAATCGAGAACGTTATCAGGGACATAAAAGGCATACTAAGCCAAGGAGTGGCTCATCTCCTAAAATACAGAAATGTTTTGCTTATAATCTACTGAAATTTTCATTAGATGTTGACATTTCATGGCAAACTTTTTTAACAGATGAAAACTATAAAGAATGTTAATTAAAATTTCTAATTATTTTTAATGGTATAATTTAACTAGTCATGGAACATGAGCTATATCCCCTTTGAGATTACAAATACAAAATTTGAAAAATTCCTTGCAATTTTCACTACTTTTAACAAATAGATCTTTGCTCCATCACATAGCACTCTTTCATTTTCTTGTTTTATAGTCATTTGCAGGGAGAAAATAAGCAGCAGCTGCCTCTGCTTCTGACAACATTGGCAAACAGATGTTGAATAACTTGAAATGCTTTTGTCTCATGCTACAAGCAACGGCAACAAGTAGCAAATGACAACTGCCACCAGATTCTTGGTTGACATTCGACTTGCAATGAAAGTATGAAAATGGATGCCAATAGCTAGCAACAAAATAATAAGTGTAGCATGCCACATGTAGCTTGTTGTTGCATCAGTGGAATCGTACCATAGGACACGACTGCAGCACCATTCGACCTGGCCAGTTCCACTCGTTCAGGACTGTATATGAGGTCTGACATCAACTGCAGCCAATTAGTGTTTGAATCTCACTGTGCGTCATCTGCATAAAGTATTGTATACTGTTGTTGACATCAGTGTGACTTGGAATCTGCTTATAGATTAACCTCCAGACTAATGACTTATTGCTTTGTGTCACACTCTGGCCTGCATTATCTAACGGACTCTGTCTTATCGACAAACTGTCAAGCTTATGATTGAGCGATGTCCATGTATTCTGTTCCAGATCATCAGCAGACTCTGTATGGGACTGTGATGTGTACAGTGGTGAGCATGCAGTAAGTTCTTGTTGAAATAAAGAACTTTGTTTGAGTTCCCGTCAAACGGGGTGATTTCGGATGGCTTTGTTGTTATTTTGATTGTAACTTTTGTATATATTGTTAGATTAAATTGATTGCTATGGAAGTGGTAGGGTATATGTGTAACGAATAAAACATCCCAGAACCAGAAAGTGTATGTGTAGGTATATTTATCTGAGGCAGTTAAATAAAGTGTCTGAAGTCACCCCATGCATTGGGGTGATTTCGGGCACATGTGGTTTTTAAATCTCTGTCCAATGTTACAGCATATAGAGGGTGAATTCGGACAGTTACTGCCTTTTTTTTTTTTTTTAATTCTACATGGAGTTTTGCTATTTGGGGAGCAAAATAACTGATGATGGTTGAAATAGGGAGGATATAAAATGTAGACTGGCAATGGCAAGGAAAGCGTTTCTGAAGAAGAGAAATTTGTTAACATCGAGTATAGATTTAGGTGTCAGGAAGTCGTTTCTGAAAGTATTTGTATGGAGTGTAGCCATGTATGGAAGTGAAACATGCACGATAAATAGTTTTGACAAGAACAGAATAGAAGCTTTCGAAATGTTGTGCTACAGAAGAATGCTGAAGATTAGATGGGTAGATCACATAACTAATGAGGAGGTATTGAATAGGATTGGGGAGGAGAGAAATTTGTGGCACAACTTGACTAGAAGGGATCAGTTGGTAGGACATGTTTTGAGGCATCAAGGGATCACCAATTTAGTACTGGAGGGCAGCGCGGAGGGTAAAAATCATAGAGGGAGACCAAGAGATGAATACACTAAGCAGATTCATAAGGATGTAGGTTGCAGTAGGTACTGGGAGATGAAGAAGCTTGCACAGGATAGAGTAGCATGGAGAGCTGCATCAAACCAGTCTCAGGACTGAAGACCACAACAACAACAACAACAACATGCTTTTTATTTGATTTTGGTGACGTTTTACACATTTTAAGGTAGCCCTTTGTTATGAATAAGTGATATGGAATGATGGTTTCATCACAGTTGATCATGTTGCTAGGTGGCAGATTTTCCAGCTTTGCCTTGATATTGGAGAAAATCATCTTAACAGTCTCTTTGTTCACTTAATATATTCGCTTAAGCGAATGGAAAGATCTTCTGACTTTCGTTTGAGGAATAAATGCACCCATTCTTCTCATGGCAAATTATTACAAAATTTCTTCTCTTTTCGGCCAGATTTATCAAGGTAGCCTTTAACTAAATATCTAATATCCAATTTAGTGAAGGGAAATTCCCAATGTGCAGCCCTCAAGATACCTTGCTTCAACATTTCTTCTTCTTCTTTATTTAGCACTGGCTGTCCTTCCATTTCTTTCGGATGTGCTTCCTGCACTTTATTTTGTATGGTTGATTTAGGTATACCATACAAATCGCACGCTTTTCTGTACGATAATTTACCACTCTGAATATCACAGACAGCTTTATCTAAAAGTTCCGGGTCAAAATTACACCGTACTGTAGCACCTCTCCTGCTCTTATACATTCTTGGCATTGTCCAAAATCACCCTACACAGTACACAGTTTTACAAAAACTCTCGTAATTTTATAACCTTGCATGAGAAATTTGACAAACTTGTACAGAAATTGTCTCAATGCAGTTAGCTAATGAGCATGTCGACAATTACGGTTACAATAACTTCCCACTTGACGCAATGATAGAAAGTTTTCACTTTACGATAACGCATGGATTTTTAACACTGAGACTGTGATAATCTTGCACTTAAAATAAGTGGTGCACAGACGTTAAAATAAGTAACTCTTTGTTTCTATGCAGTGGCAAAGAGCTAATAAGCAATACTGTCCGAATTCGCCCCAGTGTCCGAAATCACCCCGTTTGACGGTACATTATTTAAGTTACAAACAATGGAAAATCCAGGATGGAATGTAGTCTGGCTTCAGCTGGCAGACTGCTGTCCTGTGTGTGTGTGTGTGTGTGTGTGTGTGTGTGTGTCTGTTGTCTATTTTTGACAAAGGCCTTGTTGGCTGAAAGCTTATTGCGTGACAGTCTTCTTGTTGTGCCTATCTGCGACTCAGCATCTCCACTAAAAGGTGAGTAGCAACTACCCTTTTCATAATATTGTTATTTAAGTTACTTTACACACACACACACACACACACACACACACACACGGAATATGTAACCTGTTCAATTAACTGTGCCTTTAGGACACATTACAATGCCTGATTATTTACTTCACAGCCTGTCTGTTCTCCAAACTAACAGAATTAAGGTGCATCTGAACTACATGTTGAACATTAGTGTAATGATCCTTTATCCTAAAAAAGTCACATGTTTGTAGCCTAGAGCAATTGGACCCTCCTCCTAATCAGGGGGTTACATAGTTCACTTATACAGGTAACTAGCTTGACCTTTCCCTTCCTGTGTATATGCAGTCCATGGTTGTGTGTTCATCAGGGTTCATTTTACTTATGTCTAGCAAATGTGCACATTTGAACTTATCACACAGCATTTTAGCTTAAATTTTAGTACTGAATTTCTTTATTTACATACAATGTAACATGCTCTTTCATTAATGAGTATCTAGCTCATGACATATTCACTGCACAGATGTTACGTCATTTTTGGGTCAAATTGAAAGATGTATCCACTTGCATAAATTACAGTTTTATTACTTAGTTGATTCTTTTACTGGTCTCGTTGTCTTCTTCTCAAGGGTATTATGGTCTCAAGTTCTTCTCTTTGAAGAAATATGTATTTTTCCAAGATTGTAAATCTTCAATTCAACTGGTTGACAACAACTATCATCTGTTTGCTACCTTGAGCTACAAACTGGAACTGTACACATAACATGTCTACTCCATAGAATAACTAAATACCCAATTGTTTCCTAAAGCATCTAAAACATAGTTACTTCTCACAACTCTTCCAGTTGTGAGAGAGAAAGATAAACAATTACAGGGTTCGGTCTTAGGTCCTTTACTGTTCTTGGTATACATTAAAGACTTACCATTCCACATTGATGAAGATGCAAAGTTAGTTCTTTTTGCTGATGATACAAGTATAGTAATAACATCCAAAAACCAAGAACTAAGTGATGTAATTGTAAATGACGTTTTTTACAAAATTATTAAGTGGTTCTCAGCAAATGGACTCTCTTTAAATTTTGATAAAACACAGTACATACAGTTCCGTACAGTAAATGGCACAACTCCAGTAATAAATATATACTTTGAACAGAAGTCTGTAGCTAAGGTAGAATTTTCAAAATTTTTAGGTGTGTCCATTGATGAGAGGTTAAACTGGAAGCAACACATTGATGGTCTGCTGAACGTCTGAGTTCAGCTACGTATGCTATTAGGGTTATTGCAAATTTTAGTGATAAGAATCTCAGTAAATTAGCTTACTATGCCTACTTTCATTCACTGCTTTCGTATGGCATCATATTCTGGGGTAATTCATCGTTGAGTAGAAAAGTATTCATTGCTCAAAAACGCGTAATCAGAATAATTGCTGGTGCCCACCCACGGTCATCCTGCAGACATCTATTTAAGGATCTAGGGATCCTCACAGGAACCTCACAGTATATATATATTCACTTATGAAATTTGTTGTTAATAATCCAACCCAGTTCAAAAGTAATAGCAATGTGCATAGCTATAACACCAGGAGAAAGGATGATCTTCACTATGCAGGGTTACATCTGACTTTGGCACAGAAAGGGGTAAATTATGCTGCCACAAAAGTCTTTGGTCACCTACCAAACAGCATCAAAAGCCTGACAGATAGCCAACCAACATCTAAAAATAAATTAAAAGAATTTCTAGATGACAACTCCTTCTACTCATTGGCTGAATTTTTAGATATAAATTAAGGGAGGGGGGAAAAAAACCAACTTAAACATTAGTGTCATGCAATATTTTGTGTAATGTAATATCTTGTACAGACATCTTTTATTAACCTGACACGTTCCACATCATTACGAAGTGTCGTATTCATGATCTATGGAACAATTATTAATCTAATCTAATCTAACAATTACATTTGTATGACAAAGAATTTAAATTACTTATATTGCAGCCAAAGACATTATTTAGATTAACTGATAAATATTCAACAAAACTTAGCAGAATATGGATCTATGTACTTTTGCATTAAAACTTCTAAATTATCCTAATCAAATAAAATGTAAATAGCAAGGCACGAAATATGCACATTCTACCAGAAATGTCCTGCAACAAATAGGGAATTTTAGTATACATAGTTTTATGGGAGCTTTTTACCTTACAAATGTAAATATCATTACCAATCAGTATCAGAGAGTTTATAATGTGTATTAGGCTTGATTACATCACAACAGCCATTGTGGTGAAACATGTCAAACCAGCACATTTGTGATAATGACATTCATATCAACTAGTTTTGGCAATAAACTTCTAAAACATTGAAGAGCTCTCTTGCTATCACTATTATGTACATAACGGCCACCGCCTATAATCACAATACAATTGGCTTCTTTCAGGTGAAATGTTTTTGTTTTAAAATTCTACATCACTGAATTTAATCTGGCACTAGGCTTACCTTTCACAAAGATGCAATGTTTTGTACATATATTGACCTGAATGTGTGTGGAAAAGCTTTTTCTTGATTGAATTTCAGCACAAAGTAGGAGTGCTGTTTTGCACTGTAAAGTTCTTTTTTGAATCTGTATTAGAAGTTTTGTTACTGTTTTTTGGCTTGCCTAACTGATAGTATGATGTCTGCTTGTGTCTGTATGTGTGGATGGATATGTGCGTGTGTGCGAGTGTATACCTGTCCTTTTTTCCCCCTAAGGTAAGTCTTTCCGCTCCCGGGATTGGAATGACTCCTTACCCTCTCCCTTAAAACCCACTTCCTTTCGTCTTCCCCTCTCCTTCCCTCTTTCCTGATGAGGCAACAGTTTGTTGCGAAAGCTTGAATTTTGTGTGTATGTTTGTGTTTGTTTGTGTGTCTATCGACCTGCCAGCGCTTTCGTTCGGTAAGTCACCTCATCTTTGTTTTTATATATAATTTTTCCTTCTATTATATTGATAGTATTATCAGAATCACATCCTAGTGCCACACACCATTTTCTGTGAGGAATGACAACACTAGCTAGGGATAGTTGATGTTTACAATCAAGTGATTTATATTTCTTTTCATGCTCTTGAAGAAGTTCTGGATATTTTGAATTGACTATCACCCACATTATTTTTTCATTTTCATGAGGGAAGGATCTTCTATGCACTGACAGCATGTCAATTTATGTTCACTTTTTATAATTTTCTGATTTACTCTGACACTTCTGTCATGGTACTAGCAACTTCAGTCAACACACAGGATACCTCCTTTCACCTGTGTGTGCAGGTTTTACAAGCTTTTAATATGAGGGACTGACGAAGAACTAAAATAAATGTGGCTGATCCAGTCTTTCTGCACCGCATTGCAACTTCTCTCATAAAAGTTCAGAAAGGCATTTGGGTTGGAAAAAATTAATATTAAATAAAATAAAATCATATCATAACGTGAAGTCATTAGCTAAACTTGAAGGCAAATCCCTAGTTATATTTAACTCTGGCCTCTTGCTAACATGCAGTGTTCTGAAATGTATATGTGCAAGCATTACACACTAAGAGGATCCTCTAACTTGAGAAAAACAAATGGTACATTGTTCAATGTTACATCCTCCAGATTGGCCTACCCAGTTCTCTCATTGGAAATTAAAGATCACTCCATGTGACTGCAGATTTCCTAATTACAATAAATCTTGCTTATTGATCACTTTAAAATAAGTACACCATAGAGTGCCATGTGGTAACATACAATATCGGACACTATGCCTGATTATGACTAAACCTGTAACAAAATAAGGAGGAGGTCATTATTCTGATGTAATGAAACTAAAGATGATTTCTTGCCTTGTATCATAAAAGTAAAAAAAATTGATCAGAGTTCACATGCTCATTTCTGAGGCTTGCATTCGTGAGGAAATAAGTACTGGATGCTCCTGATATCAAAACTTTGTATAGTAATTTACAATTAAAACTTTAAATAAACTTTGTATCACAGTTACAGGAAACATTTACATTCACATAATACTTAATTTCGATTACTTACTTCATTCTTTGGTGGAAAGTGATGCAGTTCAGAAATTGTGTGATTGAGACACACAATACTTCTCTGTGATATGCTTAAGCCCATGAAGGAAGCAGACCCATCACCACCCTTGCCACAATGAAAGGCCTTAACAAGTTCCACAAGACATCTCACAAATGAGTTCAGATGATCAGACACAGAATCAGACCAGCCTCGTACACTTGTCAATTGTGTAAGACAATTCAGCATTGAATTCAGGAATGCTGTAAAAGAAACAGAAAAGTATACAGATCCAAAAAGTGTCAGAGATTTGAATGGACTGAAGAACAATAAAAACTAAAAATTAGTCTGTATGCAAGTATGTATCATTTATCCCTGAATTCAATACAAGGTTTTCTCCTGAAATTCTGTGCCCAGAATTAAGGGTCATCAATAATGGAAGTGTTTGTTACAGTGATTTTTTTTTTTTTTTATAAATAGTTGTTCAACTTTGGAGATCCAACTTCTAAAATGCGTAGTTTAATGTGTAACAGATCACAGTGCGGGACAACATGGATCTACTTCATAGCCTGCTTTGATCTTTGACAAGACGCTGGCATTATTGTGACGCAAATTTCAAAATCTCTTTCTTGAGAGACTGTTATGTGTACACATTTTGCCTCATTCATCATAACAGAATGCTGGGAAAGGACTGATATATATTCAGACATAATAGTAAACCAACTAGTTTGCTTTTCAAAAGGATATAGCAGTTTACTGCATATGGAAAGAAAGGTAGAAGTAATGTTAATACAAACACGAGTTGTGAAATCATGCAGTGGATATAAGACTCCACACACCTAAAAAGGAATCAATATATCCTGTAGTTACAGACTGTGTTTTCCAAACCCACACTGAGCTCCATACAATGTCATGCTCAAATTCTGAAAGTTAACAGTTTTGTACAGCTGGTACATTCCAGGCTGTTTTTCTCCAAGTTCCTAAAAACTATGGAAGACAGCCGCGTTGCAAGTATCTGTCAGCTGTTTTCCAATGATATGTACAAATGAATTCAGCTTCCATGTATGAAAAACTGGCACAGAGTGCTATGTGAACTGCCACTGCATTCACCAGGTATACTTCCATTTTGTACAATGCGAAAGATTTATTCATGACATATCATTTTACATATATAAGTGAAGTTATATGTTCATCGCAAATAAGCAACACTGCATTTTATGATCTTCATAAACAGACAAGGTTGTGTACAAGGCTTGATCTTGTTACACACCTCATTTTACACTTTTCCGGTAACTTAGGCATTATTAATAATTAATTTGCAAAATGAATAAATGTTTAATTATTCAACCAGTCCTGAAAATGTCAAAAAATCTTAGCAGAATCCAGAGTTCACTCCAACATGTACATCCAACAAAGCTAGGAACCCCAATCCAATTTTTCCTACACATACATACAGTCAATGAGATTCAGAAACCTCCAATGGAACACACGATCAGTGAGATCTAATAGAGCAACGTTGTTTATGTGATGCTTACATGTTATTCATTGCCCGTGGCGATTACAGAGGCAAGATTCAAGTCTAATTCCCATATTAGCCACTCCAAATATAAAATAATTAAAGAAGAAATAATAGATGGGAATGAAGGCACCACTTCGTTTCTCCACAAAACTACAGCATACCAGTAACTGCATTACTGTGTACAGTACAAATACCACTGGAACTAATGCAGTTTGCATAAAACTAATAGGTGGTTCAGTTACAGTTTCATAACTTTGCCTCTCAGCAAGATTTACAACACAATAGGATTTACAACATTTGCTACCTGATAAATCACAAAATGGCCACAAGAAGCATTACATCAGCTAAGCATCCACAGTGAAATGTGGTCTACATAATCTCTCCTGACATGGGCCAAACAAATTATAGACATGGTAAACCACATCAGCCATCATCTTTTGAGGCTAGAAGAAGCAATAAGTAATCTTTGTGCACTGGCTGATCCCTTGTGGGGTGCACATCCTGCCACAAAGCTCATCCTGCACTGATCACTGGTCTCAATCAGATTACAGTGTTACCTTTCATTGAAGTGGGATTAAGTTAGCACTCACCACATTAGATAAAATACAGTACCTCGGTACTCAAACCTGCATCAGAGTTATATGTTCCCAATGACTAACACTCCGCCTTGGAAACAGCAGAAATGACTATCCATATCCATAGCCCTTTCCTGGCATATACATTTACAATGAAGAGAATCCAAACTCTGGGGTGGAAATAGTTAAAAAATAGCTTAATTATAAAAGCTTATTCGAACTAGTTATCATCTGTTTACTGGCCTAAAAAGCACACTGCTGAGTAGTGATCACCGCTTAAAAAGACTGCTTCCTTACCTAGTTTATTTGATGAAGAAACACTCCAACCCCCCCTCCCCCTCACCCTTGAAATTCCTGTCATGGAACAAGCAGAATGGCCAAATTAATTCTCTCAGAAGACATCAGTGTTTATGGCAGATGTAGTAACTGCTGTGCAGGTTACAGAGGACTGATACTGTGATAGGAAACTTCAAGGCAAGATGGCATGAAAATAGTAGAGGAAGCTGGAGGAGACCATACTATGTTCATGATTGTAACGACACAGATGGGTTCACGTAACAAGTACAATTAATGTAAACAGCTACATCAAAGTGCTGAAATAATTTTTTGCAGTTAGCTTTTCCCCTTAATGAAGTGCAAGGCAATTTTTGTGGCCACCAAGCTGAAATTGAGATCACCTGATGTAGGGAATGCTCAGGAGCTATAACACATCTTGAGTGCCTCACAAAGTACTCATATTTCAATTTCACTGAAAATCTTTAGGATTTTCTGGAGTAATGCACCTGCCATCAGGGACAATATTAACTCTATCGGGTAAATCACCTAGAGTGAGTGTTGTACAAATAGTTCGACACTGCTGTTTCTTACGCCCAGAATCTTGTGCAGTTCATGTTATAGGAATCTGTAGCTGTTACAAAAGCTTCAGCTGTTACAAAGGCTTCTGAAGTGTTAGATGCTGTAAGTAGGATAATGGCTAATTTTGTGACAGTTTGTAAGATTTTTGATCAAATATTCAGAATTATCATGAAATTCTTAGTATGTGTGTACATTGGCACTACTTAGATAATTTAACTTCTGAAATAATGGAATTTACCTAGATTGTAGAAATGTTGCGTATCACTGCAGTGGAGGCTGCGTATGATTGTACGAATAACTGCTGCCCACTTTCTTGGCTCCAAATGTTTTGCAAGCAGACTGCACTGTCTGTACAGCAACAACAGTAAATTACAAAGCTCCACCTGGGCTCCTCTACTGTCATGGTCACTAGTCATATCCAACATCAGAAGTCCAATAAGAGGCTGACGTTCCTCCCGAAAGAAATCTGACAGCCAAATGCACCATGCAGAGCCATCTGTGCCTGGACAGAAAATATCACAGACAATGTAACAACCACAGTTATTTACGAAGCACATTGTAAAGAAAAAAACATTGTTGAATTGTATACTAAACATAAAACACAAGAAAATATTGAAAAAAATCATCTTTTAAGTTTAAACAGTATTCAACAGAACTACACACTAAACTGGTTCAAACAAAAGACATGAGGAACATAGAGCTCTCATCTGACATAAGCCATGGAGCTTTCTGTTAGTTCAACCGAAATTTAATCGATATTTGTGCTATTTATTGTGACATAATGAGGCTTTAAAGTTACCTTTTTTTTAAAAAAAAATCCCCATCTAGTACTTGCTCCACTGAATTCAAGTTCTGGCAATTTTTTATTTTGTTTAATTTTGTTGCTAGAAACTCGTGTGTGGGTGATCACATTTTAACTGCCTGTGTATTGTATTCTTTGAGCCCGACAGCGGAGACCAGCTGAGGATTTGCCTAAACCAGTGTGAGAAACTGCCTTAAAACCACACCTAGGCTGTCCAATGCACCAACCACAGTCATTAACCAGCCTTGCGGATCTGATCCGGTTGAGGCTCACATTACTGTCTCACAAGTTAGCATGCTGTGCAGAATACTATATTAGCAGGTGTTCTAAAGTTACTTTACGTAGAGAAACTAGTATATATTAAAGACTGAAGATTTTTATGCACGGAATCTATCAGGCACAGCTACTTAATAAGAAATTTGTAGCAGATATGAATGAGTTGTAGGGCAAAAAGGCCTGAAAGCAAGAATTTATACAGGGTCCAGTCACATTTATGTGACCACCTGTCACCTTTGGAGTTTAGGCTTGCAGGAAGAGTGCCAGTGAAGTTCTGGAAGATATGAACAGGGATCTGCAGCCAAGCTGACTCCAGTGCTATGGTCATCTGTGTAGGTTTCTTGGTTAAGGATCCATGGAATGAACAGCCCTATCAAGGTGGTCCCACAGATTCTCAGTTGGGTTTATAAATCCTGGGAGTTTGGTGATCAGAGGAGTACAATAAACTCATCCTGGTGTTCTTTGAACCATGCATATATACTGCAAGCTGTGTGACGCATTACACTGTCCTCCTGGTGATTCCACTCTGCCGAAGAAGAAACAAACTGCACGTAGGGGTGGATGTGGTCCCCCAAGGATAGATACATACTTGTCCAGATCCATTGCACCTTCTGGAATGATGACAACACCCAAGGAATGCCACAAAAACATTTCCCAGACCATAACCCTCCCTCCTCCAATCTGAACCCTCACAACAATTGTTGCAGGGTCATATGTGCCAACAACCATCTGTCCAATGAAGAATGAAACATGATTCATCTGGAAAGGCCACCCGTTGCCACTCAGTGGAAGTCCAGCTGAGGTACTGGCATGCAAATTGCAGCCTTCGGCACTGATGAGCAGCAGTCAGCATAGCTGCACGAACCAGGCATCTGCTGTGGAAGCCCATGAAGCCGATATGCAGCAATGTTCGCTGAGCAATATTGAGGAGATACTGTTGGCAGCTCCTTAGTTCATCTGGGTTGGTCAACAGAAGCATGTCTGTTCACTCTATTCACTATTAGCATCTCTGCAGGCATAATCCATTCCAGTCATCTGTCACCTCAGTGCTGGTTTAGTACAGCACTATGTTGGCTTGCACAGTATACTTTAACCACAGCAGCACATGGATACTTTACAAATTTACCCATTTCTGAAATGCTTCCACCCTTGACCCTGAAGCCAATGATCATGCCGTTTTGGACATCAGATATATCAATCAATTTCTGCATTACGACAATGACTGCACTGTTATCCGTGTCCCCCGCCACAGAAACGTTATATAGTAGAATGAAATTTTCACTCTACAGCGGAGTGTGCGCTGATATGAAACTTCCTGGAAGATTAAAACTGTGTGCCGGACCCAGACTCGAACTCGGGACCTTTGCCTTTCATGGGCAAGTGCTGACTGAGCTACCCGAGCACGACTCACGCCCCATCCTCACAGCTTTAATTCCACCAGTACCTCGTCTCCTAACTTCCAAACTTCACAGAAGCTCTCCTGCGAACCTTGCAGAACTAGCACTCCTGGAAGAAAGGATATTGCGGAGACATGGCTTAGCCACAGCCTTGGGGATGTTTCTAGAATGAAATTTTCACTCTACAGTGGAGTGTGCGCTGATATGAAACTTCCTGGCAGATTAAAACTGTGTGCCGGACCGAGACTCGAAGAACCAAAGGTCTCGAGTTCGAGTCTCGGTCCGGCACACAGTTTTAATCTGCCAGGAAGTTTCATATCAGCGAAAACTCCGCAGTAGAGTGAAAATTTCATTCTAAATCAGTAACAGCTTGCACTGTACGTGCTTGAGCATTGTCCTGCAAAATGATGGTCAGGTCCCACAGAAAGTGTCATCACTTCTGTCTCTAAGCTGGTCGTAGGCTGTGTTCCAAAAATGAACAGCGTAGAGACAGAAGTTATGACACTTTCTGTAGGACTTGACCATCATTTTGCAGGACAATACTCAAGCACGCACAGTGCAAGCTGTTACTGATTTGTTTGACTGATGGGGCTGCTAAGTGCCATACCACCTACTGCACTCCCATGACTTAATCCCTCGTGAGTTCAACTCCATTTCTAAAGTGAAGGAAACACTTCACGGCATTTGGTTCAGAACTGCTACAAATTCGTCGGGCAACAGACCGTGCCGTTAGAATTGTCAACACAACTGGCACTGCTAAGAGTATCCTACGACTTCCACATCGCTGGCAATGGGTTGTACACAATGCTGGTGACTACTTTGAAGGTCAGTAAAACTTTGAAACACATATCTATTTTGTATGAACTGTAAATAAATAGTTGCCACTATTAAAGTTCCAACCGTTGTATTTGTCTAATGCTTCATCAATGGTTTTGATGTCTTTTTGTACGATACCTAAAACTAACAGATGAAACATTATTGATTGAAAACCATAATAAACATACAGTTTTAAAAGACGGACAAGAGTTATTCTTATCTATATGACAGATATTATTGAAGTAGAAACTGAGGAAAAAGGGCTGCGAATATTAAAAATACGACAGTCTAATAGTTGGTTTAAGAATGAAAACATGTATTTGGGGACCCTTCTTTATTTTTCAGAGAGATAAAATATAAATATTTATGAAGAAAGTGTTTTTAATTGTCTAAATTTTGACATTTTATAGAGAACGGGGACTCTAACTTATGAAAAAGAAAGTTTGTTTAGGGAAGTCGAATTAATGTAACAGAATATCAACTTTCTCTGCTTTTGAAAAACCGCTGGTGAACAATCCAGGCTATGAAGGCAGTCGTCAGAAAGGCTTTAAGGAGAGGGGGAAGGGGGGGGGGGGGGTTAAGATGATTCCCAATATCGGGGCCAAGATTATGTCCTCGTATTGTCAACTGTACACGTGTATTTCATTTGGTGTACTGACGTGAACGTAGTGTGTCTCGATTAAAATTTTCTCCTAAAAGAGTTAGTATGCAAGAGACTGTTTTTATTGGGGATACGAGTCGAGCAATTCGGATATGAATTAGTGCAAGCATTGTAGTGTACAATGTATGTCATGGGTAGTAGAACCCCGAAGTTACGATATGTGTGCTGTAATTCAACTTCCTGACATACTAAAACTGTGTTCTCATGAGGAATCAGAGAGTAATTCTACGTACTTGGAAAATACACTTGCCAGTTGAACAATTAAATTATGCCTGATGATTCGATTAAAAATTAATCTGACAGTATCTGTCAACAGCTCCTGCAGTCTCCACTCAGGCTTATGCACGTCGCGTGAAACTGCTGGGATTACGTTTTCCCGACAGTCAAAGTTTCACATGAGTTCCAAGAGGCCACGCCGTTTTGAGGAAGGCATTCATTGACAAGAGAAAGGAAAGTCTAAAAGTGGAAATTGTAAGATCCTTCTGATACAAAACTGAAAAAAAAAAAAAAAAAAACAACACAGATTTCAGTGCTTGCCATGATTTTTGTGTGAGGCGTTGGATCTACATTTCAAATGTTATGGGGACTAGACCACAGTTGGTCCGTATTAGAATTCCACTCTACGATGAAGTGCACGTTTTAAGCAAGTTCTCTGACAGCCAACACCATTGCGCCGAATTACGTCTCGAACCTGGTCTCTTAGCTTACTTGAACAATACTCTGTCAGCTGAGCGATCCGACGTAAGTCTCATGACGCGAACTTGCAAGGAGGCTAGCTCTTTGTTCGAGAATGAAGCACTGCTTGTCGACAAAGGCAATTAATTTGTCACATTATTTCCCGTAGAATGACTGAAAAAGATTGATCATTTTCTTGATCAGTCATTATACTGTCATTTAAATACTGACGCTAGTGATAAGTAATTGTGGATTTATTTTTTTTTCTTCTTTTATTTTGCCCTCTTCAATACTAAGAAGATATCTGTGAATATAATGGATGCACATAAGATCCATTTTCTCTGTAACTGTCTAATTTGTACAGAGTGCAAACGATAGTTCTTTTCTCTTAATGATGTTGTGCAAGAGAGTGACTTGCAAGAGTAAGATTTGTGAATTAGGTCCTCCTGTATCCTGTATTCTGTGTAATTCTTTACTGCCTTTATGTATCGCTGATTATATGTATATTCGTATCTATTGTTTAACGGGTTTAAAGTGTTGTTTGTATTCTCAGCACCGTTTACATGCCTTATTTTTCTTTCGTGTTATGCCATATCCCTCCAGTTGACACAGTATTACGCAAATTCCGAGCAACATAAGCGAGGAATATTCCCTCTTGCTTTCGGTTCTCCAATGATACACTGTTTTCAGTTTGATGTAGATAATTAGGTATAGCGGGTATCATTTATCTCTTAGACAGTTATTTTATTTATATTTTAATGCATATCTTTGCAGCAAAGACCACTTGTTAAGCGTATCTTAATTACATCTATGGGAACAATATATAGTGTTTTCGCACTAACCTACAAGCACTGGTAAGGTGAATAATCAGAGGTGATTAATAGATGCAGGTCTCTTGTTAGATCAATGTTTCAATCGTGCCATACACGCATGCAGGCAACTGACAAGACACACGACTATCTGTATACGAAAATTTCATTTCTGTTTTGCCTTCTTTCTAGCATTTTCTAGTCGGTTTCATCAGCTGTAGGATCGAGAACAGTTAAAAAAATGTAGTATGTATTTTCTTTCTCAACAAGTGTATTAACCAGATGTATTTCTGTTATTTATTTCAGATATATTGTTATTATTTCATAGCAACGTTATTTGTCGAAGTGAGCTGGCATTTAATTTCCGGGTACTGCTTTATTGCAGGAAGGCTAACCAACTTGCTTCCTTCATTTTCTCAGGCAATGTCTCGCCCCATTTGCAATTCATCCAGTGAAAATCTCTCGCACCCCTCACCAGATTAGAACTGAAGGGGCGGCATTTTCTCACGAAATGAGAAGGTCTATGATCGAGCATCGATTCGGCACATTATTTTAATCTGGATGCAGAAAATCCAGAATTATACAACAGTGCTGTTGTCCGTCGTGTAACAGACGTTTCAGTATTGCGAGATAACTGAATAACGTAGTGGTAATATTGCAAAGCTGGTTTCTGGGACGATCGTGGTATTATTTCACTCCTATGTAATTTCGTTATTCACATCATCCCCATATCACTGTAAAAGTGTACGGTGTGCACTCATCTGATGTCATCACATCACACCTAGTGCTACTGATCCCATGACAGCCCCATCATTGGTAATTTCTGTGGCCTGCTCCCATTACCTTGACTTGCGTCTGAGTGGAAAAAGAAACGTCACTAGTTTCATAATCCGGAATTTAGCAGAGAAAGGTTAAGCACGGTTAGTACAGCCCTTCTGTCAGTCAACCTTCATGCTCCACTAAATGTAATTGGGTGCACTATTTCTTGTTTTATTGCATGTCAGAAGGCAACAGAGGCGACCATTCAGACTATTAGCCGACGTGTTGAAACAGTCATTCTTTGCATTACTCGTTCCCAGCCAATCAGTGTAGAAACTTTCTCTGTACTGCCACTGTTTGTTTTTCATTTAGTGGACGCATTAGCAACGGCCACCGCAACCGCAGTGACGTAAAACCATTACGGAGCAGTACTGTTAAATATAACGACGACTTGTGAGGCTTCTCAGAATGCAGCATCTCTGTGTTGGTGTTCTATACCTTTCGGATAAGAATCAATTTTCAGAATCCTACACTGTAAATTTTTATATTATTGATTTATTTACAGAATAAAGAAGAAAGCACTTTCCTGAATGATGTTGGTGTCACGTTACAAGGCAGTCACTAGCCTATCTGCAGTTTACTAAGAGGAAAATCAACCCTGATGCAGTCCGCCTGCAATAGTTTATCAAACTGTGAGAAGTCTAAGTGATGTTCGCCAAATAAATGAATTCATCAACCCGCACTTGCCCTTTGTCACACTGTATAATGAAGTTAATACCACCGTTGACAGTAGAAGCTGTCACGAAGCTTAGATAATGTTGTATTATATAAAATAACTGTTACTGCAGACAAGGCAAAAAAAGCGGTCAGCCAATGTGGTTGCGATCTTTGACATTACACGTTTGATTGTCATTGCAAGCTGTATGTTTCTCTGGTTTTTTTGCAAAATATAATGTCCTCTTTTAAGGAATGTGAAAATAAAAAGCCGACCAAAAATGTTACGCAGTTATTGTCGAAATCTGTCTCTCTTTCCGTCTCTCTAATACTTTTCTTGGCAGTCACGTGAGACGTTATCACACTGTAAATATTAACTAATATTTGAGTGCCCATGTATATAGAAGGAAAGAATTCCCTTAGGAAAATTGCCACAGATCACACCAAACAGCACAGACTATGTGTACATGCATCTACTCGCGGGATTATTGTAGTTAACATAACAATACTAGGTCTACAACTTTGCTTCCACTGTTTTTTCTCGAAGTTCGGGGCTTCATTGTGAAAAACTTACAAAAAATTATGATTCATAGTATTGCCCATCGCTGGCCACTACATTCTCCCATCTTTCGGAAAGCATACGAATCCCGTGGCAGAAGAACTGGGTGTCTTTTGTGAGGATACATAAATGGAATCAATTTTGCACTTGTTCATATGATCGGAAGTGCTGGTCATCCCGACTGTATGCCACTGATCGAAAAAGGTGGTAGTCAGAGCAACATATGGAGAATTCGGCGGGAGGGATAGGATTTCTCATTTCAATGTTTCCATGTATATTTTGACGGGTTTTGCGACATGGGGTCGAGCACTGACCTACTGCGCTGTATTGTGGCCGTTTGTGTTTCAGTGCTGGGCTCGAACACATCAATTGCTTTTGATAATAATGTCTTGTGACTGTCTTCGTCTGTTTCAGTAGCTACGAAAACGTACTGTATTCCACCGCCATGCCGGTCTTCCACTAATAGTTCCTTCACCATAGGTCTTACCCAGCATTTCAAGAGCCACAGTCACAGATTTCTTCATGTTAAAGCAGAAAATTAAAACTTCCCGCAAATGGCGAGAAATGGGTACGTAAGTTGACGTGTTAATCGAGAATAACCTTATGATGCAATCAAAAATAGACTAATATTTTTATGGCATTATGTTTACAGATGCCTAAGCTTATTGTGTTACACCTATGACCAACCACCCGAACCCCACTTGCCGTACTGCCATCTACTGCAAAACGGCGGAAGCAAAGTTGTAGACCTAATATATGAATTTTGCGATAGTAAACAAGAAATGAAAATGGTACGATTCCAATCCACACACAGGGAAGATGTGAACCGAACGCCAGCGTTGTGTTACTTGGACACGGCCCAACTAAAATGTTGTGGAAAACATAAAGACGAAAGAAAATTTCACACGGTTTGGCACTACCGAGGAACATAGCTCGATGAAACTTGGACCGTGCATAGGAAGAACTGTTACAATGTAGTACTGAAGGTAATTGAAAGAAATAGGCCTAGAGACGGACAGAAATGACGCTTTTGTGTATATAGACGGAAGCGGCGACTGAAAATTTATACCAAGGCCTGCTATCGAACTCGGGTTCCCTGCTTACAAGGCTGATGTGTTAGCCACTAAGCCATCTTGAGACAGCGGTTCGCATAACTGCACAGATTACTCTGACAAGCCTCCCTCCTCGATCCACCAGTCTACTTTAAGTTCCCACTCTGAAATTGTGTCATTTCATTTGTAGAAATGACACTTTTATCCAAAGACAAAATTTACACTGAAGTTAACATGATTTGTAAAAGTCGCCTGGATATTACAAGCTGCGGTCATGATTCTTAATAGGGTGTGTGATCACCATGGAATGCAGGCCATTCTCTGTAACGTGCTTCCACGCTGGCCAGAAGGAAGGAAATGTTCATTCTTGGCTTCGGTGACGTACCCTGGTGCCTGCTCGCAGGCCACCTACCCGTGGGTACGTGTGGCCTGACTTTCCACATTGCCTGGCGCGGCCGCCATGCACATATGACAGTTATTAATTAATTGTTAGCGCGTGAGAATGGAGCTGTAATGCTCTGAAACTGGTCATGTAGTTAATAAATAAATTCTCATTACAGCTGAATCGGATTCTTAGTTTACTCGGTTGCAGATGTTCACCACATCAAATACTTTGAACGAGTCGTGAAGTGTGAAATGTCGCAATTCCTCTATGGCCACATCGCAGGTGACTGCATTGCTCTTCAATATAGCGCCACTAATATCAGTATGGCTGACGGTGGTTTGTTGTGACACATCAGCACTTCTTAAACATGCGCCTTACACACACACTGCTCATTCTAAATCTCTTACTGCCTGTAACAGCGATTTTCGACCATTGCTTCCTAACGTCATATTAGTGTAGCATCCATTATTTTTTGTATAACTTCAACACCAACGTTTGGGACACAGTGTAACGACTCCATCCTGAGGCAGATACTATTAATCATGACTATAGTAAAACAGGGTGTGTGTTGTTGTTTCGTGTATGTGCCTCCGCAACAGAATATGAGAGAAATACTCAGTGTAGTTTAAAATTGGAGACTGTTACAGGACAGTTTTTTGCAATAGTCACAAGAAACATGTTAAGTCATATAAATTGATAGTAGAATTGCTTCCTCAACCTCAATAATTACTTACAATCGGGGGAATAAACTGATGTCAAAGGTATGAGTGACTTGTCAGTTTCTGCAGTAAACTAAAACACATTTGCATGCTGGTTGGAAATAAGAGAATTTTTTGGAAGCACGCTGGGCGACACGGATGCAAAACTAAGTGCCAGAACGTTCAGGAACTACACTCAGTCCTTCTTGGAAGGCCGATGAGGTGAGGCAGTCATTGCGACACCCCCGCCCAACACGCACTCTTGTGACACCTAAAGGCGATGTCATGCAGACAGACAGTTATAACATCCTATATCGACCACTTGCGCAATTTTTTTTAGGAGGTGGAGTAAGGGGGAATCTTTAGAAAAAGGCACTGTTGTCAGTCAAACCTACAAAGCCGGCTTTTGGGATTGACGCTGGAGATGCTATATTGCAGGTGAAAACAGAGCCCCAAACTAGGCTGTGAGACGCCACTGAACATGTAGCTCTTACTAAAAACTCTGTTTAAGGATGCGAGCGCTATGGGCGTTAGTCCATCTAAACTTTTTTTCAGATTTGTAGAGAAGCTCGATAGTGTCAGATGGCAGCTGTCTCAATGGCCGAAGAGAGAGACAGGAATAGCAAGGAATGACTTTTCTCAGAGGAGAATGATAGAAAGGAACTCATTGCTTAACCAAGTGAAACATAGCTCATAGAATGGGACCTCTGCTATTTGAGGAGCATTTTGGTCAGTCGAACCTTGGATGATTCAGAGGCCAGCCAATAAAATCAAGCATGAATTTTTTTTTTAAAAAAGAAAAAAACGTCGCAAGCGCTGTTTCTTTGTCAGGCGCTCTTACATAGGAAACTGTTTACTTCACTTCTTCTTCTTCTTCTTGCTTGTTATTCAACTTTAGATGTTGTCATTTCGCCTCTCTTCTTGGAGCACTGCTGCTACTCAGCGAACTTCATCAGCTTCAGCCACCAGCAGATGTAATACATCTGGAGGACTTCGAAAATTTTCTGGCCATCCAACACTTAGGCTAAGGCGAGAGGGCAGGTGCTGCCATTGTTTGAGGTCGCTGTACCTCAGTCAGTGGCAGCTACACTGTTGTGAGACTGAGCCGCTACTGCGTGAGATGTGGCGAACTTCGAGTCAGTTTATAATTTTATAGTTTCAGAGCCTCACTCTGAAGATTTGCATTGTCAAGTCATGAACAGTTAGCTGACAAAATCCACAACAGGTGAGATGTATTACCTTCAATAACTCTGCATATTACCTTTAATGGTTCTATGTATTCCTTCAGATGGTCTATTCTACGTTAGCCAGTTTCACGACAATTACTCAGTACTTCACGATTCATCCTCAGTTTCCTCACCTGACCCATGTGCTAGATTCATAGATCTGCGTTCACACAGGGTACCGTTATTAAATGTTTACTAAGATGCGGCCACAAGATCTCATTATTGTGTTCGAAGAATTAATTATCAATTACCTGGACAGTAGTAGACGACACACACAGCAGCCAGAGACAGTGAGATCATGTGTGTGAGCTGCGTGTGTGTGTGCGTGTGTGTGTGTGTGTGTGTGTGTGTGTGTGTGTGTGCGTGTGCGTGTGCGTGTGCGTGCGTGTTTTTGTGTGTGGCTATTTCCGACGAAGACCTTGTTGATCCAAGGCTTATTTTCTGACAGTCTTTTTGTTGTGCTTATCTGCGACTCAGCATCCCCGCTCCATAGTCAGTAGAAACTATTCTTCTCATAGTATTGTTACATTATAAATATGGCAAAATAAATATGTAGCTTACTGTATTTAATTTCACATAACTCTCACCTCTCAGATGTTTTTTCTCAGATATGTGGATCAATTCTAATCAAAAACTGGCTATCTTCTACAACATAATGTACAGTTGCCCCCTGCCTGGGAGAAGACTGACCCCGTTTAATAGTACAAAAATTATTTTTATTTATTTTTTCCATTGCTCCTTACTGAGATGAGGTAGCCAGCTTGGACACTGGATTGCCGCCCCAGCTGCATGCTTTCAGTGTGGAATGCCGTGGAATGAAATTTCCAACAGTGAGGAGTGCTAACAGGGTGTGCTTTCAGTGGACTTTGTTCAACCACCTCTTTCAATGGCATGGTATGAGAGGTATCACGTTGTCATAGGTGCAGATACACAAGGAACTATGTGGGAGCACATCACTTTCTTGCCATCCAGTGCTCGTCCTGTTAATACCCACATTTCCAGCATTTCCAATTCTCCTCCCTTCCATGGGAGGAACTTAGAGAATATATATATATATATATTCCCCTCCACACCTCTACCCTTCTCTTGCACTGATCGTTTTTCCACCTTTGGAAATAAACTTTTACTGGGATCATTGTTTACAAGTTGCAATGTCATTCATGATATGCACCACCTGAATCCGGATGCATACTCATGAGCTGCTTGCGTCCCAACTGTATGATAATGATCTTCAAAGGAATAGAATGTCTACATCCTCATGGTTATTTTTAATTTTCCTTTCTGTTTCTTTCCTACAACAATATTCCAACATATTTCCATAGTTTCCTTCATTGTTGACACAAAGCATATTATTTTTATGCAGTTTCTAAGAGGCTGTGTCAGAACTCACGCTTTTCCCAATAAATCATCACATTCCCACACTGCCTTTTGTAGCACTTTCATGTACAGTTAATTTGTGAATTTTAATTAAAAATAATAATGTTTGCATCCCCCCACCACCATGAACCATGGACTTTGGCATTGGTGGGGACGCTTGTGTGCCTCAGCGATACAGATAGACGTACTGTAGGTACAACCACAACAGAGGGGTATCTGTTGGGAGGCCAGACAAACGTGTGGTCCCTGAAGAAAGGCAGCAACCTTTTCAGTAGTTGTAGGGGCAACAGTCTGGATGATTGACTGATCTGGCCTTGTAACATTAACCAAAACGGCCTTGCTGTACTGGTACTGCAAATGGCTGAAAGCAAGGGGAAAATACAGCCGTAATTTTTCCCGAGGGTATGCAGCTTTAATGGATGGTTAAATGATGATGGCATCCTCTTGGGTAAAATATTCCAGAGGTAAAATGGGAGTAAGGAATGAAAGAGGAAGCCGCCTAGTAGAATTTTGCACAGAACATAACGTAATCATAGCTAACACTTGGTTCAAGAATCATGAAAGAACATAGTATACGTGGAAAAGGCCTGGAGACACTGGATGGCTTCAGATAGATTATATAATGGTACTACAGAGATTTAGGAACCAGGTTTTAAATTGTAAGACATTTCAGGGGGCAGATGTGGAGTCTGACCACAATCTATTGATTATGAACTGTAGATTAAAACTGAAGAAACTGCAAAAAGGTGGAAATTTAAGTGCCTGAAGATGGCCTTGTAAGCCGAAAACCGGTTAGCAATAAAAATAATATTGTAGAACAAAAGCAAACTGGTGCTTTTCATTTATTATTATAATGTTGTTCTACCAAGAACCGACGGAAGATTCTGTTAATATGAAATTTAAGGAGATGGGATCTTGATAAACTGAAAGAACCAGAGGTTGCAGAGTGTTTCAGAGTGAGCATTAGGAAACAATCTACAAGAACGTGGGAAAGAAATACAGTAGAAGAAGAATTGGTAGCTTTGAGAGAGGAAATAGTGAAGACAGCAGAGGTTCAAATAGGTAAAAAGATGAGGGCTAGTAGAAATCCTTGGGTAACAGAAGATATATTGAATTTAATTGATGAAAGGAGAAAATATAAAAATGCAGTAAATGAAGCAGGTAAAAACTAATACATAGGTCTCAAAAATGAGATCGACAGGAAGTGCAAAATGGCTAAGTGGGGATGGCTAGAGGAAATGTAAGAATGTAGAGGCATATATCACTAGGAGTAATAGAGATACTGCCAACAGGAAAATTAAAGAGACCTTTGGCAAAAAGAGAACCACTTGTACGAATATCAAGAGCTCAGATGGAAAACCATTTCTAAGCAAAGAAGGGAAAGTAGAAAGACTGAAGGAGTAATTAGAGGGTCTATACAAGGGCAATGTACTTGAGGACAATATTATGGAAATGGAAGAGGACATAGATGAAGATAAAATGGGAGATATGATACTGCGTGAAGAGTTTGACAGAGCACTGAAAGACCTAAGTCGAAACAAGGCCCCAGCAGTAGACAACATTCAATTAGAACTACTGATAGCCTTGGCAGAGCCAGCCCTGACAAAACTCTGCCATCTGGTGAGCAAGATGTATGAGACAGGCGAAATACCCTCAGACTTCAAAAAGAATATAATAATTCCAATCCCAAAGAAAGCACGTGTTGACAGATGTGAAAATTACCGAACTATCAGTTTAATAAGTCACGGTTGCAAAATACTAACGCGAATTCTTTACAGATGAATGGAAAAACTAGTAGAAGCCGATCTTGGGGAAGATCAGTTTGGACTAGATTAAGGAAAGGCAAACCTACGTTTCTAGCATTTGTAGACTTAGAGAAAGCTTTCAACAATGTTGACTGGAATACTCTCTTTCAAATTCTGAAGGTGGCAGGAGTAAAATACAGGGAGCAAAAGGCTATTTACAATTTGTACAGAAACCGGATGGCAGTTATAAGAGTTGAGCGGCATGAAAGGGAAGCAGTGGTTGGCAAGGGAGTGAGACAGGGTTGTAGCCTATCCCCGATATTATACAATCTGTATACTGAGCAAGCAGTAAAGGAAAGAATAGAAAAATTCAGAGTAGGAATTAAAATCCATGGAGAAGAAATAAAAAAATTGAGGTTTGCCAATGACACTGTAATTCTGTCTGAGACAGCAAAGAACCTGGAAGAGCAGTTGAACGGAATGGACAGTGTCTTGAAAGGAGGATATAAGATGAACATCAACAAAAGCAAAATGAGGATAATGGAATGTAGTCAAATTAAATCAGGTGATGCTGAGGGAATTAGATTAGGAAATGAGAAACTTAAAGTAGTAAAGGAGTTTTGCTATTTGGGGAGCAAAATAACTGATGATGATCAAAGTAGAGAGGATATAAAATGTAGACTGGCAATGGAATGGAAAGCGTTTCTGAAGAAGAGAAATTTGTTAAGATCGATTATAGATCTAAGTATCAGGAAGTCATTTCTGACAGTATTTGTACGGAGTGTTGCCATGTATGGAAGTGAAACATGGACAGTAAATAGTTTAGACAAGAAGGGAATAGAAGCTTTCGAAATGTGGTGTTACACAAAAATACTGAGGATTAGATGGGTAGGTCACGTAAATAATGAGGAGGTACTGAATAGAATTGGGGAGAAGAGAAATTTGAGGCATAACTTGACTAGAAGAAGTGATCGGTTGGTAGGACATTTTCTGAGGCATCAAGGGATCGCCAATTTAGTATTGGAGGGAAGCGTGGAGGGTAAACATCATAAAGAGAGACCAAGAGACTAAAACACTATGCAGATTCAAAAGGATGTAGGTTGCAGTAGGTACTTGGGGATAAAGAAGCTTGCACAGGATAGAGTAAAACGGAGAGCTGCATGAAACCAGTCTCTGGACAGAAGATAGCACTAACATCCAATTACACATATTTACATTAATGTGACCACCACCTATGATTGATGTCAATATGCAGTAACCATTCACAGATGGCAGGTGGCAGCACTAGCAGTGGAGAGTAGAGAAGGCATGTCAGAGTGACACGGAAAGTAGAGCAGTCATTGTCATAGTGCAGAAACAGAGTGATTTATCTGCCATCCAAACAACTTGTACACTTGACTTTCTGCCTAGTGTCAGCTTTGCAAACTGTTTTTATTACAACAGTTTCTGTGCAAGAAGCAAAATTTCACATCTCTACTAACAAGAATGTTGAGTGTCTAAAGGTCTGTAAAGGGCGACAAAATCCTACAAACTCATAAAACAGTCATAGATATACTGGAACTCTGATCACTTACAGAAATGTTTTAATACAAATAAAAGAAGAAATTCAGTACAAAAAATTAGAAAACTTGTCCCATGTATGAAACGCACGTATCAGGTTTCTAACATTATTTTGTCCGACACCTGTACCAGATGACATTAATTCTAGAAACACAAATAATATGTTATATCCCAAGCATTCACAGAACCAATTTCCACCTCTACGGCGAAGAGGGAAAAAGGAAATGGAAGGCATGAGGTCCTTTTTAGGATAGATGGAGGGACAAGTTTAGAACAAAGTTCCAAAAGAGAAAGCACAGAAGAGTGGAGCAGAAACTAAATGTAAAATATATTATCACGTGAAACATTCATTACTATTTTCAGTAATTTGTAATTTTGAAGATAAAAATTACTGTAATTATAGATAACATAAAACTGTCACACACACACGCACACACACACACACACACACACACACACACACACACACACACAGAGACCTACCCGAGTACAGAAGCAGCTTTGCATGTAGATTGAACAACCGCAAAATCGTAGCAAGTAAATCTTCATCTTCAGGTGATGCTGGTGTTGCTGATAGAAATCTTGAAAATGTTTCTGTCCAAGGGAGCCCTTTAAGCTCATCTATTCTACATTTGCTTTCCTTGTGAGGCAAGAGCAGCAGTAAATTAAAGTATCTGTGAATATAAATCAAGAATTGCCATTAAACTAACAACTGAGTATTATTAAAAGCTAAAAGGATTTAAAACAATTTTAACTTTGATAGCATTATATTTCTGAAATGATTTACATCCACAGTTGTTACAGAAGTTCAAATACTTCTAATTTTGTCTACGTATTAAATATGAGTTTTTCACATCAATATATTACTGAAATATATAAAAATGGTGATGCAGTTCTGAAAAAGTTGACCTTCCTTTGTTAGTCCTGTTACAATAAAAAGAAATTACTTCCTTCTGAAAAATGACAATACATCTGATTTTCTCATCTTTCACAGGATGTTTAGCATAAGGTTGGGAATTTGTAAAGCTGCTGCTGTTGATTACTTTCCTGCCTCTGTTTCAAATTTGTATTAGACTACGATACATGACAGTACGGGATCCAAGTTATGATACATATCTAATATAGCTAATTACCTTTTTGAATTGCTGAAGCAGACATCTCAAAATGGGATTACTACCATCAGTTAGAGGACATTTCACGTTCCACATTTACCCTTATGCTGCCACCCACACTTCTATTACTGTTGCACATATTGAGTTTTACAATCGTGTTAGCTATTCAATGATATTATCCCAAATATCTTCGTCTGGCTTCATATCCAGCAAGCTTCAGAAAATATTGCAAGCACTTTTGAAACAAACCCTAATACAAAGCAGTAATGTATCATTTCACTTCCTCCAATTTTCACTCAATATTACATTTGATTTCACCAGAGTCAAGCCATTCAATGAAATTATATTTTATCTAATCACAACCTTTTTAATGCAACTGAGTGTGAAGTGGGTAGCTTCCCAGATAGTCTTTTTTCTTCTTCTTCTTTTAACAGCTCTTGCTGACATATCAGAAGCGTACCATCCTGTAGCCTCTCTGTTGATGAATAAACCTACAAATCTATCCATAGCTTTATGATTACACAGTGGTGAATTTTGCAGATATTTAGGTTATGCGAGACTACTTCTGACTCAATAACAGACTCGGTCTGTTGGGAGTAGTTCTGATTGAACAAATCATTTCCATGTGGATTATAAGACTTTCTTCCGTGATGTGTGTCCTAAATTAAATTTAGCAATACGTTTACCATCATGAGAAATGATGATAACACAAAATACTTAAACAAACAGAAAAAGATACTGGAAATATGAATACAGCAAAGGAATGAACACTTCAAATGGAAAGAGGTGTCTAGTAAAGGGAACATGAAAGTCGACAGATGAATAAAGAAACACAGATAGTTATTAGTGAAATTGATGACATTCTGGAAGTAATGACTGATGAGGTTTGTAAAGCTGTTTGAGCTATTAAGAAAGGAAAAGTGTATGCAGGTGACTGTTTTTAGTGGAAATGAATAAAGTCTGACCGCAAATAATACTAAGCAACTTGCAAAATTATTTACAAAACAGGAAGAATGCCGCATTTCCTATTCTCCCCAAAAAAAATTAGATGGGCAAGATATATAAAGAAAATCCTACAAAAAAT
Source organism: Schistocerca piceifrons (assembly GCF_021461385.2). Taxonomy (NCBI): domain Eukaryota; kingdom Metazoa; phylum Arthropoda; class Insecta; order Orthoptera; family Acrididae; genus Schistocerca; species Schistocerca piceifrons. The sequence continues at coordinate 453,397,196 of NC_060138.1, read as the reverse complement.
ATTAGCCTCCACCCCAAAATATACAAAATATTCTCTAAATTAATCCTCAACCACATCAAAACATTGATTTTTAACCGTATAAGGAATAAGCTGGATTTAGGTGGAGATACAGCAAAACAGACCATTTGTAAGCAGTGAATGAAATTTAATGAAGGAGAAAAGCACATGAATTAGCACTTTTCCTATGATCTGTAGAGACTTGAAAAGCTTTCAACACAACTTGAACCAAATCTATACAAACAGCACATGGGAAAATATGGTAATGATTCAAGCTCTGTTGGCACACTGAAGAATACACACTAAACAGCAAGAACATTATGACCACTGACCTACTATTGACATAAACCTATCCTGGTGATAGCAGTGTCACTTGGTGAGGAATGATTGCTAGTGAAACACACAAATGATGCATTTAGTATCAGTGAGCATGCTGTCTGTGAGTAGAAATGGAGAGGTGCACGATCTATCCGAGTCTCATTGAGGGCAGATTGTGATGGTCTGGAGGCTTGGCAAGAGCATTTCAAAAAGTGTACGACTTGTTGGGTGTTCGAAGACTGCTGTGGTGTCTTCAACATGTGGCAGAATCAAGATGAAATCATGTCCAGACATTATGGCGGCCACCCCTCATTACACTTGTCAGATGTCATAGACTGGGCAGACTGCTAAAATAGGGCATAAGAGGAACTGTGGCGGAACTAACACCAGACTTTAATGCTGGGCAGACTACAAGCATGTCTGAACACACAGTGCACCAAGCACTCATAAAGATGGGCCTCTGCAGCTGACAACCCTTGCATGTGTCAATGTTAATGCCATGACATCGGCAACTAAGACTGCAATGGGCACATGACCATCAGCACTAGATATTGGTGCAGTGGCAGAGTGTTGCATGATCTAATGAATCGCAATATCTCCTTCATCATTCCGATGGGAGGGCATGAATCCGTTGCCTTCCAGGGGAACATCTCTTTGACACTTGTACTGTGGAGCGGATACAAGCTGGCGAAGGCGCCATTACGCTCTGGGGAACATTCATGTGGGCATTCACGGGTTCAGCAGAGCTGATGACCAAGGAGTATCGTATACCGTTTGCAGACCATGTACACCTCTTCATGACGGTCATGTTTTCTGAAGGCAGTGGCATTTTTCAACAAGATAATGCACCACATTACAACACCAGGAGTATGATGGAGTGGTTCGAGGAACACAGTGCCGAGTTCCAATTGATGTGCTGGCTCCACAACTTGCCAGATCTGAACCTGATCAAAAATAATCTAGGGCGTGATTGAATGTGGCATGAGAACTCGTTGCCCCTCCCCGGAATTTATGGGAATTTGGTGGCGTGTGTGTGCAGACGTGGTGCCAGTGCCCTCCGTGACCTATCAAGACCTCACTGCTTTCATGCCACCAGATGTTGCTGCTGATAACCTTGCCAAAGGTGGACATATCAGCTATTAGGTAGGTGGTCAGAATGTGCTGGCTGACCAGTCATACATAAATCCTACAGCTTCCATTAGAGTAATTCAGAATAGTAGAAAATTTACGTCATACCACCAAAAACTATTCTGCACAGCCATAAAGGGAGCTATTATTGTATCACTAAACCAGGAAAAAGAAGGAATACATGTTAACAGAATATACCGGAACCATCTGCACTAAGCTCATGGCATTAAGTCTTATTGCAATCAATTATAGTTAACTGAACTAACTGTATAATATAATCATAAAAAGACTACACTGAAGTCATCTTATCTTTAGGAGGTGACATTTTTAGTACTACTGATGAACACCTATAAAAGCACACGAAACCATCCTAGCTTCTGAAACTATAAGTTTGTTCCTTGGAGAAGAAAGAGGAATACTTTGCAAAAGGTTAAAAAGGAAGGGCAGATCACTCCCTCTCATCTTGGGGTTTGCATGACCTACCCGTCTTTTTAATGTTCCATGCCCTATCACTCTTTCTTCTTGAAAAAGGCACTACAGGTAATAGTTCTGAAAGCTAGGATAGTTTTGTATACTTGTATCTCTTATATGTGTGTATTCAAAGTACTAAAAATTTCACTTACTGAAAGAATACTGAAAGATGAAAAGAATATATGCAGTCTACAAGAGAGTGGAGAGTAGATGAAGATGAGATGAGAGATATGATACTGGAAGAATAATTTGACAAAGCACTGAAAGACCTAACACAAAACAAGCTGTCTAGAGTCAGAATTATTGAGATCACTGGAAGAGCCAGCCATCTGATGTGCACGACATATGTGACACGTGTGACCCCCAGACTTAAAAGAAGAATGTAATTATTCCTATTACAAAGAGGGCAAGTGGTGAGAGGTGTGAGTATTATAGAGGCATCAGTTTAATAAGTTATGGTTGCAAAGTATTGCCACAAATTATTTGCAGATGACTTTGGGGAAAATCAGATTGGGTTCTGGTGAAATGTAAAAACACGAGGCAATACTGATCCTATGACTTACCTTCGAAGACAGATTGAAGAACGGCAAACCTACATTTACAGCATTTGTAGATTTAGAGAAAGCTTTTGACATTGTTGACTGGAATACACTCTTTGACATTCTGAAGATACTAGGGATAAAATACTTGTAAAAAAAAGTTATCTATAGCTTGTACAGAAACCACAATGTAGTTATGAGTTGAAGGACATGAACAGGAAGAACAGTTGAGAAGGGACATTGAGTAAGTTGTGAAAGAAACCAAGGAGAAATTTGGAAATGGTCTCAATGTTCTGGGAGAAGAAATAAAAATTTGAGGTTTCTCGATGGCATTGTAAATCTATTAGAGATGGCAGTCGAATGGAGTGGAGTGTCTCGAAAGGAGGTTATATGATGCACATCAACAAAAGAAAACCAAGGGAACAATACGAGAGAAGGAAAGTTGCTACTCGCCATATAGCGGAGATGCTGAGTCGCGATAGGCACAATGAAAAGATTCACACAATCATAGCTTTCGGCCATTAAGGCCTTTGTCAGCAGTAGACACACATACACACACGCACACACACACTCACGCAACTTGTACCCAAGTCTGCAGTCTCAGAGAGCTGAAACTACACTGCGAGCAGCAGCACCAGTGCATGATGGGAGTGGTGACTGGGTGGGGGTAATGAGGAGGCTGGGGTGGGGAGGAGGAGGGATAGTATGGTGGGAGTGGCAGACAGTGAAGTGTCGCAGTTTAGACGGAAGGTAGGAGAGAAGGTGCGGAGGGGGTAAGTAGCAGAAAGGAGAGAAATAAAAATAAAAGAAATTAAAAGACTGAGTGTGGTGGTGAAATGACGGCTGTGTAGTGCTGAAATGGGAACAGGGAGGGGGCTGGATAGGTGAGGACAGTGACTAACGAAGGTTGAGGCCAGGAGGGTTACGGGAACTTAGGATGTATTGCAAGGAAAGTTACCACCTGCACAATTCAGAAAAGCTGATGTTGGTGGGAAGGATTCATATGGCACAGGCTGTGAAGCAGTCATTGAGATGAGGGGTATCATGTCTGGCAGCGTGTTCAGCTACAGGGTGGTCCACTTGTGTTTTGGCCACAGTTTGTCGGTGGCCGTTCATGCGGACAGACAGCTTGCTGATTGTCATGCCTACATAGAATGCAGCACAGTGGTTGCAGCTTAGCTTGTAGATCACGTTACTGGTTTCACAGGTAGCCCTGCCTTTGATGTGATAGGTAATGTCAGTGAACAGACTGGAGTAGGTGGTGGTAGGAGGATGTATGGGACAGGTCTTGCATCTAGGTCTATTACAGGGGTATGAGCCATGATGTAAGGGATTGGGAGCAGGGGTTGTGTCATGATGGACGAGTATATTGTGTAGATTCGGTGGACAGCGGAATACCACGGTAGGAGGAGTGGGAAGGATAGTGGGTAGGACGTTTCTCATTTCAGGGCACGACGAGAGGTAATCGAAACTCTGGTGGAGAATGTAATTCAGTTGCTCCAGTCCTGGATGGTACTGAGTTACGAGTGGAATGCTCCTCTGTGGCCGGACTGTGGGACTTTTGGAGGTGGTGTTTTTGTACAAGGATGGGAAGAAAATTACGGTCAGTGAAGGCTTCAGTGAGACCTCGGTATATTTAGAGAGGGACTGCCATCACTGCAGATGCAACGACCACGGGTAGCTAGGCTGTACGGAAGGGACTTCTTGGTATGAAATGGGTGGCACCTGTTGAAGTAGAGGTATTGCTGGTGGTTAGTAGGTTTGATATGGACGGAGGGACTGATGTAGCCATCTCTGAGGTGGAGGTCAACATATAGGAAGGTGGCTTGTTGGGTTGAGTAGGACCAGGTGAAGCAAATGGAGGAGAAGTTGTTGAGGTTTCAGAGGAATGTGAATAATGTGTCCTCACCTTCAATCCAGACAGCAAAGAAGTCATCAATGAATCTGAACCAGGTGAGGGGTTTAGGATTCTCGGTTTTCAGGAAGGGTTTCTCTAGATGGCCCATGAATAGGCTAGCATAGGTTGGTGCCATGCGGGTGCCCATAGCCATAGTGCGGATTTGTTTGTAGGCAATGCCTTCAAAGGAGATGGCTCAAGTAGTGAAGCAGCCATTGAAATCAATTCAAATTTAGAATGTGAAACAAAGTAAATTTAACCAAAAACAAATGTGAAGTATGTTATGTTGTTACAAATTTATTATCATTCATACTCTAAAACTATGGGAAGTATAAATCTAATATGCAGAGAAGTTATAATTAAGATTTCATTAGTTGAGAGGGCTCCCATGAAAAACAAGTGATCATAGGACAATGAAACTTAGTGGAAACATTTGTAGGGACACGCGGAAGAGAAATGACAAATAAATCATTGCAAGAAACAAATTTTAATTTCCACCTGAGACATCTGTTAGGTGTGTACCGTATTAACGTTCCAGGTTAAAAATGCTGTTCAATGTGAAGACCATCTGCATCCACGACAGCCTGGAACCACACTACAGATACCATTTCGCAATTGTTCACAGCAATTTTCGAACAGTGGACATGGAATGTTCAGCTGTCATGACATAGCTCACTCACTGCTTAAAGATCGAACATTGCATACAGATTCTCAGCCATGGCAACAGTAACATCTTCAGCAACTTGTGGTTCAGTTGGTCGTCGGCCTTTTTCCGGGAGCAATTCCCAAATCACCAGTTAATTGGAACTTCTGAATCATGTTCTTCAACCTCCACATGGAAAGATGATCTCTCCATATTCCTTTAACACATCAATACCTGTAAAGAGCAGCAGCACTATTGCTGTTGTTTTGATAAAACAGCTTAAGGAGTAAAGCCCTGTTCACCTTGCCCAAATCAATGTTGACTGTCTGCAACTGTAAGGTGCACTGATGATTGCAGTTTAACACTACATCACCATACCAATGTTGGCACTTAACGGCAAGTCATGAAACCAACATTACTACAAATTCACATACTGCAGTGCACAGTCTGATCATCATTCCTGTAATGTTGGGTACCCATATGATCAGTAGTTTATTTCTACACTGGCTCAAATAACAAAATCTTAGTTATAACTACTCTGCAGACAAATATATTGTTTAATACCGTGTAAGACCATATAAGGCAGTCTCTGCATTCTCGTGAGTAGTAGCATTCTGTATATCATACATATACTGCTTGCAAACAGTAAAAGAGGACATCTGCACTTCTTCCATGTCAAATGCTCTTGCTTTTAATTCTGAGCAGAACGGCAATTCTTGTAGTTCTTCCAGTGTATCCTTTTCCTTGAGCAAATTTTCAATGCTACCAAACCACTCAGAAGACCATGTTAGCCGTAACAACTTCCTGAACTCACCTCTCTGCATTAGAACGCCTACAAAATTCAAAATTAACTGTTTAAACAAACACTTCATAAAAATAAAAATAAATGTCATGATACATTTTATTTCTGACAAATGGCTCTTAGGTGACGCTAGGTTTACGATGAATTAAAGAAAAATATCACTGAGCGAATGTTACTAACACATTCATTCATATTGTGTGTTCACTTTTCGCCCTACTAAATATTCAGTTTATTCTTTCATTGCCTCTGTCGGAAAAAATATAAATCGAAAGAAAAATTATTAAAAAAAAAAACATGAGAAAGAAACACTGAGTTGGAAAGTAAATGTGAGTTGACATCCTGTACAAAGCATAAACTTGGACAAACAAATTAAACAACGGAAAGTCCAGGGTATAAGCAAATTGCTATTTATACAGTGATAAAAAGGCAAAGAGTGTATAACATAAAAATGAGTCACTAACAAACCTAGAAATCCAATCTGCAGCTTGTCATAGCCCTGGAGCACAGCAGTACCAGGAGTTTTAAAGTGTAATAGCAGCACTAAGCCGCTTCCAGCTTGTAATAACCACATTTTTTAAAGCTTGTTTTCAGCTATTTTTTCAATGTAAGTGTAGATAGCACCCATACAACGATCAGTGTTTCGCTCTCATCAAAAATGGAAAAATTGAAAGTTCATTATGTAAAGAATGTAAAAAGAAAGTGATAAAAGCAATCTTATGTGTTAAGTGTAATTACTGGTTGTATGAAAAGTGTGTCAAAATAAACTTAAAATATGTCAGTGTTGATTTTTTATGGACATTTCTTGGCTGTTTACGTTTCGAAACATCCAAAATTGAAATTATCAAGATAGTTTAAAATGATGTTGAGGTGCTGAAAAGTGAAATCTCGATTTTAAAAAGAGATAATGATAAATTATTATGAGAAAAAGAGTTCCATGTGTCAGAAAGCTGTGAAACCAAAACAACATTGCATCAATCAGTGTTCGCACATCAGCAGTAAGTTGGTATACAACAAAACAATGACTCCAGGTAAAGCAAATAGTACAAATAGTAGATTAGCCACAACGAAATATTCCTGTGTGTGTGGATGCAGGAAAATGGTAACAAAACAATACCATGAAACTTGCATGCATGTATAAGCAGTACTAACAATCAAAACTTTAGGTCTAATATATCACATGTGCTTGGTGAATTACCGATAACCTCAGTACGCAAAAATTCAATACATAAATATGAATGGAAGTCTGCAACATATACTAAAGGGAAAGGCAGTGGCTCAAGTGTACCAAGAAATGAAAATGAACTTCTATTGATAGGCGATTCTTTACTGAAAAATGTCACTGTTCCAGGATGGAAAATTGATGTGTGACTTGGAATTAGAATACAACAGCTAAACAACCATCTAAAAAATATGGAAAACTCAAAGCAACATACTGCAGAAAGTGAACTTAAATGTAACTATAAATATGTCTGCAAAATAAACTGTGCCATCAAAGAACACTGTGATGGACTTGGAGCAGTATTCATAGATCCAAATAAATTCCTACATGAAAACTGGCTAGGAAAGGATGGACTAACATTAAGCAGAATTTTACAGACTTTTGCAAAATAACAAAAAACAAGGAAAACTAAAATGGCTTGATGGGGATGAAAAACTGGATAAACCAGTAAAAAAAAAAAAAAAAAAAAAAAAAAATATCCAAATCCAAGGACAGGTATCATCTAAAAACTGAAGGAGAGTAGAATATGGACGTGAAAACTGGGTTTTTAAACATTCAAAGTTTGAATGACAAGGAACTGGTATTGAATGACTTCTCATCAGTGAATAAATTTGACGTGCTGTGTTTCAGTGTCCGAATGTTCACTTAAGGTGAAATTCCAGTTTCTAAGTTCAAAAATTATGGTTTATCAAACAGTTACTGCAGAAGAGTTCACAAGATTTATTTATTTATTTCATGTTTCATAGATCCAGCTAGTGAGTCAATCACAAGGATATGGAAAGTGTCAAATTGTACAGGTTTCAATTTAAACTTACAATAAATACAAGGGCAATTCAATGCCAAATTGTACATAGTTTAAGTAAGACATACTATAAATACAATAACAGATACAATGTCAGCTAGGTAACATAACAACCATTTAACAGAAAAAGGAATTTCAAATAAAGGTTATAAATAAGAGCACAAAGTTAAATCAGATATTAGGCCTACAAGAGTAAATACAAGTACAGGCAAACTGTTGTTACAAAAAGTGTGATAATGCTCAATAAAATCAATTGAACTAGTTCTAGACACAATAAGTTTAGTGATGGTATATATTTTCTTTCAAATATTCATCCACAGTATAAAAAGATTTCTCTGTCAGGTAATCTTTGAGAACTTGTTTAAATTTTGGCAGTTCTGTATGAACACATTTGATATGTAGTGGGAGAGCATTGAACAGCTTAATGCTGGAGTAGTAGACTCCTTTTTTCATTTCGACATGTAGATTGTTTTTGTTTCTGGTGTTATAGCCAAGGAATTTACTGTGTCTTGGTAGATAGAATAACTTTTGCACACAAAGGTCAGCAAGGAAAAAATATACTGTGAGGCAGTTGTTAGCATATCTATCTTTTTTTTTATGGTGAAAACTTTTTTTGCAAGCGGTTGGTTCCCCCAGAATATGATAGCATATGACATCAATGAGTGGAAGTAGCCAAAGTAGGCAACCAAAATGGCGTCAACTTCAGCCACTGAAGAAGTTATCCATAATGCAAATGGTGCTGAGCTAAGTTTTTTACACAGATAAAGAATGTGAACTGACCAATTACATTTGCTGTCTATATAAGCACCCAGGAATTTTGTATCTTCAACTTTCTGTATTGGTTGATTTCTACATTTTATGTTAATTTCATCGAGATTACTTTGTGATGTACGGAACCTCATATAATGAGTTTTATTTGCATTGAGTGAGAGACCATTTGAGGAGAACCAATTTAAGATGTCATTAAAAACAGTATTTGTAGTTTGTTAAAGATTGTGATCTATCAAAATGTCAATTAGAATTGTGGTATCATTAGCGAACAGGGTAAATTTGCTGTTTGTCGCAGGTTCGAATTCTGCCTCGGGCATGGATGTGTGTGATGTCCTTAGGTTAGCTAGGTTTAAGTAGTTCTAAGTTCTAGGGGACTGATGACCTCAGATGTTAAGTCCCATAGTGCTCAGAGCCATTTTTTATGTTTGTCTCAGAACAAAGAGGAAGATCATTAATGAAGATGAGGAATAGCAGTGGGCCCAAAACGGAGGTGGTGTAGCAATATGTGTTGTTAGATCAATCAATTGCACCTTTGGTAACTTAGATCTAAATTATTTATGTGAAGAACTGAATTTTGCAGCCACTGGTATAGTCGTAAGTAGTATGAAGCTAATAGTAGTATCATTGTACAGGTCTCCCAAAGGAATTAGCAGTGTACTCTTAGAAAAATTGGACATCCTTTTATGTGCACTCACTGAGAAAAGATTTACCAACTATTACATTACAATAGGTGGTGATCTTAATTTTGATTTTGACGTGTCAATTACCAAGCGCAGTGTTAGTGATTTGAGAAACCTCCTACGACAGTTCAGTCTATCCAGAGATTCCCAGCTCGTAATCAGTGGAATAATAAAAAGAAGATCTGTAATGATAAATATGTCTGCAAAATAAACTGTGCCATCAAAGAACAGTGTGATAGATTTGGAGCAGTGTTCATAGATCCAAATAAATTCCTAAATGAAACCTACTAGGGAACAAGCGTGCTTAAACAATATATTTGTTAATTTTAAATGTGTCCAAGTCCAATGTGATGTAACAATGTTTCTCTTTTTTTACCACAAATCAATGTCCCTAACATATGCTGGCAGGACCAGTTCAGTTAATCTTAGTAGTGACATGGCCAATTCAAAAATGGTGATCACTAGGCCAATGACCAATGGAATAATTGAGAAGTTCAGGAAAACTCTTGCAGATAGAAATTGGTTCTGCCAGAGAAATGATGGTAATCTTTGCCTATCAAATAATGGATCAGCTAAGATAAATTTTGAACGTTTCTTTAACTCATTTCTGGAAATATTTAATGATTGTATTCCCATTACGAAATGTAGGGTAACAGACAGAGGTTGTAAAAAGAAGGTTTCAAAAAAGAAAAATTCCTGGTACACTAAAATGCTGTCTGATATGCATGTAATGATGCTGTTAGATATACACAGCAATACCAAGTCTGAAAGTGCAAAATCCCTGTATGTAAGATCGAGAATTGATTATACAAAAGCAGTCATTGAATCGAAAAAGTCACACAATGCCCAGTACATTGAGACTTCTAACAATAAATGCAGAGCTGCTTGGAATCTCATAAATAGTGTTGCCAAAGAGTCACATAAGGTCAAAATCAATATCTCTCAACAACAGTTTAATGATTATTTTATTAAATCTATCGAGGAAGTAAGAAATGGCATCAGTAAACCTAATACAAGTCCATTAGAACTCTTAGAAAAAAATTATCATGGGATGCTTTACAATAATATTCTCGCTTTCTCTGAGGTTATGCATAGTACTGTATAAAAATAGTAAGGAACATTAAGTCATCAGATGGTGCTGATATTTATGACATGTCTTGCAATTTGCTGAAAAAAGTCATTGATTCCATTGTTTATCCATTGACTCACTATGTAAATAAATGTTTATCAGAAGGATACTTTCCAGAGGAGCTGCAATTATCTAGGATGGTTCCTGTGTATAAAAAGGGTGACAAAGACAAACCTGCAAGTTTCAGACCAATATCAATAGTTCCAGTCATGGGCAAAATAATAAAATACATCATTTACCATCAGTTGTCTGCTCATTTTGAAATACATGGAATATTTAATGTAGCAGGATATGGATTTAGAAAAAAACATCAACAGCAGACACAATGGACTCTGTAACCATGGACCTTGCCACTGATGGGGAGGCTTGCGTGCCTCAGCGATACAGATAGCCGTACCGTAGGTGCAACCACAATGGAGGGGTATCTGTTGAGAGGCCAGACAAACGTGTGGTTCCTGAAGAGGGGCAGCAGCCTTTTCAGTAGTTGCAAGGGCAACAGTCTGGATGATTGACTGATCTGGCCTTCTAACAATAACCAAAACGGTCTTGCTGTGCTGGTACTGCGAACGGCTGAAAGCAAGGGGAAACTACAGCCGTAATTTTTCCCAAGGGCATGCAGCTTTACTGTATGATTACATGATGATGGCATCCTCTTGGGTAAAATATTCCGGAGGTAAAATAGTCAAGAGGATGTCGTTATCAGGAGAAAGAAAACTGGCGTTCTACGGATCGGAGCGTGGAATGTCAGACCCCTTAATCGGGCAGGTAGGTTAGAAAATTTAAAAAGGGAAATGGATAGGTTGAAGTTAGATATAGTGGGAATTAGTGAAGTTCGGTGGCAGGAGGAACAAGACTTCTGGTCAGGTGACTACAGGGTTATAAACGCAAAATCAAATACGGGTAATGCAGGAGTAGGTTTAATAATGAATAAGAAAATAGGAATGCGGGTAAGCTACTACAAACAGCATAGTGAACGCATTATTGTGGCCAAGATAGATGCGAAGCCCACGCCTACTACAGTAGTACAAGTTTATATGCCAACTAGCTCTGCAGATGACGAAGAAATTGAAGAAATGTATGATGAAATAAAAGAAATTATTCAGATTGTGAAGGGAGACGAAAATTTAATAGTCATGGGTGACTGGAATTCGAGTGTAGGAAAAGGGAGAGAAGGAAACATAGGTGAATATGGATTGGGGGACAGAAATGAAAGAGGAAGCCGCCTGGTCGAATTTTGCACAGAGCACAACATAATCATGACTAACACTTGGTCTAAGAATCATGAAAGAAGGTTGTATACATGGAAGAACCCTGGAGATACTAAAAGGTATCAGATAGATTATATAATGGTAAGACAGAGATTTAGGAACCAGGTTTTAAATTGTAAGACATTTCCAGGGGCAGATGTGGACTCTGACCACAATCTATTGGTTATGACCTGTAGATTAAAACTGAAGAAACTGCAAAAAGGTGGGAATTTAAGGAGATGGGACCTGGATAAACTAAAAGAACCAGAGGTTGTACAGAGATTCATGGAGAGCATAAGGGAGCAATTGACAGGAATGGGGGAAATAAATACAGTAGAAGAAGAATGGGTAGCTTTGAGGGATGAAGTAGTGAAGGCAGCAGAGGATCAAGTAGGTAAAAAGACGAGGGCTAGTAGAAATCCTTGGGTAACAGAAGAAATATTGAATTTAATTGATGAAAGGAGAAAATATAAAAATGCAGTAAGTGAAACAGGCAAAAAGGAATACAAACGTCTCAAAAATGAGATCGACAGGAAGTGCAAAATGGCTAAGCAGGGCTGGCTAGAGGACAAATGTAAGGATGTAGAGGCCTATCTCACTAGGGGTAAGATAGATACCGCCTACAGGAAAATTAAAGAGACCTTTGGAGATAAGAGAACAACTTGTATGAATATCAAGAGCTCAGATGGAAACCCAGTTCTAAGCAAAGAAGGGAAAGCAGAAAGGTGGAAGGAGTATATAGAGGGTCTATACAAGGGCGATGTACTTGAGGACAATATTATGGAAATGGAAGAGGATGTAGATGAAGATGAAATGGGAGATATGATACTGCGTGAAGAGTTTGACAGAGCACTGAAAGACCTGAGTCGAAACAAGGCCCCCGGAGTAGACAATATTCCATTGGAACTACTGACGGCCGTGGGAGAGCCAGTCCTGACAAAACTCTACCATCTGGTGAGCAAGATGTATGAAACAGGCGAAATACCCTCAGACTTCAAGAAGAATATAATAATTCCAATCCCAAAGAAAGCAGGTGTTGACAGATGTGAAAATTACCGAACTATCAGCTTAATAAGTCACAGCTGCAAAATACTAACACGAATTCTTTACAGACGAATGGAAAAACTAGTAGAAGCCAACCTCGGGGAAGATCAGTTTGGATTCCTTAGAAACACTGGAACACGTGAGGCAATACTGACCTTACGACTTATCATAGAAGAAAGATTAAGGAAAGGCAAACCTACGTTTCTAGCATTTGTAGACTTAGAGAAAGCTTTTGACAATGTTGACTGGAATACTCTCTTTCAAATTCTAAAGGTGGCAGGGGTAAAATACAGGGAGCGAAAGGCTATTTTCAATTTGTACAGAAACCAGATGGCAGTTATAAGAGTCGAGGGACATGAAAGGGAAGCAGTGGTTGGGAAGGGAGTAAGACAGGGTTGTAGCCTCTCCCCGATGTTGTTCAATCTGTATATTGAGCAAGCAGTAAAGGAAACAAAAGAAAAATTCGGAGTAGGTATTAAAATTCATGGAGAAGAAATAAAAACTTTGAGGTTCGCCGATGACATTGTAATTCTGTCAGAGACAGCAAAGGACTTGGAAGAGCAGTTGAATGGAATGGACAGTGTCTTGAAAGGAGGATATAAGATGAACATCAACAAAAGCAAAACAAGGATAATGGAATGTAGTCTAATTAAGTCGGGTGATGCTGAGGGAATTAGATTAGGAAATGAGGCACTTAAAGTAGTAAAGGAGTTTTGCTATTTGGGGAGCAAAATAACTGATGATGGTCGAAGTAGAGAGGATATAAAATGTAGGCTGGCAATGGCAAGGAAAGCGTTTCTGAAGAAGAGAAATTTGTTAACATCCAGTATAGATTTAAGTGTCAGGAAGTCATTTCTGAAAGTATTCGTACGGAGTGTAGCCATGTATGGAAGTGAAACATGGACGATAAATAGTTTGGACAAGAAGAGAATAGAAGCTTTCGAAATGTGGTGCTACAGAAGAATGCTGAAGATTAGATGGGTAGATCACATAACTAATGAGGAAGTATTGAATAGGATTGGGGAGAAGAGAAGTTTGTGGCACAACTTGACGAGAAGAAGGGATCGGTTGGTAGGACATGTTCTGAGGCTTCAAGGGATCACCAATTTAGTATTGGAGGGCAGCGTGGAGGGTAAAAATCGTAGAGGGAGACCAAGAGATGAATACACTAAGCAGATTCAGAAGGATGTAGGCTGCAGTAGGTACTGGGAGATGAAAAAGCTTGCACAGGATAGAGTAGCATGGAGAGCTGCATCAAACCAGTCTCAGGACTGAAGACCAACACAACAACAACAACAATTAAATATGTTCTTAAAGTATTTGAGAAGAAGGGATTTGCTCATGCCACATTCTGTGACCTGAGTAAAGCATTTGACTATGTAGGACATGACACATTTCTACAGAAACTCCATTTTTATGGCATTAGGCAGAACAGCTTAAAACTACTAAAGTCGAATCTCAAAAACTATAGGCAAGTTGTGTGTATCGCACAGAAAAGTCTAATGAGAAACAAACTAAGGTGGGAGTTCCGCAGGAATCTGTGTTGGGACCATTTCTGTTTTTGGTAATGATCAATGACCTACTCTCCTTTATAAGATCCAAAACAGTGTTATTTGCAGATGACACTATCTTCCTAAACGACAGCAATGATCTAAATAAGTTAAAAGATTCTGCTGACAGTACACTTGCCCAAATGTCATATTGGTTCAGGTGAAATGGATTTGTCCTGAACAACAACAAAACACAAAAAATTGTATTAAGTTTTAAGGACAAAAGTCCTTTTAATGATCCCTGTTATATAAAGTTCTTGGTTATATAAAGTTCTTGGGGGTATACTTGGATGACAAATTGTCCTTGGAGCAACACACAAAATACATTAGCGTTAAATTATCCAGAGTAATTTACTTATTTAGATGCTTTATGAAATGTGTACCAGAAGCTTATGTTGAAACATCTTATTTTGCACTTTTTGAAAGTACTATGTCATATGGACATATTCTATGGGGATACTCAAGCCATGTTCAAAACAAATTATTTCTGCTGAAGAAATCAATCAGAGACATTACATGTTCTCAGCATAAAGCACACTGTAAGCCATTGTTCTCTGAATGTAAAATAATGACTGTTATAAATCTGTATATATACCAAGTGTTAACCTATGTAAAAAAGAATCTACAGGAAGTAAAACTTATAAATAATATTCATGGTCACAACACAAGAAATAATAATTCCACATATATGTCATACCATAGATTACCAAAGTCAATTAATAGTTATGAGCTAGTGGGCCACAAACTATTTAATAAGCTCCCGCATATGTCACAAGACCTACCAGAGTGTGAATTTAGGAAAACATTAAATAAATGGCTTGTTGCCAACCCATTCTATGAATTAAAAGAATTTTTTAACTGCAACATGGAATTGTAAGCTAAATACTGATATGGTGAAACAGTTCTATTTGCTAATGTAATAAACCCTGGATAGCTAATGCCAGTAGGAACCAAAATTACTAATGTTGTGTAGGTCGACAACGCACAATTTTGAAACTACAGAAACTTGGTGCCCCACGCTCTAATTGACCACGGGATTGCACTGTTGCCAGATGCTCTAGACAACACATAATAGCGAATGCTTTGCCTGCCGGAGATTGCGATGTATCCAAGGTAGCCCGCATACTCGGTGGTAGCACGTCAGCCTTCCACTCTGGGGGCGAATCTGTCAGGGTCTTGACACTTCTACTTAAGTTTCATGATAAGAGGTACCGGGAACAAACCCATAAACAGCTGTTAGTTCACATACAGAAAGTCTTTTACAAATTGTGTTGGCTCTGAAAAGGGCCTTTTTTGTAGATAAGACGTTGTGTACTTAAAGCGGTGCTTGAACTGGCGACCCTCTGACATGACACAAGCTTGACAATGCCGAACTCTTTCAAAGATTCCTGGCATTGCCCTGATGTGATTGACGGCACACTGAATGCAATCCATTAATTCCTCTTTGTTTCTAGGTGGTTTGCATTCGAGTGGGTGAACTAGAACTTTGAACAATCCCCAGAGGAAAAAGTCCAGTGGCGCGAGGTCTGGTGATCGTGGGGGGCCATATCCTACAAGCACCTCTGCCAATTACCCGGCTGTCGAAGAGTTCATTTGAATATCCGCGTACAGCATGACTGTTATATGTGGGCACCCCTTCATACTGCAACCACATGCGTAGCCATATGACCAAGGGAACATCTTCCAGCAGACTGGGTAGAGTTTCTTGCAAAAAGTGAAGGTAATTTGCCCCAGTATGTTGAGGAGGTAGACGGGCCAGCCCAATCAGATGGTCACCCACAATGCCTGCCAAGGGAACATCTTCCAGCAGGCTGGGTAGAGTTTCTTGCAAAAAGTGAAGGTAATTTGCCCCAGTATGTTGAGGAGGTAGACGGACCTGCCCAATCAGATGGTCACCCACAATGCCTACTCAAATGTTGAGTGAAAATCGTTCCTGGTGTCCACGGATGTACATGACATGAGGATTTCCTCTTGCCCAGTAATGAACATTTTGAGTGTTGTAAAGGCCATCTCGATGGAAGGTGCAATTGTCCGTAAATAACGCAATGGCGGGGAAGTCGGGATTCCACGCAACATGTCACAGAAACCACTGGCAAAACCCTACACTGTGATCATAGTCTGCCACAGGATTTAGGTCTTGGAAAAGGTGGAAAGTAAATGGCTGCTGGCCATCATCCCTCAGAACATCCTAGACTAACTGATGAGTGACCCCCATGCCGTGTCCAGCCGCTCGAGTACTTGTCGCAGGTACTTCCCTAAAGCACTCGAGAACAGTCTCTTCATATGCAGCATCCCGTCATGTTCAACGTCTTCCAGCATCACCCTGATATCCCACTGACGAGCCCGTTTCACCAAGTTGCCAGTGACTTGCTGTAAACATTTGCAGGTGTGGGTGGCATCTTGCTAAGTATTGTTCCTCATACAACCATGGAGCTTCAAACAAATTAACCATCAGCTAGTCCATAAACAAAAACAATATCTTGTTGTTCTTCAAATGAATACTGTGCTGCCATGTTTACTGTATGACTAAATCGCAGATGACGTGTGTGCTCCGAAGTGAAGCTTAGGTGTGAATGCCTCTGATGTAAGGTGGAGGCAAGACCTATACGACACATGTGCGTATCACATTGGGACAGTGAGGGAGTGAGGAATGTTTGTATGTGTGAACCAACAACCAAAGCGCTGCCTGTCAACCAAAGAAAGGCAGCAGGGCAATCCCATGGCGAATCGGAGCACGTGGCGCCAAGTTTCCATAGTTTAAAAAATGATGTGTTGTCGAGTTACACAATATTAGTAATTTTGAGAATGAGATTTTCACTCTGCAGTGGAGTGTGTGCTGATATGAAACTTCCTGGCAGATTAAAACTGTGTGCTGGGATGAGACTCGAACTCGGGACCTTTGCCTTTCGTGGGCAAGTGCTCTACAACTGAGCTACCCAAGCACGACTCACGCCCCTCCTCACAGCTTTACTTCTGTCAGTATCTCGTCTCCAAATTGGTAGAGCACAGTTTTAATCTGCCAGGAAGTTTCATATCAGCGCACACTCTGCTGCAGAGTGAAAATCCCATTCTGGAAACATTCCCCAGGCAGTGGCTAAGCCATGTCTCCGCATATCCTTTCTTTCAGGAGTTCTAGTTCTGCAAGGTTCGCAGAAGAGCTTCTATTAAGTTTGGAAGGTAGGAGACGAGGTACTGGCAGAAGTAAAGCTGTGAGGACGGGGCGTGAGTTGTGCTTGGGTAGCTCAGTTGGTAGAGCACTTGCCCGCGAAAGGCAAAGGTCCTGAGTTCGAGTCTCGTCCCGGCACACAGTTTTAATCTGCCAGGAAGTTTCATTAGTAATTTTGGATCCTACTGGCATCCGCTATCCAGTGTTAATATTTCATAACACAATTTTTCTCCACCCTGTATACTGTCTACTGCTGTAAAGACCTAATGAAAATAAAATTATCTTATCTTATCCTCTCCTGAAGGAAATTAAGCATTTTTATCATAACAAGAATGAAGCAGTTTTTGTAATACCCTGGAAAAACTTAAAAAGTATATAATTTAATACATGCAGTGGGTACAATGATGTTATTGTCACACTCAGTTTGTAGACAGCTTATATACAAATAGATTCTATAACTATCTTATCTTAGAATGAGAACTGCGAGGAGAAATGGAGATATAACACACCAAACAGAGGCTTATGCAAGCAACAAGTGGATCTATCTTTCTCAACCAACCACGATCTGCCATTTGATATTGCAGCTACCATTCTGTGGAAATGATCTTAAAATAACAAGTAAAACTTTAATAGGAACTAACTAAATGTCAAGCAACAAAGATTTATACACACTGAATAAGTTATATTAAAATTGTAAAGTAGAATGTGGGACTGGTAACTTTAAATTTCAGTGGTTATTAATAATTAAACAAACAGCTGTACAGCAAAAGTGGTTTATTAAATCAATATAACTTTTTGTCTATGGTTATAATAGAGGGAAACATTCCACGTAGGAAAAATATATCTAAAAACAAAGATGATGTGACTTACCAAATGAAAGCGCTGGCAGGTCGACAGACACACAAACAAACACAAACATACACACAAAATTCAAACTTTTGCAACAAACTGTTGCCTCATCAGGAAAGAGGGAAAGACGAAAGGATGTGGGTTTTAAGGGAGAGGGTAAGGAGTCTGTATATGTGTGGATGGATATGTGTGTGTGTGTGTGTGTGTGTGTGTGTGTGTGTGTGTGTGTGTGTGTGTGTATACCCGTCCTTTTTTCCCCCTAAGGTAAGTCTTTCCGCTCCCGGGACTGGAATGACTCCTTAACCTCTCCCTTAAAACCCACATCCTTTCGTCTTTCCCTCTCCCTCCCTCTTTCCTGATGAGGCAACAGTTTGTTGCGAAAGCTTGAATTTTGTGTGACTCCTTACCCTCTCCCTTAAAACCCACATCCTTTCGTCTTTCCCTCTCCCTCTCTCGTTCCTGATGAGGCAACAGTTTGTTGCGAAAGCTTGAATTTTGTGTGTATGTTTGTGTTTGTTTATGTGTCTGTCGACCTGCCAGCACTTTCATTTGGTAAGTCACATCATCTTTGTTTTTAGATATACAACTTTTTGTCTATTTTTCCATGTAATCCCCACCAAATTTATGGCACTTGTCCTCTCAGCAAAAAATTCTTTACCTTGATATCAATGTCAGTTTTGTACTTTTTTATTTGCTTTTCATCGCCATGGAACTTAAGGTCATGCAAAGCTTCTTTCATCAGAACAGATTGAAATCCAAAGGGGGCACATCAAGAATGCAAAAGGATGAAGTAAGAGCTGCCTTTTCCCATAGTTTCCAATAACAGTTGTCCCACATAAGTCAAAGCATCGTCTCAAAGAAGCAGAGTGTCTTTCCTCTTTTCATTGCTTGACTTTCTTCTCAATCATGTATGAGTAACATAGCCATTGGCCGTGTATTGCTCCTCCAAAAAAACACTGAAAATCAGACAATGGGGAATACAAAAGATAATTATCATTGCATGCTTTCACTCTTGGACTCTGGTTCAGAATAATGTATTCATTTCATCACAGGTTAAACCTGACCAAAAATCCACCACCTTTGCAAGTAGAATGATTTCTGAGCTTGGTGCAAATGCTAAATCCCTTTACTTTGAGATGAATGGTAAGCTCTCTGGGAATCCACAATGCACAAATGATTTGAATGCTGGAGTGAGTTGTGTTAACACTTACCTGGCACTGTTCAGCAATTTTTTCAACTCTAAGATGTCAATCTTCTCGGCTAAGTGGATCAATAAGGCATTACAATGTCATGGTCAATACTGTTAGTGATCGTCAGTTATGCTTTTTCAATCACTTTTAAAATTTTTGCACCTGCATGTAAAAAACTTGTATGGTTTGTGCCACTACTGAATTGTCTGTTCATCTGCGATAATACTGCTGACAGGTTGTATGCCTTCCAAAAGCAAAAAATCTGATCACTCAACAATCGTCTTCAAAACTGCTTTTTTCAGGCAGACACAAAAATGTAATCAAGACCTCAGATTTTATATTTACATAAATATTTATCAAACAAATGACTAATACTTTTTGCAAGGTTGTGTGGGGTGCATAAAAATTATGTATAATTATTATGCATAATTTATGGCTGTTCAAAGCAGAAAAATATGTAAAGACTTTTTATAGGTTAAGTGAACATTTTAGAGACTCTGACACTCTAAGCCACAATATTCGGAAGCGGCAGCAGTCGGACAGGGAACACCGGGCAGGTGTGCCAACATTGGTCACGTTTCTGCCCAACATGAGAAGGCCGATGACAGATGCAGTTTTCACAGCAGCAGTCAGCACTTCGACAGATCAACAACTGACCAGACCAGCAATACTTCCAAGGAGAACAATGACCAGAGCAGCAGCCAATGCTCTAGTAACTGTCAACATACTGAAATCATGTGCATGATGTACCTGGCAATGCGGAGGAGGATGAAAGGGTAATGCCTGACCCCACCAGCATAGAGGCAAAACAATGGAAAGCAGCACATGTGTCAATGTTGCTCACATTTCTGCCCAACATGAGAAGCATAGATCAATGATTGAAGAGTCAGTCACTGCCCTAGAAACTTCGCGACATTGGTAAAAATATCGAATAAATATCTCTGACAAATGGACGGAAGGAGGTCTTTTGAGAGGAGAAAGAAGACATGAAGAAATGTCTCCTGGATGGATGGACCGATGGTTAGTCAGCGGATGTCATACTTCGCTATCATAACTTAACCGCTATGCTTCTCGACAGAAGATGATGTCGGTACTGTGCCAATAGGTCAAGGCAGAAGATGCCATCACAGATGTTACCTGAAAGAATTTTTTGTGGTGCCTACCCAGGTGGCTTGTGAGGACAAACGGACTGCGGCCTCACCAAATGGGTCACGTGTGAACCTAGAGGTTGATGAACACCATAAGATGCTGAACCTCAAGGTTCTGGGACAGAGCACTCGCACCACACCGTAACCGCTTGTTAACAATGCAACGAGCATATTCACAAGGAGAAGACCATGCGACCATCACAATGAGTCACGTGTACGGTACTCAATGGAAGAATACGCCACTGGCGCCTCGCTGCAACATGAGCTGTCATTGTAAAAGTGGTCACTGGAATGTGCACACTACAACTTTGTTGCTCCACAGCTGCAAGGAAGTAAGCAAGTTAAAACACATTGTATTACTAAGTTCGTTTAATGGGAATTATGTGAACAAATGACCGTTAGTGGATCCACCAACGTTTCTCTCACACATCACCCACTGAACCAAGTAAAGAACCCATTCCACCACCCACAAAGTGTCGCTTTGTCTACCACTATTCCTGAGAAAATAACGACCTTTTCTCCCCTCTGTCACTGACACACAATATCTAGTGTCACTAAACCCCGACGTACTATATTTGGTGTCAGATAACCTTGGCTCTATTTTGAGGTGTACATGGTAGAGAATTTGTGGTATAAGAAATTCATGATGCCATCGCCAGTGACGGGCCACGAACAACCCACAGACAGCAGACGGCAACCTGCAGACAGCAGTACATTGGTGAGTGCAAATTGGTTCAAGATATTTTTCCTTTTCAAGAAAAACTTCCGCATTGTAAAAAACAAAAAAATGTAAAGCTCTCATTCTTTCAAAGAAATTTCACACTAGAAAATTTCTTGTCAGATAGTATTAGATGTTCTTTTTATTTTGATTGAAATTGTAATCAGGTTTCAAATGTTATTTGTTACATAACTGAATATTTGTTCTTGTGGCCATAGGAAGTATATTTGTGGGAATAACCATTTGTTAAGCAGGAAAGCATTACAATGACAGACAGTAAGACAAAAGGAATTTCCACCATGAGGTTATTCAGAGTCTACTTAATTAGATAACCAAATCGAAGTCTGACAGTAATGAATTGTTGAATTGATTATCTGAGTATAGGTCGACATCTAGTGTAGCCCCTCCTATATGGGATTCATCAGCAGCCACACCTCTCTGGTAAGACAAGCAAGAATGCAGAAGCATTTTTTGCTGATTTGTTGGCAGCCACTAAACTCGGTTCCTGGTCAGAGGAACAGATGCTGCAGATGACAAAATTACAGTTAATTGGGGAAGCTAAGGCACATGTACTATATCATGAGGAATTACGAAATGCATTAACTTTTGATGAATTGAAACAAGTTTTGCTCAAAAGGTTTAAAAATCAGAACAGTTGCCGTTTTTATAGGGAGCAGTTGAACACCATGTCCCAAAGGCGCAATAAACAATAGAAAGCTTTGTGGATAGAATACGAAAAGTTATTAGCAGCACTTACCAATTGTCAGCCAGTGATGAAGCCAATAAGTATATTCTGCAAAAGTGCAGAACTGTCACCCGAAACATTGCGCTGTGTTAGGGCAGAAATCTGAAGAATTTAATTGATGGAGTGAACATTGCTACAGAATTAGAGGAAATAGACACTGTGACGCTGTACGAGGAAAGAAAAAATGGATTTTCCACAGGGGTTAATTGTTTCAGATGCGATCGGTAGGGACACATCTCAAAAAAGAGTTGCCAACTACAGTATACAACTTGTCAAAGGTTGGGCCATACATATTGTGAGTGTAGTAGTACAGTGAAATTTGGAAACGGGGGCCCATTAAACAGGAACGCCGACAGTTGTTCCCATTCCCATTAAAATTCTATAGTATTAGAGCGCATGCGAAGGCGGTGTGATGGTTACCAGGCACTATTAATGGTAAAACATGTAGACTATTAGTCGACACTGGGGCTCAAGTGTCAGTCATAAATAAACAGTGCACTGAGGTCAGGAGATATGACCCTCCAAGATATAAGTTAAGTGGTATAGGCGGAGGTGATACACATCACTAACCTCTCACATTGAGGGCGTAAGATTCCAGGAGGTTGTGGAAGTCATATCAAGGGTAAATGATGAATACAATGCTATCCTAACATTAGATTTCCTGAATAAACATCATTCTATAATCAACCTTGGGCAGCAAACAGTGGAGCATAGCGGGACAGTGTTTCAATTAGATGACACAGCTGCCAAGGATGCTTTTCTGCAATAAATCTCCCCGGAAAGAGGAATCAAGTAAACTGCGAGCAATGTTCTTGAATGTAGATTCGTGGGATAAACTACCATTTGGCACAGGAAAGCTACTTTGGGTGGACATTAATGTTGCTTTACACTATGCACAGTTGAACCATTAAGAGGAAAACGCTGAATTAGACACAGCACATTGTTTGGTGTGCGGAGTATAGTTTGTGCCACAACAATTGATGGAGTACAAAAGATACCAGTGCATATAGATGGAAATGGAAATGTCGTGTGGCTAGGGCCTCCCGTCGGGTAGACCGTTCGCCTAGTGCAGGTCTTTCGATTTGATGCCACTTCGGCAACCTGCGCGTCGATGGGGATGACATGATGATGATTAGGACAACACAACACCCACTCCCGAGCGGAGAAAATTTCCGACCCAGCCGGGAATCGAACCCGGGCCCTTAGGATTGACAGTCTGTTACGCTGACCACTCAGCTACCGGGGCAGACAGTGCATATAGATAATTTTGGGACAGAACACAAATGGAAATGTTAATAGCTAACATAGGTTCCTTAGAGGAAATGATTTTGATTGGTCTGACGTACACAACAACAACAAACCAGCCGCTTGCAAAACCACATAGCACCAGAAGATATTGCACTTAAAGGAAATGAAAGTGATATGATAAAAGCAGTGTTGGATAAGTTTCAGGATATGTTTAGTTCACATGGACCGCTACCACCAATGAACACCACACAACTCAGGATTCCAACAAGAGATAACACCAGAATGAGATTTTCACCCTGCAGCAGAGTGGGTGCTGATATGAAACTTTCTGGCAGATTAAAACTGTGTGTTGGATCGAGACTTGAACTCGGGACCTTTGCCTTTTGTGGGCAAGTGCTCTACCAACTGAGCTTCCCAAGCATGACTCACAGCCATCCCCATAGCTTCAAGGTTAGCAGAAGAGCTTCTGTGAAGTTTGGAAGGTAAGAGACGAGGTACTGGCAAAATTGAAGCTGTGAGAACGGGTCATGAGCCATGTTGGGTAGCTCAGTTGATAGAGCACTTGCCTGCAAAAGGCAAAGGTCCTGAATTCAAGTCTCAGTCTGGCACACAAATTTAATCTGCCAGGAAGTTTCAAGAGATAATGCCCCATTTTATAGGAGACCATACGGAGTTCCTCACCAGTTATAGCCATTACTTGAATTCTTGGATCAGCAGTTAAATGTGGTGTAATAGAGTATTCGGCTTCGCCATGCGGCGCAAATGTCATAATTGTGCCAAAGAACTCTGCTGACAGTGCAAAACATCATAGATCCTGTTGTGATTACAGGCTTTTAAATAGCAAAACAATTTCAATTGTGTATCCATTACCGAATATCGTAGATACCATTGACCATCTCGGCAACAGTAAATATTTCTCCACAATTGACTTGAGGAGCGGGTACCATCAAATAGAAGCTGCACCGGAGGACAGACATAAAACTGCTTTCTCCACCCCTTCAGGTCATTGGCAGTTCTTAAGAATGCCTTTTGGATTAAAGAATGAAATACTCCAAGATTGCTACAGGGTGGATAATGTGGACTAAAACTTTGACAGTGCATGATATACCTCGATGATGTAATCGTATTTTCAAAAGACATCAAAGAGCATGCGATTCACTTATGAGAAGTTTTCCAACGTCTCAGGGATGCTAAATTAATATTAAATTTGGAAAAGTGTCACTTTGCATTAAAGGAAGTAATATATTTAGGCCATGTTATCAGCGAACACGGAATCAAAACCGATCCACAGCAAATAGCAGCACTTAAAGATTTTCCAACACCATAAGCTACCAAGGAAATACAGCTGTTTCTAGGCCTCTCAAATTATTATTGAAAATTTGTAAAGGACTATGCAGAAGTAGTATGACCTCTCATGCAGTTATTGAAAAAAGCTACTAAATTTCACTGTAAAACAGAATGCAACACAGCATTTGAAACACTGAAATACATATTAACATGTAGTCCTGTATTAATCTATCCAGATTTCACCAAAGAATTCATTCTGTCCTGTGATGCATCTAGACATGCTACCAAAGCAGTTTTGGGTAAAAACATTAATGGTGCAGAACATCCATTAGCCTACGCATCCAGACAATTAAATACAGCAGAAAAGAATTACTCAACAACAGAAAAGGAGTTACTGAGTGTCGTCTATGGTACAAAATATTTCAGGTGCTCTCTGTATGGGAATAAATTCAATAGAATCATCGACCATGCCACTCTCAAGTTGTTACTTTGACTAAAAGACCCATCAAGTTGTTTGACGTGTTGGCCTCTGTGCCTTTTCAAAATGGTCTTTGAAGTCATTCATTAACTGGGGAAGAAACATTCCTACTACTAAGTCTTAGTAGAAAGGTAGGGTTATTAGAAGCAGTAGGTCGCGATGCAGAAGAATGACAAAAGGCACAGGCTCCAGATGCAGATTGCAACACAAAAGCAGTTTTGCCTACAGTGTGGGGTCTTGTGTCGAACAACTAGACTCGGATTGAGAGTTGGGGTACCCAAACACCTCCAACAGGAAGTCATGCAAGAGGCCCATGATCACATTCTTTCAGGTCAAGGTGGTCAAAGAACTACTGAAAGATCCATTGGTGAACAATTCTGGTGGGAGACCAGAAAGCACGATCTGGCACAATACGTGCGCAATTGCATACCATGCACCCAGCAAGCAGACTATTGCCATCAACATATATAGTTACAAAGACTCCTGGAAGCATCACACCCATTTCAAATAGCAGGAACGGACATGATGGTCACTTTAATAAAACACTAGCCAGGAATAGGTATGTACTAACAATTATAGATCAGTACTCAAGATATCTATAACCATGATAAGTGTCCCTGATCAACACAGGCTATGGTCAATAATTGGATTTTAAAATCTGGCATACCAGAAACACTTATAACTGACCTAGGTAATAACTTCGAGCTCATTTAAACAACTTTGCCGTTCACTGAAGGGATGTAAATTACACACCACCCCATTACAACCACAGGCAAACAGATGGGCAGAAAGGGTCCACTGCAGTGTTGGGAAAATGCTTAATTAATTTATCAATGTTCTGCACAACAATTGGGATACCATCATTCCATACTGTGTAAGCATATACAGTGCCAAAACACATGAAGGAACAGGCATGTCAACTTATGAAGTTATTTATGGAAGGAAGATGCTGTTGCCATTCGATGTTATTAAGCTCAAGAAAGGAAAGAATGGAGAAGCAGTTAGGGAATTTGCTTGAATCATTAAGGATGTGTGGAAAAGATACAGAAAGCAAATACCACAGCATTAGAAAGGCAAGAGAAATTAGGCAATGTACACGTTAAGTATCCGGATTTCAAAATTATTCGCTCCCTATGTTTCTAAAGGAAATATGAAAAATTTATGACAAATTACCAGGGTCCTTACCAAGTTGTCGAAATCACATCACCTATTAATGCCAAGTTACAGTTATCCACAAAAGCAATTATTATTCATGCAAGCCGGTTGAAATCTTTTAAGGGAGTAACAGATGTAATGTCACCATCAGTAGCAAATACTGTTCTGGAGCGTGCTGGACCCCGGAACCGGAAGACTGCTGATCCAATAACGCAGAACACGCAACTGGCACCATTTAATCTTCATCCACACACAGTCAATTACGCATCCACAATACAAGCTACGGAACAGAGTGAAACAATGCATTCGCAATGCTAAAATCAGGCACGCTCGCTCCCTTGTATGCAGCGATCTGACGTCCACGACTCTATGGAAGAATCTCCGTAGCTTGAGGGTCGGAAAGGCAAAATCGGAAACTACTTTTCATGTGTCAGCTAACGAATTAAATGAATTCTTCTCTGCACCTCTGAATACCAGCACGGCTGATAATTACCGTCCACAAGAATCCCCAAACAGGATAACTAACAACGATAGCTTCCATCTAAAACATGTAACAACAAATACGGCAAGAAAAGCAATAATGAGAATCTCTTCTGATGCAATAGGCAACGACAGTATCGGTATAACCATGATTAAGAATGTTGCCGATATCTTAGTACCTGTCTTAACTGACATATTTAATTTTTCCCTCGTGAACGGAATATACCCCACTGCATGGAAAAGAAGCATAATTCGACCCATCCCTAAGATCGAAAACCCGCAACTGCCTAGTGATTACCGACCAATTAGCATACTGCCTGCTGTTTCCAAAGCACTCGAATATATTGTTCATGACCAAATCACTGAACACCTGCATGAATTCAGCCTATATGACAAATTTCAATCCGGTTTCCGTAAACATCACAGCACAAACACTGCTCTAATTAAAGTAACAGATGACCTGAAATGTGCCATCGACAATCGAAAGGCAACAATATTGACGCTACTGGACTTCAGCAAAGCTTTTGACACTGTTAACTTTGACATATTGCTCAGAAAAATGCAAGAGCTTAATTTCTCTGATAGTGCAATGAGATGGTTTGAAAGCTACTTAAGAGACAGACAGCAATGTATGGTCTGCGTAAATGAAAAATCTTCCTGGAAACATGTTTCCTCGGGAGTGCCACAAGGATCAGTCTTAGGACCACTTTTGTTTTCTTTATATGTCAACGATATTTCGTCGGTTCTGTCCTCCTGTAAATATCATTTCTATGCCGGCGACCTCCAGCTCTACCTAAGCGTCAGACCTGAAGACGTAAACACTGCAATCGCTCAGATGAATGATGATCTGTCTTCGGTAGTGACATGGGCGAAAAGCCTGGGGCTTAAACTAAATGCAAAAAAGACGCAAGTAATCTTAATAGCCCATCAGAAATTAATAAGTTCAGATTTCCGCGAACTGCTACCTCCTATTCTGCTCGACGGTACTCCAATACCATATCAGAAAACAGTGAAGAACTTGGGTGTAACTTTGGATGAGCATCTCAACTGGGCGGAAAATACAGTCGCAGTGTGCCGAAAGACATCTGCTTGTCTCTATGCTCTCAAAAAGTTTCGGAACATATTTCCACAGGACTTGAAACGCCAGCTCGTGCAAGCACTCGTTCTACCGAACCTCCACTATTGTGATGTGATTCAACAAGGCACGAGTAGTGAAAACAAAAGACGGCTAGAGCTAACCATGAATGCCTGTGTGCGTTACACCTGCAACATTCGCCGATATGATCATGTTAGTGCTTCATACTCCGAGCTAAAGTGGCTGCGGCCAGACAAATTGCGTGACTACCACACACTATGTCTACTTCACAGACTCCTCATCGCGCAAGCACCCCAGTACCTTGCTTCAGAGATTAAAAACCTGTCATGCCATCATAATAGAAACACGAGGTCACTCTTATTTGGTATCCTAACTGTGCCCACTCACAAAACAAAAACTTTTGCAAACTCCTTCTCAGTTGCCGCTGTCTGCCTCTGGAACAAACTGCCCCTTACCTTGCGCAAAATTCAATCTCCTGCTGCTTTTAAGAAGAAGTTGAAGCATTTCCTACTATCATCCTCATAAAGTTCTCCACAAAATTAATGTACCAGGCCAATCCTCTCATCTGTCAAATAGCAAAGCTAGCGTCTCCTATCTTGCTCCTGAGATGCCTTCCCCTTCATCTATCTCTATTAGCCAGGGAATCTTCTTTTCCTTTATATTTCCTTAATTATGTTTCATCATGTCTATTCTTCTCCTCCCTTCACCATGAGTCTCCCTCATACTCCCTGCTGCCAGCACTCCTATCTAAAATTTGTCTCTTCAATAATGTCTAATTATAACAGTACTTATGATCTACGAATATAAACTCTACATGTATGTATTTTTCCAGGTGTACCTTTCTAATTGTTTATTTCACTTTTTGTACTAGATGTAGTTTAACATGCCTACTAAAACGTATGAATGTAAAATAAGTAGAATGTCTGGTTAGATGTAAGAGAGGGCCTGATGGCCCTAATCTTGCCAGGTTAAATAAATCAATCAATAAATAAATAAAAATCTACACTCTAATGCAAATGTACAGATTACAACGATAATGTACTAACAGGAAATCAGATACAGAAAAGGGAATTAGCAAAATACACAAAAGGGAATTCTGGGCTTTAGATAATAGGAAGTACTGACATATGATTGGATACCATGTGCTTAAAGAAGTATGAGTCCTACAGTAGAATGTATTGAATTTCTCTATCCTGCAGTCATTAGATGTTCTTATCACTGTACAACAAGCCAAGATTGATGCCAACACTATGATGCAACATACCGTACAGTTGATAGAGGAACATGAAACACGAATTATGATATTGGGCACAGGTATTTCTGGAACCTTCTTGTTTATAATCATACTTTGTACTGCTTTCCTATGCATCAGACCAAAAACACAAGACAAACAACAACATCACTACATCAAATTCCAGTTGAATGGCTACAGAAATCCAGAGCCTACATGTGTGATGCTACTTCATTGTATTGTTACTGACTGTCATTCTACCATATTTCTAACATCACTTTCAGAAGTTTTCTTAATGCTGTTGTACTTCAATCTATTATGGAATGAATGTATTATATAATTTTCCTGACAGACTAAGGTTGCCACTACGTTTTTGTTTCTTGTTTGCCAGTCATTTTCAGATGAACATGGGAGAAAATTCGAGGATGAATTTTTCGGATTTGGGGAGGAATGTAGGGTGTATAATATTTATGTATAGTAATTATGTGTTATTTATGGTTGTTCACATACATAAAGACTTATTATAAGTTAACATTTTAGAGACTTTGACAAGATAAGCCACAATATTTGGAAAGCCAGTGGTTTGTCAACATTTGTCACATTTCTGCCCAATGTGTGAAGGCCAATGACCAGTGCGGTTTTGGCAGCAGCAGTCAGCACTTCAACAGATCAATGACCGAGTAGACAGGCAATGTTTCCAAAAAGAACAACTACAAGTGCAGTTTGCACATCACGGTAAATGTTCTGGAACTGTCAGCATACAGAACTCAGGTGCGTGATGTATCTGGCGATGCGACAGAGGACGAAAGGGCAATGCCTGACCACGCCAGCATAGAGGTAAAACAATGGAAAGCCGGCACGTGTGTTGACATTGGTCACGTTTGTGCCCAATGTGAGAAGCATAGATCAATGACCGAAGAGTCAGTCACTGCCCTAGAAATTTTGCAACACTGGTAAAAATATCAAATAAATATCTCCGACAAATGGCAGGAGGTGGTCCTTTGAGGGGAGAAAGAAGACATGAAGAAATGTCGCCTGGACAGATGGATCGATGGTTAGTCAGCGGACATCATACTTCGCTATGATGACTTAACAGCTACGCTGCTTGACAAAAGATGTCGGTACCGCGGCAATAGGTCAGTGCAGAAGATGCCATCCCAAATGTAACCAGAAAGAAGTTTGTGTGGTACTTAACCAGGTTTGGTAATGAGAAAGGGACTGTGGCCTCACCAAATGCGTCACCTGTGAACCTAGAGGTTGATGAACTCCACCAGAAGATGCTGAACCTGAGGGTCACTGGTTTTATTCTGGGATGGAGCACTCTGGACCATGCCATAGCCATTTGTTAATAACGCAACGAGCAAATTCACAAGGAGAAGACTGCACCGCCATCACACTGAATCACGGATACGGCACTGAAAGGAAGAATATGCTGCTGGCGCACCGCTGCAATACGAGCCATCGCCGTATCAGCAGTTAATGGAATCTGCAAGCTACTACTCCGCCATCGTGAGGAATTGAGTGGGTTAAAAACACATTGTATTACCCTGTTTGTTTAAAGAGTCTTATGTCTGAGTAAATGACTGTTGGTGGAACCACCAACATTTCTCTCACACATTACCAACTGAGCCAAGTACAGAACCCGTTCCACCTGCCATGCCTGACAAAATAATGACCTTTGCTTCCCTCTGTCACTGCCGCTCAATATTTAGTGTCGTTAAATCCCAATCCACTATAAATGTCAAATAACACAAAATTTGCAGTTTCCTGTATACACCTATAATATTGCACCTAATTTTCCATGTAATCATGAATTGGAAGTTCTTTTACCTTTCAAACTTAGTTGTCTGTTATGGCTTTCTTTCCAATGAGTTTTGCATATAAAAGGTAATCTCATATGTATGGCCACAATTTCAGGAACAGAGAAACTTGAATCAGAGCGAGGAGAGTCACAAGGCCAAGTAGACAATATATGATCACTGTACATCAATAAAGAAAGCAGGATTGCAGCATCAATACGGAATGTGTCATCACTGCCAAAAAGAAACAAGCCTGTAAAGGAAGCAAGCAAATACAATTAGTTTGCTGGCCATTCAGTCCATTATTACGGATCTTTATTTTCCATCATTTTTTTTTTAAAAAAAAGAAGAAGTCTTAATTACTATGAAGTGTAGATTATTCAAGAAGTAATGAAAAACATACACACACTGAACCTGCACTAACAGTATCTTAATCAGTACATATAAATAAGGGAATTTTATCTGCACAAACATGGTTATTCAAAAGCCTTCCTCAGTAGTGTGAGAA
Organism: Schistocerca piceifrons; assembly: GCF_021461385.2. Classification (NCBI taxonomy): domain Eukaryota; kingdom Metazoa; phylum Arthropoda; class Insecta; order Orthoptera; family Acrididae; genus Schistocerca; species Schistocerca piceifrons. The sequence goes on along the minus strand of NC_060138.1, from coordinate 453,365,861 downwards.
CTTTTCCCACACCCCTCACTGATAAACAGCAAATATTGTGAAAACATATTCACAAGTAAAGTAAAATTATAAAAAGTAACACCACAGATTACCTAGCTGACTTCAGAAGGAAATTTAAAAACAAATATGGCAAATTTAAGCTCTAGTCTTGTAATTAATAATGTTTTACTGTGACTTGCTTTTAACTTTGCAATATTATTTATTTATGTAGTGGCTACAGATTTCATTAATTTTATAATTGACAAGTTGCTTAAAGTAGAAATACTATATAGTTCTTGCACATATTTTATTTATCAGCCCATACTATATTTACAGTTTAGAACATTAAAGTTGGTGTTTTTAATGAAAATGAATTGTTCAGTTTGACAAACCTAGATCATTAGGAAATTTTATTTGGATGGTACTATGATATAAACATTCTCAATTTTTAAGAACAACCAAACATACAACAGTTTAAACGCAGATTATTAACTAATTTATTAAAATAAATTGCGAGCACAGAATCTTACTTAAATAATTCCCCCAACTCCAGTGCCCCTCACAGAAAATAAAATTTTTGCTGTTAAATCTATCCCGGTATCATACAATAGAAACAATCTTGACAGTTTACCTCGTAGTATTGCATAGTGTAATGATGACTGATGACTAAGTTCCTGTCGGATGCGAGTATGTCTCAGGCACAAATTTTTTAGAATACTAATTATCGGAACAACTGAATCAGGAAAGTATGTGTAGTACTTTTCTATCTGAAAGAAAATGCAGATAATTTAGTTACTTTATTTTATTTGTTGATTTATTTATACAGGTAAGATGAGTCATAAGACCTTCTCCAATATAATACCATGCATTCTTCATACCGGCACTGTATTTTACACTACATTCATTATCATGCACATGTTATAAGGGCTCTCACCCCTAATACAGAAACCAATATTTAGAAATAGTTATGACAATAATAGTGAAACTAGTAAAAGCTACATCAGAAATATAATTAATTTGTGAAAAATATAATTACGAGAATTATAACAGGTGGGATGATTTACACTCTGAGTCATGGCAACAATGAACATAAGACGAATGTGGTAGAGCACAAGTAAGGAAGACAGGAGACAAAAATTGATTGAGAAATGAAAAACGGAAGAGGCACAGCATGTAGAAGTAAGAGAAAAATAAGTATATATTTTAATTTTTTATGGAAACATAACGAAGATGGAAAGATAAATTTTTCTTAATGCAGAATGGCATTAGATCGTGAATAAAGCACAGGGTAGCTTGTTCCAAAGGCCAGGGAGAAGCAAGCTGAGAAATTTGTTTTATGGATGGGTGGAACTTGGGACAGTAGGTAAATGAAACCTTGGGTTACTATTACGATAAGATGACAGGTGATACAAAATACTAGGGCACTTGCACACCAAGGAGTTGAAATAGTCATAGCGTATTGTAGTCACATAACTTTAGTGACATAAACATCCTACCTGGGCATATGAAACACTGACATGATCAAATACGTGAATACTGAAGTAACCCAAGTACAGTTAATTAAAATCACCTAGAGTTTTCACTGCACATACTGTATCAGATTACGTCACAACAATGAAGGTCCAGCAAAATGAGTGATGGTACTAAGTTATTTTCACGACCAATAAGAATGAGTTAAGAAACTTCTGGAGGACATAAAGCCAAGTGGATACCTTTATGCACATGGTGATAGTGTGCTCAGTAGAGATGGTCATCCAAAGTTACTCAGTATCTTCTGATATGGTACTGGCAAGCTTTGGCATAACATCACAATGAATACGGGACAACTGTTCAAGAAATTCAGGCCTCATTAACTTCTAGTCAGATACTTAAATTGCTTGGAACTTATTTCCATTTAGTTGAACTAGGGCGTTTCCACCCATCTGAAGGCAGGTCATAATTCATTTTGATGGTGGTCAGCATTAACATTTCTATGTCTTGCAAGTGAAAGTAGCTGGATATCATCACTACAGATATGGTATTTACAAGATGACAGAACTGATAAGAAGAAATAGAGACACAAGGAGAATATATATCATGAATTATATATTCCAAGAGTACAACACGTAAATGATGATTTCTAGTCATCACTAGTTGATGTGGGTTTTCCTTCTGAGGGATAGGTCATTTCCATCAAGCTGGATGTATTTCATTCACTAGGAGAAAATTTAATGTCTTTCAGGGCTGGTATTAAGTTCTTTGCTGCATCCTTGAACATAGTTACACTTACATTGTCATTACTTATAGCTCCACCAGATTCTCAGTATTGTTTTCTTTTTGTGTTTACTGCAATGTGGTCTAGGTGGAAAATGTATGTTTTAGGTACGTGGTTTGGGGTTACCCATAGAACTGCAATGCTCATATCACTGTATGTAAAGGAACAAGCAAGTCTGATTTTGACATTGCACAAATATTGCTTCAGCAGCCAGAGGCTGCAGTCATGTGTGTGTGTGTGTGTGTGTGTGTGTGTGTGTGTGTGTGTGTGTGTGTGGTCTATTTTTGACACAGGCCTTGTAGGCCTTAAGCTTATATTTTTGTTGTGCCTATCTGCAAGTCAGCATCTCCACTATATGGTGAGTAGCAACTTTTCTTTTCATAATATTGTTAAATATTGCTTTATCTAATTTTTTTTACAGCTTTCTGTTTACTTCTATGGGTGAGATTTGACTTAAAATATAATGAACGGCATCTCTGTTCATCTGCATTTGTCAAAGAGCATGTTTCCTGGAAAGAGCCATGTGCTTATCAGCAAATTTATGAATTTTCTCATACTTTGTGGGTGCTCCAATTATTTTATGCCAATTGGTTTTTAAATAGTTCACTGTTGGAGCATCATACTCTATATGCTTAACGTCCATACAAATTAAATGGCCTGGTCTGAGTTGGGAGCAGAGGCAAGGGCAGCAGAACTCAATTATCATCCCACATGCAGAGGGGTCAGTGGAAGAGGAGAGGAGTGGAGGAGGGGAAAAAGGTGCAACTCAATGTCTCTTTTATATGGTTAGTAGTAATCTATCCTTTTCAGAACAATGTTGTTATTCCATCTTGGGTTTTCCATTATTTAGTGATAGATGATATGTATTTGCATTTTTAAAAATGTTAACACAATTCAAGCACACCAGTAGTATGGTGAAGTTGCATTTTACATTCAGCTATGCATGAGACACTTTATTCAGTGTGTATTGATTTCTGTAGAGCATCAAGCTACTTCTCCAGAGTTGAATACACTTGTTACACAAGTGGATGTTGTGAGGAATTCCATATCGACTGATTTGTGCCTGTGTTAGGTAACATCTTAGTCATGTTTTTTGAGTAGAGTATGTTCTGAAGCCATGGATGTATATTATCAGAGCTTGTTTAACAGCTAGATCAGGAAAAGCTTTGAAATGAGATTGAGGTGTGGGGACTGAAATCCACAACACAATGATTGTCCTCCTAGTGTAAGGGACAAACACTTTGTTGCAAGTGGGTGAAGATTTAGAATGTGATCCACCTCTGTCTCTGACCTTGATGTAGAGATGGTGAGAGTTGTCTTTGTCCTATAAGCCACCATTTGACATGATACACTATTGGAAGTTGGCTGTTATCTTGGAAAGAGAATTTTCAAGCGATTATCATAACAGAAATGTCTGTTTAACCAAAATAAAAGTACTGCTTTCGGTAAGAGGTGGGGAGTGTGTCCTATGGATAGCAAGGAGAAATTTTTTTACATTTTCATTTAAATAAGAGTGTCCTGAGATTTTTTAGAAGGTAGACTTTTCTGCAGCACAGAATCCAAAGTCACAAGGAAGCAGCTACCTGGAAGGAACAAAATAATCAGGTATATTGAAAACACTAAAAATTACAAGAATAAAGAGAATTTACAAGAGCATGACAAAAAAGTCACAGCAACTAGATACTGAAGCGTTTCTGTATACTACGACAATGAGAAGTAGTATGTGAATTGGGTTACCACACCAACACTGTCACTCAAACTGAGGAAAAATTAGGTATAAACAAACACATGTAAATGTACTGGTCATGAAACTACATCTTTGGTTCCAGGCACGATATCATACACTGTTTCTTCCCATATTGCAGATATTAGTTTGGCTTAAGGAAAAAGACAATTGTAAGTAGACTTACTAATGAGTTATAAAAAATATTTAACAATGGAAGAAGTCCTCCTTGATCAAGGAATACTGTCTGCAAATTCGAGTCTTCAAGCATCACACTTAACTGAGTCAAGGCTGACCTTCGAATACGAGCTTCAATGTTTGTGTTAGTTAGAAGCTCCATTACTTGGCACAGACTGCCCACCTGTAACAAGATTTAAATAAATGCACTTACAATTAATCTGCAAGGCTTGAGTCATTAAAGGAATTTTTACTAGTATCTACATGTAAAATGTCTTTCTGTGTGCAACTGAATTGTAGCAAGCAACTGTGTTATATAGCTAGCTTCAAATTCTGTGCTGGTATGGACATGAAAAGAGCAGTTTCCTGTTTACTTCATTATATGCCTTAGACACAAATTATAAGTAAACTTAGACAAGCAATTTACTGTTAAAAACATTATTAAGAACAGGTTCACAGAACGTTTCTAGAAAGCTTTTCATGAGAGGCATAGCAACGTTATATATTTATTTGTGATCACAGATATTAGTTTGGATTAAGGAACAAGGAACTTATTCACAAAAGTATGTCCCATATTCGTGACAGTGCGCTGGTGTAGCAATTAAGTAGACCTATCATGAACTGACCACTCATTCTAAAGACTCAAAAAGTTTCTTCTGACACCACAAACTTATACAGACCTTGAGAACAATCAAACTTAGAATTTTTCTGTAAATACAAATGGCAGTGGCTGCCGCATCATTTATGTATAGTTTGAGTGTTAATGATACCATGAGGCTTCCTTGTGGGTAAACCCAACATTATATATCTTTCTGGTGGCTACCCCACATTTACTATGAGAAGCTCCCAACTTAAACATTTTAATCAGATATGAACTCTAGCGCATGTTTTGTAAAGCTGTATTTTTTATTTAGATTACTGTGTTCTAAGGAATCTCTGCTGTACTTCAAAAAATAATTTTTTAATTTAAATTTAACATTCAAATACATTTTCATCATCCCATAATATTATTTTACCTGGTAGACACCTTCAACAGTTCTTGTCTTGAAAAGATCCACTTTCTTTTCAGTGATGCATATGTTTCTCATAACACTGTGATTAACTGAAGACAATTTCGGAAGCTTCTCAAATGATTGATTCTCCTTTGATAGCATATAAGTAAGAGAAGAAATTGCATCTTCTCTGACAAAGTCATCAACACAAAAAAGTGCACGGATATTTGCTTTCAAGACCTGTAACAGTGACTGAAATTTAGATTTTGATTTCGTACAATCAGCGATACAAAACAAGAGTAGTTGTAGCATACAGACATAACTATCTTGAAAAACACTTATTTGCACAATGAATGGTTTAATAATTATTTATATACAGTTAAACAAACCTCATTTTCTGGCATCATGATACTGTCACTCTTTCTTGGATCAAATATACCCACTATGCAGCGTCCTAATGCAGATTCTTTCTCCATAAAGCACTGAAGTAATGAAAGATTTGGAAGCATACCAGAGAGGAACATTTGCCAACAATCATCACTCACAATGAGCTTGCTCTTCAGTAAATGGATTATCATCTCAGATGCACTCTGTTTCACCTGAAGAGAAATTGCTTTCCAACATGATTAAATGAGGAATTTTGTTAATTTCACTTAAATATGTTGTTTATAGAATTCTACACCAAAATATTTTATTTACAAATATGAAAGACTTTAATTAAAATTTACAAGTGTTCAAAATTACCTTGCTGTCAGTGTGAGCTAATCCAAAGCAAATTATTTCTGTAAGAAATTTAGTATGGAATGCAACCTTCAATAACAAAGGACTAGATGTGTTAGGGGTGTAATTAACACCAACAACGTCCAATATCAGTTGATGAAAGCCTGCGTAAATTGCCTGCTGCACTTCCACATCATAATGTGCTAATAGCCCAAGTGTTGTATCGACAACGATGTTGTGGTATTTTTCTGTGACAGACCACCTATTTGAGCAGACACACATTTGTACAATGATAAAATCTAAAGTAATGCTTTTACACACATCACTAAGAACTAGTCAAAGAATATTAGGAGTGTAAAGGCATACTTTTTACTTTATCCTGTAAATCAGGATAAACCATTTTGAAGAAATTAAAAATATTAACCTGTGCATCTTCCTGACACATTTGTCCATGAATAGATCTACATAGGACAAGTTTTTATGAAATTCAAGGCCTTTCAAAGCATCACGGAACACTGTAATAATTTGTTCTTCCTTAAATGTGTAAGATTTCTTCAAAACAGTCACTGCTGCTGCAAATGATTTGCAAACTGCAGAACACTGCAGTTGTAAATTCAGTTCTGCTTGGAGATCTGAATCACTGATAACCTGTAACACAAAATGCAAACTGAGAATCCAGAGTGTGAAATTCATACAGCGTGACAGTTGTGATTGCAACACAATACGCTATCCATCCCACACAGCTGTTTACTAATTAGAAAGATTGCTGTTACAATCAAACTGCTGATAACTGAAAGATGATGTTTCCATTTATGTGGCGTCCTGAATTAGTAATGCTAATATATTCTGTATTACGTAATATCAGTAGTTTGAGTCATGGTGGGTAATGAAGTAAATAGGAGGTAGGGGTGTGAGGATGGTGGGGGCATGAGGTTGGAAAAAAGAAGCAGGTGGACATGAGTTACTTATACATTAAAAAGAAATAGACCAATGACAGAAATGTAAATGTCACAATCTGAAGTAATAAACAGAAAAATGTATATGATTAGAACCATACTGGTAAAGATAATATAGTAAATTTCATTCATGTGTAATTATATCTATTCAGCTAGCCAAGGTGGGGTGGCTTGTGTGCCTCAACAATACAGATAGCCATACTGCAGGTGCAACACAACAGAGGGGTATCTCTGAAGAGGCCAGACAAACCTGTTTCTGAAGAGGGGCAACAGCCTTTCCAGTAGTTGCAGGGCAACAATCTGATGATGTGATGGATAGCCTTGTAACTTTTGCCAACATGGTGTTAGTATGATGATGAAGTGAACTGCTGAAAGCAAGGACATGCAGCTTCACTGTATGATATAAAGATGACAGTATTCCCCTTGAGTATGACATACTAGCTGTAAAATAGTCCCCATTCGAATCACCGGACAGGGACTACTCAGGGAGACATCGTTTCCAGGAAAAACGGAACTGGTGTCCTATAAGCCAGAGGTGGAATGTTAGATACCTTAGTCAGGCTGTTAGATCAGAGAATGTAAAAAGGAAAATAGACAGGTTAAAGTTAGATATAGTGTGAATTAGATAAATGTGGTGGCTAGAAAAAGAGAACTTTTAGTCAGGTGGGTGCACGATTACAAATACAAGACCAACCTGGGTAATTTATGACTAGATCTATAATAAATACAAAAATAGAAACGTGGATATGCTATAATGAACAGCATAGTGAATACATTATCCTAGCAAAGATAGATTCAAAGTCAATATCCACCATAGCTGACCAATTCCCAAGATGATGAAAAGATTGAAATAATGTGTGATGAAATAAAAGAAATTATTCACTTAGTTAAAGCAGAGGAAAATTTAATAGTGATTGGGGGGGGAGGGGGGGGGGGGGTTGGAATTCAGTGCACTGTGGGAAAAGAATGAAAGGGGAAGGTACCTAGGAGAAATTCACTGCTAGCACTTGGTTTAAGAATCATGAAAGAAGGTTATATACATGGAAAAAACCTGGAGAAGCAAGAAGGTTTCATATAAATTTAATAAACAATTCTATGGGCAGACGTGGACACTGACATAATTTATTGGTTATGAACAGTAGATTAAAACGGAAGACTAATGAAAAGGTAGGAAATTAAAAAGATAGGGCCTGGATACGTTTAAACAGCCAGAAATTGTTGAGTGTTTCAAGGGAAGCATTGGGTAACAATTGAATGAAATGGGGGAAGGAATATAACAAAAGATAAATGGGTAGCTTTGAGAGATGAGATGGTAAAGGCAACAGAAGATCAGGTAGGCAATCAGACAAGACCTAGTAGAAATGCTTCAGTAACACACAAGATATTAAATTTATAACGTAATTGGACAGATAAAAAGTCTACTCCCCAAGTGGCAGCAGGAGAAAACACACATAAAAAGTTAAGGAAACGTGCAAGCTTTCAGAACCACTGGCTCCTTCTTATGGCAAAAGGGTTGAAGGGGGAAGGACGAGGGATGAAGGAAAAGGACTGGTCAGGTTTAAGAAATTGGGAGAGTTACAGAACCCTGAACCCTGGGTCAGAGGAGACTTATAAGATGGGATGAGAAGGAAAGATTGACTGTTGGGGACTGCACTGGGTGAGTTTTATGTACGCACTGTTCAGCCTTCTACATCGGTATGACTACCACCAAGTTATCAGTTAGGATGAATAGCATAGACAGAGAATGTATATTGGCCACACACAATATCCTGCTGCAGAGCATGCTCTACAACATGACAGTTGTGACCTCAGTGCCTGTTTCACGACGTGGGTAGGGAATAAGAGACATTTATGCCATCTTTTGGCATTGTATACAAAACTGTAGAATGTGCTGCCCTCTGCAGTGTATGTAATATAATTGAGACTGAAACTGTAGTGGACAGTGAATAAAGGTGTGAGCAGAAGCTATTGTGTTGAATTCCTTAAAAGGCTAGCGAATAGCAACATTTTGGTGCCAAAACCAGAGAATATATGAAGAGAATAGGTGCTACTACACATTCAAGAGAACTTGACATTGACAGAGAAGATTCTGAGCTAGTTCAATCTCAAAATACAATCACACCACATCACATTCAGAACACTCAAGTAAGTTGCGACATTGCTGTACTACACTCACAAGGAGATTACTGACTGGTTCTGTTTGTATATGGTGTTAATTGGTGCATGCTTGTTGGTGGCAGAGCAATATTGTGTATTTGCCATAATATTTATATGGTACAAAGGGAACTGCTAAAGTGTTAGTAGACTGCAGCACAGTCTGTTAGCAAGAATGAGCATTCCTGGGGCTGCTAATGGTGACTACTGCACAGCAGCACCATCTCTTAGTGACCGCAGACATCTCGTTATGGGGTGAGAAAGACAGACACACCCCTTCAGCAACCAAGCAAACCACACCATGGCAGAGACAGCAGCTACAATACTGCCCAAACTATGATGCAAGTGGGCCACACTACTCAAGAATGCTAAGTGTTTCATGAGCCAGATGAATGGGTTTGATGTTTGTACGTCATCAGAGGAAGGCAGACATTGTCAGGAGCACCTGCAGAAACCTTAGAAGTGCTGATCACACTCAGTGACTCAACACAGTATCTAATCGATGATGCAGAATGCGAAGCCAACACAGAAACTTGTGAAGACTACACTGACAAACGCAAATATGCCATCTACGGAAGGGCTTTTAGGAGGATCACATTCAAGGGATAAAAATACAGCAGATACACATTTGCCAATCTCAGCAGCTCACCAGCATGCCTACAGGACATCAAGTTGTCTTCTATTAAGCTGCACCCTTGTAACATTACGAGTCAGGACAGCTGTAACGGAACTTGAATAGCGTAAAGTTATAGTTAAAAACGCACGCCGCGCGATTTGTTATGATTTGGTCGGTCATAATAGTAGTAACATGCTTTTGAATACAATTAAAATATAACGGCGATACCTGTTTAGCGTTATTGGAAATAATATGTAATAAATTAATGATTAAGGTAGCCGATCTTATAAGAAGAGGTAAAATTGGGCATATTAAGGTGTTTTGCTTTATATCGACTAAGCCGATGATACGGCGTCTTTTTTTTTCCGTTTACTCTTAGAAGAAAAAAAAAAAAAACCAGTAACGAAGTGCTAATTGTGCGTTGTGAAAAATATAGGGGCGAATTTTAAATAGCTACAGTGTATAATCAGACTAACAAATGGACATTCAGTTACGCGAAATAGCGGACAGTGAAGTGTGGTCATTAAATTGAGTACACCTACAGGGCGGTCAATTCCAGGATAAGTCTATTCGCGTCTCACGAGGCACGCGGAATTGAGACCGGTTTTTTTTTATTATATCACGGAGAGCGGGCTTCAATTTATAAAAAGGAGAAAAGCTGTATCATTATCATTGACTGTTGGTGTTATGCAACCAAAACTGTTCATCAAAGGGTTTCGGTGAATGAGTGGTGAATGCGAAATGAAACTGTGAACGAAGTTATGTTAAATAAAGCAGAAGAGACAAGACAGTTTGGTCGTATCTGTTATTATTCCATAAACCGTAACATTTATTCTCGTTGTACGAAGCCTTTATAGACGATCGTTATGACAATTTGCTTTGAAGGGAACTCGTTACTAGTTAAGTTTTGGGGACCTGGTCAACAGGGGATAGTTCTTAACTACTGCAGCTATTCTGGAATCAGGTGCTACCGTGACCGTTGTGTGTTGTCTATGGCTTAAGGTCATCATATCTCATGCTCTAAGATCGACGCGCCTTTCCTCTTGGTATAACGGTGTCTCACGGTAACCACGACAACGCAGACGGCGAAGGAAGATACGGTAGAAGTGGCGCCACAACGTGCGGCTCGATCGAGGAGGATTGCTGCATCGAGTCGAGTGTCATCCGGATTCACGAACCCTCGAGTTGGAAAATATTGTAGCAGCCAGTGAGTCTGTCCAATGAAAGAGGTATTCTTCAATAATCGCTAAAAGTGAGCGATACTACCAGGTATGATTAAAATAACTGGATAATTATAAAAAAAAAAAAGGAAGTTGAGACTTGTGATTTCGGAAGATAAATATATATAAATACATAGTGAAAATAAGTGTATGTCTTGGTAGTGAATAATCATGTCAAAACGAACGAAAAGAATACATGATAATGTGCAGTTGAGTAGAGTAATGAGTAGAGAGAGTGAGAAAAGTGAAGAGGATAGGGATGATGCATCCCATGAGCTCAATGTGGGACAGGAGACATGTACAGATAATAATACAGTTATTGATTTAGAGCCGTTAGGAGATTCAAATACAATGATAAGTAAGGTAAGCAGCGTGGGAGAACATAAAGATCTTGAGGTTTCGGATGTAGATCAGCAAGTTGATCCTCAAAATGGAAATATTAATCAAAAAATGTTTGATATGCTGGTATCAATAAATACTCAAATGGGTGTAATGAATGGAAGACTTGGTTCACTAGAAAAAGATAATAAGCAATTAAAAGAGGACAATCAAAAGTTAAATGAAAAATTTGAGGCCAAATTTGGTTCATTAGAAGTTAAAATGGATTCTTTGGAAAGCAAACTGAACACCTTTGATTATAAACTGGAAAATACTAAGAAAGAATTAAAGGCGGACTGGGAGACTCAATTAAATGCGAAATTTGGAGAACTAGATGTAGAGTTTTCTAACACCTTAGAAAAGCAATATAATAATTTAATGGGAAAACTTCATGACGTAGAAAAGAAATATGAGGTAGTTTCGAAGAGTTATGATGGCCTGTCCAACAGGATGGTTAAGTGTGAAAGCAGCTGTTTCAATGCTAGCGCACAGATAGAAGAGCTTTCGAAACAAATAGTCGAGTTTGAGTCTGATGCTCGTAAGGGGATTGACAAGTATTTAGTAGATCAAACTAAAAGACTTGACGAAGATCTATCTGAATGGATAGAAATAAAAGGAAATGAAATTGTAGACAAGGTTAAGACTACTATTGGATCCCAGCCAAATGAAAATATCAATGAGCACCTAAGTAGAAATGATGAATTAATTAAGCTCTTCACTAGCGAATTTCAGAAAATAAAAGACAAAATAGTTGATGAGTTACCTAAATGGCAAAAGGAAACCAATCATAAATTGGCGGAGTTAGAACGAAAGTCATCACAAAATTTGTTGACAGAGGACGAACGTTCGGAGAATAGGTCGAAGAACAACCGAACATGTGATAATACGAAGTACAATTGTGGTGAAAAATTGCATTGGGAAGTTGATGATTCGGTTGGTAAAGATGATGATTCTTTTGGTCAGCGAGGATATTTGTCTTCTTTAAAGGTGGAGAACAGCATTTTTAAAAGTAGACAATTCCCAACATTCTCCACTGAAAAGAACAACCTGCATCCGAAAATCTTTATCAATAATTTCAAAAGAATATTTCCGCGTAGCTGGTCAGAACACGACCGACTTCAATTTATAGTATCCAAAATTACCGGAGAAGCCGCATTATGTGCCGCCGAAGTAAGTGAAAGTTGCCATACTTGCGCTGAGTTTGAACAACTTTTTTTGGCTAAATACTGGTCGTCGAGTAAACAAGAGAAATTAAGAAAAGAGGTTTACCAACCTGAGTATTTTAACAGTAAAAGGAGTACTTTAAGGCAGTATTTTGAAAAGTACATAAATAAGACACGTTATTGGAGTGATCCAATTTCTCACAAGGAAGTGATCAGAATTTTGAAGGGAAGGTTGCCCATAAATATACGTGAAAAGTTAATAAATGTTCCTGACCACGATGTAGAACAATTCTTGTCGGTGATTGACTCAATAGATATGATTATGGAAGACGCAAGACAAATGAGTAGTAATCAAATGTCGACTCACCCTCATAGTAATACGAATAATTATAATAATAATTTAACGTATGATAATAATAATACCGAAAACCAGGTCAAACCCGCATCACAGGAGCGTGGACAATCTTCATCCTATGGTTGCAATAAAAACAATGATTATAATAAATATAGAAGAGATACTTACTGTGCTAGAGGTAAACCTCGATATGGTGACGCGAATGTGCATAGTAGTGATATTAATAAGGGTAACAGGTACCCAAGTGATGAACCCAATTGCATTCGACCTTGGGAAGATAATTCGAAGCATAATGTTCATCGGCAGGATGGAACAAATGCCTCGAGTCCTCATCCAGCACAAGGAGTTATACCAATGGGCGAAGGAGCCTCCAATGTGCGACGGGGTGAATACCATAACTCAGATCATACTGTACGGATTGTGGAAGTTCATGAACCCCCACCGATGACTCAACGAGATAGATTAAACTAATACCAGTCACCAAATGCCTTCCTAGGATGACTGGAAAGGAGAAGGAAGGCAGGCATCAATTTGAACTGAGAGTATTAAGCTATAATAATGATCACGATATAAGGAATGAATTAATTGAAGAAAAACCTGAAGTTTCTAATAAATGTGGACAAATTTTACAGGCAATAATTCCAACAAGTATAAATAATGTTGATGTTGAAATATTAATTGATACTGGAGCAACTATTAGTGTCATGACGTTGGACTGTTTAAAACAGATAAGCCGAGGGGTAAAATTGCCCACTTTTCCTATTACAGGATGTACCGTGTCTGGCGCGTTCAGCGCAAAAATGCAAAAAGTTGTGAAACAGGTACGTGTTGACGTTACAATACAGGGGGCTCAAATAGAAAGTACATTCCTGGTTGTTCCTAAAATGACAGTACCATGTATCTGGGGTTTGGATTTTTTATGTGAGACCGGTGCAATCATTAATTTAGAGAAAGGTGAATGTATATTTAATTCAAATGGTAATGTTTTGACAACTACCCTGAAAAAGGGCCGAGTAATTCCAAATCAATTGTGTATGAATCTAATGGCAAAATATGTCAGTATTGATGATGAAAATGTGTATGATATATGTCTTATTGAATGTTCTGAAGAAATGATGGATAAAATGTCATTGCAGGAAAAGGTGTTAGAATCAGAATATTTATCTGTTATCCAAAGGGATGAACTGTACTACTTGTTGGAAGCATATCAGTCAATTTTTAGTAAACGTCCGGGTATAATAAAAGACTTTGAATACCATATAAAGACGTATGCACATAAACCCTTTTGTCGTACTTCCTATTCTATCCCATGGACAAAGAAAGAAGTAGTCAGAAAGGAAATCAATAAAATGTTAGAATGGGGTATTATTGAGCCCTCAGATTCTGAATATTGTAACCCTCTTGTGGCGGTAATTAAACCCAATGGTGACATCAGATTGGTGTTGGATGCCAGAGAGATCAATAAGATCATTATACCTGTACAAACGCGACCGGAGAACCTAGAAGAGTTAGTACAAAAGTTTTATGGTGCCCGCTTCTTAACTTCTTTGGATATGCGTAGTTCATATTGGCAAACTAGAATATCGAAAGAATCTAGAAAATATACTGCATTCGTTTTTCTGGGCCGAAGTTACCAGTTTACTGTCATGCCATTTGGGTTGAAAATAAGCGGTGGTGTTTTCATATCGGCATTAGATACCGTACTGGGCAGAGACCTTTTGAATGAAGTTACTTTATATGTGGATGATTTGCTAATTGCTTCTGAAACTTGGGAGGAACATTTGGACTTATTAAGAAGAGTTTTTGCGAAATTTTTGGAATACGGAGTTACTGTAAATTTGAGCAAATCCAAGTTTGCTCATAACCAATTGAAATTTCTTGGACATATAATCACTCTTGAAGGGATAAAACCAAATCCTAAAAAGATGGATGCGATTAACAGATGTGCTTATCCAAAGAATAGAACGGAATTAAAGTCATTTATCGGCTTAGTTTCATTTTTTTGACGATTTTTACCCAATCAGTTAGGAAGTCAAGACTGTTTGTTACGGCTGTTAAGAAAAAATGTCATGTGGGAGTGGAATTCCGAATGCACGCAAGCTTTTGATAACATTCGCAATGCTTTGACTAATGCTCCACTGTTACATCATCCGAGACTTGATCAAGATTTTTATATTGCTGCGGATGCTTCTGAAACAGGATTGGGTGCCACTCTTTTCCAGATGGACAATCCAGAAGATATCAGTACCATCAAGATAATTGGGTTTGCCAGCAGAACACTCTCTAGCTGTGAACGTGCATATTGTACTACTGAATTGGAAGTACTGGCCGTGGTCTGGTCACTTAGAAAGTTTCGCTATTTTGTATATGGAAAGAAGATCATTGTATTCTGCGACCACAAAGCTTTATCTTTTATTTTAACAGGAAGGATGTTCCATTCACGTTTAACCCGGTGGGCCTTGCTACTGCAAGAATATGATATTATGCTCAAATACATCAGAGGGAAAGACAACATCATAGCCGATGCTCTTTCAAGATTACCGAAAAGAAAGAATGCTGACGAGTGTGAAGAACGGACTATTGACTTTAAAGTCATGAATTTATCAAGGCAATATTGTGAGAGGCAGATTTCACAGCTATCTCGAAGTCTTCCACAACTGCAAGAAGATGATAAGTTGTGGAAAGCCATTAGGCAGGCTGTTGAAAGCAAAACGCTAAGTCACTCTCAAGAACAGTATCAATTAAAATTCGGAATATTGTATCGGAGGAAGGATGAAGAAGATGTTTGGAAAGTTTGTGTTCCAAATAAATATTTAGAATCACTAGTATGGTACACTCACTTGAATTGGGGTCATTTTGGTGCCGCTAAATGTACAGCCAAAATAGCACAATACTGCTATCATCCAAATTTGGGATGTATAGCTACAAATATTATTAAGAAGTGCAAAATATGTCAGAAGGCGAAACCCATAAACTATTGTCGGAAGATAGAATTACATCCTATCATCCCACAACAACCTTTAATGTTGGTGTCATGTGACGTCTGTGGGCCATGTCCCATGACACGTGGACGGTTCAAATATGTATTGGCTTTCTATGATCTCTTTTCAAAATATGTGAAATTATATCCTTTGAAAAATCTCCACGTTCGACCCATGTTACGCAAATTTATCAACAACTATATAACTGAGCTTGGCAAACCTATAATGATCTTGACAGACAACGCTGCTTATTACACAAGCAAAGTATGGAGAGACGCTATGAAAGAACAAGGAATCCAGCACATTTACATCTCAAGATTTTACCCTTGTGGAAATCCGGTTGAAAGAATCTTCTGAGAGTTGAACCGATTTTTACGGACGTACATACCCAAACAACATTATAAATGGATCGATTGGATTTATGAATTTGAGAAAGTGTATAATGACTTACCACACTTATCGACAGGTTATTCACCTAACCAAATAGTATTTGGTGAAAGTATTGTGCCAGAATGGATGAAGAAATTACCTGCAATAGAACAAAAGATTACCAAGAAAGAAGATATGGTGAAGAAGGTCTACGAAAACCTGAAGCATCAAGCACAATTGAGAAAAACCCGTTTTGATAAAAATGTGAAGAAAGTAGTCACATATGATGTAGGGGAAGAAATTTTATTGAGAAATCACCCAAAAGCATCAACCAGGAAAAGACTGAATAAGAAATGGCAATATTTATATACAGGTCCATATAAAATAATGAAAATACCTCATGAAGGGAGCTACCTGCTGGCAGATTGTGATACTGATGTAATTAAAGGCTTGTTCCCTCACATAGACCTGAAGAAGTATTATCAATAATGAGCAAAATATAGATTCAAGAAACACTGAATGATACCAAGACTACACTCAGTGGACTAAATAAAAGCACCAATGGATAAATACGTACTTATACTAACTTACAAAGAAAATTAAAGAATGTACCGATGATTTCCATGAGATACCTTCTTGGTATCAGCAACAATGACGACGCTGAAATACGATTTATCCTCTCACTGAACGACGGGGATGGATGATTTGAAAGTGGAATTAAGAGGAAAAGAAAAGGACCAAATCCTCTCTGGTTAAACAAGTGGCCTAATAAGAGTTTTGGCCTAGGATGCCAATCGTCGAACCCGGCTGTGATCCCTGCCTTGCACAGTCGGTTGAAGAACTGAGGGCTTCATCAAGAAAAAAAAATGTGGTGTGAATATGAAGTGATTAGTGCGAAGTGCTTCTAAGACAACCTATAAACAAATGTGGAATTTAGTTAAGGGCATTTTGTCTAGGCCCATTAACTCAACTTAAATATTGTAGAATGTATGTACTGACTTGTTGAGTGAATCTGAGAGTGAGTGTATCCGCCGAAACAAATACCCTCTCCCGTCACAGTACACAAAAAAAAAAAAAGCCTGTTCTGTCTGGAACCCTCTTCAAGACATCACAGTCTGGGGGGCCGTGTAACATTACGAGTCAAGACAGCTGTAACGGAACTTGAATAGCGTAAAGTTATCGTTAAAAATGCACGCTGCGCGATTTGTTATGATTTGGTCGGTCATAATAGTAGTAACATGCTTTTGAATACAATTAAAATATAACGGCGATACCTGTTTAGCGTTATTGGAAATAATATGTAATAAATTAATGATTAAGGTAGCCGATCTTATAAGAAGAGGTAAAATTGGGCATATTAAGGTGTTTTGCTTTATATCGACTAAGCCGATGATACGGCGTCTTTTTTTTCCGTTTACTCTTAGAAGAAAAAAAAAAAAAAACCAGTAACGAAGTGCTAATTGTGCGTTGTGAAAAATATAGGGGCGAATTTTAAATAGCTACAGTGTATAATCAGACTAACAAATGGACATTCAGTTACGCGAAATAGCGGACAGTGAAGTGTGGTCATTAAATTGAGTACACCTACAGGGCGGTCAATTCCAGGATAAGTCTATTCGCGTCTCACGAGGCACGCGGAATTGAGACCGTTTTTTTTTTTATTATATCACGGAGAGCGGGCTTCAATTTATAAAAAGGAGAAAAGCTGTATCATTATCATTGACTGTTGGTGTTATGCAACCAAAACTGTTCATCAAAGGGTTTCGGTGAATGAGTGGTGAATGCGAAATGAAACTGTGAACGAAGTTATGTTAAATAAAGCAGAAGAGACAAGACAGTTTGGTCATATCTGTTATTATTCCATAAACCGTAACATTTATTCTCGTTGTACGAAGCCTTTATAGACGATCGTTATGACAATTTGCTTTGAAGGGATCTCGTTACGAGTTAAGTTTTGGGGACCTGGTCAACAGGGGATAGTTCTTAACTACTGCAGCTATTCTGGAATCAGGTGCTACCGTGACCGTTGTGTGTTGTCTATGGCTTAAGGTCATCATATCTCATGCTCTAAGATCGACGCGCCTTTCCTCTTGGTATAACGGTGTCTCACGGTAACCACGACAACGCAGACGGCGAAGGAAGATACGGTAGACCCTTTCTCAGGAGACACAGGAGCATGGCCCCTATTCTGTGAGCAGCTCACT
Organism: Schistocerca piceifrons; assembly: GCF_021461385.2. Classification (NCBI taxonomy): domain Eukaryota; kingdom Metazoa; phylum Arthropoda; class Insecta; order Orthoptera; family Acrididae; genus Schistocerca; species Schistocerca piceifrons. The sequence goes on along the minus strand of NC_060138.1, from coordinate 453,347,620 downwards.
GCCTCAATAGATGCTTATGAATGGTGCTGCTTATGAATAATCACATAGTCACCTGAGGATATTTAAACAGGAAACCTAAGGATTTTGTCAATGGGATTGCTGTTACAGCTGACACATAAGAGTAGACAAAGCACATTTCGAATTACAAGTAAGGAGATAAGAACAGAATTATATAAAGCTACTTTGACTTCTTGAAGAACCTTAATGCTTTCAGAGGCTTTCAACACCATCTACATTTAATATCATACGTGGGTTCAAGAAATAAGAACACTAGGAGAGTGTTCACCTCAAAGCTGCTACATACGTTCCCAGAAGACTTTTGCAAAAACTGGCTTCTCCATACAAGAAGGCAAGAGATTCAAAAAGTGAATCTGATGCAACTCATGGAGTTTCTCAACAAAGAGGAGGAGGGAGCCCTCACCACACGCAAAATGCACAGAGATACTGTTCCACAAAAGAAATATGTACCCACAGCATCTGCCTTTCATGTGCAAGTTAAGACAAAAGGTGACAAGAAGAAGAAACAACAAAGCTCAGACCCTTTCTGTGTGTACTGTGAGGAAAGGGAGCACTGGTGTCAAGGTTGCCGAAATGTTGCAATTTTACAGGCTACAACACACACCCTGAAGAAAATGAACTGCTACCTCTTATGACTTAGATGATGCCACAACAAAAATCAGAGCTTTAAATGGGGAAAGGAATCCTGTGCAAAATGCAAGCATGAGCACCACTTTTCCATTTGCAATAGCCACCTCATGACAGTAAACAATATCAAAATGATGACTTCCAATTGCAAATACTTACAGACTGCTCACGTAGGTATCAAAGAACCAAGCTGTAGAGTTAATTGAAATGTGCCGTCTTAGACACAGGGGATCATGTCAAGTTTTAAACACCATTTACTGACAGAATCTCTCCAACCAAAGGTCATTAAACCACAGCTATGGAGCTGATGACATTTGAGTCATCCTGCACTTCATACCCCTCAAGGAGAAAGGTTCATTTTGATATGATGGTATAACTCCTCCAATGCCTGCATGTTAGTAACAACTTTTCAAAACAGCAATAAACTCTCATTTCAGCTGTCAGTACCACAAGATGCAGGAGATATGGCCTTGTTGTATTGTGCACAGCTGGCGGATCCAAGACGAGACACTGAAGATCTACCCTACTGAAGTCCTGGCTTGAGCAGATTATTACTGGGAGATTGTTACCTTGGAACAACCAACTAAAGTATCACATTCACTGGTTCTCCTTTTCACAATGTTCAGTTATTTTCCTAGTAGAAACCAACTAGTACTGCAGTTAACAAGACAACCATCAGCTTCATTCAGGATAGCTTTAATTAGATCCCCGACAAGTCAGTGCAACTTCTTTGGGACTTGGAGGCAACTGGCATAACAAAGCGTCAAGAGCAAGTATTGATACACATGGACCATCGTCTCTGGCAAGAGTTTCAAGAGTCACACCGCATGGAGAATGGCCGTAGGGTTGGATGCCTGCTCCGAAAGAAGGATATACTTTTCTCCAGTATGGACATAATTGCTGAAGCACATCTTTGCTCCTTACGAAACAAGTTGCAAGGGAATGAGAAGCTGAAGCTTGTTTATCATGAGACCATGTAAAATTACATTAAGAGAGTTCATGCAGAAGTTGTACCTGAGGACTAGACAGTGGGAAACATATTTGACCTGCCACACCATGTAGTGAAGAAATGCAGCAGTGGACGCATCAAATACAGGATTGTGTTTGATGCATCATCACATGAACCTGACTCTTCATCTTTGAATGATACTGTCGAAACAGGACCAAATCAAATGCCAGACGTACTCGCAACCTTGTTACTATCCCACAAACTTCTAATAGTGCTAGTCTGTGATGTGGACCAAGCCTCCTTGCAGATATCCTTGAATGAACAAGACAGAGATCTCACTAGGTTCTTTTAGTATCGTGTAGAACAAACTCAGTATGGTGCCTACACCATCATAGATGATGTAACAACATATTGCTTCAAACACTTACCACTTGGACTTGCGCCAAGCCCATTCCTGTTATCAGCTGCTGTAAGGGAGCTAGCATAACTAAATAGTGGCAAATATCCGTGAGTGTCAGGACACGTTGACAATTCTACATTCACAGATGATTTTGTAGTTAGTGTGAGACACAATGAGGACACTGCAACTGTTTACCAGGAACTGACAGTACTCTTCCTGCAAATAAGACTTACATTTACCAAATGGACAACTAATTCAAAAGACTTTAGGTAATATGGAATGCCGAAGCCTTGGAACCAAGCTCGCAACATGATTCTTTGGAATCGACTAGAATACAGAAGATAACTCGACCTCCACTGAAGACCCAACCAACAAATTGGCAACCAAGAGAAACATTCTTGGAGCTGCCACTCAGTTTTACAACTCTCTTGGCCTTTTCACATCCACTGGATTGTTGTTAACTCATCTTCCAAGCACATGGCTGAGAAGTCTTGCAAAGGGAAGTTCTGCCCACAGATCTTGCACATAGGTAGCACTCTTGGGTTTCTAAGCTTCATCACTCACGATTGTTGTACATTCCCAGATGAATAGGTATGATAAACACACGCGATCCTGCAGAAGAACATGTGTTCTGTGATGCGATTGGCACCAACCATGAAAGTCGCCTTACCTAGTTTGGAATGGCTTGTCACATTGGTTAGCTCCTGACTCCATCATTACATTTTCCAGAGAACAGGGATTGATGGCAACAAGACTACTTTGAGGAGTGATTCAACAGTCACCTTGGAGTGGATATGAAATAATCAATACAAATGGAAAACCTTCATTTTCCGTCGGGTGACAGAAATACCCTTTTGTCCGCCCTCGGTGGTCCATTGCTCTGTTTGATCTGACACTGCTCAAGTCAGACTTGCCCTGACTCAAGGCTGCGACTCACTATTAATTGTGCCATTGTTACTTACTGTATTGTTGATTACAGGTAATTGTTGTTATAGCTTGTCCAGTTCAGTACTCCATCTCTCGTATCATTTCTGTCATTGTTCATGTTTCTTGTACAGTACTGCATTGTGAAGTTTTTAGTGCTTACTGTTTGGTGGCTTTATGACACTGTTCTTCTGTGTTTATTGCAGTAGTGTATGTATTTGTTTTATTTTGTGTACATTGTACAGATGTGTGTGTTTTTCCAAGATGTTAGAAGTGAAAGATAAACATGTTACTCTTTTGTTAAATGAAAAATTAGCAGTGCTATGAAGACTATCAAAGGGGGAATCAATCCAATAAATTTCCAAGGAACTCAATGTAGGCACTAAGATAATAAAATATTGGAGAAGAAATTGGAAAGACATTAAATCACGTACAGTGACAATATATCCTCTTACGAACACAAAACATTGAAAAAACCTAAACGTGAACTGCCTGACAATGCACCGTGGATGTGCTTACACCAAGAAAGAAAGAAAGAAAGGAACCCAGATATCTGGGGCCATTATAGAAGAAAACACAATAAGTTTGCACATAAATCTCGAGGCCAAAATTGAGTTCGCAGCTACGGAAGACTGGATTCATTGCTGGAAAACCTCTCATGCATTTGGTTTCTTTCAGTTACTGGTGGAAAACTATCTGATAATGCCAAGGTGTCTAAGGAGTTTTCTGTGAAGTTTCAAGAAATTGTCAAAGAAAATGAACTGTTGCCTTGCCAAGTCTAACATAGATGAGTCGAGTCTAACCTATAAAATGCTGCCAAAACATCAGATGAAACTGTGGCAGGAACGAAATTTAAAAAGGACAGGCTAAACGTTGCTCCATACAGCAACACTGATGGTATACATGAGCTTCCTCTGTTCATTACTGGCAAATGTAAGAAGCCTAGGACATTCAAAAACATTACTGACATATCTTCCTTGCAGGTTTATACCAAAATAAGAAATCTGCTAGGATAAACTGCAATCTTTTCAAATCTTGGTTTTTCAACGAGTTTGTTCCCTCTTTTGAAAAAGACTTAAAAGAAAAAAAGCTCCCTGTTTGTGCTCTATTGCTGTTGGATAATGCACCACTACATCCATCTCAGGAGAATTTAGTGAAAGAGGCATGAAAGCTATTTTCCTTCCACCAAATGTTGTATCACTTATCTGGCCAATGGTTCAGGGAGTGATAGAATGGTTAAAGAGCGGTACTGCAAAAAGTACATCAAGCTCAATTTTAGAAAAGTCCCAAGAAGGTTCTAATGTACTTGAAACGGTGGTATACAGTATAGATGGTATCTATACAACTGTTGAATATTGGGAGGAACTAAAACTTCACATGCTGAGAAAATCTTTGCATAAGCTTTGGTCGGAAATTATGACCAAAAGTGACCAGATCAAAGTCGTGCAAAACAAAGACCTGCAGGAAATTGTTAAAGATCTGCAAACTATACAGCCAAATGTTTCTGCCAGAGAAGTTGAGTAGTGGATTGCTCAATGTGGCAAAGACTGTGAAACCAGTGAAGAGCTCAATGACAACCAGATTACTGCCAGTGTTTTGGAAAAAAAAAAAAAATTGTGAAGAAACTGTGAATGAGGACTTGGGCAGTGACGATGGATGACCCCCCCCCCCCCCTTCCCCCACCCAGATTTAACACGGCAATGCCAAGAATGTTTTTGATTTTGCCCTTCAGTACATTGAGCAGAACTCAAGTGGGGTCATGAAATGAAGGAATACTGCAGCTAAGTCTACAATTTCATCTATTACACAAAAATCTAAAACTGACTTTCTTCCAAAGTAATGTCCGCCTGCTTAGCTGAGTGGTAATGTGTTTGCCTACCATGCAGTGGGCCCAGGTTCGATTCCCGGCCAGGTTTGAAGTTTTCTTCGCTTGTGGACTGGGTATTATGTTGTCATCATCACCACCTCATCATCTCCGATACGCAAGTAGCCCAATGTGGTATCACCTGAAATAAGACTTGCAATCTGGCAGCTGAACTTCCCCGGATAGGGCCTCCTGGCCATCAGTGCTACATGATCATATAATTTCATTTCCTGAGTAATTTTTGCTAGTGTATAAGCTACCTCCAATTTTTGCATTAATGTACATATGAACTGTATGTACAGTACAGTACAATACATTAAATACATACTATACAGTATTGGTCTTCTTCAATATGTAATAACACAAGTTTTTGTGTTGTTTATTGCAATGCTTTTACTGTAGAGAACAATGTTCATATGTACAGTATTCATTTTTGGGTTCACAGATTGTTTATTTTAATGTAAATCCAATGATAATTGGACTTTCTTGTGTTTCAATTCAGACCCCAGTACAAAATGTGATGGATTACAGAGGTTGTACTGTTGTCAGTTTTGCGTTTTCCACTGCCGGGTGTTGACCATTCATGCAGAAGGACAACTAGTTCATTGGTACACCCAGTAGAACACTACATGATACTGTCAGCCCAGGTGGTATAGGAAAAAACTGCTCACCTATGATTGGATAGGAAATGCATGTAACTGAAATGCAGTAGGCTGCAGGGGGTTTGTCCAAGACACTCTCTTATAGCAGCAAATCCTGGCACTGAGGTTAATAAGGTGTTCCTCAACTTCCAGAAGGCATTTTATACTGTGCCAGACTGCCGATTAATGAAAAAAAATATGAGTGTATGGAATATCAGACCAGTTGTAAGGCATAACATCAGAGGTCCCATGAGGCTTTTCTCAGATGATGCTGTTTTATGGAGAAGATTCCAAGAAGAGCAGCATGTTTAATTACAGGTTCATTTAGTAAGTGCAAAAGCTTCATGGATATGTTCAGTCAACTCTGGTGGCAGACACTACAAAGGAGGAACAGTGTGTTAAATTCTGAGAGTGTAAGTTCCTAAACGAGCCAACTAATATCTTGGTTCCTCCTACCCACAAAGGACAATTTGAAAGATTTAATCTCAGACAGACATTTACCAAAAATCATTCTTGCTGCCAGCCATCTGTGGGCAAAACAGAAAAGGGATAAGTGGCAATGATATATGAAGTACCTCTGCCACACACCTCTAGATGGCTTGCAAAGTATAGATGTAGACCAATATGTAGAGCTGTACGAGACACATCTTATACCTAGTTCCAGCACAGAGGAATAATGCTTGGGACACTCAACTAGGAGCTATTAACTAAGATATTTAATACATTGGATGAGTGATGGAGATCTAAATTGGATGCTGAGGGTAGCAGTTTGGATGAATATCCCCAACCAGACGACTTAGTGAAACATGGTAAAATTTTTAGAGAAGGATATGGCTGAGTTTTTCAAGGTAAGAGTGGGCACTAACGGAAGAATCTCTCATTGGTTGATTCACAGTGACAAAAGACTTGTTGATGCCACAAGAAGAAACAGAGCAAGACATCTGTTTTGGGTCTAGTTAGGTAGGATATTGTCTGCCTGCAAATGCTCTGGAAGAATTATCAGAATATCTGAGTAACTGCTGTTTACCAGGGCACATGAGGCACTAACACATTTCAGGGTTGCAGAGGAGTGGTGTTTTGATAGGGCACAAGTCAGAAGTTTCAAAGTAAGGGTACTGCTGGTAACTGGTATCGATAGAGATTTCTGTGGAGGGGTGGATATCAGCATCCAGGAAGGCAGCAACTTTAGTCGAGAAGGAGTAAGTGAAGTTGATTTGGAACTAGGTGTTGTAATTCTCGAGGAAAGAGCAGAGCCTGGGCTTGCAATGTACCTAGATCACAAAGATATTATTATAAAATCTGAGCCAGACAAGAGGTTTAAAATGTTGAATAAATGTCGAAACTCTCTTTATAAGAGCCATTAACATATTGGCAAAGGAAGATTGCATCCAAGCATTTATCACATTTACGTAGATTTATTTGTTTGGCACTTAATAATTGTGAGTCTGCATGTGATCAGCCAAAGATTAGGAAGGAGATTGTTCATTCTGTATCTGGGGGAAGATAAGAGACAGACGTGTGATATACAGTAAGATCATAGGAATACGGAATGCTGATGCACAACCATGCAGCATCTGGAATTAAGAGTGTGGAATTTGGTGGTAATATGATAGGGACTGTGGAAAGGTGGTGAAGGAAGTAAAAAGTCTCTTGGTCATAAGAAACAAGGTTGTGGGCAAAGCATCTTTCTGTTGGGGAATTGTCACCAGTCACAGTCTTTTTTCTAAGTAATGTAGGTTCCTGGCACATTGCCAGTGGAAAGTGAGAGTTTCAGGTCCCAAGGATTTTTTGGAGGCTAAGTTAAACTTTTGGGATGGGGTCTAATGGGAAGATCTATACAGACAGAAGACAAATGTTGTAAGTGCTCTTAGCTCAGTGGTCAGTAAAGCTGGAACCCTTGCCAACTGAAAGACTGATAAGCTCATGATTGATTTTTAGCTCATAAACAAATCTGCAGCACTGTCAAGGGCACCCCACAAGCCACCCTCCAATACTAATGTACTTAGTTATGGTACTGGACTCACTGTAAAATGATATGGGAAACAAATGTGACGTGAGGAGTTTTCGAAAATGCAAAACGTGACCAGATGGAAGGAATGTGGATCACAGCTGCAAGGAGATCGAACTGAGTAAAAAAAGGTGTAGTGTATCCTTCAGACTAACTGTAGTCATTAGTCTAGATGGTAAATGAATGCTTCCACTGAACAGAACAAATAAAAGAAAGTATATGCCATTGACAGGCACGGAAAAAGACGGAAAAATTTGCTTTCAGATGAACCCATTTTTCAGCTGCAGTACATACACACACACACACACACACACACACACACACACACACACACACACACACACATACACACAAAAACACACCCCTACCCTCATCACTAAATTCACCGGCTGAATGCACAGGATTGCAGTTCTGCAGGTTGACTAGGTACCACACTGGCGAGGCTTGTAAGCAGAGGTGTCACAAAGTTGGTGGATGACTTCTGTCAAGTAGTTACTGTGATTTATGATGACAGCCATAGAAGCTTTGTCTGCAGAGAGAATGATTAAACCAGAGTCCCCCCCCCCCCCCAACCATTTCTTCTTCTTCTTCTTCCTGCCTGTTCCTTCTTCATTTGAGAGGTCTGTGTTCCTGGGAAGGGACCTGGTAGGGATGGTGGGGCTAGGTACGAGGCAAGGAATTCCTGGAGGGTAGCCAGGAGGTGATAGGTGGGAGAGGCAGACAGTCACAAACAAATCTGCCGAATGGCCATGGGCACCTGCATGGCACCCTCCTGTGCCAATCTATCTGGGAACATAATCAAAACACTATATCCTCATTCCTGCACAACCTCAACACTATTCTCCTATTCACTTTACCCCATCCTCCTCAGCTCAGTGTGCTGCCTTCCTGGATGTAGACTGATATGTCTCAATCCATATTTCTGTCCATATCAAGCCCTGTATCTGTCAACAATACCTGCAGTTTGGCAACTGGAATGACAAGAATGTCCTTGTGCAGTATGTTGAAAGTCTCACTAAGGCCTGCACAGACTAGCACTATGCCCCAAAATTAACCCTCAGGCAGATTTTCCGTGCCATATCCTCATAAACCCCAAATCCTCCCAGCACCCACAAGAACCAGCCTGAAACAAGTACTCCATATCACCCAATATCATTACAGACTGGAACAATTGAAGCATATCCTCAACCAGCACATCGACTATCTATCATTGTATTCAGAAATTAGGATCATCCTATGCATAATCTTTCCTACTCCTCATAAAGTTGTATTTCACTGCCCACTCAATCTAAAAAACAACCCAGCCCATCTCTATGTTCCATCTATTCCCTACACCTTGCCACATGAGTCATATCTCTGTGGAAGACCCATGCGCAACATCAGTCCGATTCACCTGCCCAGTACATCCTACTCCAGTTCCGTCACTTATCGCATCAGAGGCAGTACCACCTGTGAAAGCAGCCATATCATCTCTGCTGCAACTTCTGCACAGAATTTTATGTAGGCTTGACCACCGACCAGCGGACCATAAGAATGAACACCATTGCCAATTTGTGGCACAGAGCAGACTCGACCAAGCAGTAGGGCATTTTGCTGTTGAGTGTAACTTTATTTCAATGGCTGTTTTACAGCCTGTGCCATCTGGATTCTTACCTGAACACCAGCTTCTCTGAATTACATATATTAGAACTGTCCTTGCAACATATCCTTTGATATATGCAAGCCCCCCCCCCCCCCCTCTGTGTGTGTGTGTGTGTGTGTGTGTGTGTGTGTGTGTGTGTGTGTGTGTGTGTGTGTGTGTGTACCTCTATAGGCTTCTTTTGTGGTCCTGGAGGCTCTCCACCTTAAACTCAACCAAAGATTTTACATGGAATTAGGTTCTCAGCCATTAGTGGTTTGAGTCATGTATATTCCCAGTAGGAGGGAACTTATAAAATGGGAATATTGCTGGGAATATGTCTTTGGCCCAGGAAGATTCCCAAATATGGGGAATTTATGAAAATTTTTGGATTTTGAACGTTTTAGCACTTAATAACAGAAAAAGAACCTTGAAACTAGGTTACCTAAGTAAATTCATACATTTTCTGGGTGTATACGGGGACAAGGAAAAAAAATTCCAGGATTATTCCCGGATTTCTCCCGGATATCCCGTTTAAAAAATATGCTTTTTCCCGGGCGAAAATACACTTTTTCCGTGCTAAGTGACAGTACGTTTTCCGTAGATTTTCCCTCGGAACTGTAAAACTTATCAATCCTTTGAATGGTTAACGTTTTATACAATCGTGTAGAACTTCCCGGGAAAAAAAAAGAAAAGACGGGGCAGAGAAGTTTTGGAAAGACCTTTGTTTTGCAGCAACACATACGCTGCATATTTTCGTATTACGAAAGTATAAATTCGAATTGCACCAAACACAGCGCGTTAGTTTCCAGAGCGTTGAAACCGAGGTTGATATGTCCTTTTGTAAGCAAGTCATATCTCAAGCCACGAGATCTCGCCAGCTGATGACAGCAGCTATTCAGAGCATAGGACACGTGTTTTAGTCAGCCAATAGCAACATCACTTGTTACATAGCGCGAACACACAAGAGGAAAAGTTAACGGTTTACATTAATGTACACAGTACCATATTTCTACAAGAAAAGCTAAGCTTTCACATATAATATTGGTCTCTAAGATTAACAGGCTACAACAGAAGCTAAGCTTTCACATGTAATATTGATCTTTTTTTGCGTGTGTTATAGTTTAAGATACGTCACACAAATGTGCCAGTAAATTTAAAATTATGACATAAATGTCTCGCGGCTCGAAATTTTTGTAAGTGGCTGGTCCTCAAACTGTTCAGTTTCTAACGGTCTGTGATTTAGATATCCATCCCACTTTCTCACACGTAACATAATTCATCTTGGGTAAAAAGAAATTTACTTTGAAAGTAATGCTTTTCTAACCACCGTTCGCAATACTATCCGGAGACTGTTAGAAACAGGTTCGATTTACTAGTTGCCAGAGAGCACCAGAAAACAGACATTACTGTGCGTGTGCAACTTCAGTGGTGTAGGAAGCCCGCATGTTCGTGTGTATAAAGCACTAAGAGAGCTTAGATTACACCATAAAAGAAACAGGGCATCAGAGGATACTCCAAAGAGCATCGGAATTTCGTAAACCATACTAAAATGCATAATTCAGCTTGAAGTGCAAATTGGCTTTTTCCAGAGTCACAATGAAGCAGGTCCCCATCTGATATTAAGCTTTTCAGTGTGGTTTTTGGGATGTAAATTTTCTTGAAGTACCAGTACTATACGATCTCATTTTTGGTTCTTTATTATGTCATAATGCCATACATGGCAAAAGATGATAACGTGCACTTGAAATTCAGCGAACAGTTGGAGCTAGCCAATACTGTAGAATGAAACACTTCGTTTCAAATAAAATGATCGCCTCAGCGGAAAGATTAATCAAGCCAAATTTCTTTAGCAAACTTGCAAAAATAACTTCATTGTTCTGCAAGGCGATTAATGCTTGACTGCTACTAACTTGGAAATAAAATAAAATCAGAAAACTGTAATTAATAATATATTTTTGCCCTCCGTAATTATGTGAATGTATTTTAATTCACTTGATAGCTCACGGCCACAGAAATCCGTTTTGTTTTCATTTGACGTGGGAGCTGTAAACGAAGAGAAGCAGCGAAATCACTGAACATAAACACGGGTCACGTGCAGGTTAACCCCCTCCCCACAACAACTCAGACAACTCTGTGCAAGCGCGAATCTGGCAGTTAGGACGCGCGAGAAAAATTTTTCTCGTTTGCATCTGGCTGCTTGCAGCTACTACCAATATAGCTACAGCCAAACTACAGTGTGTAAACTTTTAGATGGCAGATCTCTCCCAAGTCCTGAATCGGTAGAAGTCGGGAGGCTTCGGTAGGCACGCTGTTTCGGCTGCTGCCAACATTACGTAGCTGACTGTGTTGTACAAGGTAGCCATTGTCGTCTGCTTCGTTATTGCTTTGCGCTGCACTGTTCTGCGTGTTTTTATTGTGCAGTCGTGCTAAACATTATCAAAATGAGTGAAGAGGCAGTTGCTGGCCCATCTCAGGAGTCGCCAACAACCCCTACCGGTAGGCCTACGGTTAGAAGGAAACCAGTATTACGTAGCGATGCTCGCAAAATTATATTGCGTGTGATCGAATGCTGCGAAAGGGAAAGGAAGCAGAAAAAATTGCTTCACCCCATTTACAAATCTTCAGTGAGAGCTGCTACATACACAGGACAAAGCATGCGTAGCACTGGAAGATTCAAACAGTTTTCCAAGAATCATCCTGGCGTATCACCACAAACGCCTGGCAAGACAAGGTGAGTTTCCATTTCAGATATTTTGTTCGCGATCACTTTGAAGGAGCCCCCTATTTCGTCCGAATTACCTTATATTTCATTTTTCCTTGCTACCGTGTTGCTTTGTATGGAAACACCACTGGCTACTGTATTATTTCGAAACACATTCGTATTACAGTACTTTGCAATCGGATGAATGGTTTGTGAGCGCATAGTAGACAAACATACATACATTCATTTATATATATATGTAGATTTTAATGTACATGACGATTTCAGTTTCATTTATGAACAACATTTAAAGCGAGTTTTACTTCCAAGCCTTTCGTCTGTTTTCGTGTAAGCATGACGCGCAATTTGTAGTGCCAGCACTGCAACTGGTAGGCGTGCCTTGTCCTCCCCCCAACGGCTCCTCTTCCCTCGCCAGCCAATGCTTACTTCCTCCTCTCCCCGCACTCCCCTCACAACTCAACCGTTTTGCCTGCTTGCACTCATCTAATACTTTCCCCTCTTTGGGGAAGTGTGAGGGGGAGTTTGTAGCCTTTTGGCTTTTACTCCCCTGTGTACATGTGTGTGTGATTTTTCTATAAATTTTTGGTGTCTGTGATATGTGATGAATTGTTGTGTGTGTATCTGGGACTTGCCTGAGGTAGGCGAGATGGTTGGTGATATATGGGAAGGAACTGGATTAGGGATTGGGTATTGGGATTTTTCTCTTCGACTTAATTGTCGAAGATCGTCATAGGGCGCTTGTGTTTATCGCGGGACATGTCATACCGACCAAGGGAAAGCCCTTGCCAGATCCTGGAAACGCTCTCTCAGGAGTGGGATATCGGCTGCGGCGTGCAGGTCGTCTGTGGGGAATCCGAGAGGTAGATGCAGTGCCCTTCTGAGGGCGCGGTTTTGCAGCCTCTGGAGTTTGTCCAGGTGCTGCTTTGCCGCGTATCCCCAGACACGGCACGCATACTCCATTACTGGCCGGATCAGGGCCTGGTAAACGTTTACTGCTACTGGGCAGGGAAGGGAGCTGTTTGTGTTCAGGATAGGGTATAGGATGGACATTCTGGCGCAGACCTTCCTGTGGACCTCGTCTATGTGGGGTTTCCACGTAAGACGAGAGTCCAAGGTTACGCCAAGGTACTTGGCGGTTCTGCGCCAGGGGAGTTGGGTTCCATTTAGGTGGAGGTGGAGGGGGGGACATTGAGGAGGTTCGCGCCTTCCGAGCCTGCGGGTAATCAGCATTGCCTGCGTCTTCTCCGAGTTGATGGTGATGCGCCAGCGACGGGCCCAGGTTTCTGTGTCATCTAAAACCCTTTGTAGCCTGCGAATGACCAGGTCCTTGTTCGCATTTCTCGTGTAAAAGGCTGTGTCATCTGCGTACTGCGCGGTGTGCACCAGGGGGGCCGTTGGAGTGTCCGCAGTGTACAAGCTGTACAATACGGGCCCCAGGACCGATCCCTGTGGCACCCCGGCACGAATACGCCTTCTGGTGGAGGTGGCAGTTTCTATTTTGACGGAGAAAGTCCTATTCGTGAGGTAGCTCTTGATTAGCTGAACTATGCTCCCTGGAAACCCTTGTGAGTACAACTTGTAGAGTAGCCCTCTATGCCATACTGAATCAAAGGCTTTGGCTACGTCTAGTAGCACTATCCCGCAGTAGCCTCTGTGGTTGAAGCCCTCTGTGGCTGCTTCAACCATTCTCATGACCTGTTGTGGGGCAGAGTGGTTCTGCCAGAATCCAAATTGGAAATCCGGCAGAATTTGCTCTCTGGTAATATGTTCTTGCATGGGTTTTAGCAGGAGGCGCTCATAGATCTTGCTGAGTGTTGGCAAGAGGCTAATCGGCCTGTAGTGCTGCGGGAATAGAGGGTCTTTTCCTGGTTTGTGTATCGCGACCACTTCCGCATGTTTCCAGCAAGCTGGGAACTCACGGGAACGAGTAATCTCGTTGAGGACGTTCGCGAGGTGTGTGATCGCTGTGGGTGGGAGTTTTTTGACTAACTGGTTTGTGACACTGTCGTGCCCTGGCGCCTTTTTTGTAGGGAGGGACCTGATTACTCTTGCCACGTCCTCGGGGGCAAAAAGTATGGGTTCGTCCTCTGGGTCCTCCTCAGCATTGAGGAAGACAGCCAGTTGACGACTGACTACCTCTTCATGCTCTTCATCCTGGGGTTCTGCCGTTTGAAACTGCTTCTCGAAGGAGTCGGCGAGGGCGTTGGCCTTCTCAGCATTGCTGTAGACCAATCCCCGCTCGCCGTGCAGTGGCGGCATCCTAGCGCGTCTTTTTGTGAATTGTTTGGTTGCTTGCCAAAGTGTATGATCGTCTACTTTGAGAGCTGTGAGGCGGTTTTGCCATTGCTGGTTTCTGTGCTCATTGAGCGCTACCTTCAGTTCTCTCTGTAGACGATTGAGCAGCCTCCTGGTGGCCTGATTTCTGGTGATCTTCCACTCTTTTGCCACTCTGTTCTTGTGACGGATTTGAGCTAGTAAGTGTTCCGGGAGCTGTATTTGCGGTGGAGGGCCATCCCTTTGTGGTGGGGTGGCCTCTTCCGCTGCCTGCAAGATGGTGCCTGTCAAGTCTAGTAGCGCTTGATCTACTGTTTCGGCAGTAGGTGGCGGAGCGCGAGCGATATCAGAGGCGACAGTTTCTTGGTATCGCTCCCAGTCTGTTCGTTTGTAAGACATCTGGTACCGTGGGAGTGCTACCCATTCTCCCACATCGACTTCTAGAATCACTGGGTTGTGGTCGGAGGACATTCTGTTGATTGTCCTTGCGGTCACAAATCCTGCGATCCTCCTAGTGAGTGCTATGCCTAACACATCGGGCCTGCTTCCGTTTTTCGGAAAATGTGTGGGTTCGACTGGACCCCATGTTTCGAAGTGGTGGGCGCGCGCTAGTTGTTGCAGCTTGGCGCCTGCTCTGGAGGTTACTCTAGAATTCCAGTCAGGGTGTTTGGCATTGAGGTCTCCCCCTATTACGAGTTTGCCTTCAATTTGCCCTAGAGCAGCTATGTCTCCCTCATCTATCTGGTCATGTGGGGGTCGGTAGACTGCAACAATTGTTAGGGGTCCAGTGGCAGTGGTTACTTCCACCGCCACTGCTTCGATTTTGTTGGTAGCTGGTAAGAATACCTGGTGGTGGGGGATCCCTCTTTTTACATATATGGCCACTCCTCCGCCTTGGGTTGGCCTGTCTTTACGGTAGCTAATGTAGTTGGGAACTGTCGCTTTTACTCCCGGTTTTAGGTGGGTTTCCCCCATCATGCATATGTCGATGGAGAACTCCTTCATGAGTTCTCTGAACTCGACCTCTTGATTGACAATGCCGTCTGCGTTAAAGACGCACATTGTCAGGCCTTGGATGTTTGGTCGTCTATCCATGATGGGGTTTTGATGCTACTGGGGAAGTCGCAGAGGGGAGCGACTGCTGGACTGTTGCCTGAAGGGCAGCGAGGATCTGCGTGTTCTGCTTCTGGGCTTCCCTGAATTCCTTCATCATTTCCATGACGAGGTTCATGGTCTGCACCATTACGCATAACAACTGATCCATGGGGGGGAAGTGTGTCTGGGGTTTCCTAGGGCCTTCTCCATCAAGGTGGACCTGGTCGTTTTTGCTGTGTATTTCCCGGTGTTGTTCTTGTGTTGGTGTCTGGTGTTGTGGTGGTTGGGCAATGCTTTCATGGTTCCTCGGGGGAGAAACCACTTCTGCATATGTTGCCCTGGGTGTGTCTGGCCTTGGTTTTACCCAGGCCTTGTCTGTGTGTGTTGTCGTGTTTTGGTTTCTTGTGTGTCTGGATGGGTTCGTGGAGTTTTCTTTTCGTGTGTGGGGGGCGGCCTTTGCGCCCTTTGCCTGCTGTGTGTGTCTTTTATGGACCTCGCAACCTTGGTAACCCGCTGTGTGGTTTTTGCCACACAGTGCGCACCTTATTTGCGGGTCCGTGTGTTTCATGTTGCACGTTCGTGTGTCATGGGCCTCGGCGCATTTTCTGCACCTCACTGCCATGGAGCAGTGTGCCGCAATGTGGTTGAAGCCCTGACATCTGAAGCACTGCACCGTCTTGTTTTTGCGGCGCAGTGGTTCAGTGGTCACAGGGACCGCCAGGATCATCTTAATGTTCCTTTTGTTTTGTGGGACGTCCGGCAGTGTCACCTGATACAGAGGCCATTTGCTCCCTATGTTTCCCATCTGTTGGACCGCCTTGACGACGTACCCCTGGGCAGTCAGGTCTGTTTTGATCGCCTGGGGGGCCACTCGTCTTGGTAGGTCCCTGATGACTAAGTTTTTATTGTGTGTTTTTGTTGTGGGGAAAGTGTAGTGGGGTATGTTTTTGCTGTTCAGAAGTGTTTTTATTGTGGTGTAGTGCTCGAGTGTGATTAGTGTAATTTTTATTTTGTCACCACCAGCAGGTTTTGCCTTGAAATTGCCTCCCCCGATTGCTGTTTTTAACATTTCGTAGAGTTCCTCGTAGTTCTGAGTGAACTCCGCGACGATCGGAGGGAGGTGGTGGGTGACCTGGTTTTGTGTTTGTGTTGTTGTGTCATGTGGTGTCTCTGGCTCATCGGCCACCGCCTGGAACCTGTTCGGGGTGGGTTCCACTCCCCGGGCCGGCGGGAGCCTCGGCTGGCGAAAGGTTTTCCTCGCCAGCACGAAACCATCCGAATCCTGCCCGTTTATGTGGTTCCCTTCCAGTGCCGGTGTTTCCTGGTCCCCTCCTAGGACGACGACAGGTGCTGTCGGGGGCACTGGCTCCTCAGAGGGTGTGGAAGTGGTTGGGATGGGGGTGGTGGAGTGCTTTTTCCCC
The DNA here is from genome assembly GCF_021461385.2 of Schistocerca piceifrons. Lineage (NCBI taxonomy): Eukaryota > Metazoa > Arthropoda > Insecta > Orthoptera > Acrididae > Schistocerca > Schistocerca piceifrons. The sequence continues at coordinate 453,331,056 of NC_060138.1, read as the reverse complement.
TTGGAGTGCTTCTCCTTCTTGTCCTTCCTTACACGCCTTTGTTTGGATGTGGTGGACTTGAGTGGGGGGGATTTGAGGAACTGGGATCGGGTAGGGGGTAGGGTGGCAGTTGCGGGTTTGGGGAGGATCTTAGTCGGTTGACTGGGCTTCTGCTTGCCATTTAGGCTGCGGATATGTTCGGCAAGGAGGCCACAGCCGTTGGCAAGCAGGAGAGGGCTGAGGAGAGGGGAGGGAGGGGCGGGATCGCAGGTCCTGACGATGTATTTGTCTGTCTGCGTTTTATGTAGTTTTGCCATGTCGGTAGCAGAAAGGGGGCTTGCTGCCAGGTTATTGTCAGTTGCCACCTTTGTTGTCACCGTTAGGTTTTCCGGTGGCATTGCTGACCCTACTATTACGATGGCAGACGCGGAGTTCTGAACGGGGGCGGCGGAAAACATTTCTGTGGTTCCGCGGCCCGCTTCCAGGTCCTGGCCTACATTTTCCCTGTCCTTGGGGGGGGCAGAGACTGACTCTGCGGCAGCTGAGGTGCTAGAGATGGCCGGCCGCGCGGCCCGCGGCAACAAGAAAGCGCGCCTCGTGTCGTCGGCGGAAAGAGACCGCCGCGACCCCAAGGCGCCACCCAAGATCGACATTCCACAACGGCGAGAAGACACGACAACTTTGCCAGGCGACGCCATGCAAATGTTTTTCCCAGTGCCGTCCGTGCTAAGACCTAGGCGCAAGTGCCCGTCAATGTTTTAATAAAAACAGAGCCGGAGAACACTTCTGTTTTTACTCCCGTGCAAGCGGGGGCCTATGGCTGACAGTACGCGAGCGAGAGGAGCGATGCTCAACCCTCGACTGCTACTCAGCGAGTTTTACAGTTAACACACTGTACAAGTAGCGCCATAGCGGGAAGCAGGAGAAGGTCCTGCTTATACGCGAGTCAAAAGCGCATGCGCAACAGACCGCTGGCAATTGGTCAAACGAACCTAATGTGAACAGTTGTGTCGTCATGCTCATAGCAAGCAGTTCATTGTTATGAAGAATTACAGTCTGCGCCCTACGGCCTTTGACATATTTTTGCTATTTGCAGACGCTTGTGCGTGCACGGGGTTTCGTTGTAAATGGCACATTTCCTTTGCCACTAAAGTTTTACTTTTTTCCCTCTCGTTTATATTTTATTGCTGCAGTATCATTCTTCATCAGCAGAATACAATAACGTTCTTTGTTAGAAAATCAATTCTGCAGTCAAAATTACAAAAATTTAACCGACAGCTAAAACAATGAAAAATTCCCGGAATTCCGAAAAATTCCCGGTTTTCTCCCGGATGAAAAAATTCCCGGTTTTTTCCCGGATTTCCCAGGTCGTATACACCCTGATTTTAATTCATGATTTATCATTCCATGCATTAATTTCCATGCAAAACATCATTTCCTGCAATGAATCATGATTTATAAATTTATTTTCCAAAATATTGCTATCACTTTCACTTTTAGAATCGTTAATTAATATTTTATCAAGTTGTATGTCAATAAAATCACTTGTATTTTCAAGTAAATTATAAATATCGACCGGTTTATTTGCATACTTTTTCCCCAAAATGCCATTTTCAATGACAAATGTTTACAAAATTCGCACAAGTTTAGGTAAAGTTTATTGTCTAAAATATCTCTAACATCGACAGAAAACTTAACAAACTGAACAAACAAACTTCCCTGTGTATTTTAGTATCTTTAGGTACTCACTATATGGCATATCTACATTATAAACTCAGTTTTTCTAAAGGTAAATTATTTCAATGTTGGCAGTTCTAGGAAACGTAATAGTTATAAATTTCAATGCTTGGCTGTTCTAGGGATAATTCTTTGATATTTAAAACATGGAAAACCAATAAATGTCTTTATTTCTAACAAGGAGGTTAAGTCCAGATGCATATAAAACTAAACATAAAACCTATCCAAATATTTCATTTACAATTTAAAATAGAAAGTAGGAGTGCTCGAATAAAAAATAGCATTAAAATGGGAAAGAAGGCTAATTTTAATTGTAACCATGGTTTAGGTCTTAAGGGTAATATAATTACGATGAGCTGAAATGTAGAAATTTAGTTCTTACAAGACAAAAGAGGGAATTTTTCCCTTCCCCCTTGAAAACTACAACACTCTAGGTTTCAGAGAGATAGCCATATTGTTTTTTTTTTCAGTTGATAGTTGTGTCTGCAAGTTAAAGAACCAGTTTCATTAGAGCTCTGTGTGAGATGAAAGTGTGAAATTTTAACATTTAAGTGGCAACTGCATCAAATAACTTTGAGTAGGCTTGCTTCCTGTTTTGTTCATGGTTGTGTTTTCATTCATTGTTGCAAAATGGTCAAGAAAAAAGGGGCAGTTTGGGCTTCTTTAATATTAAAGGAAAAGGTGTTGTTTGTAAGTATTGTACTCAAGAAACAAGCAAGGTGATTCAGTTGAAATGGAAAAGTACATAAAAAAAATGTATCAAATGCCCTGCAGGATTGAAACATATTCTCACTGTCAGTAAACCAACGCCAAGACCATCAACCACAAAGGATATCAATGAACCATTGACAGTGAATGCACATTCAAATGTAGGCCGGATTACCCAAGCTCAAGCTTTTTTAACCTCAGCTGATTTAAGTTCGGCTACATCTCCTTTCAAGTCACCAACACCACCTCCACCAAAGCCTTGTCCAAGTCCCCTATGTAAACACTCTTCTAGTTCAAGATCTGCAACTATTTACAACCCAGGCTAATCAATAGAAATAAATGCATTTTCGGATCACATGGATAACCAAACAAATTTAAGTTTAAATCATTTTAGGCCTACTATTCTCTGCTATGAAAATGCGTGGTTTATAGTATTCTTTTTTGTAGCCTATTATACTGTAGGCCTAAATTGTTTTTTTGGTGTTAAACAGTAAGAATGTTGTATGTATTCCATTATATTAAGAAGGCAAATTACAAATCAACAGCCAAACTGGAAACTCTAGTGACTTTCCTTAAGCATATCAAAGAGATAAATTAGCAACTCCTACCCCAATTATTTCCCACCATTTGAATACCACAAAAACAAAAGTAGGTTCATTATAGTTTGTAAAACAAAAGTTTGTTAACAAAAGTAGGTAAGTTTTCCTGACTGAACCCTCATGCTAATAGAATATAGCTTCATTTCTCGTTTGCATATAACTATTTTTGCCTTTAGGAGAAGTAGGCCTATGTTGAAACTGCTCCTTCGAATCTCAAAACAGTTTACAATGTAGTGTGTATTGCGTCTTTTGTACAATAGAAATATTTTAATTAGATACGCTGTAGGTATAGCTGTCATACATTAATTACTTTTTTTTAATTTTTTTACTGGGGATTGGGAATAAAGTAAAAAGTAGTTTTATGTTTACCCCATTTGTCAGAAGTAATAAAAACTTTTTAGGTGTCAAAAGCTAATAGTTTTTATTCTTTGTTGTGCCTTTATTAAATGGTTCATTACCATTATTTTTTCCCCCCCAGGAGATGAACCAATCTGTAGCTCAAGTGGTTTTTGTAAGCGGACCCCCATTATCCTTCGTAGAGCACTCACTGTGGATGGTTTTTTTTTTCCAAAAATTGAGACCTGCATATAAGTTACCATCAAGATTTTGAATGTCTACAACTTATCTTGAGGCTCAGTACATAGAAATGAAAGAAGAAATAACAAAAATAATTCAGAAAACAAAAAAATTACATCTTTAATGTGAAGGCTGGAATCACATCAGGAATGAGTCTATAATTAATTTTATGATTTCAAAGCCAGAACCATTTTCTGTAGATTTCAAACTGACCAAAACTGAGAGACAATGCCGAATACCTGGCAGAGATCATTATATCTGTCATCGAGAAGTATGGTCTTGATAAGTTTTTGGTGTTTTGGTGGTTATTGCCAACAATGCTCCGAGCATGAAGGCAGCCTTAACATTGTTGAAAGAAAAGTAGCCTCATATAGTACCATTAGGCTGCATTGCTCACTTTCTCCATTTACTTTGTGCTGATATCTTATGATGTCAGACTGTTAAAAGTTTCTTTGCAGAGGTAATAACTGCAGTACAGACTATCAAAAGCAATCACATACTGAAAGCTTTGTTTGATGAAATTTCTTCTGAGAAAAGATTCAAACACTGAATATCTCTGAAGCTGCCTGGGCACACCAGATGAGGCAGCCACCTTTGTTTGTTTGGAGAGCTTCCAATCGAACAAAGTGGTCCTCCAAACATCGGCCGTCAATGAAAAGGTTCATCTAGACCCATCAATTAAAAGAAAACTGCTAGACGATGCTGTGTTTTGGGTTAGAACAGAAAAAAATGATAAATCTGCTGAAACCAATTGTTGATCTTATCACATCCATTGAATCAAATGACCCACAAAAACAGTGTGGCCAGGAAACTAAATGAATTACATAAAAGTATGAAGGAAAACTTACCAACATCACCCACGCAAAAATCCGAAGAAAAGACAATCATGGAGAAGTTAATCAAGAGAAAAAATTTTGGCACTGGACCAATCCAGTAACTGTGCTCAGCATATGGGTTTGGACGTCTTAAAAGTAACAGAAAGTTTAGCTGACTACAGATACAAGGAAGGTTTATTCTCAGAAAGTTTCTTTGGGAAGGGATGGACGATAAGGAAAAAATTATCAGGCCTCTGTCATGGGGAAGGGGGTTGAGAGGTACTTGTGACTTGACAGATGTAGCCATAAGAATATTGGGGGCACCAGTAACTTCGGCTGCAACAGAGCATACATTTAGTAAGTTTTCTTGGTTGCATTCCAAAAAAAGAACCATCTTTCTTCTGAGTGAGCAGCGAAACTGACATTTCTTTCTTACAATTGGAAACTCATGAATGCTCCATCTCCAAATGAGAAGAAGCAAGAAACAAGCAAGCAAGCAGAAGCCAACCCAGAGGAAACAGCAAGTAACTGGAAAGATGATGATGATTTTTTTTTTTTTTTTTTTTTGGAAATGCAGAAGAAGAGGAGAAGGAGCAAGATATTTAATGGACATTGAGAGTGACAGTGACAATGACTAGGGGACTTAAACAAAAAGATTGAATATGGAAAGTAAAGATGCTGTATTAAACCTTTTGCCTTTTAGTAGTTTTAATGTGATTTTTATAACATTTTACATTCTGGTTATTTTTCTGATGCTTTTATTCAATTATAATATTTTGTGAACATGTAAGGGGCAGCAGCCTTTTCCGTATTTGCAGGGGCAACAGTCTGGATGATTGACTGATCTGGGCCTGTAACACTAACCAAAACGGCCTTGCTGTTGTGGTACTGCGAACGGCTGAAAGCAAGGGGAAACTACAGCTGTAATTTTTCCCGAGGGCATGCAGTTTTACTGTATGATTAAATGACGATGGCGTCCTCTTGGGTAAAATATTCTGGAGGTAAAATAGTCCCCCATTCGGATCTCCTGGCGTGGACTACTCAGGAGGACGTCGTTATCAGGAGAAAGAAAACTGGCGTTCTACGGATCGAAGTGGGGAATGTCAGATCCCTTAATCGGGCAGGTAGGTTAGAAAATTTAAAAAGGGAAATAGATAGGTTAAAATTAGATATAGTGGGAATTAGTGAAGTTCGGTGGGAGGAGGAACAAGACTTTTGGTCGGGTGAATACAGGGTTATAAATACAAAATCAAATAGGGGTAATGCAGGAGTAGGTTTAATAATGAATAAAAAATAGGAGTGCGGGTACGCTACTACAAACAGCATAGTGAACGCATTATTGTGGCCAAGATAGACACGAAGCCCACGCCTACTACAGTGGTACAAGTTTATATGTCAACTAGCTCTGCAGGTGATGAAGAAACTGATGAAATGTATGATGAGATAAAAGAAATTATTCAGGTAGTGAAGGGAGACGAAAATTTAATAGTCATGGGTGACTGGAATTCGACAGTAGGAAAAGAAAGAGAAGGAAACATAGGTGAATAAGGATTGGGGCTAAGAAATGAAAGAGGAAGCTGCCTGGTAGAATTTTGCACAGGGCATAACTTAATAATAGCTAACACTTGGTTCAAGAATCATGAAAGAAGGTTGTATACACGGAAGAACCCTGGAGATACTAAAAGGTTTCAGACTGATTATATAATGGTAAGACAGAGATTTAGGAACCAGGTTTTAAATTGTAAGACATTTCCAGGGGCAGATATGGACTCTGACCACAATCTATTGATTATGGACTGTAGATTAAAACTGAAGAAACTGCAAAAAGGTGGAAATTTAAGGAGATGGGAGTTGGATAAACTGAAAGAACCAGACGTTGTACAGAGTTTCAGGGAGAGCATAAGGGAACAACTGAAAGGAATGGGGGAAAGAAATACAGTAGAAGAACAATGGGTAGCTTTGAGAGATGAAATAGTGAAGGCAGCAGAGGATCAAGTAGGTAAATAGACGAGGGCTGGTAGAAATCCTTGGGTAACAGAAGAGATACTGAATTTAATTGATGAAAGGAGAAAATACAAAAATGCAGTAAGTGAAGCAGGCAAAAAGGAATACAAACGTCTCAAAAATGAGATCGACAGGAAGTGCAAAATGGCTAAGCAGGGATGGCTAGAGGACAAATGTAAGGATGTAGAGGCTTAATCTCACGAGGGGTAAGATAGATACTGCCTACAGGAAAATTAAAGAGACCTTTGGAGAAAAGAGAACAACTTGCATGAATATCAAGAGCTCAGGTGGAAACCCAGTTCTAAGCAAAGAAGAGAAAGCAGAAAGGTGGAAGGAGTATATAGAGGGTCTATACAGGGGCAACGTTCTTGAGGATAATATTATGGAAATGGAAGAGGATGTAGATGAAGATGAAATGGGAGATATGATACTGCGTAAAGAGTTTGACAGAGCACTGAAAGATCTAAGTCGAAACAAGGCCCCAGGAGTAGACAACATTCCATTAGAACCACTGACAGCCTTGGGAGAGCCAGTCCTGACAAAACTCTACCGCCTGGTGAGCAAGATGTATGAGACAGGCGAAATTCCATCAGACTTCAAGAAGAATATAAAAATTCCAATCCCAAAGAAAGCAGGTGTCGACAGATGTGAAAATTACCGAACTTTCAGTTTAAGAAGTCACACCTGCAAAGTACTAACGTGAATTCTTTACAGAAGAATGGAAAAACTGGTAGAAGCCGACCTCGGGGAAGATCAGTTTGGATTCCGTAGAAATTTTGGAACATGTGAGGCAGTACTGACCCTACGACTTACCTTGTTGTTGTTGTTGTGGTCTTCAGTCCTGAGACTGGTTTGATGCAGCTCTCCATGCTACTCTATCCTGTGCAAGCTTTTTCATCTCCCAGTACCTACTGCAACCTACATCCTTCTGAATCTGCTTAGTGTATTCATCTCTTGGTCTCCCCCTACGATTTTTACCCTCCACACTGCCCTCCAATACTAAATTGGTGATCCCTTGATGCCTCAGAACATGTCCTACCAACCGATTTTAAATTTTCTAACCTACCTGCCCGATTAAGGGATCTGACATTCCACGCTCCGATCCGTAGAATGCCAGTTTTCTTTCTCCTGATAACGACATCCTCTTGAGTAGTCCCCGCCCGGAGATCCGAATGGGGGACTATTTTACCTCCGGAATATTTTACCCAAGAGGACGCCATCATCATGTAATCATACAGTAAAGCTGCATGCCCTCGGGAAAAATTACGGCTGTAGTTTCCCCTTGCTTTCAGCCGTTCGCAGTACCAGCACAGCAAGGCCGTTTTGGTTATTGTTACAAGGCCAGATCAGTCAATCATCCAGACTGTTGCCCTTGCAACTACTGAAAAGGCTGCTGCCCCTCTTCAGGAACCACACGTTTGTCTGGCCTCTCAACAGATACCCTTCCGTTGTGGTTGCACCTACGGTACGGCTATCTGTATCGCTGAGGCACGCAATCCTCCCCACCAACGGCAAGGTCCATGGTTCATGGGGGGGACGACTTACCTTAGAAGAAAGATTAAGGAAAGGCAAACCTACGTTTCTAGCATTTGTCGACTTAGAGAAAGCTTTTGACAATGTTGACTGGAATACTCTCTTTCAAATTCTGAAGGTGGCAGGGGTAAAATACAGGGAGTGAGAGGCTATTTACAATTTATACAGAAAGCAGATGGCAATTATAAGAGCCGAGGAGCATGAGAGGGAAGCAGTGGTTGGGAAGGGAGTGAGACAGGGTTGCAGCCTCTCCCCGATGCTATTCAATCTGTATATTGAGCAAGCAGTAAAGGAAACAAAAGAAAAGTTCGGAGTAGGTATTAAAATCCATGGAGAAGAAATTAAAACTTTGCGGTTCGCCGATGACATTGTAATTCCGTCAGAGACAGCAAAGGACTTGGAAGAGCAGTTGAACGGAATGGAGAGTGTCTTGAAAGGAGGGTATAAGATGAACATCAACAAAAGCAAAACAAGGATAATGGAATGTAGTCGAATTAAGTCGGGTGATGCTGAGGGAATTAGATTAGGAAATGAGCCACTTAAAGTAGTGAAGGAGTTTTGCTATTTGGGAAGCAAAATAACTGATGATAGTCGAAGTAGAGAGGATATCAAATGTAGACTGGCAATGGAATGGAAAGCGTTGCTGAAGAATAGAAATTTGTTAACATCAAGTATAGATTTAACTGTCAGGAAGTCGTTTCTGAAAGTATTTGTATGGAGTGTAGCCATGTATGGAAGTGAAATATGGACGATAAATAGTTTAGACAAGAAGATAGTAGAAGCTTTCAATATGTGGTGCTACAGAAGAATGCTGAAGATTAGATGGGTAGATCACATAACTAATGAAGTGGTATTGAATAGAACTGGGGAGAAGAGGAGTTTGTGGCACAACTTGATTAGAAGAAGGGATCGGTTGGTAGGACATGTTCTGAGGCATCAAGGGATCAGCAATGTAGCACTGGTGGGCAGCGTGGAGGGTAAAAATCGTAGAGGGAGACCAAGAGATGTATACACTAAGCAGATTCAGAAGAATGTAGGCTGCAGTAGGTACTGGGAGATGAAGAAGCTTGCACAGGATAGAGTAGCATGGAGAGCTGCATCAAACCAGTCCCAAGACTGAAGACCACATCAACAACAAGAGTGTTCATGTTTTTTTTAATCACTCAATTATCACAGTGACCTATTAATCTGAGCGAGTTCATTATTAAAATTATAAAATCCCAGGAATTTTATTCAATTATAACTTTACCGTAAAATATATTTCTGTTTTTGAGTTTGATTTAACTATATAATTACTGCTTTTACCTATTAATTAACAGTTTTTGAGCTATCTTGCTAATTAATTATAAATATCCAAGAATTTATGAATTTTGGGAATATTGCTGGCCATATTCCCTGGGAATATTTCTTCGATTTTAAATTCTCAGGAATTTTACAACACTATCAGCCATATAACAACCGTATTTGTTTGTAATGCTTTATATTGCTCCTGTCAAAAGTAGAAAAATAATTTTGATGAAATTTCAGTTTCAAGAGTTTTAATGAAGCTTCATACAGCAAAACGAGGTAGCATCTGAACTCTTCAACTTTTTTGTTTGTTGTGCACACAAAGATCATTTCCTTCGTTCCATTGGTACTGGCCAAGCAGCGTTTTATCCTTCGCCAATGCCGTCGTTGCTGAGTGCAATTTGCTCCTGTCCTCCCGCAAAGGAAAACTCCCTGCCAGTACTGGGAATCAAACATGGGTCCTCCACTTGGTAGTCAGCCATGCTGAACAATCAGCTACCTTTCCTTCACATACAAAAACCATTATCAGTTCTGGTCTTCAGTTCCCCCTTACTACATGCTTTTCTGAATCAAGAACATACACTTCAATTTACTTACTATAACTCTTAAGCTAGATTTTTCAATTTTCCCTTATATTGTTTGCACACTACCGTTTGTAAAGAGACTGACCAGCATCCCTTACAGACAGCAATGTGGAGTTTGCACGCCACTGAGGGCACTACTAGTGTGAGAACTGACACAGCACCACTAGTGGCGGTCTCCTCACATCTTGTAGGTAACACCTCTAGCTGTTGCTTGCAGATAAAGGGGCCATCACTGTAGCGTACTATTAGTGCTGTGTCTAATATGAGTGATGTCTATTCATTTTTCCTATACCAGTTATTGGATCATGGCCAGTGTTATGATTTCTCTTGGCTTTCTCTTTGGTTCTTTGCTAGTAGCTCAGACATCAGAACTTAAGCTAAAGACTTGTCTACATGGAATGTTCCCAGACTAGTTTTCTCTTTAGCCTAAGACAACTGTATGGCTATAGGCTTATCAATCATTATATCTATATCTGCTCCTTCAGAACCTCTACAGTAAAATAGTAATAAACTGGTGTTATGGCATACACGAAAGTTTGTTACATCTTGGAGGTAATAGGGGAAGTGACACGAGGCCTATAAGACATCAAAACCAAAGTAGTATCTGTAAAAATGTTATAATCATTGTATGGTAGCACAAGTGTAAATTGGTAATGAGTGGTAAACAGGCACACAAACAAAAACTAGAATATTGCAGTTCAGCTTAGTATATTTATCCCCCCCCTCCCCCCACAAAAAACGCATGCGCGCGTCCACACACACACACACACACACACACACACACACACACTCTGTTCTGGTGGAGAATTCTTGCATTATGTGTATCCTTGTCCACAAGTAGTAAAATACATCACAAAAGGATTACTATGTCTCAGCAAAACTAAAGTGCATTATTCAATCAATCTGCAAAAGTTGAATGAAGTCAGTCCTTTACATATGGTTCAAGTAGTTTCTGATAAGAAACTGCAGCACATAAGGGATTTACTGAAATCACAATTGTTCAGTCACCCGTATCACCTGTATAAGACAAGAGATAACAGAGCTTCAGCTGAAGTATTGTTAAATTACCGGTCCACCACAGTAGGTTTAATAGTATCTGCTCAAATTTTTGCTATTTCTACAAGCACAAGTGAGATGGTTGAGTGATGAGATGTGTAAAGGGGATCTCTGAGAGTGTTATACAGGGAATAAGTTTATCAAGAAAAGGCCGCCAATATCCTGTCATGGTTGAAACATCTTAATTACTCACTACTAAAATTTCATTTGGAATTATGAAACTGGAATTTTAAGCATTAGCATTTGTATACATGTCAAAGCCAGAAATTTTAAGTTAAATCACACCATTATCCCAACAAGAAGTCACCTCCATACAGCACAACTTAGGGTGAGATGGAAAGAGATACAGAAAAGACTTGCAATCTCTTTTGTTTATGTTGGTGCTATGAAGGATAACACTAATGCAGAAAGAGAAAGAGACAGAGTGTGTGTGTGTGTGTGTGTGTGTGTGTGTGTGTGTGTGTGTGTGAGAGAGAGAGAGAGAGAGAGAGAGAGAGAGAGAGAGAGAGAGAGAGAGAGAGCGAGAGAGAGGAGAAGAAGAAGAAGAAGAAGAAGAGAGGGGGTGAGGGGTGAGGGTGGGGAGGGGTAGGAGCAACATCAAAAAAGTGAGGGAAAGGGTTATGGGGGAGGACTGAAGACAGGGTCAGAAGAGAACCTTGCATTATTTCACTCTTACGTAAACATAAACCAAAATAAATATTCAATACGCAAATATCAGTAACAATGTTGCCCACTACCCATTCCCTCTATGTACATCAAATTAAAAATGATTTTATTTTCCAGTAATCATGTGACAGAAACAACTTGTTACTGTTTATAAAATTGAAGAACAGGAAAATGGAAAATTTCTGCGAACACGCTTAAGCCTGTAATAAAAGTACCAAAAATACATCAAAGAAAATTATAATATCAAAAAACAAACCAAAATGTAATTTTTGATGTCCTTGTGCAGATTTGGGTAGAAGTTCATTACTGAAAAATCAGAAAGGCTGAGCAACAGTTGCTCCTTCAAGTTTCTGGGTATTGTGTCACCAGATTCCACAGGCATCAAATATACCAACAGATTTCTCACCATTGATAACAGCTGCAAGTATATAACTTTCGAGTCTGCTGCTAATGACCTGTTAACAAGACAGAATTGTTACTAACATGAAAAGGAAGATGAGTAACACTGAGATCAGATGCTGCTAGTCATACATAAAGCTAACATTATCATAGTACACCCGTAGAAAAAAAATGAAAAATAAACCACAAATTGTAAACAACTGAACCAGGAGAAATAATTCTAAAAAGACAAAGAAAAGTTAAAGCTAATATGACTAATATAAAATAATATGCAATAAATGAATTTTAAAGGACTGCAATATAGAAAGTGTGACAGTACACAGTTTATGAAAATCTGTTCAACATTAGTGACAAGACTGGGTGTTAGCAGTTTCATTATTGTGTTGAATGGCTAACGCTGAAAACTTGCAGACATAGACTGCTACTGTTTTATGTGGAGGGCACAGCACAGCCTTCCTCAGGCAAAGCTCATGACCCACATAGATATCAAAACTCCAACAAGCAGAGGCATTATACTTCTGCAGCTCTGGGCCCAGATGCGATGGCAGTGTGCTATGGTACTACCAACTGTCTAACCATTCTTGATTGGTTCAGAATTCATAGTAGTATCTGAACATAACAACAAGAATCTCTGGATAGGTATGGCTATGAAACATGAAACTGCACTGTCTTTGATCAGAAACATGAACTTATTCATTCATTCATTCATTCTTTCTTTCTTTCACTATGTTCTGTAGATCCATCATGGAGGAGAATTTTCAGGATGCACAATAAGCCAAGGTATCAATTATGAAAAGACAAGGAAATCATAGAAACTTAATCTGTAAACTTTAAACTATCACTATATTGCTTAATGCTATTCACACTTAAGCCTTCTGTATCTGATAGGGTAAATTAGAAAGAACGCTGCTACTTTGAAATAAGCTGCTGCCTTCTCAGTTGTTATATAAAACTACAATTTATCTGCTATTAGTTCCGTAATATTTACCTGATGTAATATATTTCAAAGAACCTATATTGTAAATACTGAGCACCATGTACAGTACATTACGACCAGTCATGCTGCTTTACTGCGAGCACTATTACTTGCCAAGCAGCTAATGTAACTTTTCAATCCCTGAATCTGGATATTCAGATAATCTTAATCTAGATATTCGGATAATTTGTAAAAAGAATGCCTAAAGAGGTAAGTTTTTAATTTTCTTTTGACTTGCTATAGATTCCCAATTTCTTGCTTTTATGGTGGATGAGAGCTTGTCAGATATCTTCTCGCCACAGCAAATAGTTCCTTTCTGAACACTACACAAGGTGGCAAAGTCAATATGAAAATTATTTTTGTGTTCTGCATTGTGGTATGCAAATCACAGTTCAGCTGACTGATTTTTTATCATCAGCAACAAAAACCATTAAAGACTTAATGCACTGAGAAAGGAATGTAAGACTTCCTAGATCCTTCTAAAGGTTTCTGCAACATTTTCAGTTATCTGCTTTACACAATTATTCTCACTTTATTTCCCTTACATGCACTGCCCCAGAAGATAATTTCAATAATACAATGCAAAGTGAAAATATGCAAAATATGTCAACACCTCTGCCTCTACACCATGAGACATGCTTCTAAGGGTGAACTGAGATTCTTGATTAGTTTATCTGTGTGTTGACTTCATTTTAACTCATCATCCAGCTGGACGACATGGAATTTTATACAGCTTGTTTCATTCAGTAGACACCCATCAATGCCTATGAATATTAATTGTAGCCAGCAATATAGCTCTAGTTATGTTTTTATCATGGATGTATTAGTTGTAAGCTGCTGGAATTTGAAAGCTAAATTCCAGGTTGGCAAGTCACATCAAATCTAATTTAGTATAGACATGAACTATTATAGCTGTTTAGACATGAAGTCTAATGTTTGCTAACCAATCAGTGAGTAAATAAGTCACTCTCTACCATATCATTTTTTCTACCAGTGGTAAATATAAGCACCTGTTTTCTAGATCTAATCCTAAACTGCAGAAGCCACCAAGCAGTGTGTGGTGGAGGGTACTTCTGGCACCACTATCATTCTCTCCTTCCTGTTCTTTTCATGAATAGTGTCCAGAGTTGCCACAAGTTTCTCCACGTGAAGTTCTCTGATATTTCCCTGATTTCCAGCATTTTTTCCCTGACAAATTTAGAGATGTCAAGGGTAAGTAAAGACATAGGTTGACAAAAAATGTAAGGACTTCTATATTTCTCCCCCATTTTGTTTTGTTTTAGGGCGCAAAAACAACTAGGGTCATACACACCCATGTCAAAACTGTGGAACATGAAGACAAAGAGAGGAGTTAAAAATGACAACATGTCAAACCCCAATGACAGATGAGAAGACATCTAAAAACAGGGACATGGAGAAAAGTCTATAAAATACACAATAGAGAAATGGAGGTCCAGAACTAAAAATTAAATGGCCTTCGCCATATTGCTACAATGAATAAAAAGTAAAACACAGTCGACAGCCCATGTGTCGTTCACTAAAGCGGCCGATAACTCAGACAGAAAACTTAGACAAGAACATAACTGGTCAAATAAAGGGCATTCTGTCAGGAAATGGCGGCCAGTTAAAAGTTGGGTGCTATGTGCACAAAGTGGTGGGGGAGCACCACTTAACAAATGGCAATGGCTAAAATGGCAGTGCCCAATACGTAACCTAGTTACAATGACCTCCTCATGGTGGGAGGGGCGATAGGAGGTCATCCAAGCTGCTGGAAGAGGCTTCATAACCTGGAGCTTATTCCCATGAAGGGATGACCAGTGGTGATGCCAAAGTCACACCACCTTCTGAAAGAAGGCAACACAGAGATCATCAAAGTGAATGCAAGAACTAGGAGGATGAGGGACGAGGACTGCAGCCTTGGCAGCAGCGTCAGCAGCCTCATTTCCTGTCAGACCAACTTGACCAGGAACTCACAAACATCACAGTGCCACCATCAAGAATGAGCAAGTGCAAGCTTTCCTGGACCCATTGCACTAAGAGATGGACACTGTACAGTGCACAGAGGCTTTGAAGAGTGCTGCGAGAGTCTGAGTAAATGACACAATTGAAAAAGTGTGTCGCTGGATGTACTCCATGGCTTGACATAGGACAAAGAATTCTGTCATAAACACTGAGCAGTGTGCCGGAAGCCGATACCAAAAAACGTTGGCACCAATGACGAAGGCTCACCCGACATCACGATCAGTCTGAGAGCCATCAGTGTACACAAAGGTACTATTGCGAAATTCCATGTGAAGCTTGTGAAACTGAAGGCAATAGAACAAGTGTCCTTACGAAGTGAATGGAGGCCAAGGTGAACACGGGCTGCTGCATGAAGCCAAGATGGTGAGGGGTCCACACCCACCAGGAAAGTTGCAGGGAATTTGAAGTTAACCTGAAAGAGCATGAGCCAAAAGCGAACTCCAGGAGGTAACAGAGAAGAGGGATGGCCCGCATACTGGCAATCAAAGGAGTCATCGAAGAAGGAGGCGTAGGGTGGATGGCCATGCATGGCAGACAAATGGCATACTTACCTGCTGAGGGGGCTGTCATGGTGATAGGACAGCAGTAGTTCAATGGATTCTGCATACAGACTCTCAATCAGGCTTTCCTATCAAGCATGAGCCCCAGGAATTCCATTGTTTCAACAAATGGAAGAGCAATAGGCCCAAGATGTAAAGATAGTGGAAGAAATCAATTGTGCAGACAGAAGTTCATACAAATGACTTTGTCAGTGGAAAAACGGAAGCCATTGTCAATGCTCCATGAGTAAAGACAATCGAGACATTGCTGAAGACACCGCTCAATCAGACAGGTCTATGAAGAACTGCAATAGTGGGCAAAATTTTTAACAAAAAGAGAGCAGGAGACGCACGGCTGGAGACAGGCCATTATAAGGTTAATCACGATAGCAAAGAAGACAACACTCAGGACAGTACTCTGAGGCACACCGTTTTCCTGGATAAAGGTGTCCAACTAGGCAGAACCCACACGTACATTCAAACCTCGGTTTTTAAAAAAAATTCTTAAAAAAGAAAACAGGGGGGGGGGGGGGGGGGGGCGGCTGCGGAAACAACACAGTCCTCCAGCAGGTGTCATAGCCTTTCTCCAAACCGTAAAACACGGCCACAACCTGGGATTTCTGCACAAAACCATTCATGACATGGGTGAACAAAGTGACGAGATGGTCAACTGCAGAACAGTGAGCTCAAAATCCGCACTGTGCAGTGGTTAATAAAATGCAAGACTCGAGCCACCATACCAGCCGGGCATGAATCATACGTTCCATCACCTTGCAAAAACAGCTGGTGAGAGAGATGGAGCAGTAGCTACAAGGAAGGTGTTTGTCCTTACTGGGCTTGGGTATGGGTATGACAGTGGCTTCAACCCAGTGTCTGGGAAACTTGTACATATTATGCAGAAAGTGCTTAAGAGAAAGGTGCTGCAACATTTGAACGTGAACAGCATTTGGCCCTGGGGCAGAGGATCTGCATGAAGTGAGAACATGATGTAGCTCTCTCATAGTAAAGATGGTATTGTAACACTCAGGATTCTGAGAAGAGAAGGTATCGCCTGAGCCTCCTCCACTTGTTTCCAATGGAGGAAGGCATGGTGATAGTGGGAGGAGCTCGAAATTTCTGCAAAATGGCAGCCCAAGGTGTTGGAGATAGCAATAGGGTCCATGATGACATCATCTGCTACTGTCAGGCCAGAAACTGGGTAATGGATCTCGGTCTCAGAGAGCCGTCGGAGGTTGGCCCACACGAGGGAAGATGGGGTGGAACTGTTAAAAGAACTAGTAAATTAAATCCAGCTAGCTTTTTTGTTATCCCGAAGAACGTGACAACACTGTGCACACATCGGTTTATAATGAATGCAGTTTGCCGCCATAGGGTGACAATTAAAAGCACAGAGAGCATGTTTACACACAAGAATTGCGTCATGGCATGCCTCAGTCCATCATGGGACTGGTACATGGTACGGTAACGAGGATGTGCGAAGAATGGAATGTTCTGCGGCAGTAAGGATAATGTTTGTAAGATATTCCACCTGGTCATCACAACTGGGGAAACTGTGTTCGTCGAAGGTTGCCAGGGAGGACTAAAGCCTCCAGTCAGCCTTAGTAAGCTGTGATTCAGGTGTGCATGGAGGTGGGGTAGGAGTCAGCAAAGGGAGAGCACACGGGAAACGGTCGCTCTAGTAGGTTACAGAAGGACCACTCAAGATGATGGGCAAGATGGGCTGTGCAGGAGGATAGGTCCAAATGGAAATAGATGTGTGAGGAGTCTGAAAATAACATGGGTGCTTCTGTGTTATGGCAGAAAAGTTAAGTTGATTAAGAAGGTCAGCCAAGAAGGCACCTCTCAAGGCAGATTACTGGGAGAACCCCAAATGGAATGGTGGGCAGCAGAAATAGGTGATGTAGCTGCCCAATAAGCTGGAGGAAGTTGGCTGTGGTGACACTGAATGATGGAGGGATGTAAATGGTACAAAGGGAAAGGTAAAGTGAGAAGGGAAAAGGCAAACTGCAAGAGCTTGAAGACGGGTAGTAGGGGAGATGGGTTGACTATGAACGTCATCCAGTATGAGCATCAAGACTCCCTCACAAGATTGAATTCTGACCTTGGGTGGAAGTCAAAATGTACCAGGAAGAAATGCGAAAGCTCAAAGCGGTCTTGAGGACGCAATTTTGTTTCCTGAGGGCAGAGTACAAGTGGACACTGTAATTCTAAAAGCAGCCGAAGTCCTCTTTGTTGGATTGAAGGCCGTGAACATTCCATTGGAATAGAGTCGTGATGAGGAAAAGAAGTAGTGTCATCTTGGTGACCGCTGAGTACCAGCCTGCGAAGACTCTCTGTCACAGGGCACCAAGGCATGAGGATCCTGCTCCATGAGGTCCACACAAGCATCAGCTTTCTTCTGCTGTTGGCCTGCGGAGTCCAACGCAGAAAAATGGTTGGTGGTAAGCACCGGCAACACGGAGGCGAGCCGGGCAAGGTATCATATGGCGACACCGTAGATGAGGATCTTCAAGTTGGCAAAAAAGACCATTTGCCTTTGTTGGACTTCGTCGAGCCTTTCTGGTTAGCAGAGAAAGACTCAGGTGCTGGTTGGCAGGAGGGTCATGGGGAGTCTTCATGGGAGTATTCCTCTTGTCCTTTCTGGCCTGCCGGTTATGTAGCTGGTGACTTTGCCCCTTGAGTGAAAGATTGATAGCTTGTTGCACAGCTGGACGAGGGGATTGCAATGCTACCATGACAATGGGTGATTTCACAGCTTCAGAGCTGAATTTGAGGTCACATGTCTGTGTGGTTATGACCTTCATGGAGTGAGATGTAGCAAGAAAAGTACTATACGTGCCAGACAGTAGAGCGCAGGGTTTGCAACAAGCCAATAACTTGCGAGTGACTGGGTAAGGAACTTTTTCCATTACCCAGATCTCCTGGACAGCCCGCTCATCAACATACATGGGACAATCTTGAGAGGAAGCAGCATGGTCGCCAATGCAGTTGATAAAGCAGGGAGAAGGAGGTGGACAATCGCCCCTGTGCGCATCCCTACCACAGGTTACATATTTGGCCAGGTGTTGACAAGACATTCGTGTGCTGTTGAAATGATGAAACTGGTAGTAGCGCATCAGGTTTGGACTGTACGGCTCGACTGTGAGACCTCATAGCCTGCTTTGATCTTGGATGGAAGCAACACTCTATCAAAGGTGGAAAAAGAGTGTGTGTGGGCACTAAAGAGGCATCTACCTTTTTCATCAGCCTATGGACGGCGATGACATTCTGATCAGAGAGGTGCGTTTGGATTTCGGCCTCGGTCAGACCATCGAGCAGCCTAGTGTAAATAACACCACAGGAAGAATTCAGTGTTTGATGGGCCTTGACACAAACAGTATAGCTGTGGAGAAGTGAAGTGGCAAGCAGTTGTTGTTCTTGAGAACCAGAAGTAGTCTCCAAAAGCAACAGGTCATTCCATAAACAAGAGTTGAAATGATGACACTGGTAGTAGTCTCCAAAAGCAATGGGTCATTCCATAAACAAGAGCTGAAATGATGACACTGGTAGTAGCGCATCAGATTTGGGCTGTACAGTTAGACTGTGAGACCTCATAGCCTGCTTTGATCTTGGATGGAAGCAACACTCTATCAAAGGTGAGAAAAAGAGTGTGTGTGGGCAATAAAGAGGCATCTACCTTTTTCATCACCCTATGGACGGCAATGACATTCTGATCAGAGAGGTATGTTTGGATTTTGGCCTAGGTCAGACCATCGAGCAGCCTAGTGTAAATAACACCACAGGAAGAATTCAGTGTTTGATGGGCCTTGACACAAACAGTATAGCCGTGTAGAAGTGAAGTGGCAGCAGTTGTGCTTGAGAACCAGAATTAGTCTCCAAAAGCAACGGGTCATTCCATAAACAAGAGCAGGATTTCACAGGGCTGCCAACTGCATCAAAACCTTTCTGAATAATAAACAGATTTACCATTGTGAAGGACTGACCGTCTTCAATAAACGAAACCACGAGGAACTGAGGTGCAGCTGAGAAGGTCTTTAAATCATTAGCCTCATTCCATTTATAATTTGTAGATGTCGATTGTGAAGATAATTGGCTCATTGCGAGAACATCCCCCATGATTGCCAGTAGGTCCAATGGCACACTCCTTTCAACTGGGGTCCCCCTTCCTAAGGGGGTGCACCCGCCTCAGGTAACTGTTCACACCTCAGGTCACACCTCCCAAACACCTGACAGAGGGACCAATTGGCAATTTGGGAAGGTAGCAGCTCAGGGAATCACCCCCCTCTCTGGGCCTGCTCTGTAGCATGGGGTATGTGCGAACCCTACCTGTTGACCCGGGGCTGGGAATTACATGTTACCCAGTCACCTGTTATACGTCAGACGCATGGGGCTGCCTTCAGGTGTGCACAGGAAGGAAGACGAAAAAAGAGGAGCCTCAAATGCTGAAGCAGAGGAAGGATACGAGAAGGTAAATGAAAAAATGAAAAAGGAATGAAAAACAGTGGTAATACTGTTTTTATGTCAGCTACGGATGGTGCAAAGCATACCCAAAAACACCCCAGATATGTTCCCCAAGGGAGGGGAAAAAGAACAGCAAGAGGATAGACATGCAGCACGGAAGGGAAAAGACGCTGCAAAGGCTGAGGCCCTGTAGTAGATTTCTCCTCCGTGTGAGCACATATCTTAAATACTAACATCAACATCTTTTGTAATGAACTGTTTTCAAATGGAGAAAGCAAGGCAAATGGTAAGTGTGTCCACTGAGACCACTCTTGCTATTTTATTTCAATAAAATGAAATACATTTGTGACAAAAATACACATTTCCTTGGAGGTGCAAGGTAGATTTAAAATACCTTCACTGATTTCAGAAATAACCTCAGAAAAAAGTAGACCTCTTGAAAGAAGTGTATAAGACAGGGAAGAGTTGTGTAAACCAACACTATGGGTGACCACCAATAACATGTTGGTTCTACTGCGTTCATTATTGTCAGTTATTAGTCACTGTGTTATGTCAACTATATTACAGGTAGTGTGTGATTTTTCTTTCGAGAAATATATGAGTACATCGTGTACAAATTGCCAGTGACTGCCACAATTTTCTGCTTCTTATCGTCCATACTTTCTCAAATAGAAATTATTTTTAAAGTGCCAAAATTTCCTAGAATAAATAAAAGTCAATAAAACGTTGCACTGTACATTGTACTTGTGGTGAGACAGTCACAATTCCTGAAATCCATTGCCCGTGGCCTCTGGCCTGCCGAGGAGCACCAGTCCTGGGTCCTTGGATAAACCACGAAAATCTGCCACATTATGCCACACAAAAATGGACTCTGACTGCAGGCAGATCGGTGAGACTAGAAGTGATGGACAGGGCTTACACATTAGTGGAAAATAATGGGCTTCAGATCGCCAGGCCCGATCTGTTAAGAGATACCCACAGAAATGGCTTGCAGTTTTGGCCCGCCGTGGAAGTCCAATTACGTGCCCAGCTATTCACTTGTCACAGACACTGTATTCATGAAATGAGACAATGAGATTTTACCATTGTTTTTGTTTCAAATTTTGCTGATATTTCCCCGATACATTTGAAATTCCCTGATTTCCAGATTTTGTGGCAAACCTGTGTGTATATGGAGGACAACTGTTGCTAAGCCACCATATTATCTCTAATTTTCCAAGATGGAGGAAGTAAAATAACCTACAGAAACAAGCGTACTGTCATTACATATGGAAGAAGGCATGGACCCGATAAGAGTGCTGAGACCTTAAACTTGTCACTACATGAACAAGTGCACACACCCATGTGACGACAGATCAAAACTGCACGTATGTCAACCATCTATTGGACTTCAAAAGAAGGGCAAAAGCATGGAGTGCATTTTCTGATGGAAGGAGTGCAGAGAACAGAAATTAATCAAAGAATGGCACAAGTGTGCGAACAACACTGCATGTCCACTGCAATTCCGTTTTTCCATCTGACTTTTTTCTGTGGGAGCATTGTACTTGGCCACAAGGGGATGACCAATAGGGAGGCCTATGGGGTTGAGTGCATGGATTTTGGGCAGTAAGTGAAAGGTCGCAATGCAGGGAACTGTTGGTGTGAGGAAGTAAATGGATTCCGGTGCCAGGTTTTGGGAGTGGACCTAAGGTCTTGAGGAGCTGCTGGGGGCTGAGACAGACTTTTGGTATTGGATCACATTCATACAGTCTCTATGCAGAGGTGTCAGAAAGTTGCTTCAGCCACATAGTCACTATAATTCATGGTCATGTCTTTGTCTGTGGGAAAGACGCAAAGATATGGGTTGGTTTTCATGTTATAGATAGTCTGTCCACAGGAGTGATGTTGAATCCCTGCAAGATTGACTTGGGATGATTGGGTGGAAGGGGAGGAGGATTACAATTGGAGGGAGGTTGGAGCAGTTTCAAATGAAGTTCTACTTGTGGTTTTGGTTGGCTGTTGTCTGTGGAGTGCATAGCAAAGAAATATTTCCACAGACAATAATGAGTAAAAGTCTTTAAGCTAAAGATGAGGTCTTTAGAAAGTACTGCGGCTTCCACAGGGGCCAGAGTTTTGGCAGAAATGTTGACAACGTTGTTATGCGATGAGTGTTCAGGGGCAGTGTGTTTCATTGAAGGGGGGAGCAAGCTTTTTGGGGATGTAGAGGGCGGAGTAAGTCAGCAGAGCGTGGTTGAGGAGCTACAAGGGGTTGATGGGGAGGCAGTATCAGAGCAGTAGGCTCTTTCTTGGTTATAGGTAATGTCATACAGGCATAAGGCAGGAGTAACTCAGACAGCTTCCTCAGGTATTGCTAGAAACACTGTTCCAACTGTTGACTGCAGTTTGTACTGCAGTGATGGGATTCAGGAAGTTGTAATCACAGAGTAAAAGGATCTTGCAAAAGGAGTAGTGAATAGAGAGAGTGCTTTGAGCTTGGATTTAATGACTATGAAAGACCATGCTGGTGAGAGTGAGGGACTGATGGATTTGGTAAATTGAAGCTTCTTGAGGTAAAATGGTTGCCAGCTAGAGATGCCAATTTTAATGGTAAGCCTATTAGGTGGGATACTATGTGCACTCAAGATTTCAAAAAAAGTATGTGCGACTGGAGCTTTGCTACAACAAATGAGAGTTTTCAAAACTGGCAGAGGTTGAATGAGGATGGATTCAGATTGGATGTTTGGGAGAAAAAAGAAGTGACTGAATAAACAGTTAACTACTCAGTCTACCTCTGCCAATTCTGAAAACTCTCCTTTGCCCTAGCATAACTCCAATCACACATGCTCTTTCTGAAACTTGTCTAGCAACGGCATCCCACCTAATGAGCTTGCCATTAAAAGTATCATCTTGGGTTGTTACCTCTCCTACCACAAGAACCTTCACCACCTCCAATTCCACCAGACCCTCACCATCACCAGTCTGGTCCTCCATAATCATACAGTCCAGGCTCAAACCATACCTGACAACCTTTTGTAAAATCTTTTTACTCTGTTACTTTCTGAATGCTATCACTGCAACAGAAACTCTTTCCCGACAACACCTGGAACTGCATTCATAGCACCATCTGAGGAAGTTATCTCAGCTACTCCTGTTCTATGCCCACAAGGGACTGCCTATACCCAAGAAAGAGCCTAGAACTCTGATTTAACCACCCCGTCAACCCCTCATAGCTCCCCAACCATGCTCTAGTGACCTACTCTGCAATCCACATCCCCAAAATCTTCCTCCACCCTGCACAAAACACACTGCTCCTGAACACACATCCTGTAACACTGTTGTGAACATTTCTGTTTCTAAAGGCCTCATCTTTAGCCCAAAAGCGAAGTGTAACCTTGCTGGACTCGTAAGGGACTTGCGTACAAACCTTATAATCATGATACTAAACTAAACTAAACTAAATTCCGTCCAAACAGGCCTTTGAAGGTCTAACGGTACTGACTGGCCGCCATGTCATCCTCAGCCCACAGGCATCGCTGGATGCAGATATGGAAGAGCAGGTGGTCAGCAAGCGCTCTCCTGGCCGTATGTCAGTTTACGAGACTGAAGCCACTACTTCTCAATCAAGCAGCTCCTCAGTTTGCCTCAAAGGGCTGAGAGCACCCCACTTGCCAACAGTGCTCGGTAGATCGGATCCAAGTGCTAGCCCAGTCAGACAGCACTTAACTTCGGTGATCTGATGGGAACCAGTGTTACCACTGCGGGAAAGCCGTTGGCTTATAATCATGATCCCTTCCCAGAAGTCATGACTTTCAGCAGTTTGTCAAGGCCTTAGGTCCATTCCAAAATCTAGCATCTGAATCCATCTGCCCCCTTGCACCACCTGCACTGCTACATTTTACCTACTCTTCAAACTCCATAAACCCAAACCTATAGCCCTCCCTACTCGTCATCATTCCACAGTAATGAACCTCTGCCTTTGTTGAGCAACACCTCCCAACTACTGTCATGATCTGGTCTCTTGGCATGGAAAACCTTAGTTCTTTCAGTGCTACACTCCATAGTTCATTCCATTGTAGGTAGTCCAGGTGCAAGATCTGTCCCATACACTAATGCACCCATCACCCACAACACTTTTCCCCTTCTCTCTGTCCTCCTGTCCACACCACTCCACTCCTTCCTTGTCCATTTTGTATTCTGCCTTCTACCACCTATCCCCCCCCCCACCCCCCCCTCCCCACACACACACAAATCACACCCTCATTTGGGGAATCTCTCTCTTTCTGTGTGTGTGTGTGTGTGTGTGTGTGTGTGTGTCACTCACCCTTCTCCATCCTTTTCCCTTTCTCTCCACCTTCCCCCCCCCCCCTTCATCTCCATGTTCCTCTTCTTCCCACCTCCCACCTTTCCTTCTCGCTCTCTAATCTCTTATCCTATATCCTCTGAGCTCCTTTCATCTTGTTGTGCAGCCACTGAGTCATCTGTGGAAAGATCTACCTCTGTGCCTCTTGTTTTCTTCCATACTCTCTCCCCACCTCCATCAGCTCTCAAAAATTGGTAATCAGTGTTGCCACAGGAGTGTGTGTGTGTGTGTGTGTGTGTGTGTGTGTGTGTGTGTTTTGCTAGAAAAGGAGGAAAAGCTCAAAAGCTATTTGAATCCTGTTTTCTGTTACTTTTGTCTATGTGCCATTATAGGTGAGCAGTTGTGTTTCTCTTATTTTACATATCATTCCATCCAGGAAATCACATTTTGTTTTCTATTTTCCTTATGATTATTCGTTCTCTCCACCCCATACCCTTTACCATAAACCATGGAATTTGCGAAAGTAGGATGGCTTGTGTGCTTCAACCAAAGAGATGGCCATAACAGAGGTTAAACGACAAGAGAAGGGTATCTGTGGACTGGAGAGAAAAAAAAGAAAGAAAGAGAAACCTGTGGTTCCTGAAGAGGGGCAGCACACTTTTCATTAATTGTTGCATTGGATGATTGACTGATTATGCCATTTAACATTAGCCAACATGGTTTTGCTAAATTCATACAGTAAATGACTGAAAGAACGAGGCAAACTAACAGCTGTTACTTTTCTCAAGAACATGAAACTACTGTGCAGCACAATGATGATGGCATCTTATTGAGTAAAATATCCCAGAAGTCGAACAGTCCCTCATTCAGTTCTCCGGGCAGAGCCTACTCACAAGGGGAGGCCACGATGTTGGGGTCATAGATTTGCTTCAAACTTTATACACCTTTGGTAGGCCAATAAAATAACACAATGTGCAGGTAGTAAGGTGCACTACTCTGGCAATTCCGAGAAAATCGCAAGAGAAGCTCTACGTGTCCATTATGTAATGGATGTATCTGTGCATAGATGGTGCATGTTAGAGTTCATGGTGGTCAAGTGGTTAGCATTCCAGCTTTGTAAGCTTTGAGTGTATGAGGCAACAGTTCAACTCCGCACCTAAACTTAATTTTTAATCTATATATTTTTCAACACTGGTCACATTATTTGATTTATATGACATTTGAGAGGTGATATAATTTTAATAAAACACAGGAATGTGCATAAAGTTTTAGTGAATGTCATGTTATTTGACTACTTATTATTTTTAATTAAATTTAATTATTAGAACAAACATATTTATAACTATCGACAAGTAAATGAAGAAATGCATAGAGTTTTCCTGAAAATGTATGCCTGTTGTGATTTGCAAAATCCCTTATACATACAATCTGGTAAGGTGCCCAGAACTATTTTGCACCTCAACACTTCGAGTTGCAGACACAGAAGCAGGCCCCATTTGCAGTTAACCCATGTGGCAGTGAGATGTTGCTGATGTAGCAAGAACAAATAGTGTACGTGCAAATTTTTTGCATATGACAGCATTTACACCCGTACTACAAAAATTAAGGTTTGAGTGGGAGTCGGGACTCAAACCATCGGCTTGTACACATTCATCTAATGAAGCTCGAACGCTAACTGCTTGACCACCTTGAACACTAATGTCCGGCAGTAATGAAGAAAAATATAGATTAAAATTAAGTTTAGGTGGGATTCAAACCGTCGCCTCATACATGCTCGGCTTATGAAGCTCGAATGTTGACCACTTCAGCACCATGAACTCTAACATGCACCACCAATGCACAGATACATTAATTATGTAATACACACATAAAACTTCTCTTGTGATTTTTTTGCAATTGCCAGAGTAGTTCACCTTACTACTTGCATATCATGTTTTTTATGGCCTAATAAAAGTGTTTGTTTTTATGGCCTAATAAAAGTGTACGAAGTTTGAAGTAAATCTGTGATCCCAATGTCGTGGCCTCACCATGTCTGTAGGACGTTGTCATTTGGAAAAACCAAAAGTGGGTTTCTACAGGTTGCTTCATGCAGTTTTAAGATTCCTTAAACAGGCACACAGATTAGAGAATTTATAGTGGAAATTAGGGAAGTGTGATGGCAGGAAGAATTGGACTTGTGATCAGATGAGTGTAGAATATAAATACAAAATCAAATACAGGTGATGCAGAAGTATATCTAATACTGTATATGAAAATAGGAATGCAGGTGAACAGCATAATGAATGTTGTATCTTAGCCAGGAGAGACGTCATTACCTGCTACAGTAGTACACATTTATAATCCTAACAGCTCTGTAGCTGATAAAGAGATTGAACAAATGAACAATGAGAAAAACATAAATTATCCAGATAGTTAAGGGAGGCAAAAATTTAATTGTGATGGAGCACTGAAATTCGATACAAGAAAAAGTAAGAGAGGGGGGGGGGGGGGGGGGGGGGGGGGGAGTTGGATAACACAGACTGGGGAAAATGAGATGACAGGGGAAGCCGACTGGCAGAATTTTGCACTGTGCATAACTTAATCATTGCCAGCAATACATTTAAGAATCATGAAACAAATTTGTATATGAGGTCTGTTCAAAAAATTCCAGAACATTCATAATTTCGCGCCAATGGGGTATTGGAGCAAAATGCGGATGGTATCCCTGCACATGCCTGAGTTTAATGTATAACTGCTGGGAGTTTCATTGTCATATGTCTGTTAGTTACTGCTCAGTGCTGTATTGAGTAGAACGTTGTGTCACATGGTATGCAAATTTCAAGGTGGAAGAGTCAGAGGAGCAATGTGTCTGCATTAAATTTTGCATGAAACTCAAGAAAAGCTTTACAGAGACACACCAAATGATGCGGGAAGCCTATGGTGATCAGTACTTACGCTGTAATCCATGTTACGAATGGTTGACATGGTTTAAAAATTGACAGACGGAAGTTAAAAATGATCCTCATTCAGGACATTCATAGACATCTACTGATGACGCTCATTTCAGAAACGTAAATGAAACTGTGTGTGCCAATCCAAGACTGACTGTGTGAGAGATTGCAGAAGAATGTAACATTGGATCATGTCATGAAATCTTGACACAGCATGTCGTGTTACTGCCAAGTTTGTCCCATGGTTCATGAGTCAAGACCAGAAAGATCTTCACCTCACAATCTGTGAAGAGCCTTTGGATCGTGCAAATGAGAACGAGATGTTCCTTGAGAAAATCATAAATGGTGATGACATGTGGGTCTATGTTTATGATGTTGAGAACAAGGTCAATCTTCACAACAAGTCAGGAAAGGTTCTTCCAGACGAAAAAAAGCTCAAAAGGTCGAGTCAAATCTTAAAGCCATGCTGATAGTTTCCTTGGACTTTGAAGGATTAGTTCATCATAAATTCATGCCACAGAGAAAAAATGATAATCGATGGCACTATCAGGATGTGTTGCAGTGCCTGCGAGAAAATGTGACAGGGAAATGGCCTGACATACAGCGAGACAATTCGTGACTCTTGCATCACAATAGTGCATCTACACATTCATCCCTGTTGGTGCACGACTACTGCACAAAAAACAAAATAACTGTTCTGCCTCGTCCTCTGTACTCTTTGGACCTGGTCCCTGTGGACTCTTTTTTTATTTCCAAAGTTCGAAACCACATTCATGGGACGAAGATTTGAAATGATGAATGAGATAAAAGGAGATTCGCAGAAGGTGCTTCGTGTGATCCGGCAAGAAGCATACCCAGACTGCTTCCAGAAATGGAAATGGTGTTTGGATCAGTGTACTAATTGAATAGGAGAATATTTTGAATGAGACCATTCACAATAAGTAATAGATTAGCAAAGAAAAATTTTGTTGACAAATCTTGGGTATTAATAACCACTTCAGCTGTATTTAATCCTTTATTATTGGGTAACTACCAGTTTTGTGGCACTAAAAGCCACATCCTCAGGTGAACATCTGTATAACAATAAATCCAGAAAGAATACCAGCACGAAATGTACACTGGTACGGCAAATTATTAAGACTTTAAAATTTTTTTTTAAATACTAAAACCTTTCACATGAGAACATCAAAATGTTAGTGCTTACGTGACTAAAACATTAGAATGGAAAAGCTTGGAACCTTTTTACCCAACATTTGCTGTTCATCAAAACAAAACGCCACTAAAGGGTGGTATGTTACAGAACAGAACAGCCAGATTCCAGTACAATGGATGGGTTGCAAACAAATTGTACCATAGTGGTCCATTGTTAAGGAGAAAATAAATGAAAACCACTAAGACCCAACTTTGGGACAGAATGAAAAACCAGAAGTGGCTGCCACAAAACAGTGGTATGCTCCACCTGGACAAAATCGTCAAGCAAACAGCCATTGGCAGATAAGCAGAACCCGAAAATCCCACTCATTGCTTCTCTGATCCACACAAAACTGCAAACAGGGGCCACGGCTGCATGCTCTGTCATACTGACAGCAAGAAAATAAACAGCCCGCCTGCAGACAGCTCGCATGTGTACTGATGGTGCGCAGGCTCAATCAAATGATGGGTGGTCTTTTGGGGGACACACAAATGGTGAATGGGAACAAGGAATATTGAGACAAACAGTACAAAAACTTTTTTGAAAAACAATCTGTAGAATAACAATATGATAGTGACAGTTGACATATTTTTCATTAATAACTCCTGTAAGTTATGCTAAAGTTAGAGCATAAAAGAGGATCATCATACACATATATTATGGTAATGAAACAGGTCAGCTGGCAGAGTCCACTGAATAAACCTTAAAACTTAAAAAAAATTTTAAGCACATTAAAATACTAAATACTATGTTTCATAAAAATTATTTTAAAAATTCTTCATTTTGACAGATAAAAAGGATCCAAGACTTTAGTGAATTTTGATGCTTCTCAAGAGTAGATAAAGCTAAAGAAAATTTATAAAGAATTTAAAACATACTTGAAAGGAAGACATGAAAAACTTGACGAGGGCAACTCCCCATTGCATCCCTCTCAGATTTAGTGGTGAAATGGCCCAGTGAATAGCCCATCAAAAACTGAACACAGATCAAGCAAGAGAACAAAAAGCAGGGGTACTGGACTGCGAAAAAAAAGTAAAATGGGAACAGTGAACTGTCCAAGAAAAAGAAGAGCAATAATGAGCAGCCTGAAACAGTAAGTGTCATGGTGTTGGACTGCCAAGCAGACTAGCTGTGTTCAAAACTGCCTCGTGCCATTTTCCTTCTTCTTTTGCAACATTATGAACTGTCCGTCTGGTCACTGAAATGTTCGTTCTCTTTCTGTAGTCTTGGCAGTTATCATCCTACAGATTAGTAATAGAATATGAGTCATGCGGTAAGAATATGTTACAGCCACAAGTAAATGTGATGAATAGTGAGATCAGGCGAATACCACACAAATGTCTCACAGAAATTAAAACAACAAATAAACAGGTGTGAACTATGTTACAAAAAAGGAGTTCAAGAGTCAAGACCTCTAAAATGGGATGCAACTTAAAAAATGTTGAAAACATGAGTTTTGACAGCCAACAGAGAAACTGTGCGATTGTGAAACTGCAGCGTTAATTTGTTGCAGCTTATGAGGTAAACTATTATGTTTTCATCATTACCTTGGAAGTGATCACATTCACATGAACACCCATATTGGGAAAGGAAGCATATCTCTCTCACGCACTCACCAGTCATACAAATTAGGTTTGACGAAGAGAGATCCCTACCGTATGATGTACTTACTGTCACTAATCCCATGTATAACAACCAGGTGTGTTTTCCGGTGGAGGATTCAGTTGACTTGTCGCCTTGACATCAAACAGTTGCAGTTCCCATTCGAAAGCCACTTCCATTCCATTGCTAACAGTGTAGTTGTGCAGAAACAACTGTCTGTCATTATAGGCCCCTACCTCACAACTTGCTGTTGTAAACGGGCACTACACCATGATACAGACATAAATTTGAACAAAGCAAACAGCGAGGGGGGGGGGGGGGGGGAGGGGACTGGCATGAAGGAGGTTTGAACATGGCCCAACCGCTTGGCAGTGCAACATTGTAACCACAGTGCCATTTCTGTTCCCAGCTGGCTATATATTGCACTTCTTGTACTTGGACCATTCGCTGTTTCTATTTTGCTTTCTTTTTTCACAGTCCAGTACACCTTCTTCTTGTTTTCATGCTTGATCTGCGATGAGTTTTTAATAGGCTTTCCGCTGGGCCTTCTTATCACTAAATGTGAGGGGGTGCAATGGGGAGTTTCCCTTGTAAGATAACAAGGCAGATGCATAGGAGACGGGGAGGTGAAGTGTATTATAATGTATAAAAGTTTTATAAAGTTTGAAGGTTTATTCAGTGGACTCTTCTGGCAAATCTGTTTTGTCACCGTAATATATGTATGTGTTGTTCCTCTTTTATGCTCTAGCTTTAGCATAACTTACGGGCATTACTAACGAAAATTATGTCAACTGTCACTATCATACTGTTATTCTATAGACGGTTTTCCGAAAACATTTTTGTACCTTTTAACCCAATATTCCTTGTTCTCATTCACCATTTGTGTATCCCTCAAGAGATCGCCACTCATTCACTCAAGCCCGAGCATCATCAGTGCACTTGCGAGCCATCCACAGGCAAGCTGTTGACTTTCTTGCTGTCAGTATGACAGAGCATATGGTCATGGTCCCTGATTGCAATTCCGTATAGATTGGAGAAACAATAAGTGCGGTTTTCAGGTTCTGCTTTTCTGCCAATAGCTATTCACTTGATGATTTTGGCCAGGTAGAAAATCCAGCAATTTTGTGGCAACCACTTCTTCATTTTTCATTGTGGTGCAAAATTATGTCTTAATAGTTTTCATTTATTTTCTCCTTACCAATGGATCACTATGGTACAATTTGTTTAGGACCCATCCATTATATTGGAATCTGGGTGTTTTATTCTATGTCATACAGCCTTTTAGTGGTGTTTTGTTTTGACAGACAACAAATGTTGGGTAAAAGGGATCTGAGCTTTTCCACTCTAATTTTTAGTCACGTCAGTACTAACATATTCTCATGTAAAAGTTTTTAATATATATTTTTTTAAATCTTAATAATTTGCCACACCAGTCTGTATCTCAGGGCTATTACTCCTTCTGGATTTTTTGTTATACAGATGTTCACCTAAAGACATGATTTTTAGTGCCACAAAACTAGTAGTGATCTAATAAGATAGGACTAAATACAGCTGAAGTGGTTATTAACTCCCATGGTGACGACACATAGCTGTGGTTGCCCTAACTACAATGTCTGTGGACAAAGTTCTGGAATTTTTTGAACAGACCTTGTACGTGGCAGAGACCCGGAGACATTGTTGGGCTTCAAAAAGATTATATAATTCTATGATAGGTATTTCCAAACCAGAATATAAACAGTTACACATTTTGAGGAGCAGATGCAGTGGCTGACCATAATGAAATCTTTGTGAATTGCTGTTTAAACCTGAAGAAACTACCGAAAGGCAGGAAATTAAGGCGATAAAACCTGGATACGTTGAAAAACCCAGAGGTCGCTGAAACTTTCAAAGGAAGCAGTATGAAGCAACTGACTGAAACAATGGAAAGGAATGCAACAGAAGATGAATCAGTAGCTTTGAAAGACAAAATAGTGAAAGTAACAGAGGATCAAATATGCAGACAGACACGGTTCAGCAGAAACCCTGGACAGAACAAGATATACTGAATTTCACAGACAGAAAGTGCAAAACAGCTATGTCGAGGTATGACTAGAGAACAAGTGCAATGCTGTAGAAGAAAGCAAACTAAGGAAAAGATAGACACCACATACTGTAAAACTAGAGAGACCTATGGAGAGTAGGGCAGCACTTGTATGAATGTCAAGAACACATATGCCACAACAGTACTAAGAAAAAAGGCATGCCGAAAGGTGGAAGTGGAAAGGGAAATGAATTTGAAGACAATATTTTAGAAAGGAAAGAGGAAATTAATGAAGTTAGGATATGAGTGTGGTGTCATTGCCATCAGTACTACCGCAGTTGCCATCCGGCGACAGTTGGTAGCATACTGAGAAATTTCGATAGATGCCGATAGCAGTCACTGGATGCCACTGTAGCCAATGATGTATTCTACTCAGCCTGCCTCCAACAGGTGCCGATAAAAGCAAACATCTGTAGACTGGGTGTAAGACAGCCCTGTGGCAGTCAGAACAGTTCTTCATGAGCTAGTGACCAGACTATGTAGTATTCCTACTGTGTCGCTGAGTGTTGATGTCTATTTCTGAGTATATCGGACTATATTTATGGTTTGATCAAAGTTTCATAAATATATGTTTACAGAGTATTTGTGCAGATTATTTATCTGCTATTGTCCAGATCTCTTCGGTGACAAAAATAAGGCCCCTGAAGTAGACGTTGTTTCCTCGTGGTTATTGAGATCCTTGGGAGAGGGTAACAAAACTATTCCACTTGTGGTGCAAGATAAATGAGGCAGATGATATACCCCCAAAAATCAAGAAGGATGTAATAATATCAATTCCAAAAAGGCAGGGGCTGACAAGTGTGAACATCACCAAACCACCAGCTTAATTGGTATGGTTAAAACATACTGTCATTAATTATTTACAGAAGAATGGTAGAACTTCAGAGAAGTTCAGATTGTGTTCTGGAGAAATGTAGATACACACATGGTAATACTGATCCCATGAGTTATCTTAGAAGATAGGCTGATGGAATGCAAACTTACATTTATAGGATTTGTAGGTTTAGGGAAAGCTTTGGATGGTCTTGATTGAACTGCACTCTCTGAAATTCTAAAGACAACAATAATAAAGTATAAGGAGAAGAAGGATATTTAAAACTAGTATAGAAAGCAGACAGCAGTTAAAGAGAGTTGGAAGGACGTGAACGTGAATCAGAGGTTGTAAAGGGAGCTTACCCCTGATGGTACTCACTCTGTACAGTACTGTGACATAAATTTGGAAAGGGAATTAAAGTTCAGGAAGAAGAAATAAAATATTATGAGATTTACTTACATGATTGTAATTCTGTCAAAGGGCTTGGCAAAGCAGTTGAATGGAATGACTAGTGCCTTAAAAAGAGGTGAAGATCAACAAAAGTAAAACAATGGTAATAGAATGTAGTCAAATTGAATAAGATGATGCTCACAGAATAAGATTAGTAAATGAGACACTAAAAGTAGATGAGAAGTTTTGATATTTGGGCTGTAAAATAACTTATGATGACAAAACTAAACAGGATACAAAACACAAACTGGAAAGAGCAAGAAATGAATTTCTGAAAAAGAGAAATTTGTTACAATCAAATATAAATTGATGTATTTGAGTCTTTTTTGAAGACAACTAATTGAAGCTTAACTTTTTATAATGTGGAACAGAAACTATTCAGATAAGATGAGACTGGAGTTTTTCAATTTTGGTAATACACAAGAATGCTGAAGACTAGATGAGTAGTTCAAATAACTAATCAGGATCTGAAGTGAAGAAAATAAAATTTATGGCACAACTCGACTAAAAGAAGGAATCAGGTGTCACGGAATAATCAGTTTGATAATGGAGGGAACTGTCGTGGTAAAATGATATACTAGCATGGTCAGCTGCAACCAGTCTCCAGAGTGCAGACCACAACAACAACAACAACAACAACAGTAATTATAATGATTCAATCTGACATCTGCTTTTTCTACAGCTAGTTTTGTGTGTTTGCCGTGGAAATCTGAGCAGTGCACAATTCAACCAGCTGGCCAAATGGGAGACCCACAATGAAGCCCCATTAAACTGAATCAAGTGCTGATAATGCTGCCTCACACAAGTAAGCAGTATCTATGTGTTCTTCAGTGATCACGCAACATCTGATGCAATTCGCACCCCTTACATATCTTAGCAGGCCTTGTATCAACATTAAATACTAGCAACACTAATACAGTCTGATGGCCATTCTACCTATCACGGAGAATTGCAACTCTCGTAATTGTACGAAGAATAACTATATGAAGAATAATTGTACAAAGTTACAATGACATCCAACCACACCTTCTGAGCACCTCACTTTACTTTTCTTTTCTGTTTTATTATCCCATTTACCACACAGGTATGTACAATCAAGAAGATTTTCCTTTCTTGTTTTTATTACTACCAGAAATTGCCTGTCTTTTCCCAATTTTCTTAACATATCTCTATTTCTCAACATATTGACTATTCAATGCCACACGCACATTTCAGAGGCCTGCATCTTTTTTCTCTCCTCCTTCCTGAAGATCATAATTTTTCCATCGTATAATTGAACTCCATACGAAATATTTTGTTAATGGTTTTCTCAGGTTGATTTCAATATTGCAACCTTGTCTTACACCTTTTGCCCAATTATTTTAAGCTGTAATTTTGTCCTTTCAGTCTAAGCACTGCCATATATTTTAACTACAGCGAGTCATACATTGTTCAAGAATAACAAGGAGGTACACTTGGAAGAGGCCCTAGAGACACAGGAAGATCTATCAATTCGATTAAGGAGGAATGGAAATCCCTAAAAAGGGCAATTGCAGAAACTGAGAAGGCAAATATAGGTACAATAAAGGTAATTGAGAAGAAAACTTGTCACAAAATAAACACTGCAACTGATCAGCAAAAGAAGTAATTACAAAAATGTTTATGAAGTGAAAAGGATACAGCAACAGAAGTCACTTATTACTGAAGTCAAAGGAGACCTAAAGTAAAATGGCTGCAGGGAAAATATGGCTAAATTGAAAAGGAAATGGGCTTTGAAGCAACAGATTCAGCATACAGAAAAGTTAAAATACCTTTTGGAGAAGTTAAAGACAATAACATAAACACAGGGAGTAGCAAAGCAATTTTTAGACAAACAGAGAGAGAGAGAGAGAGAGAGAGAGAGAGAGAGAGAGAGAGAGAGAGAGTAAGTAAATGGAAAGAATACACTGAAGATCTCTACAAATGGGACAAACTATCTCTCTAACATGGTAGAAGAAGAGATGTGTGGTGATCTGGAAGACATAAGGGATCCAGTGTTAGAGTCACAGTTTCGTCAGTCTTTGAAAGGATTGTGCTGAAACAAGGCAAAGGCAAAGGCAAAGATAACATTCATACAAACTTTCTAAAGTCATTTCAGAAACTGGAGATACACCAGTAGACTTATGGAAGAATGTCATCCACACAACCCAGAAGGTAGCACACCCAGATAAATGTGAGTATTAGTCCCTGCCAACTTTAGAAGTTGAAAGAGAGTATTCCAGTCAACAACAGTAGTAAAGGAGTTTTGCTATTTGGGGAGGAAAATAACTGATGATGGTCGAAATAGAGAAGATATAAAATGTAGACTGGCAATGGCAAGGAAAGCGTTTCTGAAGAAGAGAAATTTGTTAACATCGAGTATAGATTTAAGTGTCAGGAAGTCGTTTCTGAAAGTATTTGTATGGAGTGTAGCCATGTATGGAAATGAAACATGGACAATAAATAGTTTGGACAAGAAGAGAATAGAAGCTTTCGAAATGTGGTGCTACAGAAGAATGCTGAAGATTAGATGGGTAGATCACATAATTAATGAGGAGGTATTGAACAGAATTGGGGAGAAGAGGAGCTTGTGGCACAACTTGACGAGAAGAAGGGACCGGTTGGTAGGACATGTTCTGAGGCATCAAGGGATCACAAATTTAGCACTGGAGGGCAGCGTGGAGGGTAAAAATCGGAGGGAGACCTAGAGATGAATACACTAAGCAGATTCAGATGGATGTAGGTTGCAGTAGGTACTGGGAGATGAAGAAACTTGCACAGGACAGGGTAGCATGGAGAGCTGCATCAAACCAGTCTCAGGACTGAAGACCACAACAACAACAACTGTATAATCAGGTTAACAGCTTGTACATTGAAGTTGCTGATTATAATAATATACAGATGATTGGAAAAAATGGAGTATATGTTAGGTGACAACCAGTTTGCCTTTATGAAAGACTAAGATACAAGAGAGGAAGCTCTAATGCTATGCTTGATAATCAATGCACGACTTAAGAAAAATCAAGATGCTTTCATAGGATTTGTTGACATATAAAAAGCATTGGCAACATAAAATGGTGCAATATATTTGAAAGGAAACAATAAGAAAGGAAGACTGACAAATTACTGCTCAGATTGAGAAAAGATGTAAGAGAAGGGTACGGCCTTCCTTCTATGCTTTCAACCCTGTATATCAAAGAAGCAATGGAGGAATTAAAAAGAAGGTTCAGAAGTGAGATTCAAATTCGGCATTAAATAAGATTAACACTAAGGTTCGCTGATCACATTGCTGGCCTCTATGAAAGTGAGAAACAGTTACCATAGCTGTTGAATGAGACGAATAGTACAATGACTGAGAATCGAAAGTAAACTAAGGAAGTACAAAAGTACTGAGGAGTAGCGAAGATGAAAATAGCTTAAAATCAATATTGGAGCCCATGTAGTAGTGTAAGTGAAGGAATTCTGCTACCTTGAAAACAAAATAATGCATGACAGACAAAGAAGACAGAACATTAGAAGCAGACTAGCACAGACAAGAGAGCATTCCTCGTCAAAAGAAGTATACTAGTACCAAAGACCTTAATTTGAGGGAGAAATTTCTGAGACTGTATGTCTAGAACATTGCACAGTATTAAATAGAATCATATACTGTGGGAAACTTGGGAAATACATGAATTGATGTGTTTGAGGTGTGGCATTACAGAAGAATTAAAAAAGTGGACTTACAAGATAATAAACAAGATGGTTCAATGCAGAATCAGTGAGAAAATGAATACATGGAAAACACTGACTAGAAGAACAGGATGAGAATATATCTTAAGAAGTGAGGAAATAACTTCCATGGTACTAGAGAGAGCTGTAGAGTCCACAAATTCTGGGGAAAAAAACAGAGATTGGGATATAACCAATAAATAACTGAAGATATTGGGTGTAAGTGCTACTCTGAGATGAAGATGATGGCAAAAAGAGAAGAAGTTGTGTCAGGTTGCAATAAAACAGTCAGAAGATCAATGACCCCAAAAATTAAAAACGTAAGATCATCACCTTCACAAACAATCTTTCTCCTGAGAACCACAGCATAGCTATCAAATCTCACGTCTCTCTTGTTTTTTCTGAATCCAATTTGTTCCTCAGCATTCTAAAGTATTCTGTTCTCAATACTTTTGTTTAAAATTCTTAGTACAATTTTCTGCTCGATTTAGCACAATTTTTTGCTGAATGTGAGATACAGATAGTTGTTCTTTGTTCACTTTATCTCTCAGCTCCTTGTTTCTTTGAGATGGTGATCATTACTGTTTTCAGTAAGTCTTCATGGCTATTCACTAATGTCAAATATTTAATAAATATTTAATTTCTTTTAGTGTGTTTCAGTCAAGCATTTAAATACATCTCTATTATCGAGTCAGAACTTACAGAATCTCTATTATCGAGTCAGAACTTACAGATCTCTTACAGGAAATTCTACTCCTTACACTTTATTATTAATGACAGAGACTGTGCTTATATTTTATGTTCTTCCATTCAAAATTTTTTAGGTTCCTTTTCTATTCTGTGCTTTTCTCAGCTTTTTCTTTTTTCTTTTGACTTCCATCATCATGACATTGTGATTAATATTAATGTCTGCACTAGGTGTACCTTAAGCAGACAAAACTATTTACCTTTAGGAGGCAAAATTCTGAGTATTGCTAATAGACAGTTATAAAAGTACCAAAAACCATTCTGCCTTTCTGAACTATTAGCTCCACGCCCAAGGAGAATAGAGGGACAGGTTTGGAAAGGTTAGAAAGGTGGGCCAGGTCACTAATCGCCCCTTCATCTTTTTCTACTCTCATCTTAGGGTCTTCATAATGTGCCACTCCTTTCTAACCTCCACCAAGCTATCTTCATTTGCTCCCCTTCCCAAGGAAGGAACTAATAATTTTTGAAAGTAAATATTCCCCTTTCAGTCTACAATTGCTGTTTCAGCTGGGCACATTATGAACTGTCAATGTGTGCTGCTATGGGTTGCTTTGGATGACACACGAATGGCATAACTGTGCTCAACGAAAATTAAACGTGGTTTGTGAACTGTACTTGGTATAGATGCAGCGGATAAAACAAATATACATTCTGTTAACACATTCATGTACAGAAAAACAATCAAAATGAACAATAATAATATAAAACTGTTGTTTTACGGTCGAACTGTGTATGCATTAAGGAGACAATGGTACATTCGCTTTTAATATTGTCTTTTATGGAAGGGGGGGGGACTGTTGTGTTACAATCTAGTAACTGAAATGAATGCATAACACATTTGCTAGTAACACATTCTTCTACAGGGAATCATATGAAATTAAAAGAAAGCTTTTGTTTTTAGATCTAATAATTTGAATTGGGCATGCAGCAGATAAAAATACATTTGCTGTTAAGATATCACTCTACAGGAAAGCATAAGAAATAAAAATGAAATTTTACTGTACAATCTAATAACTAGCAAAGAGAAGTCCCAAGTGTGGTGGAGGGGTGGGGAGATCAACTTTTGAAACAGTGGTGTAGGTTAGGGTCCTATGTATCACACCCTGGAGTGATTCACCCTAGTGGGTCCTTGTTTGCAAATAATAGATGAGGGGAAAAAAAAGAAAAAGTTTCAGAATTCTTTGCGAGAATCAATGCCATTGCAACAGAGAGCACATATTATCAGCTGAAGCAGTGCAGAGGACAACACATCTGCATACTGTGCAACAGGTTGTGGATTCAAATCTTTCCAGGCACTGTAACATTTTCTTTACCTTCAAATCTTTATTGAAATGAACTTTGATCGCTATATTATTAAATCTTGTACCAGAATATACATTTTTGACCGCATTGCACACTCAGTGGAAACAGATTATTCTACTTCTGTTTTCTAATCAATACATCAGCAGTTTCAAACATTTAAATATTGTAATGGATAAATAAAAATAATTAAAATCACACACACAAGGATTCCAAATGGAAAAAGAGAGACAGGAACAAAAAATGTGATCTAGTAAAAAAAGTTAATACAATATTTTCAACAACCTTTAATCCATATGTAAGGACTGAACACCTAGCTCTTCTGCACACAGTTCTGCCTCATTTACTGACTTGGCAGAGCTATTGCTGATGTTGAAAGCAGCTATCTCCATTGAGTCTAAATTTGCCTTGTCCAATATATCCTCAGAACCACGCGATGAAATTCCACTGCCACTGTCTGTCTGGTCGAAGTTGAATAATTATGCCCTCAGTAGCTTTGTCCATCAGTGTGTCTCTGTGCTAGTATTCTTCCATAATAGTTTTCACTTTATCATAAGCCTTCTTCCGGTCATCTTTCGTAATGCTCTGAATTGCAGCCTTAATCATTTTTTTAAGTTGTTTGATGAAACTTTCTGTTTCATTAAATTCGAGATAAGTTCAATGGGGTTCAGATCAGAGTTGTAGGGTGGAAGGCATAACACTAAGACCTTTCCTGGATTCATTTAAAACACTATCTACAGCACATTATGGCTTAGGTTTGTAACATTTCACAACTTCCAAGAGCTTGTTGCATGTTAAATCTGCACCGAATGGAATTTGATGCTTAATCAGCTATGATTGTGTACCTGATTTATGAGACAATGTGTTAGGCGCCTTATTTTTGTGAACAAAATAGTGGGGTGCATTGTCTAATACCACAATACTTCCACCTGGAATATTTGATATTAGGTGCTCTTGCAACCATTTTCACTGTTCATTTTGTTGTGAAAATCTTCCGATGTTGATCTTGAATCACAGATGAACTCTGCACCCTCAATCAACCCCATTTCTCCTCCCACATCAACCATTATTGCTCTGTCCAGAACTTTCATTTTTCCGTAAACCTGGTACACCATTATGCTGCTAACATTTACTGACAGTATAGTGTGTTTGCACCCATGTTTCATCAGTATATGTGACAGGTTTCTTTGCAAGAAAGCATGCATACCACACAACAATGTCCTCCCTCTCAAACAGAAATGTTTGCCTATTTTTATATTTTTTAAAACAATACCCTATATCTTTCAAAATTTTTCAAAAAGTGATGCTTTTCCCAATGAAATTAATGTCTGTATCCTCCTCCACCCAGTTGTGAAGCTTTCCAAGAATGGGTATCTCTCTTTTAACATTGTAATATTTCAAGAACTTTCTTTTCAGTAAACACTTATCAAAGTCAACGAGACACTTTGGTTTCTTCCTCAGTTTATTCTTCCTTGGTGCCACAATTTTTTGAACACTTCATTTGGCTTTTTTAATGTCATTCACAATGTTGTTAACTATCCTTAGACTCTTTCCTACTGCAGCTGCTGCTCTCTCCAGAGCTCTTTCTAATGGTATTAACAAACCTTTACATTTTTCTTCTCAACAGAACTGAATTATGTTGTTAATCAAGACTTTTAAATCTAAGCATACTCTTCAATAATGTATATTTGCACAAATACTATCCATTTCAGCAGATGCTAAGAATACACAGTAATAGTAACCCACTATGATAATAACAAGACTGTACAACTGGACACCTTCACCTCATCAGTATGTAAACAAAGCTTTGTTCCACATTCTGCCACCAGCAATTGTAAAATGAATAGGTAATACAACCAGCAATTCTATCTCCTTGTAATTTTATATTTGTCCACCTCATTCGTTCCAACAACAAGTCCATGTTCATTTACTATGGTTCTTCCAATACCCTCTCCACCAATGGTATGTAAGTCGCCTATTACTATTTCACATTACTTTAGGTTGTCAACTACAATTATTTCTAAAATGGGATAAGTTTCTTTGACACGTTTCTCAACTAGCTGTACTGTTAGCAGATGTATATGTCTATATAATTAATAGAGCTTGGAATATTCCTTTCAGACTAATTGCAAATACCTTTCATTCCCATGTGAAAAGTCTTTCACACATTTGGCTACTTCCTTTTGTCATGATGATCCCATCCCCATTCATACCTTTAATATTCCTGTTGAAAGATACATTACAAATCCATCTTTTTATACATTCCCACGGCAAAAGAAATTATTGTTTTCATATTCTTCCTTCACCCAGAGATTTAAACAGACTTTTAACATGATCTTGTAAGTAGCATGTAGGTATCAAAACAGTTTGCAGTTTAGCACACAACTCACTTTGAAATACGGTGCAGGGAAATTGCACACTGGTGTAGCAAATGATGAACATCCTGCCTCAAATGAGTAGCTGCTGGGTCTTGACTCTTCCAACTTTGAGGAGTAACACATTCACGTAGGAGCATAACAGCAGAGCCACAGAGTTCAGCTGCTGGAGGGAGATGAAGAGCCACCTGAAGTACTAGTGTGCAGAACTGAGGCACACTCAGCTGCTGCAGCTGCTCCAATAAAGAATCTTCTTCACCCTCAGGTGTGGCTCCAGTATTACTCTGGAACAAAGTTCATCAAATTACTTGAGTTAGTGAGAAATTGTCTCTGATTTGGCTGATATTAACTTCTTTTATAAAGAACACACACATTTACAAAGACTCAGGTCATTTCAAACATGTTATTCTACAGACCAATTACAAAATATGAAAAAATAAACTACACAACAACACATTCAACAAGTCTTATTGACCAATTTTATTGTCTTATTGACCAATTTTATTGTCTACTCACTAAAGCTCATTCAACTTCAATACTATTATGTTCAGCCAATGCTTCAGGAATACATACCAAACAGAAATTACTATAAAGAGTGGATGTGGCTAGTATATGCTTTCTATATGGAACAACAACAACAACAGAATGTTTTGTCAGAAAAACATTATGTTTCACTTAGATAAAATCATTTCAAAGTTTGTAATTAGTTTTGGTCAAAATAACACCAGTCAACAGTA
This sequence comes from Schistocerca piceifrons, assembly GCF_021461385.2. Classification (NCBI taxonomy): domain Eukaryota; kingdom Metazoa; phylum Arthropoda; class Insecta; order Orthoptera; family Acrididae; genus Schistocerca; species Schistocerca piceifrons. The sequence continues at coordinate 453,288,902 of NC_060138.1, read as the reverse complement.
AAAAGTGTAGCAACATTGACATACTGCCTTTTGGCTCTTGTCTCAGAATCTTTGGCTGACATTTGTTTAATGATTTTTCTAACATTTCGCCAGCATCAGTGGTTGGTGCTCTCAAAGATCCACCTTCCATTACTGGTGGTAGATTGGAGCCAAGCCTATGGCTGGAACTTAGATGTACTCCCTGCACTAACATCTGTGGAGGCATTTCCATGGGTAGTATTGCTGTAACACATCCATCTTTACTTGCAGTTGTTGGTCGTAACCGTATGGGAATCCAATATCTATTTATCTTGAGGTTTTTCTTATTTCTTGTTAAAACTGTGGTTATGTTTTTGAATTTCACTGGCTTCCCCAAACAAATGGGCGTGGAAGCTTTTCTCCACAGCAAGAAACTAAATGTCAGCAAATTTAAATATAAAGTCAGTCTCTCATAGCATGTGCTCGACCACAACCGATTTCTCCATCTGTCCCAACCTGTGATACTATTTTTATTTGATGATCCTGGTATTGATGGATCATCTTGTCAATCCACCATGTATATGGTATACTCCCAACCCTGCAAGTGGGTCCCTTTGTCCTTTGCCAAACTAACACACACTCTTGATTTTCTTAGTCAGTTTGTATATAGTTTTTATGCCGCTGCTGTGCAATAAACAGTTGATTCTCTACATTGACCTGGTGATGTATGTCAGAAAGGTCGTACCCAATATTTCTTCAAGTTGTACCCTATATTTCTTCAAGTCACACAATGAGGTCTTAGATTTCATGACCCTTCTTATACAGCTGGTGGAGTAGTCATTGTCCCTCAAAACATACACTATGTGGTGCATCTCACATCTGGGGTGTTGTGACTCACATATTTGTTATAATGCTTTTCTGGTTTAGGTGATGATTTGTAAGCTTTGTCCGTGCAGGTCAGTTTCTGATTACACTGTGGCCCAGGTTCTCATCATTTCTCAAGTAGGAAGGGTCGTTGGTAATCCTTTTCTGCTTCAATGGTAAATTTAATGTTGTATAAAAGGTGTCACCCAGTTGAGGAATATTTAGGGATTTACTTTTAAAAAATTATTTCAAAAGCACAAGTCAAGTCTGTACAAGGTTTCTCCTAGGGTAATGTCTGCTGTGCTTTTGTGACTAAAGCTGCCTGACTTTCAGAACTGAACCAGTTCTGTCCAGTCAAAGCAACTGACAAGAGGTGCCCCCACCTCTCTGCTGAATATGCTGGTGAATTCATGCCATCAGTTTAGCCAATAGCAAGCACGGGAGGCGAGTCATGTGTTTGGTTGTTGGAGGCTTCTGGAGATCAAAAAAATGTTGCTTCTCTCTCTTGCGATCCAGAGGACCTCAACTAGAGCACGTCTCTCTTGGGAGACACAGCCTGTGCACTCCATGACCAACCACCAACAGATCTTAACATGTAGTGCCCCCTCTCCCATTGCCTACATTTTTAGTTTGTTATGTTTCCCACACTGACCTACATCAAATAACTTCACTCTGCAAACACCCCAAATATTCTGTACACTGAAATATACCCTTTTTATTTGACCAGATCTCCTGTTCTCATTTAACATCAGCCTGGACACCACTCCCAATGCATGACAGCTTTACACTATGTACAGTTGCCATGGAGACAGTTCCATAACAGTACACTATCTTTGTACATTTTTGGTAACCAATACAACTGTGGCAGTAGGGCTGCTGTGTTGCACATGCCCCTGGAGAGAAGATACATTGATCAAATGATCTGTATTGCATGGCATCTAATGTGTCTGATATCTGTCTAGTTTTTGGTATGTTGTCAAATCGAGTATGTCATGTATCTTTGGCTCATAATCTTCAGTCCTCGTTACAAGAGTCACATACATATCTCTTGTTGGCAGGCAGAACCAATATGTTCTTGCAAGCATAAAGGTTATTGTTAGCTTGTGACTCTTCTGTTTCCCAGTTGCAAGTTGACGGTTTTGCTCAACGCAATGTCCCTTTGGTTTCAGTATGCATTCCTCAGCTTTTTCATAATGGAAGATCCTGATTGTCATTTCGCTGCTAGCAGCTATACCCTTCATAATTAAAGTTCTGGAGATGACAGCAAAATTCCCACCTTTTTGAAAGACATATATTTTCTCTGAAGCCAGTAGTAATTTATTTAGGTTGACAGCTGTACGTGAAATGTCTGGAATCGAATCGTCCATATGCTTCGAAAACCTCTCAAAATTTTTCTTCTGTTGCTCAGTAAGCCATAGGTATAGGAAGACCAACTGCCTGCTGGCAAAAACTCCTGAAAGAGAACTCTTCTTGATGAGGGCCACACTTTTATTCTGAAAGCTGCCAGTTGATCATTATGTAAATAGCAACATGCAGTACAGTCAAACAATTGCTGTGCCTTGCCATTATACTTGGTAGATGAGAGAATGACAGAGGTATTTACCTTTTTGACAGGTAAAATGATAAAATTCTCATCTTCTCTCAAAGAACAAACCTTTCTGCTAATAACTTCTCAGACTGGAGGTGGTGTGGGTGTATGTGCAAACTTCAAAACTTTTCTGTATCACTGAGATCCCTGCATTATCTAGCATCTCTGTCACAAGATTAAATACAATGTATTGCCGTGGTATACATCCTTGCAGTTAGTTCCATGGCTCAAATTCACAATAAACATTATTATGTGAAACGTGCCAACAGAAAACATAGAATACTTACATACAACTAGATATAAAAAAATAAAAGATAATATTTACACTGTCAGAAAAAAAGATGCAACACCCTCAAGGACAAGGTCATTTTATTCACAAGTGAAGTGAAGGTAATTAATCATTTCAGGAGTACATGACGACAAATTCAGACCAACTGAGAGACACATGTCACACTAAAGGGGGCCCAACAGCTGCATCAGTACACAGTAACTCCCCACCCTGGACGGTGCCGACGTGGGCGGTAGTGGGAAGAAGAGCCGCGCTCATCGACTGCCTTGGGCTGGGAGGAAGGGACGCCCGAGGTATCCATGATGGCCGACCCAGAGTCCAGGGCGGGGGAGGGAACTGCCAATCCACCCGGGGACGAGAAGGGCCGGTATAAGTGTAATTTCGTAAAAATAATGCCTAGCGCTGGAGATGTTGAGCCGTCCACCCTGGAAGGTGAGAGTGGGGTCCGAAAAGCATAACCAAGGGTTTATGGTCTGTCAGGAGGATGAACTTTGCCCCAAAGAGATAGGTGTGAAATTTTTGGACGGCGAATACGATTGCCAGGGCCTCCTTTTCAATCTGGGAGTAGTTCCATTTTGCTAGGGTCAACGTCTTAGAGGCATAAGCGATGGGCTCTTCGGAGCCATCGGCATCCCGATGAATAAGGATGTGAGGATGGCCCCAATGCCGTATGCCAATGCATCAGCCGCCACAACCAAGGGCGGTCCGGAGAGAAGGGAGTAAGGCAAGGGCCATACTTCAGCATCGTCTTTAAACAGAGAAAAGCCTGGTCACACACAGGAGTCCAATCACAAGGTACCCCTTTGCGATGCAAGTGATTGAGTCATTGAGCAACAGAGGCAGCCTGGAGCAAGAACTTTAAGTAATAAGTAACCTTGCCCAAAAACACCTGGAGTTCAGATGAGTCCTTGGGACGAGGAATGACCTCAATGGCCGCGACATTGTGACCCGAAGGGCGAAGGCCATCCTTGCTAAGCCAGTGGCCTAAGTATTCCACTTCCGGTTGAAAAAAATAACACTTGTCCAGCCAACAGCGTAAACCTGCAGATTGCAGAGCGTGAAATAAGGGAATGCCCGGTGACCAAGACGTCATCCAGATAATTCACAGGTGGGGATAGGCTGAGTGAGCTGCTCCAGGAACCGCTGGAAAATGGCTGGCACTGAAGAGACACCAAACGGAAGGTGCTTGTACTTGTATAACCTGAAAGGTGTGTTGATAACCATGATGGTCTGGGACTTGGCATCGAAGGGTAACTGGTGGTATGCCTCAGCCAGGTCGATCTTGGAAAAGTACTCGCCCCCAGCAAGTTTGGCAAGAAGGTCTTCCTGTAGGGGAATGGGTAAGTGTTGATGAGGGACTGAACATTGACAGTAGTGCTGAAGTCCCCACACAGCTGAAGGGACCCATTGGGTTTCCGTATGACCACCAATGGTGTTGCCCAGGCACTGTACGTCACAGGTTCCTGAACACCAGCAGCCTGGAGCTGATCAAGTTCCTGCTTGACCAGTGGCTGTAAGGCCACCGGAAGGGGCCAGGCCCGGAGAAAGCGAGGCTGCGCACCCGGCCGAAGTGTGGTGTGCACCTGAAAATCGGAAGCACATCTGAGATTCAGAGCAAACAACAATGCAAAAGCGGAGCACAGATCGTCCAAGTCCTGAAAAGGAACATCCATGGAAACGACCTTAAATTCATCGGAAATTGAAAAGCCAAACAGCTGAAACGCATCCAGGCCAAAAATATTTGAAGCCGACGGATGGGTAGGAGCCGGGGAACACGTTTGTAAGTTGCCTGGATGACAAACTGCCCGTGAAGGGGAATGGAACCATCTACATAGGCGACCAAACACTGAGAGGGAGGTGACAATTCAGGAGAGCCCAGAAGGGTATACGTCGCCATATTAATCAAGGAAATGGTGGCCCCAGTGCTGACTTGAAAACTGACATCCTCAGTTAAAACGCAGAGCATGAGGAAAAGCTTCTGCACTGATGGGTCATCCTGTGGGACTACCGATTGCAGAGCATGGAAAGAATCTTGAGGCCCAGGAGGGGCAGGACTGGAGCGAGTCGAGCGACTATGACAAACCGATCGGATGTGGCCCTCCTTGTTACACAGTGTGCCCGTTTTCCAGCGGTGGGGACAATCAGCTCGAGAATGTGCGATAAAGCACTGTGGGCAAGTTGGAAGTGGGCCGCGTGACCTGCGACGAGGGGAGATCAGACGTGCCAATGCCATAGAGATGTCAGACAAAGAGGAGTCCCGACGGTGCTGGCCTCTGTTGGCATGGCCACATCGACGGCGTGAGGGCGGACCCCGCCGAGACACATCGATCGCCGCCACTTGCAGCCATGCCGTAAGATGCTCGTTAGCCAACTGAGCACTTTCAAAGGAGTGTGCAATGCGGAGAATCTCTTCCAAGGAGGGGTTATTGAGTTTCAACGCTGCAGTGCGGACCTCAGGATTGGTACCCAGCTGAACCACCACACCCCGGATCAGGGAGTCCGCATACGAAGCCTTACATTCCTGATTGGTGCACGTGGGAAGAGAGAGAATGTGTCTGGGGAGCCCCAAGACAAAAACTACGACCACTGCAAGGAGTCACCTGAGACTTGAAAAGCCATGAAACTTTTTTTCAGCTGATGTAAATATGTTTCCCAGTCTTCTTTCGTGTCATTAAATGGTGGGAATAACGGTGGATGTGGGAAAGCATTGGACACCCGAGGACTCAGAAACTGTTGTGGTAATGCATCCCGGGCATCGACTTTGTCTGTTAGCAACCGCAGCGACTGTTGTAAGATGTCTGCTGCTGCTGCATGAGCTGCTGCTGTTGCTCCAGCAGACAGACCAACTTCGCCTCCGTGCTAGCAATGACCACCATTTACTTCGTCACCAAAAATGTTGTAACCGCTACCGGAACTGCCGCGGGGTTGCCGTGAAGGAAAGCATGATGGGACCCACGGAGCAGCCCGCGAACAACAACAGAAACGGAAGAGGATGGACACAAACAACGAAGGACAACCGAGTGAGACCTTACGAACCACAACAAGCAAGAAACAATGGAGTCACAAGAAGACCTCACGAATCAACCATGTCCACTCGTACACAGATCAAAGTAACGTAAATAAGCTGTGTGAGGCGAGATGTCAATAGACGCATGCAAAGATTACACTGACTGGCTGAGCAAGAGACAGGTGCTTGAATACATGATTGGGGACGCCGCTATTGGCCACTGGGACCGCGTGTTCCACTGTGGCGCCCTCACATTAAACGCGGGCCAGGAGGCGCACACCGCCATGCCTTATGGCACGATGGTGCAGAGACCTCTAGGGGTCTTCGACATCCATGCCGTCTGGCACGGATTCAAAATCTGCGGCACGTGGTACTGGTGCGTGGCGATAACAACTTGTGCAATGTAGCGGGAACTGGTAACTTTGCCTTGTCATGAACCAATGCACTCTCGAATAGGCAGCTCACCAACTCTACATCACACACGTATATGTGCACCGCTCGCACTCAGACAATGAACTCTTTTCATAACAACAGAGCGGCCATGCTTGGTGGTGTCATGGTGTCAGTTGTAACCCACCAAGAGAGATACACATGATTTTAACTATTTCCCAATGGTTCCTGATGACACAGCAAGTAAACGTGTCCATATTTCATCCCTGGATGATGCTCGATCAGCCACCACTGTTCAAAGAATGTGTCAATCTTGGCATGCACCTGTGCCACATGAATGTCCAGAGCCTACTGTTCAGGTGTATGTTCCGCAGCCACTGTTTAAAGCAGTGACACAACACTGAGACACTGTCCCTAACAAGTGCAGCAATCCTTCAATACTCCTATCCAGTTACCCAGAGGCCCACAATGCGACAATCTCCAAGTGGCTGAAGCTTTTCAGTAGGAATATATAGTCATGGGTGGGGCATGGTTGTACCCCAGAATGAATGTTGCAAACATTACTCGCCTCTAAATTCAGCACAGCTCCTGCCTACAGTGTGCAGACAGGTCTCCTGAGAGCCATCCAATTGCTGATGACCATGACAAATGAACCACTAACCCTAAAAACCCTTCAGTATGCACTTTTTATACCCTAGTGCATTTAATCTATATCTGAAAAATATTGGGCAGTGTGTCAAAATCTCTTGTTGTTGTGGTCTTCAGTCCTGAGACTGGTTTGATGCAGCTCTCCATGCTACTCTATCCTGTGCAAGCTTCTTCATCTCCCAGTACCTACTGCAACCTACATCCTTCTGAATCTGCTTAGTGTATTGATCTCTTGGTCTCCCTCTACGATTTTTACCCTCCACGCTGCCCTCCAATGCTAAATTTGTGATCCCTTGATGCCTCAAAACATGTCCTACCAACCGATCCCTTCTTCTAGTCAAGTTGTGCCACAAACTTCTCTTCTCCCCAATCCAGTTCAATACCTCCTCATTAGTTACGTGATCTACCCACCTTATCTTCAGCATTCTTCTGTAGCACCACATTTCGAAAGCTTCTATTCTCTTCTTGTCCAAACTGGTTATCGTCCATGTTTCACTTCCATACATGGCTACACTCCATACAAACACTTTCAGAAACGACTTCCTGACACTTAAACCTATACTCGATGTTAACAAATTTCTCTTCTTCAGAAACGATTTCCTTGCCATTGCCAGCCTACATTTTATATCCTCTCTTATAGCTGCATATTTGACCCCTTTCTGTGCCGAAGTTATATCCATTAAAGGGTAATGGTTATCTCTGTTACTCACCAACTTACTTGTTAGAAGTGTTGTTTATAACAAATTTCATAACTGAATAAATTTACTGTGAGGCTGTGATGTGGTTGATAGTCCCAGTTGCTTAAAGTGATGCCTGAAACAGGTATGTCTGTGAACCCTGTACATAGTTCTAATTATTATACTCTGTGCAATGAATATTTTGTGCCTAAGTGAGCAGTTGCCCCATAATATTATCCCATAATATGTCAGTGAATGAAAATATGCAAAATACATTAACTTGACTTCTGTATCCCCAAAGCTGGCAATTATCCTTATGGCAAAAGCAACTGAAACTAAAGTTTTTGGAATGTCTACTATATGGTGATTACAATTTTAAGTCTTCATCGATAGGCGCACCTAACTGCTTATAATTTTCTATCCCATTTATTATTTCTGGTCAGTAAACAAGGTTACTTCAATATTTCTGACAATACAAAATTGGATGAACTCTCGTTTTTCCAAGTTTAAAGCTAGTCCTTTTGTGCAGTTCAGTAACTTCCATGAAAACATCATTTACTACTTTCTCTGTTGATGCTTCTTTGCTCAGCTTCCCAACAATGATTGTATCATTTGCAAATAGGAATAAGTCTGCCTCCTGATGCAAATAAAATGGCAGATCATTAAATAAAGCAAGAACAGTTACAGGCCAATGATCGGACCCTATGAGGGCTCCCATTGTAATTTCTCTCAACAGAGATGTTGCATCTGTCTTTGTATTGTTTGAACAGCTGACACAGTATGAAATGTGATTGGTTAAATATCCCATTGTGACACAGTTGGGTGGGAACCCTGGAGTACATTACCTTCCCAAAATTTTTAGAAAATGATATAGGAGACAAAATGGGAATGGTTACTAAAATGGGAATTGTTACTGACACCTGTTGAGTCATCCTTTTTATAGTGTCCTAACACTTGCATATTTCATTTTTTTCTAGAAAAAACACCCTAAATTAATGGTGCATTACGTAAGTGACTGATAACATTACATTTTACAGACCCACAATGTCTTGGTGTCTTATTGGAGATATTATCCACCTCATATGAACTATACACTATAAAAACTACAAATAATACATTTCCCAATAGCAACTCTCAAGGACATGCTTCTATGTTCTTATCCATGAAGAATTTACTTATTTCCACATTTTTGTTTTTATATCCCTTTTTTATGAATGTGACAACTCCTTTACCCACATTAGTTCCACATGAATATTCAGCTAACTTCTAACCACTTACATTAAAGATTTTCTAATCCTTGGTTATATGGTGTTCAGACAGGGAAATTACATCAGTTTCTTCCCAAATTCTAAGGTCTTGCAAACAAACTAAAAATTCATTAACTTTATTTTTTACCCCCTTAATATTTTGACGAAGCACTTTCATTTCATTTTTCCTTCTATTATTATAAGATGAACATGGGACAGCTGACAATTTAATTTTCTTAAATCTGTCTGAATTCGGTATTTGTCCTAAAGTCAGTATCTCACCTGACTCCCATAACCACTGCATTTTTCCTGTGTGTGCCGGTAGTCCCCTTATGTTTTCTGCTAATAGATCTGCTACCTTGACTTTACTCTCCTATTCATGCAAGCCCCTGAGAAGTATATCCCCACCTTCTTACTGGAACAGCAACAATACCAAATTCTGCATCCATCTGAAGGAGCCCTCTCAGCTCCATGTTCACTTGCTTTACAGCAGAGTTACGACTGGACTTGTCACGGTGTCATGGAACCTCCACAAAATCTACACTTGAGTGTTCAGTAGCTTCTTCTATTTTGTCCAGGTCATCCCTAATACAGCATTTTTTGTTTTCAGCCAGGTTGTTCCCAGCTCACTCAAGTATTAACATCTGTTAACACAAAACTTGTGGTAAGGTATTCTGCAGCTAATTTTTCCTGTAGCTGCTGGTCTACAACCAGTCTTTGTACTGCTTCCTAACAGCAGAATTATTCTTTTCCTGTTCGTTTTCACCCGACTTATCGGTAAGTTTTTTTCCGCATTGTACTGCTGCACCCTCGATTTCTCTACATCTGTAGGAGGGTCCTCCTCCTCCAGTTATGGTGGTAAGCAAAATCTAATGCTTAATGGAATTTCAAATTTGCCAACAAAATTTTCTCCTGTTGCCCTTTGTTTGCCATTTTATCCCAGCACCCAATCTCTTTTCACAATCTACAATTCCATGGAAAGCCCCATTGATCACCACATTCCCTTCCCCAGAGCAATTGTCCAATGAACCATAACCTATAACTGTTCAACTAACCTGCAGCAACATTCGCTCTTATCGCACATGGCTGAATCACTATATGTTAGGACCTTCAGTCAGTCATATTTTGCAGTTTTTGTGTTGCCCGCTAAGCATACACCCAAGCACAAGGCTATTGGTGAAATATTCAACAATATCAAGAACACTGAGGCACAGCACATACTGCAAGCTAACTCACTTCTATCTATATCTGCCGACTGCAAGTTGTTACCACAATGCACCATCCTATTGTGTATTCACAATCAGGTTCACAGAGGACATGTCACTCCCAAACCTGACAACCTGCCTGGTGAGCTTCAACTTACAAAAAAAGTTTTTTTGCAGATCATCGCTTCTGAGAAACAAATTTACTGTACCAGGAACCAAAACGAAAACACCGAGACATTCACTACTATACATTTCTTGCTGTAGTTTGGTGGCAATTCTTTATGAATCAGAAGAATCATCAAACAATGTAAAATACAGGATGGAATGTAACAATTCCATAGAAGGAAAGTCGCTACTCACCATATAGTGGAGTTTCACACAATTACAGCTTTTGGCCATTAAGGCCTTTGTAAGCAGTAGACACACATACACACACGCGCGCACACACACACACACACACACACACACACACACACACTCACGCAAACACGACTTGCACACACATCTGCAGTCTCAAAGAGCTGAAACCACACTGCGAACAGCACCACCAGTGCATGATGGGAGTGGCGACTGGGTGGGGTAAGGAGGAGGGTGGGGTGGGGAGGGGGAGGGATAGTATTGTGGGAGTGGCGGTCAGTGAAGTGTTGCAGTTTAGACGGAGGGCAGGAGAGAAGGTACGGAGGGGGAGGGGGTAAGTAGCGGAAAGTAGAGAAATAAAAAGAAGAAACACTTTTTGTTGTGCCTATCGTGACGCAGCTTCTCAGCTATATGGGGAGTAGCAACTTTCCTTCTCTAGCAGAATCATCAACATACACAATATTAAATATGCTAAAACTGAATAATTTGTGGGGTCCTACAAAACACAATCTCAGCCTTGAGAAACAAAGTGTGCACAATATTTTCATATATTGGACAGACAAGTTTCATGCTGACCATTGTGATGAATATGATCATCATAACTGCTTAGGATAATCAGATAAACCTGCAAATTCTATTAACAGTTTCACATTTCTGGAACTGCCTTATAAAGGAGGTTATTTATATTTGCATTAGAAATAATCTTTATCAATAGAGATTCAGGATTCCAGCTAAGTACGGCATCAAAACCTGTACTTCTGCCTTCAGAGCACAATGACAAAAACAGGAATTCCCAATAACAGCCGCCCCCCCCCCCCCCCCTCCCCCTCCCATTGCACTGTGGAAGACCCATGTAGCTGTACATTTTAGTTTGCATCTTGGCTACTGCAACACCCAACAGTAGCACCAGCTTCCTACTGCACATGTGGATGTCCACACGTTGGTTCCTTATAGGAGGCTCTCAATACCCTACCGTCATCAACCTGGAAGGAACTTTGTCATGCACATGCTGCTTCTGGACATGGACTGGATAAGAAGACCAGCAGCTGCTACTTGCTGGCAGTAATTGGCTGCAACCACCTAAAGATGTCAAGCTGTTGCCTTGAGGAAATATGAAATTTATACAAGGATCATAAATTCAAGTTGAATGAAGATGTCTCTTCAATAACAACCTTACAAGAGAAATGTTGGTAAAGAGAGGAGGAAGATTATCAGGCATGGTCAGTTGAAGAAATTAGCAAATCATTCATCTTAAGTGTTTTAGGAAAGCTATGAAAAACAGAAATCTAGATAAATCGATAAGATTTGAATCTAGATCCTCATCGATGAATTTGTAGGGGCACCCTGCTCATTCAGGGTGTATACGTGGACAAGGAAAAAAATTCCCGGACTTTTTCCGGATTTCCCGGTTAAAAATACACTTTCTCCCGGGTGACAGTATACTTTCCCTTATCAATCCTTTGAATGGTTATGGTTTTATACACGGGCGTACAATTTCCCGGCACTTTAGAAAACAAAACTCCGGGAAAAAATATGTTTGATGTGCAGCAACATGTACGCTGCGTATTTTCGTATTATGAAAATATACACTGGAATTCCACCACAACACCGCATGTTACTTTCCGAATCATTGAAATCGAGATTTCGATGCGCTTTTGTAAGCCGTTCGTAGCTCATGTCACGTGATCTCACCAGCCAAAGACAGCGGATATTAAGAGCATAAGACACGTGATGTAGTCAGCCAACAGCAACATCACTGTTAAGTAGCATGAACACACAAACAGGGAAGGTTAATAGTTTAAATTAATATACATAGTGTCGCTACAAGAAAAGCAAAGCTTTCACATATAATATTGGTCTCAAGCTGGAAGAGAAGCTAAGCTTTCACATATACTGTTGATCTTTTTTGCACGTGTTACACTTGAAGATATTATCACACAAATGTGCCAGTAAAATTTTTAATAATGACATAAATGTCTGATCTTCAGGGTTCGAAATTCTTCTAAATGGCTCGTCATCAAGGTGTTGATTTTTAAATCTAAATGGCTCGTCATCAAAGAGTTGATTTTTAAATGAGAGTTAAACACTCTGTGATTTAATAAATTCTTGGTACATTCTTGCACATAGTTCAACTTACGTAAAATGATATTTACTTTGAAAGTAACGCTTTTCAAACCACTATTCGCAATATTTTCCTGCGAATTGTTAGAAATAGGTTCATTTCAGCAGTTCCCAGAGAGCGCAGATAACAGGCGACACCACGCTTGGGTAGCTATCATGACGTAGGAAGCCTGTATGTACGTACGTGTAAAACATTGAAAGATCATACATTATGTCATAAAAGAAACAAGACATCAGAGGATACTCCAAGAGCATCGGAATTTTGTGAACCATACCAAAATGTGCAAATTTAAAGTGCATGCTTAAAGTGCACATCCGTATGTCCATATTCCAAATGAAGTAGACCTCAACCTGATATTAAGCTTTTGAGTGTGGTTTTCGGGATGTAAATTTTCATGGAGCACCAGTGCTGTATTATATCATGTTTGGTTCTTTATTACGGCATAATGCAACAAGTGATAGAAAATGAAAACGTGCACTTGAAACGCAGCGAACAATTGAAACTAGCCAGTACTGTGGAATTAAACATTTCGTTTCAAATACATTGACTGTCTCTGCGGAAAAGGTTAATAAAAGTCCAATTTCTTTAGCGAACATACAAAAATAACTTCATTGTTCTGCAAGGCGATTAATGCTTGACGGTCAGAAAGGTGGAAATAAAAGAAAATCTGAAACTAATGACATATTTCAGCCTTCCATAATTATGTGAATGTGATTTAAGTCACTTGATAGCTCCCGGACACAGATATCCGTTTTGTTTTCATTTGATGTGAGAGTAAACAAAGGGGAAACAGCAAGATCACTAAATGTGAACACGGGTCACGTGAGGGCTATCCACTATATCTCAGACTGCTCTGCGCATCAGCCCTGGATCTACAACATTTGCGAACCGGGTCAATACTAAAAAAATCGAATTTTCAAAATATGTTCATCTTGCAGCGCACAGCTTTCTAAAAAATCTGAAACATAAAACATATGTATTTGAGGAAATATTATTTGGTCTAAGTATGTCAAAGTGCATTTCCACGCCTCTTCATAAAGCATTTTTCTACCGCACAACCAAACAGTATTCAGGAGAGTGCAAATTGAAATGTCCTGTGGTGCCTCTCCTGCTCCCATCGGCCAGTTTGACAGCCTCTTTTTTTTAAAAAAAAAAATTTAATAGCAGATGGGATTATTTTTACAAGAACTCTTCAGAAAATCTAAACTCTTTATTGCCTATTAGTTAATAACTTGCTGTTTTGTGTGACATAAAATTAAATATAGGATATATAAAACCAATGCTGACAAGAGATAAGCAAGAAATTACACATTTCTTCAAACTTTAGCTCCTAGCATTTTTTTCTCTCTAATCTTGCTACAGCTTTACATGGCATGCTTTCCTTTCTGCGAAAGAATCTATTACCTCATCAAAGTTCGTCAAACGTTTTGCTACATGAAACATCGAAATGTCGTTATCTAATACTGAAAAAGCTGTTAATACAATAATACCCAAGACTGTGTGGTTTCTCGATCTGATTACGTCTATTTTGTCACTGTCTGCTAGATAAAACAAAATAGGCCTTTCTAATATGACAGCAATTTTGTAACACACCAAATAAACGAGACTGTTTTGGCACAAATGGCCATTTTTATAACACGACAGAATATAATCCACGAAGTACGAATATCAAATGCCTATTAGGCCTACTACATACAAGCAAAAAGCATTATGTTTCACATTTCAATCATACGCACCAGCTTCTCAAGCATGAGATCGAAAAGCAGTATTCGGAAATTTTTATATAAATTTGGAATCATCTTATTCTTCCATAATTTGTGTGATGTCCCCGTTTCTTCTCCTTCCCCGTTCTAACAAACAATCTTGTAATCACCAATTCTGTAGCTATTCCTGCCACTGTCAAAATTTGTTCGCTGATTAACTTCACTAACCCTGCCAGAATCACAGGTTTAGTTATCCCACGATTATTTTCCAGTTAGGCATTATTACGTGTTCGAACAACACGTTTTCCGCATTACTTCCAGAATAGAACTTATGCGGCTGATAGCCAGGGACTGTACTACTGGTGATTACTAGTGTAGCAATCTGGCCAAAAATGTTCTGTCAAAACTTAATTTTCTTGGATACACCGAGAAGATAATACATAATCTTTCTTACCTGTTATTCCTGTCAGTTGTTTATTTCCATTCTGGTAGTCTGAATCTATGGATTTTGCTAGTAATTATAACAATGCTGATCATTCGCAAACCCAATCAACCACATAATCAGACAGTGATTGGCATTCATCCGTTCGGCTTTACTCCCTCAGCTCGTATAGCCCCGTCCCCTTTTGTCTGCGTACAGTTTATTTCTAGATGCAATGAGGATTCTCCTGACAGAGACATCATGTATACTATGCATGCATTCAGAAGTCAACTTATGATTCCTTCAGAAATCAACTTTAAATGTATTCAAAAATGTTCCAAAGCCAACAGGGAAGGGTTTCAAAATCATCTGAATAATCGATGGCAAACGTGCGCTGGATGCTAGGCACTTTGTGAAACAAGTTTTTTTTTCCCTCAAGGATCTGAATTTGGTGCCCCCTTTTCCCAGTAGCATCTAGCTGCTTGCTGCGACTGCTTCCACAGCCAACAGCCACATTCCTGTAACCAGAAGTGGGGAAATCTACTACTCAAACGTGACCCAACTGCACATGCGCACGAGTCCGCGCGTAACTGCTAAAAGAAATCGAATGTAAACAGTTGCGACTTCACGCACATTGGAGGCAATTTGTTGTTATGAAGCACTGCATAGTCTTCCTTTGACACATTTTCAATTGGCAGACGCTTGCATGAGCAGTGTGTGTCGTTGTTGTATATGACGCATTTCCTTTGCAATTTAAGTTATTTTCATTTTTTTTTCTCTCGTTTATGTTATATTGTTGAAGTATTATTCTGCAGTAGCTTTTTTAGAGTATCGGTTCTTACCAGTCAAAATTACAAAAATTTAACTGAAAACTAAAACAATGAAAAATTCCCGGAATTCTAAAAATATCCCGGGTTTTTCCCAGTTTCCTCCCTGATGAAAAAATTCCTGGGTTTTTCCTGGATCTCTCGGTTGCCCCCGGTTGTATACAACGGTCATTGAAAGCAGTTAACTAAACATATTAATTTACATTGTGAGTTTTCACTGAATTAAACTAGGAATCACCCAATACACCTTTCACTGACAGTGAGCATCACACTGCATGCAGTATATTTGCCATACCACTACATTAAAACTAACATCTCACTACAACAATGCTATGTGTTTCACTGTTGTATGAAAGATGAAATGTGGACAACATATTAAATACAGGGTCATAGTCTCTCACCCTACACACTACGTACCAATTTACTACCGTAATAACTAAAGTGTGATGAAATGAACTCTGAGTAATGTAAGACAGATTTCACTTTTAATCAATTATGGTAATTGTGGAAGAAACTTACACTAGGCCTGATATTGTTTCTCTCCTGGTCCTGAATGCTGAGTATTTCCTCATTTCTGTCTATTTGTCTCCCTCTTTTTGCTGTAACTGTGCTGTTGTTTTGCAAATAGTCACCTGAGTCCAAAGTTCTTTCTGATCCGAAGGATGTACTACTGACTGCTACCTCTCTGCTGGTGCATATCTGAAAAAACAGGGAATTTGCAAAAATGATACACACTGTTAAAATGGACTATAGTAAGCAGAAGACAAAGTTCATTTCATTTTTCATGCAAGTAAAATACTTGCTAAATGTGTGTATTTGTTTTAATTTTGGTTGCTATTGGCAGAGGCAGCTACAACCTAAAAAGAATTAAAATAAATAAAAGACACAATTGTGTTTGTTGTCTTGTTTGGTTTCAGTTGCCTGAGACTGCAGTCGTGTGTGTGAGTTGTGTTCGCGTGAGTGTGTGTATGTGCATATGTGTGTGTGTATTGTTGACAAAGGCCAATGGCTAAAAGCTTTAACTGTAGAGTCTTTTTGTTGTGCCTATCTGCGATTCAGCATCTCCGGTATATGGTGAGTAGCAACTTTCTTTCTCATAATATTATTACATTCCATCTGGGATTTTCCATTGTTTGATTTTTGTCTTGTAAAATACTTATTCAAGACAAATGAAGTGCTGTGGTCTTATTTACAGCAAAAAGACCAGTTGCAGAAAATCTAAGTTAGTAGATATGAAATTAAATGTTGGATAGATATGACTATGCGCAGAATATTTCTAGTACTAAAAGTCTACGACAACAAACTGAATAAATAAGACAGCCTGAGTACTCTTGTTATGTTGCAAATATCATTGTTTAGAATTAGAAGCAATCATCAACCTGTTACTTTCAGTTGCAGAGGTTTAACTACTAAAGGTGGCATATTCTTAAATGTAATACAACTGTGAATTTGTAAATGGAAGATAATCTTCTGAAATTCCTCAAATCACTTGAAAAATCTAGAAAGAATATATGAAAGAAAGAAATACATAAAGAAAGAAAAATTAAGGTTCAATGTCCCGTCAATGTTGAGATCATAAGACATGGTAAAATATTAGAAGGTGCTTGATAAAACAAATGTCTAAAAACGACTGGCACAGAATATTCTACACTGTGGCACTGTTTTTACACAGACTGGGTACTGTTTCCTTCCTATAGGTATATGATACAAAGATTGCAGAACCTGCAATTGCTCAATGTACAAGAGGTACATAGAAAAATGCGCACTGCAGAAAAATATGACCTCCTCAAAGAAAGCAGCCATTTGACAGTATCAATGTCTGTTCTGAGGATGTGGATAATATGGTATGTGGCTGCAACCAATGTTATTAATACAGAATATGATAGCTATCATGGATAAAATAACAATAAAAAATCTGATTTGTAAAACTGTAGTGATAGATTTCAAATAAAAACTCCTTTTCTTCTTCTTCTTTTTTTTTTAGGGAAGTTAAAAACACATTGTAATGTCCAGAGATGGAGGGCAGATATGGAACAGTTACTCAGCATCTCTTGGACTAAAGAACAATCAGAAGACTGGATCAGATGTGCAGAAATATGTCACTGATGGTATCCACAAAATTCCTTTAATAGAAATTGATGTGCATACAAAGGGAGAGAAGTGTGCATGTATGTGTGCAGGGAGTGGGAGTAGCTTGTTACATTAAACAGCCAACTCCAACAAGACCACATAACTTAAATAGAACCATAGAAGCAGGTAAAGAGGTCCTCAATTACAAAACACCTAGCTACCATTTTTGTAATTGTTGACAACAGAACATTGGTATAATTGTCTACTAATGTAACATCAGTTCTCCACATGCCAAACTAAGAGTGGTTTCTGCTCTTAAATGAAACAGATACCCTTCATACCACATATCATCACTAATAAAGTATACAGACCTGTGAGTAAAATTTACTGATGTTTGGTATTGCATCAGATTTCACAGCAACGCAAAATAACAATCAACAGATTACAAAACCTCTGCACGAGAATGATGTATACCATGCAGTAACATAACCAACCAATAGAGTATTTAGTCTCACAAAATCAATTCTTGACCAACCCACATTTAAAAACACCACCTGAGGCATCCCACTTGCTAAACTGTTTCTACACATCTACAGAGCACTTTACATGTAAGTGTTTAAAAAGTCACACAATTGCATACATTTTTCTGTTGTATGTACAGTGAAGAACAAATAAGTTTATAGTATTTATTTAAGTATCTTAATCTGTTTTAAATCTGCTGCTTCCAAGTTGTTGCATTAACACACTGATAACTTTTATGTCCAACGACTTGAATATGACACATAAAATGAAACAATGGAAAATCCGAGATGGAATAATCCATCACAACATTACTCCCTTTCCGTCCTTTTCTTTTTGAATGTCCCTATGTTTCCTTGTCACCATCCAAACTGCATGCACTTTCAACCACCTATCACATGCCCAATGACGTTACGACTTCCAAGCCACCTTGTATCTACTGTCTAGTCCACCCACAACACACGGTTATGTGCCTGCATGGACCACAGGTACAGTAGCCTCTGTCCCACAATCTCTCCACATATATAATTGTTCATGGATCTTCAAATTGATCCCACCGACTTCCTTAACTCACATCTGATTTCATGCTTTTTCCTAATCCTACTTGTGCCATATGTACAGTGCTATTAAAAAAGAAGGAACAGACTTCAAACATTTATTGCTTCCAAACTACAAAACATAAAAACACAATTCCAATGTTCCTGTGGAGAGAAAAGTTCAAATTTTTATGCATTCACTGTGAGCACCGTGTGTTACACAATAAATATTAATAAATTTGAAGTTTTCTCTTTCCAGGTACTTCAGGATTGTGTTTCTATCCTTTGTAGTTTGGAAGCAACTGATGTTTGAAATCTGTTCTTTCTTTTTGAATAGCCCTGTATTTTGTCACAGCAGATACCTAACAGCAACCCCCTCTACACTTATTGAAGAACGCACCATATTGACTTCCCCAAATCCATTTACATATATGCCTTCTCTCTCTCCACCCACCTTCATTCAACAAACACCCACCTGCAGCTCATTCAGTTACCACCATTTTGTTTATATTTATTTTCACTCTGAATCATCCTGTTTTAACATCAGTATTATTTTCTTTTAATCTTTTTCAATATACTTCCT
Organism: Schistocerca piceifrons; assembly: GCF_021461385.2. Taxonomy (NCBI): domain Eukaryota; kingdom Metazoa; phylum Arthropoda; class Insecta; order Orthoptera; family Acrididae; genus Schistocerca; species Schistocerca piceifrons. The sequence goes on along the minus strand of NC_060138.1, from coordinate 453,269,891 downwards.
ATGTTTCATCTATTTTCTTTTCAAAATAAGGTACTCACATGTATTTATTTGTTTGTGTGTGTTATCCTTCATGTGGATACTTGCCCATTCCATATCTGCCAACACAGATAAATTTCTCTGTCCCCATCCAAAACCCAGCCCCAGATACTGTTCCTGCATTATTACCTTCCTCATGGAATCTCCTGAATGGCCTGACCAGTGTTTATGCAGTATTTATGCATAGGAATATGCATAAACACTGTAGCAGTGATGAATGAAAAACAGTTAAGAAAGTCAATTATAAATAGTGCAGCGTAGGAAATAATGCAAAATGCCAAAAACTGCAGACGTGAACTTAAGCCTGTCGACATCAACCACCGCTAGCAAGAGGGGAAGGTGCAGACTATTTAAAGAAATATCAATGTACACAAGATGTTTTCTAAATAAAAGCGAAAGGCATCTGGAGTAATTATTTTTAATTACATTGCAGTCAGCTCAAGACAGATAACCTATAATAACAGATGTTATCAGCTGCTGCGGAAGATTGCCACAAAAAAAAACACGTAAACCCACAACACATTCATGAAACTGCCCTCCAAAAGCCTCAGTCCCACAGAAGTATCAATCCTTCCCAAACATCTTATCTTTTGCCCCACTCCCAAATTCAATCAACTTGGGCTTAACTAAAGACCTCTCCTTCTCTTAGTCCCTACAGAGGTGACACTTTTTTGCCACTAACCACAACCAATCAGACTCAATCCAAAACCAGTACTGAGCACTGCCTTTCTCAGCTTACTCCTTCATCTATCATAATCCAACCCCACTACCCCCATTAATCTCCTGTTAACTTTCTAGAATTTCCTAACCAGAAACCTTGCCTCACCATCATCTCCAAATCTCGCAATAAGGGAACCAAAGCACATCTGCAGAATGAAACACAATCCATCACCCAAAAACTGACTCTGACTTTATAATCCTAATTGCCTACAAATGCTCTACCACAGTGGTTATCAACTGCAGGGGTTACCTGAATGAGGAAGTCTGCCAACAGTCACATATGTCCACCTACAAGCTACAAGCCCTGCCACAGTGACATCATTCCAAAAATTCAACTGAATCTCTCTCTCTCTCTCTCTCTCTCTCTCTCTCTCTACCTCCCCTCAAATCCCTAGTTCCATCTTAGAACCTCTCCTCTGAGTCTATCACTCACCTCACCCCACCACTCTCTGCACTTATATCTTCTACATGCTTCCTAAGGTACAAGGGTTAACTGGAAAGTAATGCTTCCACCTTCGTAACTCTTCAACAGTTGGCAGCATTGGTATGCGGCAGGTACTGGCTTGTTCCGTAGCCTCTTCCCTACAGCTCCAGTTGGTGGGAAGCATTGAACAGTTGTGTTGTTACAATGTAAAGTATGGCACCCTGCGCAGACGGTCATTCAATGCGATTTAAGTAATGTGAAGTCATTGAATTGTTGACAGCAGAAGGTGTCACCCAAAGGAGATTCATCAGAGAACTAAAGCAGTTTATGGTGATTGTGTTGATGTGAATACTGTGCACCGTCAGCAAAATAAGTTTAAAGATATTGAGGCGGGAACATCTGACCTGCGTGACAAACAAAGAGTTTGACGTCCTGTGACAGCAACCATAGAGTTTCACAAGCAAAATGTTGTCAGACTGATTCAGGACAATTGTCGTATCACTCAGAGAGAAACTGATAGCACAATCGGCATTTCACAAGAACATGTGGGTCACATTATTGCTTTGCTTGGTTATCGGAAGATCAGTGCATGATGGCTACCCCAGATGCTGACTCCTGAAATGAAAGCGCACAGACTTTAAATTTGCTAGGAACTACTCTTGCATTACGAGAATGAAGGTCACGCCTTTCTCCATTCAATTGTGAGAGGAGATGAAATTTGGATACACTGTTACGACCCGGAGATGAAACATCAGTCTATGGAATATCAATACAAGGACTCGCCCAAGAAAAAGAAATTCAAGAGGCAGCCCTCAACTGGAAAAATCATGGCCACAGTGTTCTGGGATGCAGATGGTGTTATCGATGTTGATTTCCTTGATCGTGGAACAATATATTCAGAGTGTTACATCACAATGCTGCGAACTCTGAAAAGACAGCTAACAAGGGTCCGAAAGGAAATGGGAAATGTTTTCCTGTAGCATGACAATGCCAACCCATACACTTCATGTGCCACCACAGCAGAACTTCTGAGACTGAATCTCACCACCATACGGCATCCTCCATACAGTCCAGATTTAGTACTGTCTGACTTCCGTCTGTTCCCAATAATGAAAGACGATCTACGGGGACATCGTTATGCTACTGATGAAGACGTTGAGAAAACTGTGAGACTATGGTTGCGGAAAAGAATGTTGACTTCTTCCATGACGGCTTCAGAAAACTTGTTCATCATTGGCAGAAATGTATCCAATTGGCTGGTGATTATGTGGAAAAGTGAATATTGGTAATTAAAGATCACATTCTAAGGATTATTTCTCAATTTCATTTATTAAAATATCCCCAACCAAACCCAATTAATGAAGGTGGAGGCATTACTTTTCATTAAACCTTCATACATGTATTCAACTGCCCAGCATCCCAAAGTAGCTGGTCACTGCACCCTCACAGAAAAAATCTTTGCCCATCTAGATCACACCTTCAGGCTATTACCCGTAACCTATCCTACTATATAAAAGGCACTAACCATTACATCACCCACTCCCCCAGTTACTGTTACAACCTGGTGCCCTGCTCATCAGGGGACTGATGACACTAAATATCCCAGCACCCAACTGACTCCAAACCTACAGCTTCTTACCTGGTCACTATGAAATACAATTATTTCTCCTTTGAAGGCATCATGTGTAAACAAATCTGTGGTCGAAAAATGGGCGCTCCAGCAATGGACACTCACTATATAAAAGGCACTAACCATTACACCACCCACTCCCCCAGTTACTGTTACAACCTGGTGCCCTGCTCATCAGGGGACTGATGACACTAAATATCCCAGCACCCAACTGACTCCAAACCTACAGCCTCTTACCTGGTCACTATGAAATACAATTATTTCTCCTTTGAAGGCATCATGTGTAAACAAATCTGTGGTCGAAAAATGGGCGCTCCAGCAATGGACACTCACATGCCACCATTTTATGCCAATATATTCATGGGCCATCTAAAAGAAGTTTTTATCCATCTAGAATCCCAAAACCCCTCAAACGCTTCAAATTCACTGATGACAACTTCATGATCTGGACCAAGGGTGAGCATACTCAATCTACATTCCTCCAGAACCATAACATTTCCTTCATTCACTTCACCTGGTCCTCCTCAGCCCAACAAGCCACTTTCCCCTATGTCGACATCCAGCTCAGAGATGGCTACATCAGTACTTCCATCAACATCAAACCTATAACCACCAACAATACCTCTACTCTGATAGTTGCCACTTATTCCACACGAAATAGTCCCTCCCTCATAGCATAACCACTGGTGGTTATTGCATCTATAGTGACGAACAGTCCTCCAAATATGCCAAGGATCTCACTGAGGCCTACACAGACCAAAATTATCCTTCCCCCCTGCCCCTATCTCACATACTTTTTCTTCTCAGACACTTGCCATTCCTTGCATATCCACAGTCTGACCACAAATTGGCACAGCTCCCCTCTCCCCTCCATGACTCAGTACCACCCAGAAATGGAGCAACTGAATCAATTTCTCTGCCATGGTTTCGATTACCTCTTGTCACATCCAGAAATGAGACATATCCTACCCAGTCCCCTCACAGTGGTATTCCACCATCTACCTAACCTATGCAGTATCCTTGTCCGTCCCTAATCTGCACCTGTTCCCAACCCCTTGCCCCATGGCTCATATCCCTGCAATAGACGAAGATGCAAACCTGTTCCATACATCCTCCCCATACTGTCTACTCCAGTTATGTCACAGACATCTTCTATCCGCCAAAAGCAGAGGCACCTATGAAAGAAGTCATTAATCTAGCAACCTAGCTGGAATCATTGTGTGGCTTTTCACATGGGCACATCAACTAACAAGCTGCCTGTCCACATTAGCAGCCACTGACAAACAATGGCCAAAAGACAGCTAGACCACTCAGTTGCAGAGCTTGTCATGCAACATGATGACCTCAATCTCAATGACAGCTTCACTATCTATGTATTCTTTCCAACACCAGCTATTGCACAGATGGTAACTCTCCTTGCAACATATCCTTCATTCTCATAACTGTGTTGCCTCACTTTTCCCTGTTCTCCATCTGCCTCTATACCCGTTCCTTTGGTACCACTCTAGCCCTGCACATGCCTTCTCCTGTACAGTCCTTTCCCCTTCTCTACTTTTCGTCTCTCCTCTCCCATCTACCTGCCCAGCATAGATGCTGTTGCTTCACCAAGCAGCCCACTATCCTGCCCTTGTCTCATCCCTGCAGTCTCCCACAACCTGCAGTAGTATCTTCCTTCCCTCCCCCTCCTGGTTTCTTCTGTACGCTACTACCAACCCCAGCTGAGATCACCACCCACTTCAGACACAGTTACAGTCAGGCTTTGGCAACTGGAGTTGACAGTGAGCATGTGTATGTTGCAAATGTGTGACTGTGTATGAGTGTTTTGTCTACTTCTGATGAAGGACTTAGTCTGACACCTAAATAATTTCCAACAGCCTTCATTCAATGTGACTGACTGCTAGTCAACAGCTCTTCTATGTTATAACTTAACATATAAAATGATGAGATTTAGTTGGACAAACAAACAAATACATCATTTAATAACAACATGTGACTTTCTGTAAAAGGTGATATCTACGCATGAACAAGTGTGGCCTAATTACCGAGATTTTAAGTTGGCTTTCAGTGTACAGTGGTGCCAGTACAAGAATGTGATCAAGAAGAGCATACAATCAATTTACCATTACAAAGCACCCAAAGCAAAGAAAATTGTCTGAATGATAGAGGATACAATGGCAGCTACATAAAATACATGACTTCTACAATCACATTACTGTACAAACTGGCACACTATTTTGTTACATCCACACCCTTCAAAGTTTCGTGCGGGGCATCTTATACATCTCGTAATAAACCAATTACAACAAGGAAGGAAGATTAAGGTTTAACATCCCATCAAGAGATTATTAGAGATAGAGCACAAGTCTGGATTAGGGAAGAATAGGAAAGGACTTTAGCTATGTCCTTTTCAATGAAAACATCTTAATATTCGCTTTAAATTAATTTATGGTAAGCATGAAAATCTGAATCTGGATGATCGAATAGGGATTTTAACGGATGTCCAACAAATGTGATTCATTGTCTTAAACATTGTATCACTTGACTTTGTAACATAAATTAAATATAAAGAAAGGCCGTTCTGTATTTCAAGTCCATATTTGTTTTTTTAGAAGTAAATTGTGGGATTGCCGAAAATGTGGCCTCATCTTTCTTTGTTTGGAAAAACTATATTAGCCTCCTGCCATAAAATATTTTGTTTTCTTCTCAGATAAGAAAAAGAAATCAATTTGAGTGAGTTCTGTGAACATTATTTATTGACGTGAGAAGTCTTCTATGTCCCTGCATTTATTATATGTTTAACTGTTAATTGCCTCATATACACACATCAAAAAAAGTTTTGCATCACCCTGGTTCCCAGAACTACTGAAGACAGACGTTGACTGTGGATATTGTATCACAGCCACAGTCCCTTTGACTGTTCAGAGATGTCACTAAATGTGCACAAAGATGTAAACAACCATGCATGAGCAGCGCCTATTAGATGGAGGGGGCTGACAGCCGATCAGTTCCAGTCATTCCACTAGGAAGGAGGTACACGGCTCGTGTTCACTGCAGTTCAACCAAGCGTAGATGGTCAATACCCCAGTGCGATGGTGTCCGCATTGTTACTATTAGCCAGTAAGGGCTCTCAACAAGGGAAGTGTCCAGGTGTCTCGGAGTGAAACAAAGCAATGTTGTTTGGACATGGAGGAGATACAGAGAGACAGGAACTGTCAATGACATACTTCACTCAGACCGCCCAAGGGCTACTACTGCAATGGATGATCGCTACCTACCACAGGACATCATGTTACAACTCAAACCGAGTGCAATAGGCTGCATGATGCACAACTTCACTCCCAACATCCATGGCGATGTCCATTTTTGCAACCGCGACATCATGCAGCATGGTTCAGATGGGCCCAACAACATGCCGAATGGACTGCTCAGAATTGGCATCATGTCCTCTTCACTGATGAGTGTCGCATATGCCCTCAACCAGACAATCATCGGAGACGTGTTTGGAGGAAACCTGGTCAGGCCGAATGCCTTACACACACTGTCTAGCGAGTGCAGCAAGGTGGAGGTTCCCTGCTGTTTTGGGGTGGCATTATGTGGGGCCGACATACACCACCGGTAGTCATAGAAGGCACCGTAATGGCTGTACGGTACATGAATGCCATCCTCTGACCAATAGAGCAACAATATCGACAGCATACTGGTGAGGCATTCATCTTCAAGGACGACAATTTGTGCCCCCATCAAGCACATCTTGTGAATGACTTCCTTCAGGATAATGACATCGCTCGACTAGAGTGGCCAGTATGTTCTCCAGACATGAACCCTATCGAACATGGCTGGTATAGATTGAAAAGGGCTGTTTATAGATGACGTGACCCACCAACCACTCTGAGGGATTTACACTGAATTGCCATTGAGGACCGGAACAACCTGGACCAATTGATGAACTTGTGGATAGTATGCCATGACGAATACAGGCATGCATCAATGCAAGAGGATGTGTTACTGGGTATTAGAGGTACCGGTGTGTACAGCAATCTGGACCACCACTTCTGAAGGTCTGGCTGTATGGTGGTACAACTTGCAATAAAAAGGGTGGAAATGATGTTTATGTTGGTCTCAATTCCAGTTTTTTGCACAGGTTTCGGAACTCTCGGAACCGAGGTGACGCAAAACTTTTTTTGATGTGTGTATAATTATCAGCCAAAAATATTGTCTCTGATGGGGTGGTTTCCAACAGTCATTGTCAAAGTTCCAGAGGGCAATTTTCCTTGCATAATTTTATTTACCATTGCCATCTTATTTACTACTATTATACTTGCATGCTGACTTAGTAATTTTAGTAATTTCTTTCTAAATACTATTCACCTTCTGAGTTATAATATTAGGAAATAAAATATTCTTCTTACCTCTTGTTTTAAATTTGATGTGCATGGATCACAATAATACCTTATACGTACAAGAAGATCTTCAGAAACTTTCAATAAGCATTTGACAGTTGCTGAGTACAAGGTATTATTGGCTGTTGTTTGACTGTTCTCCATTAGTTCAATAAATACCTAGAATATTTTAAATCATGTTAAGTAATATATTTTTATACTTCAGGGAAAAATGCTCATAATTCAGCAGAACGGAAATTTCTGTATGCTACATATTCTAAATATAATGTTGGTTGGAACAGCAACCAACACAATCAGAAAAAATTTATTTGATTCATTCTACAGTCACGTTTTTATTTTGTCTACAAACCTCTAGCTCTGGTACCAAATATCACGCCACCCAATGATTAAAAAATTACAGTACAAAGTTTAAATATTCTTCAATAAATATTTACAATATTTTTTCCTTATAACAGCAAACATACAATATAAAGTGCAGCTTTAAAATATTGATAGCCATTACTTAGATATCTTATTCTGCTTTTAATGTCTTGTTGCAGTGGCAATAGCTTCATTTTTTTGTTTTATTAGTTATTTTCTTAAATTTAAAATTTTCATGCTGTTTTTATTTTTCATATTTTTTTACACTGTGACTCTCTTTTATGAAGAATTAATTTATTTAAATTGTAACATTGACCTTTAATTTTAGTAAATGACACACATTTTCAGGTGAGCAAGCTTGAGAACAGAGGTGAGGGGCTGCCTATATTTTAAGGTTGCACTCTATACCACACATCTGCTATCATAGAGAAAAATGTTAATGTTTCCTGAAGAAATTTTAACTATTTAATGTGATTTTTTGATCACAGGAGAGCCTGATGATAGTATTTGCTATAAAAACTGGGTAGTTGATGACTGTAGACTACATACATATTTCTTTCTGTACATATTTTATTCAGAGTACAATAGTTAAAAAAAATTACTGTGTGACCTTAGAGGCGAAAAAAAGGATAGATGGTACACATCAGCAAACATTTGCTGAATAACAATTTCATAAATTAAACATATTTTATTATAGTGCGAAATCACAGATAATGACACACAATAAGTAGAGCAATACTGTGGGTGATTACTGACATGTACAGTTATAAATTGTTAAGGCAGTTCTTGTGACGCTGCTATTACAAATGTCATCTCTTTGCAAATATCAATACTACACCTACTGATTTGCAAAGAGTGAACAGAAGAAATCCTAAAATATTAAGCCTGTGTCCAGTAAAGGAGTGAAGACTACACCAACTACAAATATCATGCTTTCTTTATAAGAGAATACGTACGCTCTTGATCAGTTTACATGGTGGAATATTTAGAAAGATACACAGACAAAGGCCATTACAAGATATAACTTCAAACCAAATTGAAAAAGTCATGTGTAAATGAGAAGTATCAATAAACAAATTAAGTTTAAAACAAAAGTAAAAAAGGAGAGTAACACCTCAACAACAAAAAATAATAATCTGTTTAATGTAGAAAGTATTTTTTTTATCACTAGGGCAGAAATAAAAGCTGGCAGAGGTGGGATGGAGGGAGGACAGGAAATGGGAGGGGGGGACTGGAGAGGTTAGAGGTTATGTTTTCGTGGACTAGTCATACAGTCTTGTAACAAAATTCTACTATCGTATTTTTAGGACACAGGTTACACAAACAGTAGTTAGTTTTATTTGTAATTTTGTTCGCTAGTATTTTACTACACCCCTTTTTTCTTTCTTTCTTAATAAATCATCTGAAAATTACTTTGTACAAAGATGTGGCAATGATACTGCTCCATTTGTGTGATCCGAGGCTGAAAAATGCAGTAATTCTATTTCAGGAAGTAATTTTTTGTATTTCTTCACCCTTCATTTTTATTTTCATCTGTCTTTTCAGTTACATTTTGTTCAGCTTTGAATTATGAACAGATGGGAGTTCATCATCACAACCTTGGAATTTGAATCCCAAGTTGTACTTTATTGTTTCCTCTGACTTACTTCTTAAGCCTTTCATCACCCAGATAGAAGAGTCACATTTATTTCACTATCCTCCTCTCATTAGTTGTCCCTTACCCACACCAAAGTGGTAAAAATTGTTCTTAGACATACATGGTGTCTCATGAAATGTGGATGTTCACCAGACAGTGCCATGAGGGTGCAGTGTTTTCTGCAGTCTGTTTGCTGCAGAGAGTGTTCTCCTTCACTTCAGATTGTGAGAAGCATTCTCGATGATCACAGAGGAATCAACTCTTTTCAAGCAATTTTAGTCACAGCTGAAACAAAATTCACAAAAATTATCATGCTTCTACAAAATCAAGTCAACCATAGTATTTGATTTGTAGAGTTTGCATCGAAAAATGCAGTCTTTGGTTACTGTATGTTTGATACACTTTTACGTCATATATTGCTGGATAAGAAACACAGCTAAGGCATCAAAATTATGTTTCAAGCTGAAAGCAGTCGTACATACTTCCAATTTGTACTAAACGGGTTTTATATAGTGGAGGTACATTCTGCTCACTTAAAGCTGCAGACACAACTGTCACATATCTAATGTCACATTTATCTTTAGGACAGATATTTCATCTTGTTGTCTAAAGCATGGAAGTTCTATTCCACTACCTTGTTATCCCTCCCCCTCCCTGCCCCAGCCTCCTCCTCAGACCCACCACTCAGATTGCTTCTCCTGTCATGCACAGTTGTTCACAGTCCAGACTCGGCAGCCACAGACAGTGTTAATGTGTGTGTCAAGTCGCACTTGCATAAATGTGTTGCTTGTGTTGTCTACTTTAGAAGAAGGCCTTTTGGCAGAAAGCTCTTGTTTACAGTCTTTTTGTTGTGCCTCTCTACAGCTCAACACTCCTCTCTCTATATGCTGAGTAGCAGTTTATCCTGTTCATATTGTCATTATATCATCCTGGATTTTCCATTCTTTTATTTATCATTTACTTGGAATCAATTTGGTTTACAACCAAGTTACACAGTGCAAAGTCAACAAAATTAGAGGTTCCCATGGCGTTGCCGTCATTTGTGATAGATGTTATTACATATTTCAAATAGAAATGAGGGCTAAAAATGCTCTTTTCAAAGTAGATCTACATCTACATCTACATGATTACTCTGCTATTCACAATAAAGTGCCTGGCAGAAGGTTCAATGAACCACCTTCAAGCTGCCTCTCTACCGTTCCACTCTTGAATGGTGTGCAGGAAAAACAAGCACTTAAATTTTTTTGTCCGAGTCCTGATTTCTCTTATTTTATCGTGATGATCATTTCTCCCTAAGTAGGTGGGTGCCACCAGAATGTTTTCGCAATCGGAGGAGAAAACTGGTGGTTGAAACTTCATGAGTAGATCCCATCGCAACAAAAGATGGTACAGTTTCAACCTACACCATGTTGTAAGGAAAATTTACTCACAACAGCAATCCTTTATCAAACTACATGCGGCACAGCATGTAGTTTCATAAATGTATTTACACTTTCACAGCACTTAATACTAACAGTGTAATACTGTTAGCTTCAGGTGATACTGTTGATCACCGTGAGGGCCATGTTATTAATTTCATCCCTGATTGTGATTAAATTACAAAGTGAAATAGTGTGGTGACTAGCTGTATCATGTGTTTATTTTCATACTCCAATATCAAAATGCCAAAGTCTGTTAATGTGGGTCAATGTGACCCGACAATGCCATTCACAAAATAATCTCAGGTGCAAAGCAAAAAGTGTTTGAATGGCAAAGGCCATAAAGAGACATAAACACATGAATTTGAATAGTTCTTCCAGAAAGGTCCGTGGTAGAGCACAGTCAGCATACTGTTAAGATTCACAGTATAGAACACCCATCTTTATCAATTAGACAGAAGCTGTGCAGCCATGGACTTTATGGTAATTACTGCATCTACAGTACACGCTTGTGGCATTATTTCCACGTCAGTAGAGTATTAGATCTGTACTACAGCAAGTCCGTCTCTGACCTGCTGTCAAGAGTGATATGCTGTAATTCTAAGTCCCATTCCCATTTAATTGCTACCTGGTGCTGATAAAGCTTTGGACAGTGGTGCAGATGGCAAGGAAGAAGGGACGTGGATGTTGGAGAGCCTGCAAGTGGCTCCACAGCATATTTACATATGGATCAGCTGGAGGTGGTATCAGTTCAGGTGGTTCTGGCTGGTCTTACATTTGCAGAGGGGACTGTAGGCTCACTCTGGTATGCTGAGCACTGGGAATGATTTGTGGGCACACACAGATCTTTGAAACTACCCAAAGGATCCTGTGGCTTATAGCAGAGCCTGAGGTCGTACTGATGCTGAGACTTGGACACGGCTCTCAATGGTGTGCCCTTATGGGTGACAATGTAGTAGGTCCTAGGTTCAGAACTGTAGACAGAATTGTGTTTGCTATGATCCCTGTCCCCAATGAACCATGGGCCTTGCCGTTGGTGGGGAGGCATGTGTGCCCCAGCGATACAGATAGCCATACCGTAGGTGCAACCACAATGGAGGGGTATCTGTTGAGAAGCCAGACAAAAATAGGGTTCCTGAAGAGTGGCAGCAGCCTTTTCAGTAGTTGCAGGGGGCAACAGTCTGGATGATTAACTGATCTGGCTTTGTAACACTAACCAAAACGGCCTTTCTGTGCTGGTACTGCGAACGGCTGAAAGCAAGGGGAAAGTACAGCCATAATTTTCCCAAGGGCATACAGCTTTACTGTCTGGTTAAATGATGATGGCGTCCTCTTGAGTAAAATATTCTGGAAGTAAAATAGTCCCCCATTCGGATCTCTGGGCTGGGACTACTCAGGAGGACATCGTTATCAGGAGAATTAAAACTGGCGTTGTACGGACTGGAGCGTGGAATGTCAGATCCCTTAATTAGGCAGGTAGTTTAGAAGACTTAAAAATGGAAATGGATAGATTAAAGTTAGATATAGTAGGAATTAGTGAAGTTCAATGGCAGGAGGAACAAGACTTCAGTCAGGTGAATACAGGGTTCTTGTTGTTGTTGTGTTCTTCAGTCGAGAGACTGATTGATGCAGCTCTCCATGCTACTATATCCTGTGCAAGCTTCTTCATCTCCCAGTACCTACTGCAACCTACATCCTTCTGAATCTGCTTAGTGTATTCATCTCTTGGTCTCTCTCTATGATTTTTACCCTCCAAGCTGCCCTCCAATACTAAATTGGTGATCCCTTGATGCCCCAGAACACGTCCTACTGACCAATCCCTTTTTCTAGTCAAGGTGTGCCACAAATTTCTCTTCTCCCTATTCTATTCAATACCTCCTCATTAGTTATGTGATCTACCCATCTAATCTTCAGCATTCTTCTGCAGCACCACATTTCGAAAGCTTCTATTCTCTTCTTGTCCAAACTATTTATCGTCCATGTTTAACTTCCATACATGGCCACACTCCATACAAATACTTTCAGAAATGACTTCCTGACACTTAAATCTATACTCGATGTTAACAAATTTCTCTTCTTCAGAAATGCTTTCCTTCCCATTGCCAATCTACATTTTATATCCTCCCTACTTCGACCATCATCAGTATATTGCTCCCCAAATAGCAAAACTCATTTACTACTTTAAGCCTCTCATTTCCTAATCTAATACCCTCAGCATCACCCAATTTAATTCGACTACATTCCATTACCCTTGTTTTGCTTTTGTTGATGTTCACCTTATATCCTCCTTTCAAGACACTGTCCATTCTGTTCAACTGCTCTTCCAGGTCCTTTGCTGTCACTGACAGAATTACGATGTCATCGGCGAACCTCAAAGTTTTTATTTCTTCTCCATGGATTTTAATTCCTACTTCGAATTTTTCTTTTGTTTCCTTTACTGCTTGCTCAAAATTCCGATTGAATAACATCGGGGATAGGCTACAAACCTGTCTTACTCCCTTCCCAACCACTGCTTCCCTTTCATGCCCCTCAACTCTTATTACTGCCATTTGGTTTCTGTACAAATTGTACATAGCCTTTTGCTCCCTGTATTTTACCCCTGCCACATTCAGAATTTGAAAGAGAGTATTCCAGTCAACATTGTCAAATAGGGGTAACGCAGGAGTAGGTATAATAATAAATAAAAAAATAGGAGTGGGGATAAGCTACCACAAACAGCATAGTGAACGCATTATTGTGGCCAAGATAGACAAGAAGTGCACACCTACCACAGTAGTACAAGTTTATATGCCAACTAGCTCCGCAGATGATGAAGAGATTGTTGAAATGTATGATGAGATAAAAGAAATTATTCAGATAGTGAAGGGAGACAAAAATTTAATAGTCATGGGTGACTGGAATACGGTAATAAGAAAACGAAGGGAAGGAAACGTAGTAAGTGAATATGGAATGGGAGTAAGAAATGAAAGAGGAAGCCGCCTGGTAGAATTTTGCACAGAGCATAACTTAATAATAGCTAACACTTGGTTCAAGAGTCATGGAAGAAGGTTGTATGCATGGAAGAACCCTGGAGATACTAAAAGGTTTCAGACTGATTATATAATGGTAAGACAGAGATTTAGAAACCAGGTTTTAAATTGTAAGACATTTCCAGGGGCAGATGTGGACTCTGACCACAATCTATTGATTATGAACTGTAGATTAAAACTGAAGAAACTGCAAAAAGGTGGAAATTTAAGAAGATGGGACTTGGATAAATTGAAAGAACGAGAGGTTGTACAGAGTTTCAGGGAGAGCATAAGGGAACAATTGAAAGGAATTGGGGAAAGAAATACAGCAGAAAAAGAATGGGTAGCTTTGAGAGATGAAATAGTGAAGGCAGCAGAGGATCAAGTAGGTAAAAAGACGAGGGCTGGTAGAAATCCTTGGGTAACAGAAGAGATACTGAATTTAACTGATGAAAGGAGGAAATACAAAAATGCAGTAAGTGAAGCAGGCAAAAAGTAATACAAACGTCTCAAAAATGAGATCGACAGGAAGCGCAAAATGGCTAAGCAGGGATGGCTAGAGGACAAATGTAAGGATGTAGAGGCTTAATCTCACGAGGGGTAAGATAGATACTGCCTACAGGGAAATTAAAGAGACCTTTGGAGAAAAGAGAACAACTTGCATGAATATCAAGAGCTCAGGTGGAAACCCAGTTCTAAGCAAAGAAGAGAAAGCAGAAAGGTGGAAGGAGTATATAGAGGGTCTATACAGGGGCGATGTTCTTGAGGATAATATTATGGAAATGGAAGAGGATGTAGATGAAGATGAAATGGGAGATATGATACTGCGTGAAGAGTTTGTCAGAGCACTGAAAGACCTAAGCTGAAACAAGGCCCGGGAGTAAACAACATTCCATTAGAACTACTGATAGCCTTGGGAGAGCCAGCCCTGACAAAACTCTACCATCTGGTGAGCAAGATGTATGAGACAGGCGAAATACCCTCAGACTCAAGAAGAATATAATAATTTCAATCCCAAAGAAAGCAGGTGTTGACAAATTTGAAAATTACTGAACTATCAGTTTAATAAGCCACGGCTGCAAAATACTAACACGAATTCTTTACAGATGAATGGAAAAACTGGTAGAAGCCAACCTCGGGGATGGTCAGTTTGGATTCCGTAGAAATGTTGGAACATGTGAGGCAATCCTGACCCTATGACATATCTTAGAAGACAGATTAACAAAAGGCAAACCTACGTTTCTAGCATTTGTAGACTTAGAGGAAGCTTGTGACAATGTTGACTGGAATACTCTCTTTCAAATTCTGAATGTGGCAGGGGTATAATACAGGGAGCAAAAGGCTGTGTACAATTTGTACAGAAACCAGATGGCAGTTATAAGAGTCGAGGGACATGAAAGAGAAGCAGTGGTTAGGAAGGGAGTGAGACAGGGTTGTACACTATCCCTGATGTTATTCAATCTGTATATTGAGCGAGCAGTAAAGGAAACAAAAGAAAAATTCGGAATAGTAATTAAAATCCATGGAGAAGAAATGAGTTTCGCCGATGACATTGTAATTCTGTCAGCGACAGCAAAGGACCTGGACGAGCAGCTGAACAGAATGGACAGTGTCTTGAAAGGAGGATATAAGATGAACATCAACAAAAGCAAAACAAGGATAATGGAATGTAGTCAAATTAAATCGGGTGATGCTGAGGGTATTAGATTAGGAAATGAGATGCTTAAAGTAGTAAATGAGTTTTGCTATTTGGGGAGCAATATAACTGATGATGGTCGAAGTAGGGAGGATATAAAATGTAGACTGGCAATGGCAAGGAAAGCGTTTCTGAAGAAGAGAAATTTATTAACATCGAATATAGATTTAAGTGTCAGGAAGTCGTTTCTGAAAGTATTTGTATGGAGTGTGGCCATGTATGGAAGTTAAACGTGGACGATAAATAGTTTGGACAAGAAGAGAATAGAAGCTTTCGAAATGTGGTGCTACAGGAGAATGCTGAAGATTAGATGGTTAGATCACATAACTAATGAGGAGGTATTGAATAGAATTAGGTAGAAGAGAAATTTGTGGCACACCTTGACTAGAAAAAGGGATCGGTTGGTAGGACATGTTCTGAGGAATCAAGGGATCACCAATTTAGTATTGGAGGGCAGCGTGGAGGGAAAACATCATAGAGGGAGACCAAGAGATGAATATACTAAGCAGATTCAGAAGGATGTAGGTTGCAGTAGGTACTGGGAGATGAAGAAGCTTGCACAGGATAGAGTAGCATGGAGAGCTGCATCAAACCAGTCTCTGGACTGAAGACAACAACGACAACAACAACAACAACAACATGATCCCTGTCAGGTCTGTGAGAGGGTGTGAGTTGTATGTGGTAATTTGGCCAAAGTTGTTCCTAGGGCAGACCATCTGCTATTGTTCAGCCATGATGTCAAATGTTGATGCCCCTTGTGCTCGCGGTGATACTTTGACTCCACCCAAGGGTCCAACCAAAGTTGTGAGCACAGATGTGGGAGCATGCACAGTAATAGGAGCTCACATGCTGATTATGGGCTCACAGAAACAGGTGCAGAATTTCGAACACTGTGCAGTGTCTGCGTCTGTGGAAAATTTCAGCTTACTGCAATTCACTGGTGGGGTAGGTCCTATATATTGTGAGAAAGTTAGTCAGTGGTTCATATGATGAGACACATTGCTTTCCTCATCCGTGTCTTTAAGCATCTAACAGCTCCACCTCTGAATTAGATGCCGGGTGAAATGGGGTGATAGATACTTGAAACCTTTTCACAGGTAGAAAATAAGTAAGGTGAAATGACAACCATTCTCTGCATGAATAGTGTGGGGATTGCACTTCGTTGCCAAGATAGTCACATGGGCATGGTTGGCAGCATCTGCTGCTGCTGTAGAAGTCTTTTTTATGTATGGAGCATTTGCAAGTACATAACTACCAGCAACCAAATTGTTACCTGAAATGGTACAGTAAATTCAAATTCACTCAGTCTTGGGTAGTGATATTTCCTTGTATTGGCACAGACAAAAAACAAGCATACACAGTTGAGGAATAAAAAACATGTAAAAATACAAAAAATACATAAACATATATAAAATACATACAAATACATGGGAAAACCTCACAAAACAGATAAAGTATGGGTAAAAACAGGTGAAACCTGAGGGAGTAGGGCTGATAGTGAAAAGTAGAAATGAACTAAAATCAATGTGAAAACACCATGAGATCAAAGAGGAAAAGGAATAAAAAGATGATAATAGTGGAATGCAGCTTGGGGTGGATCTGTGTGAAGAGAGAAGAGAGAGGACAGCAGATGTAATTTAATTAGGTAAGGTTCACGTGAGGTTCGTATGTATGTGCTGGAATGAGGGAGGGAGAGAGGGAGGGAGGGGAGTGGGGAGGTAGGGAGTGGGGTGAGGAGAGTGGTAAGGTCAAGGTTCAACAAGGCAAAAGTAGGAAACATAACACATGAGAGTGAAGGAGAAAGTGTGATCAATTTGAAGCTCTAGGATTAATTATATCAGCAGGAAGAATGTGAGACACAAGATGCTCTGCCAACAATCTGCTCAGTGACAAGCTTCGTGTTGTGTGCAGACGATACCATTGATACAATGTGGTTCATAAGTCAGAGCAAGTGTTGTTTGGAAGGTGATACATAAAACACAGGAAAGAAGAGAAAGAAAACTATGTACACTGAGTAAAGTAATGCTTTAGAGAACAGTGACAAAGGAAAATAGCTGGGTGTTGTAAGAAAAAGTCGTTACGTAAAATCAAACAATGGGAAGTCCAGAATGCAATAACAACATTATGTAGAAGATAGATTGCTGCCCGCAATAAAGAGAAGATGTTGAGTCACAGACAGTCACAAAGAAAAAATTGCTGTACATTTAAGCTTTCAGCCAAAAGGCCTTGTTCTGAAGTAGAAAACACACACCATTGTCTCTGGGTGTTATGGGCGAATTGCAGATTGCTATTGGGCATGATGGGAGTAGCAACCAGGGCTGAGTGGTTGGGGTAAAGAGGAGTCATGAAGCATGGAGGGGGAAGAAGAGTAGGATAGGGTTGGAGAAAGAAGTAGTGCTGCTTGCAGGAGCACAAAGGGATGTTGAGGGGACAGGGAAGGGCTGCTAGGCGCAGTCCAGGGTGTTGGGGAGTGGAAAAAGGAGAGCAATAGAAAAGGAGAAAAATACTAGTCAGTGCTCTGGCAGAATAGAAGGCTGTGTAATGATGGAGTGGGAGCAGTGAGGGGGATAGGTAACCAGAGGACACAGATTAGTGAAGGTCTTCTTCCACCGGCCGGTATAGCATAAATACTTTTTTGCTGCAAATCCCACCATTCATACTCAATCCAAAAGCAATAATGAACACTGCCTAACCTAGTTCACTCCTCCATTCGAGCACAATCCACCTCCTGTTAAAATTCCAGAACTTACTAACCTCAAACTTTGCCTCACCATCATTCCCCATAGCCCTCAATATACTAACCAACCTTGCATCTACAGAAATAACTGCAATCCACCACCTAAAAACTGATCTCGATATGCAACAGGATCTCCAGTTCCTCTTAAATCCTTAGCTCTTCTTTCTCCTCGCCCCTACCACACCCCACATTCCTATCTTCTACCTGCTTTCTGAAGTCCACAAACTCAACCACCCAGGATTCCCCATAGCGGCCAGTTACTGTGCCCCCAACTGAGGGAATCACTCCTCTTGTGGACCAACAACTTTAGTCTATTACCCATGACATAACCCTCCTATATAAAACACACCAATCATTTCCTCCACCAATTCTCCACAGTTCCTGTGCACCCTGCCAGTCACTCTTGATGCCACCTCTCTCTAAACTAACATCCCCAATGCCTTGTAATTATTGAGCGCTACCTTTCCCAATGCTCAATGCCTGACTGTAGGTTCAGAGTCAACCTCCTTCCTGGTCACCATGACCATCTATATCCTCACCCACAATTACTTCTTCTTTGAAGGCATCACCTATAAGAAAAAACTGTGGTACAGCAATGGGTACCTGCATGGCACCATCCTAGGCGAATGGATTCATAGGCTACCTAGAGAAATTCTTCCTAACCAACCAGAATCCCATAACCCTCAATTGGTTGAGATTCAATGATTAATTTTTGTAATCTGTGTGAGGTTGAGGACACCTTATCCACATTCCTCCTGAACCTCATTTCACCTAGTACTTCTCAGCCCAACAAGCCTACTTCACTACATCAGTACTTCCATCCATATCAAACCCATCAATGACCAGGAATACTTTCACTTCGACACCTGCCACCCATTCTAAACAAGAAGTTCTTCCATGCAGCCTTGCCATCCATCATCATTGCATCTATAGTGATGAGCAGTCCCTCTCCAACTACACCAAGGTTCTCACTGAGGCCTTCACAGACTGAAATCAGCCTCCCAACCTTGTATAGAAACAGATCTCCCATGCCTTGTCATTCCACTAACCCAACACCTCCTATATACTCATAATATGCTGCAAAAAAGCACTCATCTCTTTACTCAGTACCACACAGGACTAGAGCAACTGACTCACATTCTCCACCAGGATCATGACTACCTCTCGCCAAGCCCTGAAATGAGGAATATCCCCCCCTCCCCCCCCCCCCCCCACAGTGGTATTCTGCTGTCTGTCATACCTACACATTATCTTTTTCCATCCCTACCAGCTCCTGTCCCCACCCCTTTTTGTCCATGTCTCATATCCCTGCATGGACCTAGTTGCAAACCTTCCCAAGCACCCTCCCACCACCACATGCTTCAGTCCTATCACAGGCATCCCCTACCCCATTAAAGGCAGGGCTACCCGTAAAAGTAGTTCTATGATTTACAAACTTACCTGCTGTGAAAATAATCTAGTGATTTACAAATTTGTGTGAAAACAGAGTGGTAACTAAACAGTTGTCACTGACAAACTGTGGCCAAGAGGCAACTGGAAGAAACCAGTTGCTTAACATGCCACTTAATGCAATGTGCTTCACATCAATGAGTGCTTCATGGCCTTGCTACCTGGATCCTTCCTATAAACACCAGCTTTTCTGAATTGCACAGGTGGGAACTCTCCCTATAATAATTCCTATGTTTTCATAACCTCCCAGGCCTCAGTCTTCGCTAGTCCTCCACCTACCTATCCCCTCTTCCCTGTTCCCATTCCAGCACAACATAGCCTTCTATTCCACCAACAGAACCCGCTAGTATTATTCCCTTCTCTACTTCTCTCCTTTTCCAATCCCCTACCCTCCCTCCCATAAGCAGCACTACATCTTTCCCCCACCCCTATCCTGCTATCCTTCCCCCTCCTCATTCCATGCTACCTCCTCAAGCCACACCAGACTGCTGCTGCTCCCATTAGTTGCAGCTGCATTTCACAGTCCGACCACAGCGGTAAGACAGGGGTGTGTGTGTGTGTGTGTGTGTGTGTGTGTGTGTGTGGTGTGTGTTTTTCTCTATTTCAGGGAGTCTTTCGGCCAAAAGCTTAAATGTATAGCAGTCTTTTCGTTGTCTGTCTGTAACTCAACGTCTCCTCTATATAGCGAGTAGCAACTATCCTTTTCAAATTATTATTGTTATTCCATCCTGTATGTTTATGTAGAGGGAGACCAAGGGATGAGTGCACTAAATAGATTCAGAAGGATGTAGGTTGCAGTAGGTACTGGGAGATGAAGAAGCTTGCACAGGATAGAGTAGCATGGAGAGCTGCATCAAACCAGTCTCTGGACTGAAGACCACAACAACAATGTTTATGTTGGAATTAATATGCAAAATAAGGGAAAGGTAACCACTCACTCATAGCAGAATGATGTGTGGCACATAGACACACAAACCAGAAAACAGTGTTACTAGCTTTCCAGCTCTAGCTTGCAGCAGTGGGAGAGGAAAATATGATTACTACAAAATTGATTACCTTTCCTGGGCACACCTGAAAATTTTCCTATGCACATTCTTAATAAAATGATTGCACAGAGGCATGTTTCACACCAGACAAACATTGTACTTTTAGAAACAGTCCTTTTTTTTAAGTTAGATCCACAAAGGGTTCACAATAGTACTAGATGACAAAGTCTTTCATATTAAAAAAAATTGGTAATAGGAATCTTATTTCTTGAGTAAATTTATACCATGTTACAGATATAATTTTTCAATACCACTACCTCCTGAACAAATATTATACACAGTGTTTAAGACAATTTTGGTTCATGGGAGTAGAGATTCAAATATACATAACCCACTAAATATATCAGTTATAGACACACAGCCCAGTGCAAATGAATGTTCTAGAGGAAATACTGGCAGTGTTAACTGTGGTGTTAGCAAACAGGGTGTACAGTGTGTTCCAGGACACCCAAATGAATGTGTTTTTCACGTGGCTTGATTAAAATCAGTGGGGAAAAGAATTAATAATGAAATTATTATTTTTTTAATTCATAACACATGTAAAATAATTCAAAAATA
Source organism: Schistocerca piceifrons (assembly GCF_021461385.2). Taxonomy (NCBI): domain Eukaryota; kingdom Metazoa; phylum Arthropoda; class Insecta; order Orthoptera; family Acrididae; genus Schistocerca; species Schistocerca piceifrons. The sequence continues at coordinate 453,248,773 of NC_060138.1, read as the reverse complement.
CCTCATAAAAAGGTACACTTGTCTGGCACAACAAACCTTCACAATAGCTGGTCTTTGCAGGAAAACTTCTGAAGGGAAGTCCTGTAGGAGAACATCTGTGAAGAAGTAACACGAATGTAACAATAAGACAAGCTCTGAAGCTTCAGTAAGTGATTCCTCCACTGCTTTTAGAACATGACGGTCCGTAGTCACAAGAGGTTGCCATGGCAGCAGCAGATGTGGAAATATGTCCAGCAAAGACTCTGCAGATGCCACATTCACTGGATACACCAGAGGGTAAAATCCTGTACTCTGTACACCGACAGGATGCCTGGAATACCAAGGCAATATTAGATTAGTGCCAAAATTATTATTACTGTCATTACTGCTACTAGTAGTACCTCTACAATGAAAAAACTTAAGATGAATTACTATACGTTGGTTACTACACTACTTTAACAAGCAGTATATAAAGTTTATTTGTTTCAAAGCAAATGCAGTATGTTTCAGAGTGACTGACAATTTAATCAACTGATTACTTTTGGTTTCATCAGAGAATACAGCAACTTATTTACCATTTATGCACAACATAATAACAAGCAATATACCTAGTTCATGTAGATTTTTGGGAGCTAAAGAAACTAAGATGTAACATCAAATTGCTTGAACTTTTGGAGTAACATTTCACACTTAGCTTCAGTTAAACAAAATTCTGTTGTCATATAGGCATTGAAAGCAATATCTGGGCATTAGTTAAATCAACAATTGTAATTGTAACATTTTATAAAAGATAGCTTGCATAAAAGAACATCTGAAAATTGCTTTAAATCACCCAGTTGGAATTACCAAATTGACAAGCACTGACAGTCCTGTTGTTTTCAAGGACACAGCTTTGGCATACAATCATTTTGAATAATGTAATTAGCAAATGCTTAAATCCATTGTATCTGACGTTACACAGGGTCACTATATTCTGCCCATTATTACCTATATGTGAAATGAGAGGACTGACAATAAATTTTCAACAAAAGGTAATAGCAAACTAGGTGTACCAGAAGAATATTATAATATATTATTGGCCATTGTGCAGCAGCAGATGAGTAATTAAAAGCAAGGTAAATCATTGCAAAAGCTGTTTTGTATTAAGTGATACACAATGAGTGACCTTGATGAACAAGGCAGTGTGACTGAGAACAATACTGTAGAGGTTAAGTTTTTAAGCGAACAGAAATACCTAAGTGGGAATGTTTCTGTATATGATAGTAGTTATAAATCAGATATAAATGTAACTGTGAAGGATGGGAATGAAAGTCCTATTGTAAAGAACGAAATGGACGAAAACAGTACTGATGTGGATGAGGTCTTTAAGGTTAAGTAGGAGGAATCTAGTAGCAAAAGTCAGCAAGGACAAAAGTTTATGGCAGATGGAAATTTGGAAGTGATGTCAAGGCAAATTTTGAGCAATACCAGTAGCATGAAAGAAGACATGAATAGGACAGAAAGTAGTATGAAAGAAGACATGAACAAAATTGAAAGTAGTATGAAAGAAGACATTAGTAGGGTGGGAAAGAAAACTGACGGCATCAGAACTGACATCGTTAACTTATAAAGGATGAACTGAAGAAAGAAATTAAAAAGGAAATTAAGGTAGTCAACTCTAATCTTACAGAATTACATAAGAAGTTTGATGCGGTAGTTAAAGACTATTATAATACTAACGAGAAATTAACACTGAGTAGTAACTGTGTAGAAGAGAGAGAGAAACTTTGTGATGACAACAGTAGGAAGGTGGAGGTTTCTGAGAAATTTTGTGCTGAAAGAGTAAAGCTTGAGAACCAAAGCAATCACATTAAGAATGATTTTGAAACAGAGGTGGTAACCAAGTGTACACTAGTGGTAGAGGAAAAACCGGTAAAAGTAAATGAAAATGTAGATTCAAAATTGACTAAATTAGAGAAAAAGGTGGAAGAAATACAAAATCTATAGAATAGAGAAAGTGACAGTAGGTCTGATAATTATTTTGGTAAGCAGGATGATAGTTTTTTCAGGGAAAAGATAGAGGATTTGTTTATGAACAAGATCACATGGTATGTAAAAAGGAAGTGTGTCAGCCTGTAATAACAGCAAGTGTACAAGGAATACATGTTAAGTTTTCACTCGACAGTGGTAGTGATTTGAATGACATTTCACAGGCATTTTTTGAATCTATCAAGAACACAGAGGTTATAGTGGTGATGCAAGCATCTGGAATAAAAATTGTTCGTGCTATTGGTAAGCTATCAAAGAGTGTGAAACAAGAGTATTGTTAACTGAGGAATTCGCAAGACAGCTATTGGAATGCAATTTCTTGGTAATTCAAAATCTCAGCATTGTTTTAATATTTTGGACTAATTTATTATGCAATTAGCAAGTAGGGGGTTCAACATTCTATGTTGGATTCATTATGCGGCAATAATGCAGCTGCCTGTCCATTTTTCATGTTTCCTGAGGCAGTCAAACTCTTCTCCTTTCCAAGCTGTAGTTTGTAAGTGAATCAGAATTAAGCTCTCTTCGACTTTTGATTTTGTGCAGTAGCATACTTTGGTACAGAAATATGTTAGAAAAGTTTTCTTCGGTGTTATCTATATAACTATTTATACACTCCTGGAAATGGAAAAAAGAACACATTGACACCAGTGTGTCAGACCCACGATACTTGCTCCGGACACTGCGAGAGGGCTGTACAAGCAATGATCACACGCACGGCACAGCGGACACACCAGGAACCGCGGTGTTGGCCGTCGAATGGCGCTAGCTGCGCAGCATTTGTGCACCGCCGCCGTCAGTGTCAGACAGTTTGCCGTGGCATACGGAGCTCCATCGCAGTCTTTAACACTGGTAGCATGCCGCGACAGCGTGGACGTGAACCGTATGTGCAGTTGACGGACTTTGAGCGAGGGCGTATAGTGGGCATGCGGGAGGCCGGGTGGACGTACCGCCGAATTGCTCAACACGTGGGGCGTGAGGTCTCCACAGTACATCGATGTTGTCGCCAGTGGTCGGCGGAAGGTGCACGTGCCCGTCGACCTGGGACCGGACCGCAGCGACGCACGGATGCACGCCAAGACCGTAGGATCCTACGCAGTGCCGTAGGGGACCACACCGCCACTTCCCAGCAAATTAGGGACACTGTTGCTCCTGGGGTATCGGCGAGGACCATTCGCAACCGTCTCCATGAAGCTGGGCTACGGTCCCGCACACCGTTAGGCCGTCTTCCGCTCACGCCCCAACATCGTGCAGCCCGCCTCCAGTGGTGTCGCGACAGGCGTGAATGGAGGGACGAATGGAGACGTGTCGTCTTCAGCGATGAGAGTCGCTTCTGCCTTGGTGCCAATGATGGTCGTATGCGTGTTTGGCGCCGTGCAGGTGAGCGCCACAATCAGGACTGCATACGACCGAGGCACACAGGGCCAACACCCGGCATCATGGTGTGGGGAGCGATCTCCTACACTGGCCGTACACCACTGGTGATCGTCGAGGGGACACTGAATAGTGCACGGTACATCCAAACCGTCATCGAACCCATCGTTCTACCATTCCTAGAGCGGCAAGGGAACTTGCTGTTCCAACAGGACAATGCACGTCCGCATGTATCCCGTGCCACCCAACGTGCTCTAGAAGGTGTAAGTCAACTACCCTGGCCAGCAAGATCTTCGGATCTGTCCCCCATTGAGCATGTTTGGGACTGGATGAAGCGTCGTCTCACGCGGTCTGCACGTCCAGCATGAACGCTGGTCCAACTGAGGCGCCACGTGGAAATGGCATGGCAAGCCGTTCCACAGGACTACATACAGCATCTCTACGATCGTCTCCATGGGAGAATAGCAGCCTGCATTGCTGCGAAAGGTGGATATACACTGTACTAGTGCCGACATTGTGCATGCTCTGTTGCCTGTGTCTATGTGCCTGTGGTTCTGTCAGTGTGATCATGTGATGTATCTGACCCCAGGAATGTGTCAATAAAGTTTCCCCTTCCTGGGACAATGAATTCGCGGTGTTCTTATTTCAATTTCCAGGAGTGTATTATGCTGTGTTAGTTATAAGTAATGAATCACATGAGGATGGAATAAAATAAAGTGATGCCATGGTTAAAGAATTTCTGTCAAACAAAGAGGTAAGTTAAACTGAAAATGAAAGGTCTTGGCATGTGTGGAGGATCATTAACATGAAGTAATGAGCTCACTGGTGCAGCAGCAGAGACAGTGTGCAGTATAAACCATCTTAAGTACTAGATCTTAATATTAATTGTGATATAATAGAAGTGTTTGTGTTCAGAGCAATCAGTCTATGTGAGGTAACTATCTATCTGTGTCATGGTACAGCCTTTTCTAACATTAAGGAATTCAAACTTTAGACATAGTTGCCTGGAGTAATGTGTGGAAAGAATAAGCAAAATTTGTATATATATATATATATATCACCCTTCAAGCTAAAATATTAAGCAATTTGATGGAATACAGTGAAATAATAGTTTTTTTTGTTTTTTTTTTTTTTTTTTTGAGTGATAATTTTGTCTGATCAATAATGAGAGTTAAGTTTGCCTTAGCATAAGGATCTGTTACTGTGGAATGTTTTTCAGTAGAATCAATTTTGCATTAGATAAGCAGAGCAGGTGTTTATTTATTAGATAGTGAAACAATAATGAAATAATAAAATATTGGATAATGTTAGGGTCTTAATAATGGTTAGGGAGCCTGTCTATGTAGTAGGGATATTTTTTGAGAAAGCACTCCACTAGTTAACTATGTGAGAAAGGTACGTAAAATAATGGAGCTGATAAACATGATTAACGCAAAAGATAACTGTATATAAACAAATGTGGTGTAACTATATTGGGGATCTAATTTTGAACTAGGCAACATTGGGTACTGTATATATTGTGCAATTCATGACACAACTGGGAATGAGAGCTTAACACAAAGGGTAATATTTTAGTGCAGTACAAGTTGTATAATGCTGTATCATTGGATCTATAGGTATCTGAAAACTTCTATTTGTGTTCTGTGGAATTATGAGCTTAAAGAAGTAGTACTGGGATGAGGAAAAGTAATTTTGCTGATTCACTGATAACTGTGGCACTAGATTGATGTGAATATTCTGACAGGTAAACTATTTGGTAATATTTTGCGAAGATTTAATTTTCTGCTGGAATGAGAGTAGTACTCAGAGTTGGGTGGAGAAGCAGGGCAAGGATGTGGTACAACTTCCATCCCCTTAATTTTGATTTGAATAGTAATCAAGTTGTGCAATGATGACTATTCCTTTTTCATAATGTAATGATTAGTAAATCTATGCTGCTGCACATCATGAGTTTTTGCTATTTTACAAATGGAAAGAGACCCAAATCTTTCAAGTTTAACCAGTTTCAGACAGTTATGAGTTAAGAGTAATGTTTTGTAGTGTAATGTGCACTTGATTTAAAAAAATTTCTAGTCACCTTCTTTTGTACTATAGCCAATTTTAATGCTAATTATTGTAATGTTATGAGGATTATGTAATGTATTTATTCATGATGTAATGACTATCATTTGCCATTAGTGTTAAACTTTTTTTAGACTTAAGTTAGAAATAAAAGTAAGTGTACTAAAGTACGCTATTTTGTCTGATTTTTTTAAATGTACTACGGTAGAGTAGAACCACCTCCAAGGGGAGTGATCGCAGTGAATTTCCTAACTAACTGCCACTTGGACCTGTTGAAGCTGTGGACATCTTGGTGAGAAAGTGTGTAAAAGCTCATTGAAAAAGTGAAAGTGCTTGTAAAAGCTCATTGAAAAAGTGAAAGTGCTTGTGAAAATTACATATTGAGCAAGTGAAATTTTGTGCTTGACAGTGAACTGCAAGTGTAATTTAACTTCTTTGCTACCCATGAGGATTTATTCTTTTAAGCAAGATAGGCTTGAATAAAATGATATGTATCTTAAAATGTAATCTTCGCTTACCCAAAAAGGGACATCACTTATGATGAACATGCAAAATTTTGTTAAAAGTATAACTTGTGGATCTTTAGTGAGACTGTACAACATACTGTATGTAAATATTTCGTTTGGGAATTTTTGTATGGGAGGTTCACATAATTATAAATTTGAAAAAAACATATGTACTGTAGTTTTGATAAGCAAGCCAGGATATTTTTACTTCCCCTCTTGTTTTGCCATCTGCCTCCTTAAATTCGTTTTTTCACTTTTAAATATTACTATTAACAAATGTGAGTATAATCTGCATTTTCATAAAAGAGAAAGATTGGCCTTCAATTTTAAAGAATATAACACCAGGTCTAATTTTGTGCTCAGTTTTATGTATGTAATAGAATTCTTAATTTATTTGGCCTATTCCTAGTTAGTATCTTTTATTATAGGGTGAAATCAGTAAATTGTTTTGTAACATAAATTCTATTGTTGACATATAAACAAATATACATTCTGTAATAGTTGTAAACATTTAGAAGAAGAAACAATAGTGATCTTAAAGTATCTATTTGGCTCTCTTCAAAAACATGTTAGCAAAGCCAGCCCTTAATTAATTCCCAGGTAATTAACATTTTGTCATAAGTATTGTTTGTGTAACAATATCTGTTAATTTCATCACTTAAACAAACAATACGGCGTAACCTTTGTAGCACAAGAAACTGTTAAAAAGAACAAATTTTTCGATGTATTCAGTTGATTTAATGAGTTAAGTTGTAATCAAAATTTCTGTAAATTTAACTTTAATCAATGTGTAGTTTCAGTACCTATTATAGTGATGATATATAAGGGCTCAATTTTTGGTCCCAAGACAGTCAGCCCATGGCCGAGTTTCAGACAAGAAACCTGTGTTGGTTAGAACAACAACAATGCTTCAGCTTAACTGTGGAATAAGTGTTAAACAATTAGACTGTGTGTAAAAACAATGACAGTGTCTGCTCCATACGTATCCTTCACTTTTTCAAGAACTGAGAACTTTGTGGTTAGGTTTTTATTGCTCGTAGATGTTCAATAGTAAACTATTGTAGCAGTATGTGGATGTTTGCCTGCTTACTGTTTTTTAGGCTTATGGGAAGTTAGAACAATAGTGTACTGGCCATATTAAATGAGTATATGGGGGGTTGTGAAAAGTGAAAATAAACATCTGTGGAACGCAAATGTGCATCTGTCGGCTACATCATTCAAGGTAGTCAGTGTTTACTTCCAAACCCCATTATTCAGCCAGTGTAGGAATGCAGTACGTTGACAACGAGGACAATCAATGAAGAAACAAAGTCGGTAAACCGCTACAGTTTATCTTTTACTTATTGTGCATGATCTCCTTCGAAATACACTCCCACACAATTGATACACTGCTCCCAATGGCGTTTCCACTTCTGGAAGCAGTCTTTGTATGCAAAGCACCGTCTGCGGATGTTCTTTTCTCGTCTACTGTTGCAAACATTCATCTTTTCAATCGGGTTTTCAACTCTGGAAATAAAAAAAAGTCCACTGGGGCAGGGCCTGGATAGTATGGGGGATGAGGCAGCTCAGGTACTTTGTTTTTTGCAACAGTCATACACCAACAGGGATGAACGTGCAAGTGCATTATCATGATGCAAGAGCCATTAACTGTCTCGCCGCATTTCAGTCAATTTCCTTCTCGCATTTTCCTGCAGGAGTCGCAACATATCCTAATAGTAACATCAATCCACAGTTTGTCCTGTGGCACGAATTCATGATGAACTAATCCTTTAAAGTCAAGGAAAATTATCAGCATGGCTTTGACATTTGAGCTCACCTGACCAGATGATCTTTTTTTTTTGTCTTGGAGAACCTTTCCCGATCCATTGTGCAGATTAAACCTTGATCTCAGCATCATAACCATAGACCTTGTAGTGGTTCCACCTGTTTTTATTTCTTCAGTTGTTGATTGTCCTTAGTGTCGACATAATGCATTGCTTTACTGGGGGATTGAACCATCGTCCTCCCGAAGGCGAGTCCATTGTGCTAGACACTGCACCACCTCACTCGGTTTTCATGACATGACTAAACTGGAATCATACATTATTCTGCAGTCTCTCACACGGTCAGTCTGAGATTGGCATGCACAATTTCGTTTACATCCCTGAAATGAATGTCATTGGTAGACAATCAAGGGCATCCTGAATGAGGGTCATGTTTAACTTCCGTCCAGCCATTTTTAAACCACGTGAATCATTTGTAACACCAACTACGGCTTAAGCACTTGTCACCATAGGATTCCTGCATCATTTGGCATGTCTCTACAAAAGTGTTCTTGAGTTTCAGGTAAAGTGTAATGCAGACATGTTGCTCCTCTATAAGTGCCATCTCAAAATTCGCAATTTGTGCGGCACAGCATTCTACTCAACACAGCGCTGAACAATAAGTAATAGACAAACAACAATGAAACTTCTGGCAGTTACACTTTAAGACCCGATGTGTGTAGGGATGCCAACTGCATCATGCTCCAACAAACCACTGATGTGAAATTATGAATGTTCCGGAATTTTCTGAAAAGACCTCGTATAGCTTTATGAAGGAGTGTTAGTAACTCAGCTCTGAAACCTTCCTTGTGTAGCAAATACTGTTCACATAATCCATGATTTGAAAGAATCATATCTAGTAATCAATGGAATATCGTCTCAGTTATGTGACTTCCTGTCAGAGAGATCACAGTTCGTAGTAATTGACGGAAAGTCATCGAGTAAAACAGAAGTGATTTCTGGCATTCCCCAAGGTAGCGTTATAGGCCCTTTGCTGTTCCTTATCTATATAAATGATTTGGGAGATGATCTGAGGAGCTGTCTTAGGTTGTTTGCAGATGACGTTGTTGTTTATTGACTAATAAAGTCATCAGAAGATCAAAACAAACTGCAAAATGATTTAGAAAAGATATCTGAATGGTGCAAAAATTGGAAGTTGACCCTAAATAATGAAAAGTGTGAGGTCATCCACATGAGTGCTAAAAGGAATCCATTAAACTTTGGTTACACAATAAATCAGTCAAATATAAAGGCCGTAAATTCAACTAAATGCCTAGGAATTACAATTATGAACAACTTAAATTGGAAGGAACACACAGAAAATGTTGTGGGGAAGGCTAACCAAAGACTGTGTTTTATTGGCAGGACACTTAGAAAATGTAACAGATCTACTAAGGAGACTGCCTACACTACGCTCGTCTGTCCTCTTTTAGAATACTGTTGCACGGTGTGGGATCCTTACCAGACAGGACTGACGGGAGTACATCGAAAAAGTTCAAAGAAGAGCACCACATTTTGTATTGTAGCGAAATATGGGAGAGAGTGTCACTGAAATGATACAGGATTTGGGCTGGACATCATTAAAACGAAAGGCATTTTTCGTTGCAATGGAATCTTCTCATGAAATTCCAGTCACCAACTTTCTCCTCCAAATGCAAAAATATTTTGTTGATACTGACCTACATAGGGAGAAATGATCACCATAATAAAATAAGGGAAATTAGAGTTTGAACGGAAAGATATAGGTGTTTGTTCTTTCTGCGCACTATAAGAGATTGGGATAATAGGGAATTGTGAAGGTGGTTCAATGAACCCTCTGCCAGGCACTTAAATGTGATTTGCAGAGTATCCATGTAGATGTAGATGTCACTAACAACCACACCAGGCATTTAGCCATTATATCACTCAACAACACAGGCTGTCTAAAAACAGACACATGGTAGTGTCGAACATCTATGCAGGCATCACTGTAGGGCAGGCTGAAATGTAACTCATCAAAAAATACTGTACCCTTGAATGAATTTACATGTTCACTGAAGTCTGAGGTATTCATGGTTTCTGAACACTAAAAGTCAACACAACAGCATCTGTGCCAGTAATCCAGGTTGCAACAGGTGCTGTATAATCTATACCTATCATAAACGTGGATGTATGTATATTCCACATGTCCTCCTAAACCACTGGACCAATTTCAACCAAACTTGAAACACACATTGCTCCCTGTCTGGAAAGGACCAGTGTGGGATAAGAACCACCTACAGGGGATAGGCAAAATAATGTGAACACTTGTACTTGGGAATGGTTTATTAATAAGGGGCTGGGCCCCCATTAGCCTGTAAAACAACCTGCACTGATGCCTAGTCCGTAATGGACATGTACAGTCCATTGTGACATGTGCCTTACTTGCATTGTTGACCGTCAAACACAACCATCCCATTGCTACCACTGTTCACATTATTTTGCCTCTCCCCCATGTCTCTCACAGGAGTGGCACTGGGCATGAAAAAGGAGTATAGCTCATGACACACAGACTGTATTCTACATCTACATGACAACCTCACAATTCATACTTAAGTGCCAGGCAGACAGTTAATTAGATCACTTTCACTATATTTCTCTACCGTTCCAATCTTGAACAGCATATTGGAAAAATGAACTCTTAAATTTCCTGTGCAAACTCTGACTTCTATTATTTTATTACAATGATCATTTCTCCCTAGGTCAGTGGGTAATATTTTTGTATTTAAAGTCCATAGTGCTCAGAGCCATTTTGTATTTAAAGTAGGACAGTGGAGATTGAAATTTGGTGAAAAGATCTCACTGATATGAAAAATGCCTTTGTTAATGATTCCCACACAAACTCACGTATCATATCTGGGACACTCTATACCCAATTTTGCGACAATACAAAATGATTGCCCTTCTTTCAGCTTTATTAGCATCATCAGTCAATCCTAACAATATTCATGCACTTTATACATAATTTCAAACCTTTATTAAACAAATTTTCGCTTCCCTCCCCCCCCCCCCCCCTCCCAAAAAACAATGATGAAAAGGAAAAAGTTCATGATCTATAAATTTATTAGTTCTTTACTACTAACTCTATTCACCAGATGGACAGAGAGAGGGGGGATGGACCAGACAGACAGAGAGGGTGCTGGGGGGGATAGACCATATTGACAGAGAGTTGGCAGGGAGGAGTAGCAGATGGTCACAGAGAGGAGGAGGAGTAGGATGGAGAATGGGGGCTGGAGGAGACATGACAGAGAGAGGGTGCTGAAGTGGATGAGGGGGTGGAGAGGAGGGGGAGAGGGGGAGAGAGAGAGAGAGAGAGAGAGAGAGAGAGAGAGAGAGAGAGAGAGAGGGGGGGGGGGGAGAGGGGGAGTGGACTAAGAGGTACAGGAGGAGATGCACTAAGGGGGATGCAGGAGAAGAACAGATGGGGAAGGAACAGATGGACAGAGAGAGGGGAATGGAGCAGATGGACAAAGAGAGGGAGGAGGAGTAGCAGACGGTCACAGAGAGGAGGAGGAGTAGGATGGAGAATGGGGGCTGGAGGAGACATGACAGAGAGAGGGTGCTGAAGTGGATGAGGGGGTGGAGAGGAGGGGGGGGGGGGAGAGAGAGAGAGAGAGAGAGAGAGAGAGAGGGGGGGGGGGGGGAGAGGGGGAGTGGACTAAGAGGTACAGGAGGAGATGCACTAAGGGGGATGCAGGAGAAGAACAGATGGGGAAGGAACAGATGGACAGAGAGAGGGGAATGGAGCAGATGGACAAAGAGAGGGAGGAGGAGTAGCAGACGGTCACAGAGAGGAGCAGGAGAAGATGAACAGAGAGTGGGAGCTAGAGGAGATGGACAGGGAGATGGTGGAGAAGTAGACAGGCAGAGAAGGGGAGGAGGAAATGGACAGACAGGGGGAAGAATGAGATTGGCAGTAAGAGAGGAAAGGAGCAGATGGAGTAACTGAACTGGAATAAATACATACCCAGGCAACTCTGCATACTCAGGTAATTGTTAATACAAACTGGTTCCCACCTTTGCAAAGATTGAACATCAACCCAAGATTGTATGGTCCATTCTGGTCATGAAGACAATATGCCACTTATCATATGCTATGAACACAAAACCTGGCTTATTTTTTCACAAAGGTACTTTACTGTCCATTCAGTGGATTATAGTCAGTGGATTATAGTGAAATGGCTCTCTCTCTCTCTGTGTGTGTGGTGGGGGGGGGGGGGGGGGGGAGGGGGGGGGGGGGCACACATGCATGTCAGTACACTTGTGTGTGTGTTTAATCTATTAGGAACATGATACACGTAAAAAACCATACAAACAAGATCTTTCTACATCTGAGTCAGGGCCTCCAAATAAAATAAAAATTATTTTTATCAAACACGGTAGAAAGCATCCAACAAAAAAAATTGCAATTTTTAGAAAGTAAATCCTATTACCTCTGCTCCTTGGTTTGGGTGAAATTCTCAGGTTCAGTTTCTTTTATACCATGTAGTTTGGCACTGTCTTCCCGCTCTCTTGTAATTTCAGTGATGATTTGGTCAACATAGGACTTCAAAGGGGCTTCTAATTCAGTTTGTATTTCATATAATCTTGTAAGTGAAAGCGGTGCTTCCAATAACATTAAGGAATCTCTTTCCCAGGCAATCTACAAGAAACAGTACAGTTATTTCCTATTGCAGATAACATGAGTGAAACAGTACTCTACAGAAAAAAAGAAAGTTTACCTTCACCAACTGTAGCATCAATTTCAACACTTTTTCTTTTTCAACACATGGTTTTAAGTAAAACCAGTTCAAGAGTTTAAAGAACAACTCTTTTCTCACTCCCAGATCATCATCACTTATTAAACCATGTTCCAGTTTTGAAATTAAGCTATTCAAAGCTCGGACCCTGATTTCTTCCAACCCATGTCCTGTAAACGTAGAAAAACATAAAGAAAAGCGAATCACAATCGCTACACGATCCCTATCATTTTCATTTTTGTGTCTGAAATATTGTCAACAGTGAGGCAATTAGATGTGGAAGTTAAGGTCAGTACAGCCAATGATGTGGTGCAGATTACTGCTACAGAACCTAGTAGATGATTCCACAAACTTAAAATTAAAGTTGTTTGTCATTGTCAGATTTAGATTTGAAACAACATGCCCCATATGGCAATAGTTATGCATAGAACACTTTCCCTCTGTTCTGCTTTTGTAAAAGTAGTAAATAATTTGTTGGAATTTATGCTGTGAATAATTTATCTGCATTCATCTCCTCAAAACATACATATACAACATTTGGTGCATAGCTGTCATGTTCCATAGCCTGCTTAAATTAAAATGCATAATCCACATTTTACAAGGAGTGTGGAAGATCATAATTCTCATTGTGGCATGTGTAAGGTAACACTACTGATATCCCACATCTTTTCAAGTGCCACAACATACCTCCCCCTAACCGCGAGCGCACCCGCGCCCACACACACACACACACACACACACACACACACACACACACACACACACAAGCCTTTGTCACTGGCTACTGAATACAGACTGCAGACAGGAAATGTGCTTAATGAGAGAAACAATCTGTGGATGGTAGAGGAAAGGAGGAGGCCAATACGGGTAGGGGGAGGGACAGACAGGCAGTTTGCAGGGAGGGGGTGGACAAAGAGAGAAGTAGAGAAAGGGAAAAAAGACTAGTGGGTGCTTTGGGGAAGTAGAAGCCTGTGTTGTGTTTGAATGGGAGCATGGAAGGTGATAGGCAGATGGAGGACAGGGACTAGTGAAGAGGGGTGCTACAGAAATGTAGGATATTTTGCAGGGAGACTTCCCAATTCAGAAAAACTGGTGTTGGTATGAAGGACCCACATGATGCAGGCTATGAAGCAGTCACTGCAGTGAAGTGCACTGCGTTAGGTGGCATGTTCATCAACTGGGTGGTGCTGCTGTATCTTGGTCACAGTTTGTCACTGATCGTTCACGCAGAAAGACAGCTGGTTAGTTGTCATGCCCGCATAGGAAGCAGTATAGTGGTTGCAGCTTACTTTGTAGCTCACATGACTGCTTGCACAGGGAGTTCTGTGTTTGATGGAATAGGAGATGCCTGTGGCAGGACTAGAATAAATGGTAGTGGGAGGATTTATGGGACAGGTCATGCCTCTAGGTCTATTGCAGGGATATGGCAGCAGGGCTGGATTAGAGATGGACAAGAATATTGCACAGGTTTGGTGGATGGTGGAATACCACTGTGAGAGGAGTGGGAGGGATGGTGGGTAGGACATTCCTCACTTCAGGGTACGACGAGAGGTAGTCAAAGCCCTGGCGGAGAATGTGATTCATTTGTTCCAGTCATGGGTGGTACGGAGGGTAATGCTCCTTTTTGGCTGGACAGTCTGTATGTGGTAGGTGGTAGGTGACTGGAGAGACAAGGTATGGGAGGTATGTTTCTGTAAAAGATTGCAAGGGAAATTTCAATCTGTGAATGCCTCTGTGAGACTCCTGGTATATCTGGAGAGGGACTGCTTGTCACTATAGATGTGATGACCATGGGTGGCTAGGCTGTGTGGGAGGGACTTCTTGGTATGGAATGGGAATATGGTAGACCTTCGATCTAGATCACAAATATGGCATCAATGAATCTGAATTAGGTGGGGGGTCTGGGATTCTGGGTGGTTAGGGAGGAATTCTCTAGACAACCCACGAATAGGTTGGCATAGGATGGTGTTATGCTTGTGTCCATTGCTGTATCACGAATTTGTCTGTATGCGATGCATTCAAAGGAATTGTGGGTGAGGATACAGAGGGTCATGGTGACCAGGAAGAAGCCTGAAGGTATTGAGTCAGTTGGGTTATGGAAAAGGTAGTGTTCAATAATGGCAAGGCCATAGGCTTTGGGGGTGTTAGTGCAAAAGAAGATGGCATCAATAATGACTAGCAAGGCACTGTGTGGTAATGGAATGGAAAGGGACTGACATAACTGAAAACTTTAGAGAAAATTCCAGTCTGCTTCTACATACGTTCGTCAATCATACTGTGGGTGGCTAGGCTGTGTGGGAGGGACTTCTTGGTACGGAATGGGAATATGGTAGACCTTCGATCTAGATCACAAATATGGCATCAATGAATCTGAATTAGGTGGGGGGGTCTGGGATTCTGGGTGGTTAGGGAGGAATTCTCTAGGATGTAGAGCATCCGACAGTCAATTAGGAAAACTAGTTTTGTTAGTGGTGGGCATGACATGACATCCTGTGAAACATTACTAAATGCCTTCTCTGTAACCTATGTGGAAAAGATAGTTCGGAACATCATTCATGATGGAAATATGTTGGCCCTAATGACAACAACAAGACCCTACCGCTTTGATGACAACAATTAAAACAAGAAGAAATACATTTATGTTCAGTAAACCAGATTTTTAAAAAAGCAATTGTGCCATATCTCAATGAGGAACTTGAAATAGGGCAGCAAAGTAGCTTTTGTTTAAAAGAATAGTTGATCATGCACTGGATACATATATGTCCACTAAAAGAGTTCATAATGGAAGGGATCGTCCATGGCATAGTCACTGTAAAGAAACTTCTAAAGAAACAGAGGCTACTGCATAAAAGGTGTAAAACAAAGCATAGGACTATAGGTAGAGAAATGTTGAATGAAAAGTGTTTGGCTTTGAAGAGAGTAGTGTGCAAAGCCTTCAATGACTACAGTAGCAGAACATTATCAAATGATCTTTCATGAAACCCAAAGAAAACATGGTTGTTTGTAATGGCTGTTAGGGGCTGTAATCCAGCCACTTGCGAAGAGAGAAGAGCTGAACCTGAAGTCAGCAAACCGAAAGCTGAAATGCTTTCAAATGTTCCTTTACAAAGGAAACCCCAAGAAAATTGCACCAATGTACTCCTGCAGTATTAATGAGTCATAGTTGAAATCGGTCAACTCATACAAATACCTGGCTGTAACACTGTGTACAGATTATGGACAACAAGAGTTTCAGTGTGATAGATGGGATGCAGAAATTTGAGACTGCAGAGCAGGAGAATTTTACGGGTGGAGAGGTGGTCCTGAAGGATGTTTGGGTGTTATTTACATGGTTTTTTGGCTACAGATTGGCTGTATATGAACAGACAGACGTCACTATGAAAGGAAGGATTGTGGCCGAAGATGAGTAATCTGATGTTCATGCCATTTGGGGGTATTCCACAAGCTAGGCAACAATGCAGGAACACTATGTGGGACTGAGTTCTGACTTGGATAGGGAAATTTTTCTGTACTGGCTCAGATATAAGGAGCAAGGATCCATAGTAGAGTGTATATGTGTGTGTGTGTGTGTGTGTGTGTGTGTGTGTGTGTGTGTAAACACGAGAGGGGGGCAAGACAGATGAAGTAAGGGAAAAAGGTGAAAACTTAGGATGTAGAGCAAA
The DNA here is from genome assembly GCF_021461385.2 of Schistocerca piceifrons. NCBI lineage: Eukaryota > Metazoa > Arthropoda > Insecta > Orthoptera > Acrididae > Schistocerca > Schistocerca piceifrons. Next base: position 453,232,607 of record NC_060138.1, on the reverse strand, counting down.
TAGTGAAAAAAAAATAAATAAAAAAAACTGAAATTGAGAATAAAACGCCAGCAGATCAAAGAGGAAAATAATTAAAAAGACAATACTGTGTGATGCAGGTTGGTGTGTGATATGTGTGAAGAGAGGGGACAGCAAATGTAAAGGGATTAGGTGAGGTTAGTATGTGTGGGAGGTGGTTGGTAAAGTCAAAGTTCAACAAGTTTGTGTGGCATAGGAAGTTACAGAAAATAACAATCAAAAATACGTGAGAGTGAGGGAGGAAGCGTGTTCAAATTGAAAGTCTAGGATTATTTATATCGGTGGGAATAATGTGGGAGGACAACGAGGTCATTAGAGACGGAGCGCAAGCTCGGGTGAGGGAAGGATGGGGAAGGAAATCGGCCGTGCCCTTTCAAAGGAACCATCCCGGCATTTGCCTGAAGCGATTTCGGTAAATCACGGAAAACCTAAATCAGGATGGCCAGAGACGGGATTGAACCGTCGTCCTCCCCGAATGTGAATAATGTGGGACATGATAAGTTGCACCAAAAATCACAGGTCACATAAATGTGTGTTGTGAGCAGACGAGACAGTTGATAGGCAGCAGTGTGCCTCATAAGTCAGAAGCATGTGTAGTTCGGAAGGCAGCAGGTAAATCAAAAGAAAAAAGAGAAACAAAATGGTGGACACTGAGTAAAGCGTTCTAGAATAGTAACAAAGGATAATTGCACTAGGCTGTGGGGGGGAAAGAAAAGCACTTAGGCCGAACCAAACAATGGAAAATCCAGGATGGACTAACAAAAATATTATGAAAAGGATAGATTGCTGCTCACCACAGAAATGAGATGTTGAGTCACATACAGCCACATCTATGGCCAAAAGCTCTCCTCCTGAAATAGAAAAACCACATGCACTCACACAAGCACAACTCTCTCATACAGACGACATCTGTCTCTGGTCGCTGTGGCCAGACTCAGAGAGAGAGATAGTTGTTGTGTGTGTTGTCTACTCCAAAAGAATATCTTTTGGCCAAAAGCTAAGATGTATAGCTGTTTTTCGCTGTGCCTGTCTGTGACTCAATGTCTCTTCAATAATGATATTGCAGTGCCTGTGTTATTCTGAATTACGAGGCAATGTTCCTTCAGACACAAATATCTGTCTGAAGGAAGACTGCATTGTAAATCAGAATATTTTGTTGAAAGTCGCTTGCCCGATGTCGGTGGATAAATATGTACAATGTCACCATTCGACTACACAGCTGATGGTTGTCCACATTCATAACTGTGAATAAATTTCATTTATCTCCTTTATAAGGTGAATAGCAATCTATACTTTTCATACAACTGAAAAGAAGGTGTACAGATTGACGAAAAATTGAGTTTTATTTGATGTCATGATCTACATTAGTGTGAAAAAATCAGTCTCTTAAAATTTTTTTAGTTTTTTTTTTTTTTTTGAAAAATTCATGTATCACATACAACACATTGTACTGAAGGCGGAAAATCGTGGGAATGAATATATGTGACTCCATAATTCATAATAGTCATTTATTTGACAAGGTGTACAATATCAAAGGGTAGATATTTAAGAAATACATTATTTTAACATACATTGATTTTTCAATGAGATGTCCCTACGAAAATTCCAAAAACAATTTCTTCCTTCCATGAAGCACAAACGAATCTTGCACTCTTTGCAGAAAACTCGTGTTCTTACACTCTTACACCCACGCTTGCTACAGCGATGAGCATTTTCATCGTTTGCAACCTCTGGCATGTGAATAGCTCTTTTTGTTTAGCATTACTTGTAATTGGTGATGGAACACTTTTTTTCTTTTCAAGGCCCTAGAAACAGTATCCATTGCTTTATCTTCATCTGCAGATTTGTCGTTAATATCAAATGTATCATTTCCTGAATGAAGCAACTATTGTGATACTCCAATTTTAAATTGTAGATAGTTGATTATATTTTCCTTCTTTTCTTTGGTGCGTTATGGTCTCTCCTGTGGTCTATCCATGCTGCAGTACAAGCAAAATCAAAGAGATGCAGTATCATCCACACTGTCCACTTTCTTGTTCTTGCACTTCGTCTGTACACAGCAATGATGCAATCCAGTAAGTCTAACCCACCCATATTTTAAATATATTTTTCAACAGCAATAGCCTGCTGATATTGACATATTTTTTGTCTTGCTTTGACCAAAGCCTGCACTTCTCTAGAAGCAATTTTCCTACTGGCAGATGAGGCAACAACAGATTTGTTGTCATACGATTTAATAATGAAAATTGTTCCATCATCACAAACAGGCTGCTCAACTGAGCCCCAGCATGCCTTTTTCTTTTCTGAATCTGATTGTAGATGGCTCCCACTTGGAATTTTACAGCACTGTATTGTTCCTGTACCCTACCAGCCTCTGTCTGAGCAGAGACAGTCTAGAAGCTCAACTGATGTGAAGAATCGGTCCATATAACTTACAGACCCTGCAGGTAGCAACGTTGACAATGTCATTACTATCTTTCCACCAATGTCCAAGCGATCGCAGCCCCCTGATACAGTGTCACCTTTCTCTTCATACATGAAGAAGTCAACTGGTAACCCATCTGGAGATGTGCAAACGAAGTTTTCAATGCTGCACCGATTGAGCTTTCCAAGAACGTATTTCTGCACCTTTGGTCTTGCCCCACAAAGCAATTATCTGTTCAATGATTGACACCTTCTGTCTCGTAGGATTTAGTAAACAGCCTGCTCTAATGGTGTTAAGTTAAGGACAATTTTCCCGTATTTATCTTTCAATCTCACAACACCATTCACATCACTGTCTATAAACAGTTTTCAGTGCACTTCTGATTGAAAAATTACCTCTTCCTTGACATTTTTTCCTGTTACTTCAGTCACACTTGTTCCAAAAGCCCAATACATATGTGATCTGGGCTATTCAAGAGATGACATCTTTATTGAGATACCAAAACATTTAATTTCTTGAAGAGTTGTATTCACTGATTTCCTAGTATGTGCAAAAGATGACTAATTCCTTCACAAAGACAGCAGCTGAAAAACATCATAAGGAATGCATTTAAGAGAATAATCTCTTGTGTCACAGACTTTCCTCAGCCAAACAGTTACTTTAAATGCTGATGCATGTGGTAATGGCTCAAACACATCTGTATGGCACCAGGAGGGTGTGGGAGCGGGGGAGGGGGGGGGGGGGTGTGGGGGGGGGGTGCCAGTTCTTTCTTTCTGTCTACCACAATTTTCAGTCACAGTATCTGAAGCACCATCACATGAATGACCATCACTTTCCAATTCTGGTACTAAAACTATATCTGGATTGTATTCTTCATCACTGGATATGCCTTTGATTTCTGGGCTGTCTCTCATCGAACTCTAGAGGTCTCTCCAACTCTTCAAGGATCTGTGCACCTGACATTAAAGAAGAAAAAAAAAAAGTTTAATTATTTTAAACAAAACAGAAATCTATAATTATAATTATTACATCAAAAGATAAATATTACATGTATAAAATAAGACTAAAGATACTGACTGACCATCACTGAATAATTTTTGGGAAATATATTCTGATGTACACAGTAATACCTCTTCAGTTCCGTTGCGTCCTATCTGACGTGTACAAATTCTTTTGTACCACAGTACAAAATATTATTTTGCAGTATTAAAGTGGTCACATATTAACTACGACTATTTGTCTCATATCTTATGCCCATTAGGTGTAAAGCACAATGTAAATAAATGTATGTAAATAGATACTTACAAACATCTGAACATCATTTTGTCTGCCGTTTGTTGCATTAGATTTGTCTGTTTACAGGGCAGATCGCCGAAACTCACAGGAATCCATGTAGACATCTAGCAGACACCTGGAAAACTACTTACAGGTGTCTCTCTGGTGTTACATCGGAACTGTTTCTATACAGTGTATTAATTTGGTGTGTTGTGTGCGACACGTGAGATCTGAGGAGGTTAAAACTTTGCCCAACAGTTGGAAGCATGCACTAATCACAACCATCTACAAGATTTTTTGTAGAATCTTACAACATATTTTAAGATCAAAATAATGAAGTATTCTTCCATATAAACTAGCATGGATTACAAAATTATTTGTCATGTGAAATCCAACTCACGTATCAACTCTTATTAATAAAACTACTATCATTTGACGAACCAAACAAAATTTGTGACTGGACAGAGCATTTCTTGGGAGGGAAGAGGCATTATGGTATCCTCTATGGAGATTCTTCCATATACGTAAAAGTAATCTGAGGCATCCTTTAGAAAAGTATATTGTGACCCTTGGTGTTCATTATACAATGACACACCAAATAGACTGGTATAGCCATGTGTACTGAAATACAGAGGCAGAATATAGCACTGCATTCGGCAATGCCTACATAAGACAACAAGTGTCTGGTGCGGTTGTTAGGTCAGTTACTGCTGCTACAATGGTAGGTTATCAAGATTTAAGTGAGTTTGAATGTGGAGTTATAGTTGGCACACATGCGACGGTACACAGCACCTCCGAAGTAGGGATAAAGAGGGAATTTTCCTGTACAACCATTTCACAAGTGTACCATGAATGTCAGGAATCTACTAAAACATCAAATCTCCGACACTGCTGCGGATGGAAAAAGATCCTGCAACATGGGACAAACAACAATTCAGTGTGACAGAAGTGCAACCTTTCCATAAACTGCTGCAGAGTTCAGTGCTGGGCCATCAACAAGTGACAGCGTGTGAACCATTCAACGAAACATCATCGATATGGCCTTTTGGAGCCAAAGGTCCATGTGTGAACCCTTGATGACTGCACGACACAAAGCTTTACGCCTCACCTGGGACCATCAACACCGACATTGGACTGTTGGTGACTGGAAATATGTTGCCTGGTCTGACGAGCCTCGTTTCAAATTGTGTTAAGCAGATGGACGTGTACAGGTATCGAGACAAGCTCATGAATCCATGGACCCTGCATATCAGTAGGAGACTGATCAAGCTGGTAGAGGCTCTGTAATTGTGTGGGTCAAGTGCAGTTGGAGTCCCCGATATGTCTAGATATGACTCTGACAAGTGACATGTACATAAGCATCCTGTCTGATCACTTGCATCCATTCATGTCCACTGTGCATTCCGACGGACTTGGGCAATTCCAGCAGGACAATGCAACACTCCACACATCCAGAATTGCTACAGCATGCCTCCAGGAACACTCATCTGAGTTTAAACACTTCCACTGGCCACCAAACTCCTCAGACATGAACATTATCGAACATATCTGGGATGCTGTGCAACCCCCCCCCCCCCCCCCCCCCCCCTTGTACTTTTACAGATTTGTGGACAGCCATGCACAATTCATGGTGTCAATTCCCTCCAGCACTACTTCAGACATTAGTCGAGCCCATGCCACGTCATGCTGCATCACTTTTGCGTGCTTGTGGAGGCGCTACACGATATTAGGCAGGTATACAAGTTTCTTTGGCTTTTTAGTGTGTAGTGAATGGCCCGGCAGACAATATTAATAGCACGATTCTTCAGTTTCTCCCGGTGTATTTCTTGCTCGAACAGTCCAAGGGTGTACTTCTGATCCATAGTGTCCAACGGACACGATATTTCGATGATCAGACATGTCGCCATCGTCAGGTGCGCTGACGAACTGAGTTCTTGATGGCGGGCGGCCGCCTTAAATCCCCTCCCCCTGCGAGGTGTACTCTCCACGGGCCACGCCCACGGCCACATGTTGATGGTTGCTGAGACGCTGGTGTTGGCGTCTGTGGTGGCATTGGTGTAATTACCTCATCTGCCCTGGTCGCCTGTTCATTTTCTTTACTGAGCGTCTTTTTAATTTGACTCAATGCTGGTTCCCATGCCTTGATGAGGTTATAGCCGCAATCTCGGTTGATGAGTCCATCCCTGGTTCGAATTTCGGCTTATATGGATATGAGTTCTCCTCCTCTAACTCAAGTGTCACGGAGGCTGGTGAGTTATAACAAACAACATATTCCCATTCTTGGGCAGTTTTATGTGCCTCTTACAAGGTTGTGATTCATACATTAACATTCCTAGTTGTGGACAATGCTTATGCTGAAAATCTGTTTGGTTTGTACACTTTTTAAACTCATTGGATTCTCCACTGATGATGAAGTGCATTTGGTTTCTGATCATGTTCCATGTCAACAGTTAAATGGCCTCTGCCAAATTTTCCTCCCAAATGGCCTCTGCCAAATTTTCCTCCCTGTTTTCTCCAGGACTCAGTTGTGCAACAGAATTTCAGGCTTGCCTCCATTTTTTTGAGCTCACCTGCTACCGTAACTTTATGGGAACAAGTAAAAGCAGAATTAGACTGTGTTTTATCCCTTGATGTTATTCAACCGATTTCTTTCAGTTAATAGCCAGTGATATAAAAAAACCTACCAGTAAATTACACTTCTGCAGCAGTTTTTAAAAATCTGTTAATGCACAATCAGTCACTGATACCCCATCCTTTGCCATGCCTGACGAGCCAACATTTTTAAAATATTGATTTGGCAGAGGCATACTTACACAGCTGCCGCTCGTTGAGGAGTTTAAATGCCATCTAGTTATCAACACCCATTAGGACTTTATTAATACCAGCATTAGCCTTTTGGTGTGGCAAGTGCACCAGCTGTTTTTAGAGCAACTTCTTGCATCACTTCCAAGCTGCATCAACTATGTAGATGAGATAGTAGTGTCGGATGCTGCTACAGAAGAAATTTTGCAGAACCTTCTTGCTCTATTTTCTGTTTTACAGTCTGCGGAGTTAAAAGTGCAATTTAGACAAGACAGTTTCTCAACACTCCATTATTTATTTTGCTTTTGAAGTGTTGGGTGCTGGCATTAAACCATTATGCCAGCATATTGATGCTATTGCCATATTTGTACCACACCTCCATGTCCATCAAGGACTTCAGGCATTTTTAGGAAAAATTGCATACTATCACAAATTTGTATCATATGCTCCTACTGTGACAAAGCCACTCCGTGGATTATTACGTAAAAGCGTTCTTTTCCACTGGTCCCCAGCTTGTGACCAGACATTAAAGTTGTTGAAATCTAAACTGCAGTCGGTCCCTTGGTTGATCACTTTTTACCCAAGCCAGTATCTTATGCTACCAATGGATGCATCTCAGTTTAGCCTTGATGCCATTCTTGCTCGTAAATATGCAGATGGTTCTGAACACCCTATTGCATATGCCTCTAAATCCTTAAATTCAGTGCAACAGTGTTATTCTCAGATAGAGAAAGAAGCTTTGTCGATCATGTATGTTCTAAAAAAAATGTCATGTTTTTTAATGTATGATTATAAGTTTCACCTCATCACAGATCACAAACCACTCGTGTATCTTTTTAACCCTTTGGCCTCCTTGCTGCATCTCTCAATGATGCACATCGCTCACAGCAGTGGGCTCTTTTCCTGTCACGATACAATTATGAGATATGTTTTTGAACTACAGCGCAACATGCAAATGCTGACACATTATCACATTTGCTGATTGGTTGTAATCCAAAGTTTGGTAAAGAGGAATTACTGTTTTTATTTAGACGTGGAAGCTCAAAATGTGTTTGATGGCTTTGGTATTACTAGCACAAAAATTGCACCTGCTGTAGCAGCAAGTCCTGTTTTAAGTAAAGTTATTTCTTTTGTGCAACACAGCTGGCTAGACAAACCTCTGAGCCATGCTTCTGATCCTTTGAGGAATTATTTTACATTACAAAACTGCCTTTCTGCAGCATCGCAGGAGAGCTTCTGTGAAGTTTGGAATTTAGGAGATGAGGTACTAGCGGAAGTAAAGCTGTGAGGACGGGGTGTGAGTCGTGCTTGGGTACCTCATATGGTAAAGCACTTGCCACGAAAGGCAAAGGTCCCGAGTTTGAGTCTCAGTCCGGCACAAAGTTTTAATCTGCCAGGAAGTTTCATATCAGCACACACTCTACTGCAGAGTGAAAATTTCATTCTGGAAACCGTCTTTCTGTTTGGGACAGGGTGCTACGGTTTGCTACAGAGGACTCTGCTCACCTGGTTTGGTCCCATCTGCCCTTTGACAGAAAGTTGTGGCACATACAAAAGCTTTAGCATACAGACGTGTTTTTTGGCTAAGCATTGATGGAGGAACAGTGCAAGTTGTTGCAGCCTGCCCAAAGTGTGCCATGCATCGAGTGGCTCCATATGCTTCTTAGTCACCGTGGCCAGATCCACAGCAGTCTTGGGAATGAATTCATGTAGATTTCTACTGGCATTTTGTAATTGATGCTTATTGTAAGTTTTCGTTTGTGGTGCATTGTCTGTCGGCTTCTGCAGTGGCAACAGTTTCACTTTGTCAAAATTTGTGCAATGGAAGGCCTTCATATACATTAGTTACTGACAACAGTCCCCAGCTTATATCTCAGGGATTTCAAGATTTTTGTAAATAAAGTGGTGTTTGCCATGTAATGCTTCCTTCTTTCCACCCTCACTTGAATGGGGAAGCAGAATGGTTGGTATGACATTTACGACTCAGATGAAAAAATATGTTTTGGATGTGTCACCAGAAGCAGCTCTTGACTGGTTCCTCAGTTCTTATAGGTTGTTGATAGAAAGAATCTAGTGGAGTTGGTACATGGACGTCAGCCCCAGACTCTGCTCCATCTCCTTCAGCCAATACTTAGCCATCTGCCAGCACCAGTGCAGCAATGCTTCTGGTCTGGCATGGTGCTGCAGTAATCAAGTGTACCTTGCTGCCTTCTACATCATGGCTGTGCCCTCGCCTTCCCTGCCACCACTGCCGATGTTTTCACAACTGTCTCCACTGTTGTGGATGCCCCTTTTAGCTGCTACGAACTAGGGTGGGACTTCATCCCCCAAACAGTTGCAGATGACACCTCTGCTGCTGCAATCTCCTACCCTGGGGTTGCACTCAGACACAGAAATGGACATTGTGCCACCGTCGCCTGTCCTACCATATTGCCTCTCACAGGAGGATGTGCTCTGCACCTGTCTGTGCTTGCGTCACTTCTGTCCCTACACACTACTGGCAGCGCGTCACATGACTCAACAACCTACATTGACCACAGAAGAATTGGACATGAGCACAGTGCTCACTTTTTCACAAGGGAAGAGGAGTGCTGTAACTACCAATTTTGTGTGCACCATTTCACAGTTCACACGTGAAGTTTGTGCTTGATTCGGCCACTAGAGGCCACCCAACCTGATAATACGACAGCAGTTGCTTATATAGCAAGCTGGCGGTGCCCCCATTTGGAAGTAATGAATTTGTAGGCCAGAGCACAAGGCTCCACCAGCCACTTGTGTATTGCCTAACTGTATTGTAGCTTGTCTTCCATGTGTGTTTATCTTTTGAGCAGTAAATTACATTGTTCTTGGGTTAGAACAGTTTGTATGGCCCATTTTTGCAATTTAAAATTTGTCTTGTGTTTTGTGTCTGATCCACAGAAAAGCATCCCATAGCTAAGAACTGAGTTTAGATAGGCATAGTGTGTTGCAACAAGACATTGGTTGTTACAATCTGATGATAAAACCCTGAGGGCAAAACGTGCTGGTGACAATTGTTTTGCTAGCATCTTTGTGCATTCTTTCCCTGTTAGTTAGTTATTCAGTTAGTTTCATGGAACATTTGCATGATAAATCATAATGACTTGGAATGAGTCATTTTACATTCACATTCCATTATTGCTGCACCCGTGTCCACCTGGATTCTCAATGATTTGTTTAACACACACACTTCAATGTATAACTTGCTTTGAGACACCATCACTGGTGACACATTGTTCACACCCATATTCATTTTGTTCTCACCCCAGTTTGGAAAGGAGTTACATACAGAAGCAAAGGGTCCTTTCTTAAGGCACCTATTACACATTGCCAAGCACTTGGGACTCACAGCCCATTCATGTTAAACGAAGCAGTATGGGTACAATGCCAGTGGTGCACGAGGCTGTCGCTGTTGTGATGCAGACCATTGTTGTTGTGAATGCTGATTACCTATACAATGCTGAGACGGCTGCTGGACACCTGCAATAGTGTCTGCACTCCCTTGCAAGCTGCCTGAAGACTGGGAGGGGTAAGAGGAATTGATTTCTGAGACTTTGGACCAGGCTTCTAACTGACTATCTGTAGCCTGTGAAACTTGAAATGACTGAGCTATGTCCAACACATTTGCAAGCATAGGATTTTCACACTGTAGAACTTGCTCTTGAACTTCCCTATCAGGAGCAAAACATATGATTGCATCACAAATCATTTGATCAGCATACGATTCTTTATGAACATTTGTCACACATGCACATCGCAAAGTCTATGTTAATTCTGCTGCTCAAGCCATGTATGACTGTTTTGGCTACTTTTGGCAGTGGTAAAACTCCACACGAGCCAGTGATAGGTAGAAAAGAACTCAGACATCTGATAGCAAGAAAGACTTGTAGGTTCTGTGAGGTGAAATCCATGACAAAAAAAGAGCCTTTTGCAAGTTGACGTCCGTTACCCCAAATGCCTGGAAATGTTACCACAGGCATTTTTTTTGTAAGTCTCCCAGTCTTCTACAGAATCATTGTACACAGAGTAAAGTGGTGGATATGTTGTTGGTGGGGCCACGGGTTGTGCCAATGTAGTCATTAAACTGGAAATAGCAACTGTCAGTGCTTGCTGTTGTTCAAGAAGAGATTTATACACTGCCTCCATGGAAATTAAACTCAGAGGACTAATGACTGAAGTGGAACTCGTTGACTTGAATACTGTACTCACTCTAACCCAAGAACACTGCAATTTATTGTTTGAACAGTACACACACACACACATGGACAACAAGGGACAATACAATTAGCGATACGCAAGTGACCAGAGGAGCCTTACGCTCTGCAGCCTATATATTCATTAGTTCCAATGGGAGGGGGTGGGGGTGCGGGGTGCAGCCGACAAACTTGACATGTGAACTACAAAGTGGTGCACACACAAAATTGGTAGTTACAGCAAGAATAAAAACCTGAAGTAGTATTCGGCCTCATTGTAAGGAAATGTTTTAAAAAAACGAGTTGCTGTTGTCGTCTTCAGTCCAAAGACTGAATACGTCTATCTAAAGGTTGTGAATACCATTACTAAGTACTTCAATTATCCTTCCATACATAATCACCGAACAAGAAATGATTTGGACTTACATTTCCCAAGGAAAAACAAAAACAAAAAGGTTAAAACAGCATTTTCTATCATGGAATAAAATCTGTCCGAGGAGATGTAAAAGATTACAACATTCTTTGTAAGTAATGCTTACTACACATTTAAAGATAGAGGACTCAGAGAAGTGGTTAATAATGAAAGGCTACAACTACAACAACTTGTCACATTACAATGCTTTCACAAGAAAATTAAATGTCAAGATCTATAGCACATAATAGTAGTGTCCTACCATTCTCTTGAGTTTAACATCTCACTCACCATGCAGTGATGTTGATTCAGTTTTTCAGGTGGACTGGGGTGAGGATATGAAGTCATGCTTGGGGCATAGTGGCACATTTACAGTCCTGAAGTCTGTTTTCTGAATAGACTGGAGTCAGTGCAAAGGGCATAACAACATGTTCATGGTTCAGCAGTCACCAGTGAGTATCCTTCATGTGTGCAACGATGAAGACTGAAACTATGTTTATAATACAGGATATGGCAAAAACAGCTAACACACTTCAAGGCTAAACAAATCACAAACAAAGTATATGACAAGTTTTATTTCACTCTCATCTGAAAATACATGAAATGCCACTTTAGTTACAGTAATTACTTCTTTGTTAATTTAATGTCAGTCACGCGAGTGCCACAGACACACTCTTGAAGGTGTTGTGTTTCAAAAGAAACAGCTCGGAGAATAGAGACAATATGGCGGTGTGGAGTAGCGAAAGGGAGAGGGGGCGAGCACTGGAGAGGGAGTAACTTGCCACAACATGAAATGAATTGGCAATAGATCTTCAAGTGCATCACAGTACTGGATCTCAACTGAAACGAGAACAATCTGGGTGACCTAGAATCACCAGAAACCCTGAACATGTGTCAGTGGTAAGAACGTCCATTCAATGATCTCCCCTGCCAATCGGCACACAAAAACACCACTGCACTTGGGCTTTTGTACCACAGTGTACAAAGAATTCTCCACACAGAACTGCAAATGCATTCTTACTAAATGATGTTGGCAGAGGAACTGAAGGAGAGGGACTGGGAAAACCAAAGAACAGTGTGCCTGGACATTCAAAAATATGTCCCCAGTGAAGCTTCTGTGTTATTCAGTAATGAGACACATTGTCACTTCCGTGGCTATGTTAATTAGCAAAATTTCAAATATTGGGCACAGAACAATCCTCGGGAGTTTCATGAAAGAGCCTTGCGTAGCCTTAAGATGAATGTATGGTATGTGATTTCAGATTTTGGCGTATATGGCCCATATTTCTCTCCACAAGGCAATGTTACAGTGACTGTGAACTCAAGAGTGACATTCTGAGATGTTGGAGACCTTCTTAAGACCCAAAATGGATGAAGTTGACAATATGGACAATGTTTGGATTAACAGAATGGGGCAAGAGCCCACACTCTTTGCTGGGAAATGGGGATGTTGAGGGAGGTGTTCCCCACTCATTTGATCTTGTTGTGCAGTGACACTGTTTGGCCAAACCAGTCACCCAACTTAAATCCTTGTAATTTTTTTTTTTTTCCTTTGGTGATGCCTCGCACTACTGATCAACTGAAACACAAAATTTGTCAGAAACTGGCTGGCATTCCACAGGAAATCATCAGTTGAGTGATGGGCAACTTTCATGAATGCCTTCATCATGCAACTAAAAAGATGTAATGACTGCAATCAAAATGGCATTTCATGTACTTTCAGATGAGAAGGAAATAAAATTTGTTATATACTTTGCTTGGAATTTATTTAGCCTTGAAGTGAGTTAACTCAGAGTAGCCACAAGTTTTCCCAAGTGAAATTCCCTGATTTTCAGGGAAGTTTTAGCATTTTTCCCTGAAAAATTCTGAGATTGATTAATTGAGAGGGTTTATGGGACCAAATCCAAGGTCATCAGTCCCGCGATTCAAATGCAACTCACAAAACAAGGAAGGTCTGCTAAAAGTGGATGGATCCAGTCAGTGGAGTCAAACTATAAAACAAGGAAGTTAAAACACATGCAGTAAAAGGCATAAAAGGTTAGACCAAATCTAAAAACTGGAAAAAAGAGCAGTCTTTCAGTGGGGGACTGGTCACAGGCCCCAGACAGAGAAAACATGAAGCGAGGCCCCAAGTCCCTCTCCAGAAGTAAGGCAAAACCTTATATTTGGAAATAACCAATTTCATAGAGGAAACTGAAGACTAGTTCAACCATCCATGAACTGTTTGCTAATATTAAAATTAAGGAAGACTATATTTAGCACAAAGGGCCAAAAGAAGAGGACATTCCATCAATATGTGGGATACCATCAGTACGGCTCCTCAACCATATTGTGGGGGTGGTTCGCTCCACAGGAGGAAACAATGGGTGAGCCTGGTATGACCAATGCATAGATGGCATAAAGCAATAGACTCCTTCCAAAAGGAATAGAAGGAAGAGCACCAAACTGCTGTAGTCTCCTTGATGGTGCAGAGCTTATTACTAAGAGCAGTAGCGCATGAGATGTTATTCCAATTTTGGACAAAGAGAGATTTGACATAGATCTGAATATCTGTAGCTGGAGTCATGAAAGGCAATGGAAGGTGAGTATCAGCATCTCTAACCAAGTGGTCAGCCAGTTCATTCTCTTGGATACCCACATGACTTGAGACTCACAGAAAGACAACTGAGCAGGTGGCACGGCCAAGGGAGGAGAGAAGGTGATGGCTAGCAGAGAGCAATGGATGACAAGAGTAACAGGCTGCTCACTGAGACAGTACATATTAAAACATTGTGGAGGGAGGCCTTGGTAATGACTAGCAGCTCTATTGTGAACGTACTACACGATTCCAGCAATAATGAAAGCATATCCCACTTTATCTACAGTCTTAGAACCATCAGTGTAGAAGGTAGTAGCATCCTGGAACTCTGCAACTATAGAATGTACAAGACACCGGAAAACTGCAGGGGCGACTGGGACCTTAGGATCCTGACAGAGATCGGTCCTAATCCATGGTCTAGGCACCATCCAAGGAGGGGGAGGGGGGAGGGGGGGGGTAATACACGGGGTACATTTCAGTGAATGGAGACGGAGATCCTGACAGAGGGAAGTGAGACACAGTCCAACTGGCAATACCACCCTTGGGCAGTGATTAGGAGGGAGACATCCCTCGCTTGTAAAGAGGACAGGGTACACGGGATGGTCAGGGAATCTGCAAATGCCGATTGCGTAAGGAACTTGGAGTTGGCTTCGTCGTATTTGTAGAGAGGGAATCCCCGATTGTATGAGGAAACTGTCAAACGGGACTAGTGTGAAAGGCACCAACAGCGAGATACACCCCACAATGGTGAATAGGATCAAGTATTTTCAGAGTGGAAGGAGCCGCTGAGCCATAAACCTGACATCTAGTCAAGACAAGACCAGAGCACATGGTAAAGATGGAGAAGAGTAGCATGGTCTGCTCCCCAAAATGTATGGGCCAGGAGGTGGAGAGCATTAAGCTTCCGCATGCATGTAGTCTTTCACGCGACGAATATGGGGCAGCCATGTCAGCTTTTCATCAAAAGTAAGGCCCAAGAAACAGGACTGTGTTGCAACATCCTGGAGTTAGTCGCCAATATAAAGTTCTGGATCAGGATGTACTATGGGTTGACGACAAAAATGCATAACACACGTTTTGGAGGGAGAAAATTGGAAGCAATGAGAGACAGCTCATGCAGAGGTCTGTCGGATGGTGTTCGGAGCTCAGCAGACACTACCACTTGGGAGCTGCAACAGATGCAAAAATCATCGACATACAACGCTGGTGCAACCTGAGGGCCAACAGGGGTTACAAGCTCATTGATTGCTATGAGAAGAGTGTGACACTAAAACAGAACACTATGGGTTACCATTCTCCCGAATCCGAGGGTGCTGAGTGAAGTGCCAACTGGAACCGAAAAGAGCCGGTGGGATAAAACCTTATGAACGAAAATCCGAAGGGGGCTGTGAAACCCACAGTCATGGAGAGTAACTAAAATGTGATGGAGCCAAGCCGTGTCGTATGCCATATGTAGGTCAAAGAAGCAGTTAGTAAAAGCTTGTCCGATTGCAGTTTCCAATCTGAGTAAATCGTTAGTCGTCCTTCCCGGAAGCCACACTGATAAAGGGACAAAAGGCCCCAAGCTTCAAGTACTAAACAAAATCAGAAGCTAACCACCCTCTCAAGCAGTTTACAAAGTACTTTTGTTGGGCTAATTGGGTGGTAGCTGCTGAGAGATGTTGGGTTCTTCCCAGGCTTAAGGACAGGGGTAACTACACTGTCTCGCCATTGTGAGGGGAAGCACTCATGAGCCAAATGAGGTTGAAGACCGTGAGTAGATATTGGCTTTGTGTAATGTCCAAGTGTTGGATCATCTGGTTCTCGATGGAATCTGGACCTGGGGCCATGTCATGTGAAGAAGTAAGAGTATGCAAGAATTCAAGATTGGTGGGGGGGTGGGGGGGGGGGGGTCTGTTCAACTCTGTGTTTCTGCTGGAGAAAGGTAGCAGGATAGGAAGAGGATGTTGTCACAATGTGTGTTGCGAGGTGTTCTGCAAGGACCACTGGATCTGTAGACAGAGGATATGCTCTTGGACAGTTGACTGTTGCTGGCAGCCCAGAAGGCTACAGAGCTTGGACCAAACGTGCAATGAAGAGCCATACGTCCACAGGGAGGAAACATAGTGCTCCCAGCATTTGTTTTTACTCTGCTCAATAAGATAACAAGCCTTAGTACAGAGACGCTTAAAAGCAAGAAGGTTGATCTGTGAAGGGTGTTGTTTAAATTGCTGCAGCACCTGTCAGTGGTCCTGCGCAGTGACTGCTAC
The DNA here is from genome assembly GCF_021461385.2 of Schistocerca piceifrons. Lineage (NCBI taxonomy): Eukaryota > Metazoa > Arthropoda > Insecta > Orthoptera > Acrididae > Schistocerca > Schistocerca piceifrons. Next base: position 453,216,637 of record NC_060138.1, on the reverse strand, counting down.
GTCCTTGGTCCATCACAGTACTGGTTGACAATGAGGGGGACCTGTAGATAGGGCGACAGCAGTGCCAGCAGCGTGAACAATATTGGCAGAGATGCCCTGGACAACCACTTCAATTCAATTCGAGAGAGAGGTGTCGAAGTGCACAGCAGACAATATAATAGTGATGGGCAGACTGCTTCTGAACTGATTCAAAACTCCTGATCTTTCTAAAGAGTGGATGATGGATGATTTGGAAAAAATGAATGTTAGCCCATCTGATTTCAAAATGCACCTCTGGTGGCTGTAATGAGCAGGATGAAAATTCTGCACTAGGCTGCTGCAATGGCACCCCACACCGCATCCTTAAGACAACGTTTCCCAAACTTCAAAAAATGTGTTATAGACCACGTGCACATGTGGATTTGCATACCTTATTAGTACATGAAGTTTTTCTCATCCATGAAAAGAGAAAATAAAGAAAGCTTTATTTCTATTTTTTTTCCAATTTGTTGGCCATCAGGCAGTACCCATTCAGCCATCTCAGAAGTAATACTAACACAACACCCAGTCTTCGAGTGAAAAAAAAAAAAAAAAAAACTTTCAACCCAACCAGGAACTGAACCTGGGTCCCTTTACTTCACAATCCACTGTGCTGACAGCACAGCTACCGAGGCAGACAACCAACGATGCTTCAGTACACATTAAGCCAGAAAACACTTCCAGCATCATGTTTCCACTCTTGATTTCAAAAGCATGTCTCAAATTTCAGAAGCTCAATAAAAGTTTGCATACTTCTTTTTCTTTGACTTAGCATCGGACTCAGAATGTATGAGCAGCGAGCATAGAAGCTGCTGTTGGAGCATATCACAAAGTGACCCAGGCATCACTCCCCTCCCAACAGCTCAGCACTCCCACCGTACTAATCAATCGGACCGTAAGCTGTCTCTCTAGCTCACTGCTCCTCAGGAATCGGACTGCAAAGTAGCTCACTAGCTCATTGCTCCCCCACCATTCTTACTGATTGGATTGCAAGGTAGCTCACTGCTCCCCCCCCCCCCCCCCACTCTCATGAGCAAGACTGCATGGAGCAGACAATGCGGTGACTTGAGGCGTCACTCTGTTCGCTGCGCTTTTGGCACAGTGATACAGCTTGCAATTCACTTTCTTGACTGAGCATCTCTTTATTATTTGTACCCTTATTTGATTTGTTCTAGTTCTCATCTTCTCATTATGTTGCTCTTCTGTTTTCTTGTGGTGTGTGTTTTTGTTAGGTGTACTATTATGTCTTCTTCTACGTCTGCTGCATTTATAGTCGCTGTTGTCAGTGTGCTGGTACCTTTTATACAGGTTTTAATTACTATGGGTGGATAGGATACTAAGTATAATGGTAAGAATAACACAAAATTATTTTAACATACATGCTAGTCCATGTATAAAGGTTGTCTCAGGAGAAATGGTCAAGAGATATGTAGGAATGATCATTTGAAGCAAAAAACTAAATATGGACATATGCCCTATTCCAAAATGATTTCTGAGATGGAACATACATAAAGTTACTTTTGTATGTTTTTCTTGAATAACACGAAATCCGCAGCCTCTAGTGAAAACGTGTCACAGTACAAAATTAAACTACATTAAATTTCCTTTAAAAAGGTCAAATTCATTTTTTCTCAGGGACTTACAGGTTGCATGAAGAGAGCGAGACAATATGGAAAATCTTGCGCAATGGACATGCATTGAGGTGTAGGTAAGCCAGTTTACAGTAGATTCCCAGCTTGATAGATCACACTTCCTATATCAAATTATTCGTCTCGACTTTGCACTACTATGGTACATTGTAAACAATGACAGTGTACTGAACAATAATGAAAAATGTAACAATGCACATGAAAAATGTTCCATCTCGAAAACCATTCACAATAGTGCATATGTCCACATGAAGTTTCTGGTTCAAATGATCATTCCTGTCATATGCCTGAATTTTGACCATTCATCCTGGGGCAGCCTATATATTATGTTTAATTTTTTATTTATTCATTTAACCTGAATAGATTAATGCCATCAGGAGTCACCTTACATCAGACCAGAGTTTTATATGTAACTGCAAAACTTATTACAATCACAGTTACTAAAAAAAACATAATATTTCGAACATAACCCTCAGCATGTATTAGGCATTTGCCCATTTCGCCCTCTTAGTTGAAATTGTTGATTTTTTTTTTCGGTCTTCCTAAATGTCTTCTGCCCATTGGGTAAAAGTTATCAACAATTTGTAATCTGTCACCTTCCATTCTAGTGACAAAATCCTTCCAGTTGTTTCAGTTTTCTTCAATCTTCACTCTCAGTTGTTTTCTGATGTCTACATTCATTCTCCCATCAGACAGAATGTAGCCAGCTACTCTTATAAGCAATTGGATCTCTAGTGCTCACATTCTGTTGGTAATGATTGTTTCTGTTGTGTCGTCAAGGCAACAGCTTCAAGGTCTATGGAGCAGTAATTATTATGAGCAGTAGTAGGTCAATGATATGTCTGATCATTTGGACTGTGAAGTCGCCCTATACAGTAAATGCTGAGCTGAAGAATTTTTTGACAGCATTGTGAGCTCAAGAAAGAACTTTTCATGACTACAATCATTTACCTTGGTGAAATAATCAGTAACTGTATGTTTTGTTTGCAGCTCAATGAAGGTTATCACTAAAGTCAAGTTCTGGTTTAGTTCCTTGGTTGGGGCAATAGGATCAGCTGCAGTTACTACACTACTGGCCATTAAAACTGCTACTCCACGAAGATGACATGCTACAGGCGTGAAATTTAATCGACAGGAAGAAGATGCTGTGATATGCAAATGTTTAGCTTTTCAGAGCATTCATGTGCTGACATGAGGAAAGTTTCCAACCGATTTCTCAAACACAAACAGCAGTTGATCGACGTTGCCTGGCGAAACGTTGTTGTGATGCCTTGTGTAAGGAGGAGAAATGCGTACCATCACGTTTCCGACTTGGATAAAGGTTGGATTGTAGCCTATCACGATTGCAATTTATCGTATCGCGACATTGCTGCTCACGTTGGTCGAGAATATGGAATCGGTGGGTTCAGAAGGGTAATACGGAATCCCATGTTCGATCCCAATGGCCTCGTATCACTAGCAGTCGAGATGACAGGCATCTTATCCACATGGCTGTAACGAATCGTGCAGCCACGTCTCGATCCCCGAGTCAACAGATGGGGATGTTTGCAAGACAAGAACCATCTGCACGAACAGTTCGACGACGTTTGGAGCAGCATGGACTATCAGCTCTGACATCACAGCTGTGGTTACCCTTGACGCTGCATCACAGACAGGAGTGCCTGTGATGGTGTACTCAATGACGAACCTGGGTGCACAAATGGCAAAACGTCATTTTTTCGGATGAATCCAGGTTCTGTTTACAGCAACATGATGGTCGCATCCGTGTTTGGCGACATCACGGTGAACGCACATTGGAAGTGTGTATTCGTCATCGCCATACTGGCGTCTCACCCGGCATGATGGTATGGGGTGCCATTGCTTACACGTCTCGGTCACCTCTTGTTCGCATTGATGGCACTTTGAACAGTGGACATTACTTTTCAGATGTGTCATGATCCGTGGCTCTACCCTTCATTCGATCCCTGAGAAACCCTACATTTCAGTAGGATAATGCACGACCACATGTTGCAGGTCCTGTACGGGCCTTTCTGGATACAGAAAATGTTCGACTGCTACCCCGGGCAGCACATTCTCCAGATCTCTTGCCAATTGAAAACGTCTGGTCAATGGTGGCCGAGCAACTGTCTCATCACAATACGCCAGTCACTACTCTTGTTGAACTGTGGTATCGTATTGAAGCTGCATGGGCAGCTGTACCTGCACACGCCATCCAAGCTCTGGTGTGTCAAGGCCGTTATTACGGACAGAGGTGGTTGTTCTGGGTACTGATTTCTATGCATCCAAATTGCATGAAAATGTAATCACATGTCAGTTCTAGTATAACATATTTGTCCAATGAATACCCGTTTATCATCTGCATTTCTTCTTGGTGTAGCAATTTTAATGGCCAGTAGTGTATTGCGCCTACTCTTCCCTAGACCACACAATCTTTTCAAAAATGGTTTAAATGGCTATGAGCACTATGGGACTTAACATCTGAGGTCATCAGTCTCCTAGAACTTAGAACTACTAAACCTAACCAACCTAAGGACATCACACACATCCATGCCCAAGGCAGGATTCGAACCTGCAAACATAACGGTCGCGCAGTTCCAGACTGAAGCACCTAGAACCACTTGGCCACACCACACAAGCTTTTCCATAGAGCATCTGGTCTTTATGTTTTAGATTAATGTATTTGTATGTCTCAGATTGATTGACTCTGTTTGCTTTCTTATTGTAACCGATTTTATTTTCAAGGGTAGGAGGTCGTTTGAAAGTCCAATGTGCAGTGTCTCCAAGATTCATGAACAGTTTTAGCTCTTCCGCTAGCCAAGGTCCAGGTTTTCCCTTCAGGATTTTGGTCTTTGGGGGAGCATATTTATTGTGTAATAGAGTTATCTTGGTAGTAAATCGATGGAGCTGTTCTTTCATGTCCAGGAATGGTATGGAAGTTGTTTCCCAAATTATCTCTTATTCTTCTGCTGCAAATTCAGGTACACTGATACACTTAAAGTCTCTGTATGTTGGAACTGTTTATTCCTAGCATATTTTAGAGAGTAAGTCATGTATATGATGATATGAGATGATATTCCAGTTATGAATTTCTTTGCTTGTGGATCTCGTGGCAAATATATGTATGGGGGCCTGACTGTAGGCTGCATTATGGGGAGGTGCAAGCTGAAAAACTGTTACATTTCAACAAGAAATTACACACTTGAATTTCACAGTGAACGAGCAGAATATTTATGTTAGTGTTCCTAGCATTATTTGTATGCTTCTAACTTGAATCAAATTTTCAAATATTAGTTTTGAAACAGGCTATCACTACTACTTTGGGAGGTCCGTAGAGGATGCACGTTAGGCAAATTTTCTTAAAGAATTTAATGTTTACAAATATACATTTGACTTGTTTGTCTTTGTTATGGCTCTGAGCACTACGGGACTCAACTGCTGCAGTCATTAGTCCCCTAGAACTGAGAACTACTTAAACCTAACTAACCTAAGGACATCACACACATCCATGCCCGAGGCAGGATTCAAACCTGCGACCATAGCAGTCGCAGTTTGTCTTTGTTACCACTGGGTGTTAGTAGCACGGTCAGTAATAAGCCAAAGTGTTTGTATACCATTACTCCACCTCCTCATCTGTTACTTCCTGTAGTGTCTTAGGGCAGTGGAGTCTATATTTAGGGAACTGGAGAGCATGATTGATTTGAGCTATGTGCCAATGCTCATTAGAACAAAGACATGGATGTCGGTATTCTGAAATATACAAGTACGGCAGAGTTCATTGAAATAAGTTGAAAGTCATGGTCAACTATGTTCTACAGCAAAAATACAGACACACTAGTAAAACTAGTGGCTGCATGAGTAGACAAGTTCATAGCTTCTAAAGCATACACTTCCGAGTTCATTTACGCTGCTTTTCTCCAGCCTTCATCCGCGCCATTATCCTGCCATCTCTCGTTCACATGCTATGTAGCCCAAATCCGGATATCACATTATTCAAAATTTTTAACTTTCACTAGTGAAATCCTCACATATTATCAGGCTTGTCTACGTGAGTTTCTTAATCACTATTACTATTTCAAACTTTTTCACAACTGTGGGTCTAGGTTTCATAGATCAAAATGTTCTACGTCCTACTCTATAACTTCTGACTATAGAATGTGCTGCATGTATATTTGTTCTCACTTTAAGCTTTTCCAATTTAAAATGGCTGTGCTAATAGTAAATATTTTAATTTTACCAGCATACTTCTCATTGCTGCACAACAGCATGTCATCCATATTGCCTTAGTCCAGAAGAATTTCGAGTGATGTTTGGTATCATTTTACCAAAATGGAAGAGAAACGAAAATATCACTACTGTCAGCAGATAATTGCCATAGTTTCTGGCTCATTATCAAACCTGAAGAGACATCTAAAATCGAAGCATCCTACAGCACCTCTGGAATAATGTGGATCAGGAAGCTGATCACGCCAGCAATTGATGCAGAAATTCGAAAAATCATTTCTCGTGAACCATCCTCACTGATGTCTGTTTCTGAGAAGGCAAATTGAGTCTCAAGCTGTATTCAGCCCACCAGTGTTGTCAGGTTCTAGATCAAGTCCTGGCTTATTTCCTTTTATAATGCCTTCATGCCCAACAACTTTTCATTTACAACACCCAATAAGTAACTTTTTTAATATTATAAATCCGCTCACATTAAATAAAAGTACGGCTTTACGAGGTGTACAACTTTGCTTCCGCCGTTTGCCGATAGGTGGCGACAACAGTAAGTAGTGGTTGAAAGAAACAGATCGCAGATGTCAAGCAGTAAGCTTGGACCTCAGTCAACATAATCTCATTCAAACATTAGACGATTTTTGTCTGCATCATAAAGTTATTCTTGATTGACAATGACAGTTTACAACCCTAATTCTCGTCATTTGCAGGAGATGTTAGTGTTTTGTTTCAATATGAAGAACACAGCGGCTGAGTCTCAATGAATGCTCTCAAGTACGTACGGTAAGGATGCTATTAGTGAAATAACATGTCATGAGTGGTTTCAACGCTTCAAGAATGGTGATTTTAATGTCGTAGACCGGCATAGTGGTAGAAGAGAGAATGTTTTCGTAGATGCAGAATTGGAGACATTGCTGGGTGAAGACTCACGTCAAACTCAAAAAGAAATGGCACGATTAGTGAGAGTGACACAGCAAGCCATTTCAAAATGTCTCAAGTCTATGGGTATGATTCAGAAAGAAGGAACTTGGGTCCCGAGTGAGCTGAAACCAAGAGACATTGAACGGCATTTGTGTGTTTGTGAACAGTAGCCTTGGAGGCAAAAACAGAAGGGATTTCTGCATCGCATTGTGACCAGGGATGAAAAATGGGTTCATTACGATAACACTAAATGCAAAAAATCATGGGGATATCCCAGCCATGCCTCCACATTGACGGCCAAACCGAATATTCGCGGCTCCAAGATCATGCTCTGCATTTGGTGGGACCAACTTGGTGTCTTGTACTATGAGGTGTTAAAACCAAGTGAAACAATCACAGGTGCTTGTTATCGAACGCAATTAATGCGTTTGAGCAGAGCATTAAAGGACAAATGACCACAATACAGTGAGAGGCATGATAAAGTGATTTTGCAGCACGACAATGCTCGACCCCAAGAGGCAAAAGAGGTAAAAACATACTTGGAAACATTAATATGGGAAGTCCTACCCCACCCACCGTATTCTCCAGACATTGCTCCCTCTGACTATCACCTGTTTAGATCAAAGGTGCATAGCCTGCCTGACCAACACTTCCGATCTCATGAAAAAGTCACAAATTGGATTGATCCGTGGATCGCTTCAAAAGATGAACAATTTTTTCGACATGGGATTCGTACACTTCCCGAAAGATGGGAGAAAGTAGTGGCCAGCGATGGAAAATACTTTGAATGATACATGTGTAACCAATTTGTTTCATTAAAGCCTCAAATGTTGGGGAAAAAATGGTGGAAGAAAAGTTGTATACCTTGTAGATGTACAGCTTTTAAAAGAGATTTACAGAGAATACCATCCTTTCTCTATAGTCAAAGAGACATAATTTAATATTTTGTCCAAATTATAGCTAACCAAGTCAAAAAATGTTGTCAAACTCTCTAATGCCCAGTCTGCATCATGAGTTATTTGAAAAAATTAAATATGATTTGACCACCAAAAAGGCAGTCTGTCTTTTATCTGGTGTGCGGACAAGTGTAAATAACATTAGTTTCTACGCATTCACAGCACATTTCATTTCATAGATGATAAGAGTGAACTAAGTCATACCTTTTAGAGTGCTCACTATTCGAAGACAGACACACTGCAGAAAACATCTCAAACTGGGTATAGTCTGTTATCCCAAATACAATATCAATTTTAAAATCGCTTCCATAACAGAAAATGAATCAAACATGAAATTAAATAAGATGCTTCTTAAATTTTCACATATCCCACACTTTGCACATTCTTTAAACCCCACTGCGCAGCAAGCAATTCAGAAGTCCATACAGAAAACCTTTGAAAATGTCAAATGAGTTGTTATCTTTCTTAAGAAGAGACTCTTTGCTTTAAGCAAACTTGCTTACACGAAAAGAATATTTAAGAAAGACTGACTTAAACTGAAATAAGATGTCCCAACCACATGGACCTCTACTTACAAAATGTTGCAAAGATTTAGGTTAATCCCAAAATTTCTTGGCTCACTATTTCAGGTGGAAAACTGATCACCTTAAACTTAAAAGGTACAGACTGGGAGATAATGCAACAGGCCGCACAGATTTTGAAAGTTTTTGATGTGTTAACCAAAGCAGTGTCCTCAGAGAAAACAGTCTTCCTTTTAAAAATGAGATCTTGCCAAGGTTAATGGAATGGCAACTAAAATCTTTTTAAAGGCAAAAATAAAGAATGTCTTCAAGAAACAGAGTCATTGGTTAATAATTTGCTTAAACGGTTAGCAGAGTGGTTTGGGACTATCTCCAGCAACAAACTGATTAGTCAGGCGAAGTTACTGGACCCCCCAATCCAAAGCCAACAATCTTCAGAACTGTTACATGAAGGCTATTGAAGAAATGAAAGCATTGGTTGTTCAAAACAGAGCTCATTTCTTAACCACTTACCACTGTAACACATGAGACTTCCATCAGTCTGGGAGGAGTTCAATGAAACTAATAGTCAGCTTCAAGCAAGTCACAACCCAGAAACTGCAGCAAGTGTCAAACAGATCAAATGTTTAGTGGAGAGATATTTGCCCAGAAACAGCAATTCCTTAAACTGCTGGAAAACAAGAAAATTGCTGTGACCTGCGCTGTATCAATTGGTTGTGAAAGTATTATGTATCACAGCAACATCAGTGGCCTGTGACCGAATTTTCAAAAGCACAACAAATGTGCACTAACAAGGGAACCTCCCCATCGCACCCCCCTCAGATTTAGTTATAACTTGGCACAGTGGATAGGCCTTGATAAACCGAACACAGATCAATTGAGAAAACAGGAAGAAGTTGTGTGGAACTGTGAAAAAATAAGCAAAATATAGAAACTGAGTAGTCCATGGGTCACATATGCAACATTACGGAGTTCGTGGGTTCAGGAGCGCCATGGTCTCGTGGTAGCGTGAGCAGCTGCAGATGAAGAGGTCAGAGGTCCTTGGTTCAAGTCTTCCCACAAGTGAAAATTTTACTTTCTTTATTTTTGCATAGTTATTATCTGTCCGTTCGTTCATTGACGTCTCTGTTCACTGTAATAAGTTTAGTGTCTGTGGTTTGTGACCGCATCGCAAAACCGTGCGATTAGTAGACGAAAGGACATGCCTCTCCAATGGGAACGGAAAACATTTGATCGCAAGGTCATAGGTCAACCGATTCCTCCACAGGAAAACACATCTGATATATTCTATACGACACTGGTGACGGCATGTGCGTCACATGACAGGAATATGTTGTCGACCGACCTTGGCGAATGGGTAAAAAGACTCTTCTACCTTGCCCGATTTAGGTTTTCTTGTGGATGTGATAATTACTCCCAAAAATGTGATGAAAACATAAGAGTTTGTCACATAAACTGGAAATAAAAAATTAAAATTTTCACACGATCGAAGATTTGAACCAAGGACCTTTCGTTCCGCAGCTGCTCACGTTACCACGAGACCACGGAGCTCCTGCTGTCCCAGCGTCCTTGATGTTACCTATCTTCCCATGAACTACTCAGTTTGTATATTTTGCTTATTTTTTCATAGTTCCACACAACTTCTTCCTGTTTTCTCAATTGATCTGTGTTCAGTTTTTCAAGGCCTATCCACTGTGCCAACTTATAACTAAATCTGAGGGGGGTGCGATGGGGAGGTTCCCTTGTAAGAAGAGAAAGAGACTCACATCAACTAAAATGGGTCAAATTTTATTTCTGAATGACAATATTGACTGTAAATGATGACTGCAGAAACAGTTCAAATACAGATGTAATAATTTTATGTGTCTCCCCCCCCCCCCCTCCCTCCAGAAGAAGTATCAAAATATAACAAGAATCAGTCTCCATTCTTAAAGTTTTTCTAGTTGATAAAAAATATTTTGGATTTTGTTATGATATTTACAATTTTTACAGCAAACAAAATTTGAAACTTTTGTATTACTAGCGACATAACAAAATTATTACTCCTCTTTATATGTTCTTTGACCAAATTGGATAAAAACACAGGTTTAGAGACCTGAATTAAAAAGGCAATGTACCTTCTATTTACTTATTCTTGTTAGTGAATGGTGAGCGCTGAGTCATGGAAAAGAGCTAGTTCATTCCAGTGAACGACCAGGTCTGATCCGATCTCTGAAAAGGACAATTTTGCACATCTCTAGTATATAAAGGACAATTGGCCCTGCGGAATGCCCAACATGAGGCCTGTCTGCCTGGCAGTGGCAGGGCAATGACAGAATCATCAGAAAGTGGTCACTGTCACAAAGATCATCATGGGGTGACCAATGTAGGCGAGCCACGAGAGCAGGGGAGGAGACTGTGAGATCAATATCAGTAAAGGTGTCATGAGCGGCACTGATGTGGGTAGGGGAACCGTCATCGAGGAGACAATATCAATACGGGGGTGGGAGTTGCTGTCTTAAGGTAGACAGTTCAACATAAGCAAGTGGCCTACCTGGAGGGAAGCAGACATTGCCAAAGGTGATTGCCGGAGTTGTCTGCACTCTAAACGCTATCACTTCCAGGTTGGTATGAAGGAGGTCCAGACACTTATGACATACATGCGAACGAAAGAACCAACTCCTCCAAATGCTGTCCCGGGGCCAACAGAATGCCAAATAACACGAAATGTTAGGGAGTGATCATCATAAAAGTGAGTTTCTTGAAGAGCAAGACAGAATGAAGAGTATGAGGAAACAAGGCATTATATTTCCAGAAGGTGATGATAATTCCATTGGATTATTGTGTGGTAAGAGTCCAGGTGAGAGAGAAAGATGTCGAGAGGAGATCACAGCAGTTGGTCGGTGGACATGACCAACGAGGATGGGGTGACATCCATAAAAGCTGGCCTAATTCTGGATTAGGTGGAGGGGGTGAAACCCCCCAGGAAGCTGGGGAAGCCCCATCCTTTGACTTGCGCTGCTTCTTCTTCTCCCTCGGTGAGAAGGAGCAGGTTTTACTAGTAAGGGAATATGTGGCAACGGTGTTGGGATCGGACAGAGAGCGAGTGGCTTTGGGGCCCTCAGAGTGCAGGTCTCTCCTCCGGCCCGAGGGTGCAAGCTTCCTGTCCTGAGAATGTCGGGGAGAGGTGTTCCAAGATGGAGACCATCCCTAGCAGGAGCCAGAGAACAGGATGTTTTCCCTGGCTGAGGAGGAGCAGCAGGAGGAGGAGGTGGAGTGGTTCCTGGAGGGGAAGCAACAGGAGCTGCTTACGGTGAATAAAGGGATGGGGGACGGGATGGGGTTAAGGGGGAGGGGTGAGGAGGAAACGACGCAACTGAGGAAAAGGTAGAGAAGAGATTTACATGGTGAAGTCTGTCAAACTTCTTCCAGGCCTCAAAGCATCTGAGACTGTCAAGGATCTTTATTTCCTGAATTTTTTTCCCTTCATGTACACTAGACACTGATGAGTGGGGAGAATGGAGACTAGAGCAGTTTTTCTGTTAGGCGGTGGAGTGAGGGCTCTCCACATGAAGAGGGTGGCCACGATCACAACAGTTGGGAGTGGCATCACATCGTGAGGACATGTGGCCGAAGTTGAGAGAATGGAAGCAACAGATGGGAGGCAGAATGTATGGTTTCATTGTGCATCTGTACACCATTACCATGACCTTGGGCAGGGTAAACCCCTCAAATGCCACGATGAAAGTGCCAGTGTCTACATGATGGTCCTTAGGGCCTTTCTAGACACGCTGGGTGAAATGAACACCGTGTCATTCCAGATTAGCTGTAAGTTCATCGTTGAACTGGAGGAGAAGATCCTCATGGAAAATTATATCCTTTGTCATACTGAGTGACTTGTGAGGAGTGATAGTCATGATGATGCCTCCTAAATGGTCGCAGGTACGGAGGGAGGCTGGCTGACTGGCAGAAGTTGTATTTACAAGGAGAGAGCCAAATCTCATATTGCTTAATAACTCAACTTCACCTAAATTGTCCTCAGTATGTTCCACAAAGAAAAGGGGTTTGGTGGCGGCAAAAGTCTCCCCGTCAATCCTGCTATAGACCAGGAACCATGGAAAGGGTTTTGCCCCACGGTGACAGGTCTGGCCTTCCTCCCAGGGTGTATCCAAGGAGGGTAATGCCAGGAAGACAGAAACAGGAACTGAGACAGAACTATGTTAAGGAAAAGATGCGGTCACGGTAGAGCAGCCAGAGAGTTTAACATATTTTATGTGCCAAACGTCCATCCTGGTTACACTCACTCATAACAGGGGCTCACCTTGTGGGCACCACCCAACCACAGCGGTGGCTGCCCTGGCAGGACGGTCGCTGCCCGGAGTTCCAATGACCCAAAAAGGTGGGCTACAACTCCTAGGCTTGCACAAGGTGTTCACGGTGCAGGTACCAGCAATGTGATCCCTGCAGTGTCAGGGGTCTCAGTGAGATGGGTACGTAACAGCCACAGCACATGGACTGGCTATCAAGCTGGTGACATAGCAAGGAGGCGAAAGGACTTTGGCTGGGAGGGAGGGGAAGGGGGAAAGGGAGAGGGGAGGGAGGAGAAGGGGGAAAGGGAGGGGGAGAGCGAGAGGGAGAGGAGGAGGAGGAGAGGAAACCATGCCAAAGACACTAGGGAGGGAGTTCTTCCCCATGTGGCTCACACTACATATCTCAAATTTGAAGATGGAGGTCAAACCCCTGAGGAGGAAAAAATAAGAAAAGCCAAAAAGGAGGAAGAAAAGTAACCAACCAAAAACACAGGATGAAGGAAAGTCATGAGGATAGATGGGCTGACAAAAAGAAGAAGACCAAGTTAAAGAAAGGAAGGGGCAAAGGGAAATGAAGGAGGACAGGGAAGGAGACGGAAGGGGAAGGTAAAGCAGAACAGAAAAGAATAAATGCTGCTATAGCTCAGGGAGCTGTGTGTGCCACACATACCTCACTAAAGACCTGTGGGTCCACTGAGGGAACACATTTTGAGATCTCAAGAGTAAATATAGACATAAGTTGACAAAAAAATGCAAGGGCTTCTGCATTGCTAAATGTGTGAACAAAAATCTTAAATACTAACACTGACATCTTTTGCAATGAACTGTTTTTAGATGGAGAAAGCAAGCCAAATGGTATATATGAGGATATTTTTTTTCAATAAAACGAAACATATTTGGTGACAAGAGTACGCATTTCATTGAAGTCATAAGGCAGATTTAAAATATCTTCACTGATTTCGGAAATAACCTCAGAAAAAAAGTAGGCCTCTTGAAAGACGTGTATAAGGCAGAGAGGAACTGTGTAAATCAATACTAATCCACGACTGCCAATGGAATGTTGGTTCTAGTAAGTTTGTTATTGTCAGTTATTACCTACCATGTTATGTCTATTATTTTACAGGTATTGTGTGGTTTTTCTTTCATGAAATATGCGAGTACATAGCACACAAACTGCCAGTGGCTGCCACTACTTTCTTTCTCTTATCATCCATACCTTCTAATGTATAATCTACTTTTGAAATGCCAAAATGTACTAGAATAAATAAAATGTCTATAAAAAGCCGCACTGTACAATGTTCTTGCAGTGAGACAGTTGCAAGTCCTGAAATCCATTGCCCGTGGTCTCAGGGCTGCCGAGGAGCACCACAGTCCTGAACCCATGGATAAATCACAAAAATATGCTCCATTATGCCACATACAAACAGACCTGGCCTGCAGGCTCATTGTTGAGACTAGATCCGATGGGCAGGGCCTGCACAGTAGTGGGAAATGATCGGCTTCAGATTGGCAGGCCCAAAGCTGTTAGAGATACCCACAGAAATGGCCTGAGGTTTTGGCCCGTCATGGAAGTCCACTGGTGTGGCCAGCTATTTACATGTCACAGACATCATGTTGATGAAATGAGACCGCAGTGACCAATCCATGAAACAGATAACTTGTGTGAAAACTCTGAGAATCAATACTAGTGAGGATGACAGCAACTCACTGTAAAGATGATCACTGAGCTCCAAACAGGCACATAGAAAACACAATCACTCTCTCACAAAGTAAATTTTTCGCCAGAGTCTTTGTCAGAAAATGAGAGTATGTACACATTCACACAATCACTCAGACACAACTCATGCACACATGACCGCTGTCTCCAGCCACTGAGTCAATAGTTTCTGAGAATCAGATCCAAAACCACTCCTCACACCTCCCTACCTCTTGTTGGCAGCTGCTAGGCTAGCAGCAAGAAGTGGTGACAGCACCAACTGCAAGATGACGGGATTGGTAGAAAGGGAACAAGCAGTAAAACTGAGTGAGTAGTGAAGTGGCTCACTTACTCAGCTGCGCCGAGCCAGCGACGATGCCTGATATCTCAGTAAACAGACCATTTTACCTACTGAGACAAAAACGAGGTTTTTCCAGTGTTTTCTTCAAATTTCCCTGACATGATTGAAATTCCCTGATTTCCAGAACTTGTGGCAACCCTGCAGCTATTTTTGCCACACACTGTATAAGTTATCTGGAGCAAATTGTGTGAAGATCAAGGAGCACTGTACAATAGGAAACAACCAAATGAGGCTGTACAGTTGCTAACACTCATATTCGTAAATATGAAGTCTGCTCTGTCTGGCCAACTTGATTTAAGTTTCCCTAGATCATTTCAGGTAAATGTCGGAATGGGTGCTTCATCAGATCACAGCCAAGCATCTGTCCTTTCCTTATAAAAACACATTTATATACTCTTTTTGTAAGTCTCTTTCTGAACTATTTATTTTAATTGTATTATAATACAGACCAATATTGTCAGATGATTCCCATAAGTGTTTTGTAAGAAATACCCTTTGTAGACTGACTGCATTTTTGTAGAAACAAACCAATGTCTGCTACCGGCTTTACCTGCAACTGAGCCTACATGATCGTTCCATTTTATATCCATACAAATTGTTACACTCAGGAATTTGTTTAAACTGACTGATTCAAATCGTGACGTGCTGATATTGCACTCAGAGGACAGATGAACTAAATTCTTTTGTTTTGTGGAGTGCATGACTTTACATTCCTGGACATTTAAGGCAAGTTGCCAATCTCTGCACCACTTTGAAATCTTTTCAGGATCTCACTCCATTATAGATGATTGCATCACATACAAAAAGTCTGAGGTTACTATTAATATTGCTTACATGTAATTAATACAAAATGCGAAAAGCAAGGGATCCAACACATTTCCCTGGGGCATACCTGAGGTTACTTCTACATAAATCAACGATTCTCCAGCAAAAATAACACACTGCAATGCTCCTACTCAGAAATCCTTAATCCAGCTACAAATTTCACTTGATACCCCATAAATTCCAAATCCAATAATAAGGTTAGATGTGGTACTGAGTCAGGTGCTTTTTGAGAAACAAGAAATACTGCATCTACTTGACTACCTTGATCCATGGCTTTCAGAAAGTCATGTGAGAAAAGTAGGAGTTGAGTCTGCATTGTTGATGTTATCAGAATCCACAGTGGTTGGTGTGCAGAGGGACATTCCATTCAACAAATGGATGTCAAGCACATCGGGCTGTAATTTTGTGGCTCACTTCTGCTGCCTTCTTACAGACAGGGTGAACTGAGCTTTTTTTCCAACAAGCGGGCACAGTTTTTTGTCCGAGGGCTCTACAGTATAATATAGTTAAATAAGGGTCAATTTAGCTGCACATTCTGTCTACAGTCTGACAGAGATTCCATTGGGCCACAGAGCTTTGTTTAATTTTACTGATTTCAGCTGCTTCTCAACACCACTGATAATACTACCAGTAAAGGTCCACTTAATAGTGTTCGTGTCTTCTTAAGTAACATAACCCAGTATGCTGACCTTGATGGTGAGAGTTCATCAGAGACAAGGGTATTGTCAGGATTGCCCCAGGGAAGCGTGATAGGGCCACTATTATTTTCTATATACTTAAATGATCTAGCAGACAGGGTAAGCAACAGTCTGAGACTGCTTGCTGATGCTGTGGTGTATCGGACGGTGTCATCGCTGAGCGACTGTAGGACGACGTAGACAAAATTTATAGCTGGTATGATGAATGGGAGCTAGCACTAAATGTAGAATGATATAAGTTAATGCAGATGAGTAGGAAAAACAATCCATAGTGTTTCAATACAGTAACAGCAGTGTGCTGCTTGACTCTGTCTTGTTTATTAAATATAAAGGCATAACATTGTAAAGCAATATGAAATGGAATACCATCTAAGGACTGTAGCAGGGAAGGTGAATGATCAACTAGGGTTAGTTGGGAGAAATTTAGTATAGCATGGTCATCTGTAAAGGAGACCACATACAGGACACTAGTGCGACATATTGTTGAGTACTGTTTGCGTGTTTGGGACCTTCACCAGGTCAGATTAAAGGAAGACACTGAAGAAATTCTGAGGTAGGCCGATAGATTTGTTACCAGTAGATTCAAACAACACACAAGTACTACAGAGATGCTTCGGGAACTAAACTGGGAGTCACTGAAGGTAAGGCGATGTTCTTTTTGAGGAGAGCTACTGAGAAAATTTAGAGGACCAGAATTTGAAGCTGGCTGCAGGACAATTCTACTGCCAGCAACATGCATTTAGCAAAAGGAGCATAAAGCTAAGATTAAAGAGATTAAGGCTCTTATGGAGGCATACAGACAGTTGTTTCTCTCTCACTCCATTGGTGAGTGTGACAGAAAAGGAAATGACTAGTAGTGGTAAAGGGTATCCTCCACCAATATTCATACAATGGCTTGCAGGGAACGTATGGAAATGGAGATGTTGTATTACATGCTGATATGGTTAACAACTCACAGGATAAACAATGGGAACAGAATATGATATGAAATCACACACACATGATTGCAGCCTCTGTCAGCTGAAGCCACAATGAGAGCAACAGCAGCAGTGCAAGATGGGAGTGGCAACTTGGTGAGGCAAGGAGGCAGGTGGGGTAGGGTGGGGGAGGAAAAGCAGGGGGTGGGGGACAATGAAGTGCTGCTAGGGAGCGCACAAGGATGAGGTGGAGAGAGGATAGGGCAGCTGGGTGCAATAGGGAGTTTAAACGGAGAGCAAGGGAGAGGTTATGGGGTGGGGGTGGAGGGGGGGGGGTTGCAGAAAAGGAGAGAAGTAAAAAGACTGGGGGTGTTGGTAGAATGAGGGCTGTATAGCGTTAGAATGGGATCAGGAAAGGGGTTGGCTGGGTGAGAAAATGACTAACGAAGGTTGGTTTCCCCTTTTTCATCTGTTTCTTCCTTCTCATGATTTTCCCCACATATTTGGGTGTATTTTTTTGAATTTTTTTGAGACGTAATTCTATCTTATTCATGTATTTTCACATTTTTTCCACCACCATGGATCTTTTCTGCTTCCATCTGCATCAATACAAAAACATTTCCTTATCCATAACCAGAACCCAGTCCCACATACTGTTCCTGTGTTGTTGCTTGGCTCTTGAAATCCCCCCAAATGGCCTTACCATCAAATTACTCATCTCCGGCTGCCAACCCTCCTTCCACAATACCTCCAACTGTTCAGATTCACCCAATCCTTAGCCCTTCCCAGCAGAGTCCTGGAAACCATATCAACCAAGCCCAAACCTCCTTGCAATATCTTCTCTCCATCTGTGAAATGTCCACCGCCATTAGCTGAGTGGTCAGCGCAACAAAATGTCAATCCTAAGGGCCCGGGTTCGACTCCCGACTAGGTCAGAGATTTTCACAGCTCAGGTACTGGGTGTTGAGGTGTCCTAATCATCACATTTCATCCCCATTGATGCGCAAGTTGCCGAAGTGGCATCAAATCGAAAGACTTGCACCTGGCGAATGGTCTACCCAATAGGAGGCCCTAGTCACACGGCATTTACATCCGTGAAATTCTTCTGCTATGAAATCCCAAATTCCTGGAACCTATAACACACACTGAAACTCTTGCCCTAAAGGAATTAGAGCAACATGCACAACGCCACCTCAAAAAATTCTCTACCCTGCTCACTTCCTAATCCCACTTTGGAGTACCACAGTCTGCCACCACTACAACCTCCAAGCCTCCCCCATGTCCCCTCATAGCTGCCAATAGGCCAACTACATTTACCCCATCCTTCAAAACTCCCTCCCACCACTACACAGAATCCAGAACCTAAACAGACCCAAAACACAGTCATGAACCTCTCCTCCAGAAGCCTCATCCCTACAGAAATATTTCCTTTCCAAAGACCTCATCTATTGCCCCACTCCCACATTCAATCATGTACGACTTGTTAAAGACCTTTCTCTCCTTCTTCTGGTCCATACAGTAAAAACACTTTTTCGCCACCAACCCTAACAATCAAACTCAACCAAAGACCAATATTTAACCCTGCCAGACTCAGTTCATTCCTCCATACAATCGTGATCCAACCCCACTGCCTCTGTTAACTTTCCACAACTTGTTAACCTTGAACCTTGCCTCAATATCATTCCCCAAATCCCTCAACATGCAAACTAACCACACATCTGCAGACAGAACCACAGTCCATCATCTAAAAATTGATCCTGACCTCATGATCCTACCTGCATACAAAGGCTCCATCACCATTGTTTTGAACCACAAGGATTACCTGGCAGAAGGACTCTGCCAGCTGCCAGATACATCCACCTACAAACCTTGCCACAGTGACCGCATTAAAGAAATCCAGTGGGTTCCAGACTCTCCTCAAATCCTTAGGCCCATCCCAGAACCTTTCCCTGGAGCCCACCTCTCTGCTCACCCCTACCACTCCCCGCCCTTTTACCTTCTACATGCTTCCTGAAGTTCATAAACCCACCCATCCAGGATGCCCCATTGTGGCCAGTTACTGTGTCCCCATTGGGCGAATCTCTGCTCTCGTAGACCAACACCTTCAGCCTATTACCATAACCTACCCTCCTATATAAAAGATACCTATATAAAAGATACCAACCATTTCCTCCACAGACTCTCCACAGTTCCTGTCCCTTTACCACATCATGCCCTGCTCGTCACTATTGATGCCACCTCCCTCTACACTAACATTCCTAATGCCCAAGGCCTTACTGCTGTTGAACACTACCTTTCCCAACACCCGATTGATTCCAAACCAACAACTTCCTTCCAAGTTGCCATAAGCGACTATATCCTCACCCACAATTACGTCTCCTTTTAAGGCATTACCTACAAACAAATCCAGGATATGGCTATGAGCACCCGCATGGCACCATCCTATGCCAACTTATTCATGAGCCATCTACACGAAGCCTTCCTAAACACACAGGATCCTAAACCCATCACCTGTTTCACATTCATTGATGACATCTTTGTGATCCGGATTGAGGGTGAGGACACCCTATCCACATTCCTCCAGAACTCAACAGCTTCTCCCCCATTTGCTTCACCTGGTCCTACTCAAGCCAACAAACCACCTTCGTATATGTTGACGTCCATCTCAAAGATGGCTACATCAGTACCTCTGCCCATATCAAACCTACCAACCACTGGCAATACCTACCTGCAGTGAGGAGTGGTTCCTCTCGAAATATACCAGGGGTCTCACTGGGGCCTTCACAGACCATAATTATCCTCCCACCACTGTACAAAAACAAATCTCCTTTGCCTTATCTTTCCAGTCTACCACAATCTCCCAAAGTCTCACTGTCTGGCCACAAAGGAACATCCCCCTCGTAACTCAGTACCACTGAGGACTGGAGCAACTGAATTATATTCTCCGTTAGGGTTTCGACTACCTCTTGTCATGCCCTGAAATGAGAAATGTCCTATCCGCTATCCTTGTCACAGCGGTATTCCACTGTGCACCGAACCTACACAATACACTCATCCATCCCTATACAACCCCTGCTCCCAACCCCTTACCTCATGGCTCATATCCCTGTAATAGACCTAGATGCAAGACCTGTCTTACAGCCTCCCACCACCACCTACTCCAGTCCAGTCACAAATATCACCTACCCCATCAAAGGCAGGGCTACTTGTGAACCAGTCATGTAATCTACAAGCTAAGCTACAACCACTGTGCTGCATTCTATGTAGGCATGACAACCAATAAGCTGTCTGCAAGCATGAATGGCCACCAACAAACTATGGTCAAGAAACAAGTGGACTGTCCTGTTGCTGAGCACACTGCCCAATACAACATCCTTCATTTCAATGACTTCTTCACAGTCTGTGCCATATGGATCCTCCCACGAGCACCAGTTATTCTGAACTGCGCAGGTGAGAACTCCCCCTGCAAGATATCCTATGTTTCCGTAACCCTCCTGGTCTCAACCTTCATTAGCATTTTTCTCACCCATCCAGCCCCTTCCCTGTTCCCATTCCAGCTCTACACAGCCCTCATTCCACCAACGCACCCAGTCTTTTTACGTCTCTCCTTTTCCGCAACCCCCCTCTACCACCTCTCTCCCGTCGTCCATCTAACCTCCCGACTGCACCTAGCTGCCCTAAGCTCTCTCCACCTCGTACTTGCGCACTCCCCAGCACCACTTCACTGGACCCCATGCCTACCCTGCTCTCTCTCCACCTTCCCGCCCCCGCTGTCTCCTTATCCCCACCCAGTACCCACTCCTATCGTGCACTGCTACTGTTGCTCGCACTATGACTTCAGCTGCCAGAGGCTGCAGTCATGTGTGTGTGAGTTGCATTTGCATGTCTGTATGTGCGTGTGTCTCGTCTATTTTTGACAAAAGCCTTGTTGGCCAAAAGCTAATATTGTGACAGTCTTTTTGTTGTGCCTATCTGTGACTCAACATCTCCACTATATGGTGAGTAGCAACTTCCCTTTTCATAATATTGCTACATTCCATCTTGGATTTTCCATTGTTTGATCATTGTGAGGGTATTATAGCCCTAAGATCTATATTACTCATCACGGCAATGGTGCAAGAGTAAAACTTGTGTGATTCTCATGATTTTTTCATTTTAAAAGAACATTTGAAAATTAAGTTCAATATAACTCTTTTTACTTCACTATCCTGTTTCACATCCTGTCGTCCATCAGCACCTGGATACTGACTCAGTGCCACTAAAAGCATTAACATAAGAATCTCTGTGTTTCCTGAGAGATCTTGCAATAATATTTTGCTATGTTAGTCACTGAAGGCTTCACACACTGACATTTTGACAGCCACATGCATTTCATTCAACATGTCTCTAGCTCTATGCTTCGTTTTAGAAACGCAACTCATGAACGTACTACATTCTATGGATAACACTTGAACTAAAGTGGACGTGTATTATGCTTCTGTATATAGTTTGCATCGTCTCTGAGAATGCCTTCAGAACAGAGATTGGTACCTCATCCAGGCACGCCATGTTGTTATTTTTTAATGTTTGTATTGTCTTCTTAGGATACATCATCATTATTCTGGTAATGTAATTTATTTTGGGCGCTACACCTGTCTTAGGAAAATTTTGCTGCAGGTCCTCTGCAATAACTGAAAAGTAGTCACTTCAATAATTCTCTATTTTCTGTGGGTTTCCTACTATTATACAGTTATCTCTGATTTGTGTGTTATTGGTCTTGTGTCTGTTATGATACACACCAATTTATTATCCCTCAATCATTACACGGCTTTTGTAAAGAACTGAGGTACTTAAGTTTCCCAGAGAGCTTTCTAACATAAAGTTTTTAAATCTTTTTATTCTGCTGTAGTCACCTCTTTCATAAATGTCTCCTGAAAAATTAGTTTGAACACTGCAAAATTTAAGGCTTTTCTGACCACCCATTATCTGCATACACTTCATTTTGTGTTCGGGTTAGTAATATTCTTGAAAAAGTACCTATGTAAGATTTACAGAAGAATGATTGACAGGCCTGCAGTTTTGTGTGAGTTTGCAAGCCTGTTTCTAGTCTTATTATGTGGCCTTAAAGGTAGTAGATCTTTTATAAAGGCACTTTAATTTCTACTGCTGACATGCTCTAGATTGATGCTGAATTTTTGGTTGCCACAGTAGCATTATTTATCATGTTCCACTGATATTTTATTTAAACAAAATGCCTTCCATGTGTTCTATATATATACCTTGCAAAAAGTGTTTGATGTTGGTATTAGTCATTACGTATAGTCTGTGTTTGATATAGCAAAAAGCTTCTAAATTTATATCTATTTAATTCCATAATTTTGCTTCAAAACACCTACACACATTAAGGTTGTTGTAAATGTAACCTCACCCAAAATAAACAAAAAATGCTTAAAAAACATGCAGGTTTTAAAAAAAATAGAGGAAACAATAAAACCTGACTATATTTAAATATGAAAATTTAACTAACACACAAAAATGTTACATAGTTAGCCTTACACAAATTAAAAAGAGTCATCATAGAATTTATTTTATTAATATTGTGTTTCAACTTCGATTGCAATATAAGAAACACAACTAAATAACGTTTGCAGTTCTAGAAAAACAAAACAACATGATGTAGAATCATAATGACTGTCAAGCGTGATATACTACTTTTCGGAAGAATGTCGAAATTTATAGATCTTCACAAATTTATCTGATCTTTTTCTCCTAAATTATTTCTTAATTTTCATAAAACATGCCTGTAGGTGAAAAAGGTTATCTCAATGGATGAAGTGCTGTCATGGGAGGAAAAGACGCGCTAACATAGTTGGTAGTTGTAACAATGGGTTAAAGTTTCTAATAAATTAGACATAGGAATTAAAACTGAATTATTTAATCGTCAATAGAAAACAATTTAAAAAAACATAACCGATAAAAATCAAAATCTTCGTGTTTTTTAATACCAAGTTTTTCTCAATCCTGATACAAATATTGCTGCTTTATTTCAAGCATTTTTATACTGTTGTTACCCTATGCTGTGTGCAATATAATGCTGCTACATATATATCCAGAAACTACTTACTAACTAAAATTGTAACAGTATTTCTCTATGTTCCCTGGAATAACTTAATAGCTGTCAATCCCGTGTGTCATCGTCACGTCAATTTAACTTCAAAAATAGGTTTTTCTATTCATTTCACTGGTCATCTGCTCCGTGCACTTCTTAGTCATAAAATATGGTACATTCGGTAATTTGATAGTTTACTACCTTAAATAATCGGCTCACAATAAACATCCAAAATCAAAATCTTACGGTAGTTACAGGAAAAGGCAGAAACTGTATCAGAAACTATGAAAAACAATTTCAATAACATGACGTGCACGAACCTAATTTAGCTATAAGTGTGGAGATGACGGAACTGTCGCTCATGTCGGATAATTTTGGAATTAGATATCACATAATGTCAACAAAAACACAGCATCCCTCAAACACTACAAGTAACTTGTCGTCTAATCCACAAATGACAACAAAACGGTACACAACCCAACAACACATGAAATTAATTTCAAATGTACTGCGTATCAGAGATGTACGTTGTTCGGTCAAAGATGGAATGAAACTTGTAATTTATTTTTCCTCGTAAAATTTCTCAGTGATAATGATTTATAAGTTTATTTACAAAAAACGATGACTGAAATAAAAATGTAATCGCGTCAGTGATGGGGGTTATTTAGATCTTGTTAGATGAATTTCATAACAACACCAAAAGTCAACGATGTAAGTAAAATTATCGCATCAACGCCGTCTGTCATTAAGTCGATTATGTTCGTTCGTCTTTGGCGGCAATTCAAACGTTCGTTCCTTCGTGATCATAAATACTTACCAAAAACATAACATTTATGTGTATGAAAAATACATAATTAATCATCTCAAGCTAACCAACTAAATTTACGCCACAATGAATGAATTATTTGATAAAAATGACGTGGAAAAAAGTTTATTTGTACCAGGAATACAGATTGGACAGGAAGCTGAAGAAACTGGAAACCTTTCATCCAGCTGTGCTTCCAGCCCAATGTCACCAGAAACACTTGGAGAGCTGTCTCCAAGATATTGGGCTACCGACAATGAATTTCCTCATACGATACATCAAAGTGAACAGAGAATTTATTTGCGCACTGTGCAAGAAATACGTATCTTTTTTGCTGAATACCAAACCTGAGAAATAATTGTTAAACATTGATTTCTATTTCATATGGGCTCATAGACCTTTTGTACAACAGTGTCTGATGTTTTTTAAGTAATCTATTCTTGTACTATGCCCAGCACTGTGTGTTACTATTACTTTTATTTAGTTATTCGTTCTTTGATCATTTGGAACAACAGTATAGGGGGTGTCAGATATATTACAAAAATAATAATGCAATAGGATAGGTTTTGACGTAGGTGGCAGAGAAAGTCAGCCATGGCTTTATCGATAGAATCATCCCAGCATTCACCCTAGCAACATAGCAAAACCCATGTCAGGGTGGTTGGACTGAGTGCATGCATCACTAACTCCTACTGAATGGTAGTCCAGTACATTGACACTTCCTTAACCATCTCGTTCCGTTCATGATTTGGGAATTAAAAAAAAATACCTGGTCTACGAGGAACTTACATCATGCATAACAAGTGTAACCAGTGAGGTAACTAGAACATGAAAATTTATTACATTTCACTTCTGAAAAATATAAACACACAAACACATGTATTACACTTCTGAAAAATATAAACATGTAAACACCTGCCAACACTATATCCATCACAACTATTCTTGCAATTATTCCCTTCTCTGAGATGGTGTGCTACACCACATCTGAAACAGAGAAAACAGGGAAACCAACAGCAGAAGTTTTCTTGTGCAAAGATACATGCGGCATAGATGGCACATTTGTGAACAAATAAAAAAGTGATCAACAATAAATGAGGGTCTTCTATTTGTACAAGCTAACATATTCTGTTGAAACATACAAACACTTTTCAACAAGAAATTTCTTTCTCCAATCTCTTTATGTACAGGGGTAGACAAAAACATGTATAAAACTATAACACAATACATCAACATGCCTAGTACTTCATAGGAAAACCATTGGCATTCAAGATGGCTCCCAGTCATCTTGAAATAGATAAACACATGTCCTTCTTGCAAAGTAGTGGCAAGGTCAGGTACCATAACAATGATGGAGATGGATAGTGATCAAGCACCTTTCTCTTCAAAGTAGGCCACAAAGGCTCAGTAATACTGAGATCCGGGGACTATAGTGGTCAGGTGAGATGTGAAAATTCGTCCTCGTGCTCACAAAACCAGTTCTGGGTGATACAAGGTTTGTAAAAAGGGACCCTATCATCTTGGAATGTAGCATCACCATTGAGGAACAAACATGGTATCGTTGGATGGTGATCAGCAAAAATGGTCACATAATATTTTGCAGAGCACCCATGGGGCCCATGGAATACCACAATATGCCTGCTCAAATCATCTCTGAACTACTGATATGTTTCACTCTTGGGATGTAAACTCATCCAGTGGTTGAAAACAGTTTGCAACAAGACTGTTGCAACCAAATGCCTTTCTTCCATTGTTCCATAACCTTTTTTTGTGGCATCAGTGCCACTTTTTCCAGTTACAGGGATTTGCATCAAAGATGAGTGGTTTTAGAGTCACTACAGTTCCCTGATTATGGAGCTCCCTTCATGTGGTTAGGATGCTGACAGCATTTGCATGTGTGACATTCAGTTCTGAAGTGACTTTTGCAGTTGTCATCTTCTTATTTTCATCACTTTCCTCTACGATGACTGTCTGACATAATCATTCATCACATAGTTTTGTTGGTGGCTTGTTATTTAGTAGAAGAAATTTTTCTGCTTCCCTTACAAGTGGTATAAATCTTCAATATGGTGCCTCTTGTAATGCCAAAGACTTTGGCTATCTTGGTTAGAGAAGAGTCCACCTTACAAGCACCAACAATTTGCCCAGGTTCAAATTCAGTTAGCTCCTACATGATATACTCACAGCTGCACGGATCACTGTCCTGACCAAGACTAAAACTTGCAACATAGCGAGGACACCACACAGGTGCCCTTTGTGGTTAAGTACAACAGTGCAACCTGCAGGTCTGGCTAGTATCTGCAGTTATGTTCGAGCATTCATTTCTTGTGGTGTTTCCATATTTTTGTCCACCCTCTGTGTGTTGGCAGTGCTTTATATAGAATGAAGCTAAAGTGACTAACATGTCCTTGAATACAAGTTGTTCTTGCTCATTCTGTGTGGAAAGACCCACAGCTGTATTTAAGTTTTATACAAAAAACTATTTCACAGACTACAGAATACTGGACAGAACTGAAATAAGCCATTCTAACATTGTCTGAGAAGCCTGCTTTTGAAATTATTCTAGAGCAAAAGATGTGGAAATTAGTCACTGGTAAAGTTTTGTTACATGCTCTTTTTCAGTTTAAGTCTTGATCAACATTCTTTCTAAGTCATTACCACCCAGTACCAGTTGGAGATATTTGGTTTTGACTGAGTTTTCCAAACTGAATTTAGTTGGCCTCTCTCTCTCTCTCTCTCTCTCTCTCTCTCTTTTTTTTTTTTTTTTTTTTTTTTTTCTTTGCATTGGATCAGCTTGTTGGTATTGAAGACAGAGATTCTTTAACATCATTCACTATTGCACTAGTGTCAACTGCAAACAATGTGATCTTAGCTGCAGTTTCTTAAATCTGTATGTCATTTATATAAATAAATAATAGACAGGGGGCCTAACACATGTCCCTGTGGTACACCTATTTCGAGTTTCCTTACATCCGACACTAATCTGATTTTATGATTAGAATAAGTTGATTTGAGTTCCGCAAGCTGTGATCTTTTTGCAAGTATGATTGCAATGACATGTTTTACAGCCATTTTATCCCAATTGCTCCCAACTCATCTAAATGAATTTGAGGCCAACAGTATCAATTATGCTAACTTGTTCATTGTGTGTCAATTTTCTATATATTTACAACTCTGGCTGGAGATGTTGGCAAAACCTGCTATAAGCCTATACTAGCTGCAGCAACATTTGTGTCAGCAGCAAACAGAGTTATGTGAATATCATACCATTGATTAGAGTCTGAATGCTATTTATTGAAATAATAAGTAAGAGAAGCCCTAGCCATGTCCTGTAGTACCCATTTTGGTACAGTGTGAATATCAGATCCGGAAACAGTGGTTTGTTAAAGTAATTTTTGCTACCTGTCTCCCATTTTTGAGATATCACTGAAATCATTTCTTCAGTACTATTCCTATGCCAATAACTTCTAATATATCTAGCAAGATATCATGTTGGCCTTGGATACATCAAAGCTGTTCCTATTATACTGTTGTTTCTGTCTAGTCCCATTACAACATTTTCATGAAATGAGTAATAGCTGATTTTGCATCTCTGAAAAATCTATGTTGATATACAGACAATAGATAGAAACTTTCAACATAATTTCTTACTGCATGTTTTGTGATTGTGTCTATGACTTTTGAAAGTACAGTTAACATTAGTCTATGTTCTCCACTTCATATGTATTGCCCTTTTTATATAGTGATTTAACTTTTGAAATTTTTAGCCTTTGTTGAAACTCTCCTTCAGACAATGATGTGTGAGATATGACACCAGCACATTTAATTATGATTTGATCAGGTACTTCACTGATCCACGAAGAAATTTTATTCTTCATTGTTTTTATTATTTCAAGAACTATTAAATCATTTATTGAAATTAGCAATATTGAATTAATATTTTGTGCTGTTGGAACTGAAGTTTTACTATTTCCAAATCACTTACTGTATATCAATAATGAAAGCTACTGGATGGAACAATACATAAAACAAGGGAAAGGCAACCACTCACCAACAGCAGATTGATGTGTGGTGCACAGTAACACATAACAGAAAACAGCAGTTGCATAGCTGATATATGACATGGCTGCTTTCACATGTGGTCTTACCTTTTACTGGGTAGGAAATGCCTCTGACTGGATCATGGTAGAAAGTAGAGCTTGGGTGTATGGGACAGGTATTGCACCTTAGCCTACCACAAGGGAATGAACCATGAGGTGCAGAACTGGGAGTAGGATTGGAACAGGGATAAAAAAGGATATTTTGTGGAACACTATTTTGGGGACTGTGGGAAGGATATCCCTCATCTCAGGGCATGAATAGAGGTAATCAAAGTCCTGGTGGAGGGTGTGGTTGAGCTTTTCAAGGTCGGGGTGAATTTAGGTGATCAGAGAAGTGCTGGCCCATGACTGGTTAACAATTTTACAGATGGCATATGGCATGGGAGACTCATTTATGGATGAGCTGACCTAAACCTCCACTAATCTGTTCCCAATGCCTCATCTTACCTTTTCCCTTCTCTCTTCTGTCCACATCACTCCTTCTCCATCCAGATCATGCACTGTCTTGCCCCACCACTCCCCCACCCCTTCTGATGTGAACACTCTCTCTCTCTTTCCCTCGTTCTCTCTCCCCCTCCCTCCCCCTCTACCTCCCTCTCTCCTTCCCCCCTTTCCCACCCATCATCCCCCCTCCCTCCCTCCCTCCCTCCCTCCCCCCTCCCACTCTCTCTCTGTCTTCCTCTCTCTTCTCCTTCCTTTTCAGTCCCTCTTCCTTTTCTCTCCACTCCCTTTGTCTCTCTTCATCTTCACCTTTCCCTCTTTTTCCCTTCTCCCTTTTTTTCTCCCCCCCCCCTCCCTCTTCCTAGATTTCTTTTTGCTTTACCCTCTGTACTCTTTTTGTCTCATTGTGTGGCCATGGAGTCACCTGTTCAAAGATCTGCCTCTTACTTGTTACTCCCTTATTGTATCCCTCCTTATGCCCTCCATCAGCACAGGCAGCTGCTTTCAGTAATCAAGTATCGATAATTAGTCTTGCTGTGGTCACAAGAGTGTGCATCTGCATGCCTGTGTGGTTGTTTGAGTGAATGTGTGTACTATTGCTAGAAAAAGATCTAGTGCTTGAAAGTTAAGTGTAAATGCTGTTTTTTTTATGTTTTACTGTGCCTCACATCAGTCTGCCATAGGTGAGTGGTCGCCATTCCATTATTTTACGTAATGCTTTTATTGCTCTGGTTGATTGGAGTTTTTCTGAGTTATTTATTTATGTAGTTTGCTAGAGTTAGATTTCTGACCTTTTACAACAATGTCAACTTGATTTTTAACATTTTTGTTTATTTCATTTTTTTCCTACATTCCACAATGATTTTTGTTTGTTAGCTGTCCCCATAACTGCTTTAACATTGCACATTGTTTTAACTTTTTTAATTGCTTCCCTATAAATTTTCTTGTATACATTAACATAGTCTGTAAAATGTTGATTTTTTTGTCATTTTTGAGTTGAGTAAGCTATTTTAGAGTTTGATGAGACACTCTAACAGCATGTGATTTCGTTGTATGTATTAATATTCTGAGACATGTCGATCTTTTTTGTCCGTTTTGAGTTGACTGAGATGTTTTAGAGT
The DNA here is from genome assembly GCF_021461385.2 of Schistocerca piceifrons. Classification (NCBI taxonomy): domain Eukaryota; kingdom Metazoa; phylum Arthropoda; class Insecta; order Orthoptera; family Acrididae; genus Schistocerca; species Schistocerca piceifrons. The sequence continues at coordinate 453,187,019 of NC_060138.1, read as the reverse complement.
TTAGCTAAACAAACTAATAGCAAGAGCTGTTGTTCCTTGGTATGACATTTTTGTGAGCTTTTTTTTTGGAAAACCCTCTCCTATAGGGACATGACATTACCAGAAAATGCATTGAATATTTCATTGGTTGTTCTTTTTGAAAATACATGTTCCCAGATTTTTTAACATTTAATAGAAAATATTCACATCTTTTGTGTAGATGTGTCTTTTACATTCACAATAAGTTTTTATTACTTTGGGTATGGAAGAATTCATACATGTTACCAGCATATTGTGATATGAAACATTTATGTTGACATTATAGCCTCAGTGATGCCATTTTTGATATTTGTGAACATATTGTCTAATACAGATGATGACAACTCTGTTTGCTGTGGAGTCCAAAAAGAGTGGATTCATGTGAAAACTGTTTAGCATATTCAATAACTATATTCACAATATTATGAAAAGGGTAGATTGCTTCTCATCATATTGTGAAGATGCTGAGAGTTCCAGACAGGCACAACAAAAAGACACTAAGCAAGTAACCTCCCAGCCAAAAGGTCTTCCTCTGAACTACACAAAACACACACACACACACACACACATTAATGTGAATGCAACTCACACTGACATGACCACTGGGTGTGAGAGCTGAGACCAAACTGCAAGAAACAGCGCATGATGGGAGAAGCAGTCTGGTTGGGGGGGTGGGGGAGAATAGGAGGAGGTGCAGGCATAGAGGGAGAGGGATAGCAGGATAGAGCCGGGGACGGTAAAGTTCTGCTTGTGGGAACATATAGGACAAGGTGGGGAGAGGGTAGGGCAGCTAGGTGCAGTTAGGAGTTTAGACAGAGGGCGGGAGGAGTGGGGGGGGGGGGGGAGGGGGTAGGAAGGGTGTGGCAGGGGAGAGTGGGAAAGGAAATGATTAAAAAGACTGTGGGTGTGATGGTGAAATAGAAGGCTGTGTAGTGCCATAGTGGGAGCAAGGAAGTAGATTTGTGGATCAGGGACAACGACTAACGAAGTTTGAGGGTTATGGGAGCCTAGGATATATCGCAGGAAGAGATCCCACCAGTGAAATTCAGAAAAGCTGGTGTTGGTAGGAAGGATCCAGAAGGCACAGGTGGTGAACCAGTCACTGAAATAAAGAATTTAGTCTTGGGCAGTGTGCTCAGCAATTGGGTGGTCCAGCTGTTTCTCGGCCACAGTTTGTCAGAGGTCATTCATGTGGATGGACATCTCATTAGTTGTCATACCCACATAAAACACAGTACAGGGGTTGTAGCTTAGTGCTGGTAGAGCACATGACTGATTTCACAGCTAGCCCTGCCTTTGATGGGATTGGTGATGTTTGTGACCAGACTGGAGTAGGTGGTGGTGAGAGGATGTATGGGACAGGTCTTGCATATAGGTCTACTACAGGAATAGGGTCATGAGGCAAGGGGTTGGCAGCAGGTATTGTGTGGGGATGGACGAGGATATTGTGTAGGTTCAGTGGGTGGCGGAATACCACTGTGAAAGGGGTGGGAAGGATAGTATGTAGGGCATAATGAGAGGTAGTCAAAACTGTGGCATAAAATGTTCTTCAGTTTCTCCAATCCTGGGTGGTGCTGAGTCATGAGAGGAAAACTCCTCTGTTGCTGAACAGTGGGACTTTGGGATGTGGTGCATGACTGGGGAAATAAGGCAAAAGAGATCTGTTTCTGTTTGAGGTTGGGAGTGTAATAAGTCTGTGAAGGCCTCTGTGAGACTGTTGGCATATTTTGAAAGGAATTGCTTGTCACTAAAGATGTGACAGCTAGTCTGTATGGAAGAGACTTCTAGGTACGGATTGGATGGCAGCTGTCAAAATGGAGGTATTGTGGTGGATGGTAGGTTTAAAGTGGACAGAGGTAATGATTTAGCATCTTTGGGGTGGAGGTCAACATCAAGGAAGCTTACTTGCTGAGTTGAGGAGAACATGTGAAGCAAATGGGGGAAGGTGCTGAGGTTCTGGAGGAGTGTGGATAGTGTATCCTCACCCTTGATCCAGATCACAAGGATGTCATCAATAAATCTGAAACAGATGAAGGGTTTGGGACTCTGGGTGGTTAGGAAGGACTTTTTTAGTTGGCCCATGAATAGGTTGCCAATGGTTGGTGCCATGTAGGTGCCCATTGATGTACCGTGGATTTGTTTGTTGGTGTTGCTCTATCCACATTCCTCCAGAACCTCAAAACCTAAACCCTTCTCCCCATTTTCTTCACCTGCTCCTCCCCAACCAAACAAGCCACCTTCCTTGATGTTGACCTGCAACTCAAAGATGGCTACATTAGTATTTTGATCCATATCAAACATACCAACCACCAGCAATACATCCTCTTCAACAGCTGCCTCCCATACAGCCTAGACACCTGAGGCTGTCACATCTGCAGTGACAAGCAGTTCCTTTCAAAATATACCAACGGTCCCACTGAAAACTTCACAGACTATAATTACCCCCCTTATCTCTCCAGTTACCCACCACCTCCCAAAGCCTGATTTTACTAGTAATAGTGTCTGTAAGATCATTAGTATAGAACATGGACAGCAAGGGTCCCAACACACTTCCCTGGGGCACTCTCAAAGTTACTTCTACATCTGATGATGACTCTCCATCCAAGACAACATTCTGTGTCCTCCCCACCAGAAAGTCCTCAATCCACTCATAAATTTTACTTGACACCTCATATGATCATACTTTTGACAATAAGCATAGGTGGGGTTCTGAGTCCAATGCTCTTTGGAAATCAAGAAATAGTGTTTACCTGATTGCCCTAATCCAAATCTGTCAGTATGTTGTGTGAGAAAAGTGTTAATGAAATGCTGATTGTCATTGGGAGGTCATTCTGTTCAAGATACCTCATTATGTTTGAGCTCAGAAAATGTTCTAAAATTCTACAACAAATTGATGTCAAGGGTGCTGGACGGTAGTTTCAAGGATCACTTCCACTCCCCTTCTTGTAGACAGGTGTGACCAGTGCCTTTTTCAAGAACTGGGCATGGTTTTTTGTTTGAGGTATTTATGACAGATTATAGTTAGAAGACGAGCTGACTCAGCCACAAATTCAGTATAGAATCTGACAGGGATTCCATTGGGCCCTGGAGTTTTGTTCAGTTTTAACAGTTTCAGCTGTTTTTCAACTCCACTAACAGTAATACTTATTTCATTCATCTTTTCAATGGTACAAGGATTAAATTGGGGCAATTCTCTGGTTTTTCCTTTGTAAAGGAACATTTGAAAGTGGAGTTAAAAATTTCAGCTTTTGCTTTCCTACCTTCAATTTCAGTTATTGTCTCATTCACTAGGGACTGAACACTAACTTTGTGTAACTATCAGCCTTTACATATGACCAGAACTTCTTTGGGTTCTGTGAAAGATCACTTGACAATATTCTGTTATCTTGGTAACTGAAGGCATCATACATTGCTCTCTTGTCAGCCAAATTCATTTCATTCAGCATCTCTCTATCTAGAGCCCTACACTCTGTTTTACACCTATTATGCAGTAATCTCTGATTCTTTAGAAGATTTTTTCATAATGATTGTGTACCATGGAGATTCCCTCCCATAATGAATTGTTTTGCTGGAAGCCTACCCATCTATCCAGTGCATGGTCAACTATTCTTTTGAACTTGAGGCATAGTTCCTCTACATGCTCCTGCCCTATCCTGAAAGTCTCAGGTTCCTAATTGAGATATGACACTACTGATTTTTTTATCTACTGAACATATGTACCTTTCTGCTTGTTTTAGGTATTCTTTGTACTTTGTAATCATTGTTGTCACAACTGCATCATGGTCAATGATACCAGTTTCAATGTGGACATCCTCAAAGAGGTCAGGTGTATTTGTTGCCATTAGATCCAATATATTTCCATCAAGAGGGGGTTCCTAACTGTCTGTTCTAAGTAGTTTTCAGCAAAGGCATTTAGTAAAGTTTCACAGGATGGCTTATCACACCCATAACTGACAAAACTGTAATTTTCCCAATTAATTATTGGGTGATTAAAGTCTCCACCAATGATTAAAGTATGACTGGGTTACTTACATACAACCAAACTGAGATTTCCTCTAAAATTTTTGATTACGTCAGGAGATGAGACTGGCGGGTGATAGAAGGGTCCAATTATCATTTTATGCCCACCCCTGATACTGACTCTTGCCCAAAAAATCTCACATGCAGCTTCAATTTCTATCTTGGTGAATTTGAGTTTATTGTATACTGTGACAAATACACCACCTCCACTTCCCTTTTGCCTATCCCTTCAATATACACTTAAATTTTCCGAAAAAGTCTCGCTGCTATCAATTTCAGGTTTCAATCAGCTTTCTGTACCTAGTATTATGTGAGGTTCATTGCTTTTCATGAGCGCTTCAAACTCTGGCGCTTTGTTGTGACTGCTTTGGCAGTTTACCATTAGGATTTTAATACTTTGATCTTACACTGATACTTCTGGGTTTCCTACAGCTATCATTATCTGGATTGGATGGAGAGTTGCCTAATCTAAAACCCCTTGTATGTGTGTGTGTGTGTGTGTGTGTGTGTGTGTGTGTGTGTGTGTGTGTGATGTCTAATTCAGAAGAAGGCCATTGACTGAAAGTTTACTTTTGCATCTTTTTGTTGTGCCTGTCTGTGACTCAACATTTCCACTATAAGGTGAGTATCTAGGTATCTTTTTCATAACATTTTCATTAGTCCACCCTGAATTTTTCAAAAACTATTTTCTTTCTTCATCTGCAATTAACTTGTTCATATTAAAAATTCCCACTTATTAAAACTTTCGCTTTATTATAGCAAAAAGTTTTTAGCACTGCATCCAATAACAAAAAAAGAAATATTTTTAACAACCAGTGAAAATCTATAAATTACTGAGATAATAGGTTTTTACTCTTACATTTACTTTTTATGTCTCTGGCACTTCATTCTAAACGTTTTATATTTTGTTGTTGTTTTTTTTTTAATTACAGTCCTACTCTTGAGTAAGTACATAATCTACAATTTTTTTAAATGTTACAGCAGTAATGTTACGCTAATTTAATTTTTTTTTATATTTATTAGTATATCAACAGTGTAAGAAAAGACAGACAGTTACTTACTGTGAAGAACACATGTTAAGTTACAGATAGGGACAATTAAAAGACACACAAAGCTTTCAGCCACAGCCTTCATCAGCAAAAGTTAAACATACACCATTCATATACACAAAGATGCACACCTCACTCAGAGATGACCACCAACTCCAGCAATTCAGGCCAGAATGCATTCTTCTTTATGGTAATTAGTAACCTATCTTTTTCCTACCTGGAGTTTCCATTGTTTAATATTTATAAGTCCTATTTCACTAATTTTGTGCCACTGTTCAGTAAATAAACATGAGAGATATCAGCAAAATTATTTAAAGCTACTTATAAATTACACTTTATTAGTGAGCCACTGAATGTTCTAACAAAGTATTCTGAATACATCAAAATTGCAAAGATGGCAATAAACAGCAACTGTAAACAGATACCTCTGGAAAAGATGAAGGAATCAACCAATCAGTTGTATAACACTGGTTTATTAGAATCCTTGACCTAGGTTCAATTCTTGCAGATGTAATTGTAATAAAAGTGGCTAGCAGAAGAAATAACATCATGGCAGTGTTTGATGTAACAGATGACTTCCATTAATGAGGACTTGTAATTTGTTGAAATGAAATGTGTCCTACAGTACTACATTTTATAACAATTCCTGTAGGCCATTCATTATGATAATGTTTGAATGTTGTACTTTTTATTCTCAGCGAAACAGTTCTTTGTTTATTCCCTGTAGTCATCTAAAAATTGCAAAGTGTCTATTAAATGACAAAAACAAACATTTTTCTTGTATCAGGCACACTGTACAAAGGAAAAATTGAAGCAGTCAGACATTTCGCAGTAACCACTAGTTTTATTTAGACTGAACTGGGATGGAGTCAGAAATGGTCCCGGCCATTGTTCTGCATATTGTGCTGCATACCAGGCATACTTGATCAAATTAGTAAAGCATGGTGAAGAAAACTGGTAATGCACAAATGACTGGAACTTAAGAATACTGTTCTGCTGATAAACCTGAAATGAGAGAGAGATATCAGAAATTATGTTGTCTAATAATTTTCTGAAAAATATTTTCACTTGTAAAAAAAAATTACTTATCAAGAGGTTGAATTACACTAGTAGTTCCAGGCAGAATCCACATTACATCTACAGATTTTTTGTCATCCTCCACAAAAATTGAGGCATCATTATATATAGACCATGAATCCAACAAAAGCAACAAATTAATTTCTGCAGCTGGCAGGAATACATTTCAAATGAAATGTTGAAAATTATTCTTGCCCATTTTTCCAGATTTTCATACATCGATTACATGATTTTTACAATTAAATAGTCAATTTTCATTTTTGGTCCTAATTTGCTTTGCAGTTCTTGAAGACATATACACAGCTGCAGAAACATTAAACCACTCATATTTATCATTGGCATTATCATATATGAATGTGTCATTGGATTCACTGTTTGGGCAACCAACTCTGACTTTTTTTTCAACCTGAAATGATAAAGTGCAGTGAGCATGTAGTTCTTTCACGAAACCTGACTGATCAACATTATAAACATCTGTTGCAGGGATAACAGCAAGCTTCATCTTTACGACAGCTATGAATTTCTTTACAGCACTGTCTATCACTAACAGCTGCTCTACATGTTTATGTGACGTAACCTTGGTAATTTTGTGACTTCCTATTGTGTACAATTTCTTGAAACTGTGTAGGTTGATGAAGCCTGGAAATTAGCAATATTCATGTCAGATGCAATAAAATGTAAACGATTATGAAACATCAACATACCAAATGTATAAAACTTGGTACACATTATTGGTATTGACATTGTAATTATCTTTCTAATTGGAATCTGAGTAATCACTTACCTTTAAAGAACTAAGAGTTATGGTATTGGTCAATACAATATACTTCCTAAACTGGTCTGTTACATATCAATACCCCCAAAGAGTATTTCACCTCATAAGGATATGCAAGACTCTTCCAGATAACCCACATGACAGAGAACTAGTAATGAGTACAAATATAAAGGTAAACATTATAATTTTTTAAATATAAGTAAATACAAAAGCTGTTAAGTGAAATGTATTACATAGTTACTTAGTAATGGACATCAAGGATAATTGCAGAATGTGGTGCCACAGAACGTGGCACTACGCAAAACTGGCGCTAACAGCATAGGCAGACAGGGAACACACACAACACTGATCTGTATGTCCACAAACACATGTGCTACAAAACACCACTGTTTCCTGCACATGTACCCTGACATCAACGGGGGACATGATCACCATGCACATATACACAGGCCGCACAATGGTTTGGCGTACTCCGGATCAGGTAGTCGAGCAGCTGCTAGGATATAGCCTCCCATTCTTGCACCAGTACCTATTGGAGCTCCTGAAGTGTCCTAGGGGTTTGAAGGCATGCAGCAATATGTCGACTGAGAACATCCCAGATGTGCTCGATGGGTCTGTAGAACAGGCAGGCCTCTCCATTCGCCTGATATCTTCTGTTTCAAAGTACTCCTCCATGATGGCAGCTCAGTGGGGCCATGCATTATAATCCATCAGGAGGAAGGTGGGACCCACTGCACCCCTGAAAAGGTGGACATGCTGGTGAAAAACGACATCCCGATACACCTGACCTGTTAAGTTCTTCTGTCAAAGACATGCAGGGGTCTACATGCACCAATAATAATCCCAACCCACACCATCAAACCACGACCTCCATACAGGTCCCTTTCAAGGACATTAAGGGGTTGGTATCAGGTTCCTGGTTCATGCCAGATGAAAACCCAGCAAGAATCACTGATCAGACTATACCTGGACTTGTCCGTGAACATAACCTGGGACCACTGTTCTAATGACCATGTACTGTGTTCTTGACACCAGGCTTTATGGGCTCTCCTGTGACTAGGGGTCAGTGGAATGCACCTTGCAGGTCTCTGGCTGAATAAATCATGTCTGTTCAGTCGTCTGTAAACTGTGTGTCTGGAGACAACAGTTCCAGTGGCTGCGGTAAGGTCCCGAGCAAGGCTACCTACAGTACTCCGTGGCCGTCTGTGGGCACTGATGGTGAGATATTGGTCTTCTTGTGCTGTTGTACACTGTGGATGTCCCATACTGTAGTGCTTGGACATGTTTCCTCTCTGCTGGAATTGTTTCCATAATCTTGAGATCACACTTTGTGAACACGGAGGACCCGTGCTACGACCTGCTGTGTTTGACCAGCCTCCAGTCGCCCTAGTATTCTACCCCTCATAACGTCATCAGTATGTCTTCTTTGAGCCATTTTCAACACACAGTCACCATTAGCATGTCTGAAAACCTCTGCACACTTACTCGCTGCACTGTACTCTGACATGCACCAACACACCTCTGCATATGCCGACTGCTGCCAGTGTCACTGTGCGACGACCGCAGGCCGAATGCACTGCATGGTCATACCCCGAGGTGATTTAAACCCACAAACCACCCATCAGAGCATTGTTTCGCCATGTATCAGCATTATCCTTAATTTATGAGCATGAGTGTATTTGAGGAATTCTGTACAGAAAAATGTATTTTAACCATCCAAGGTTTTAACTGTTTATAATCTGATTACTCTTTTGCACAGTATCTTTTCTTGCATTACAGTGAATAATAATGTCCTTTACAAAATCATGTGTAATTCAGTCCTGGAAAAACTACACACAAATTGAACTTCCACCACAACAAGAGCACTTACACAGGACAAAATATTTTGTGTTATAGATGATTGACAAAACAATGAAACAGATCAGGTAAAGAAAATATAATCTAATACATAAAGATAAAATGAAACTTAGTACCAACTACAGTTATGCACAGTAAAGGTAAAATCTTGTGGAAGTCAGGTATGGTGTGGGAACAATATAAGAGAGGTATGACATGGTACAATAGACTTACACATTATCAAATGAATGCCTACACAAGTAAAGACACACAACTGTGCAACATGGATGCTAAGATCAAACTGAAGTCTTTGGTCAAGCAGCATATATTGCACTCACAGCCAGTTGGCAATGTACACTGATGGGAAAAAAATCACAACACCAAAAAATAATTAATGTAGAGTAATGAAATTTTGGAAATAGATCTGTGTAGGTATCATAATTAACTGATTAACACTGAAAGATCACAGATTAAAGTAAGTGCAAAATAAGCCATTGCAAATGTGAAATGCTGGTACATAAATAACTGGTGTAACTACTAGAATGTTGAATGCAAATGCAGCATGCAAATGTGAACGCATTGTGTTGCTCAGGTGATGGATGTCAGTTTATGGGATGGAGTTCCATGTCTGTTGCACTTGGTCAGTCAATACAGGGATGTAGATGACGTTAGAGTTGTCATCTGATGATGTCATATAAGTGCTTGATTGAAGACAGCTCTGGTGTTATCCAGTTGGAAAACAGCCCCTGGAATGCTGTTCACAAATGACAGCACAGCAGGTTGAACCATCAAACTGATATACAATTTTGCAGTCACGGTAAATAGGATAACCATGAGAGTGCTCCTGCTGTCATACAAAGTTTTCTAGAGAAATAATGTCAGCGCAGCATTCCATCAGAATCCACATTGAGAATGAACTATTTAGATACTTTATATGAAAATACATCGAGCATGAAAGGGAAGATATAGGAGGTTCATACATGTGGATCTCTGTCGATGAGACAACTGACAGCCATGGTCAATATTTGTTTAATTTAATTATTGGAAAGTTAGATCCTGACACTTGCTCTGTACCTCATCTGCTCTGCAGGAATGAGATAAAACAGACTAACCAGGAATAAATTGATCACTTTTCTCCAACAGTCTAGATGAAAATAAAGCACTTGTAATCTGCACTGATGCAGCCACTTACATGAGTGCTGCTGTTTAATTGTTGAAAATATTTTACCCATCCTTGCTCCATATCACATGTCTTGTCCATCCATGAGTCATGTAGCTGAGATTATATGTCTCGAATTTCCACATGTAAATAAGTTAGTTTCAACCATCAAAACGTTTTTTATTAAAGCACGTACAAGAATCCAGCTATTTCGAGAGGAGCTTCCCAAAGTACCACTTCCACCAGAACCCATAGTTACTCACTGGGGAATGTAGCTAGAGGCCATAGAATGTTACAGCAAGCACTTGAAAGACATTCTTAAATTGCGGGAGGAGTCAGTAAGCATTATTTCAGCTAGTTATCATCTAAAGGATCCAACAATTCCCAATGAACTGCATACATAAAATCGCATTATGCATTTTTGGTCCGTATTATTAAAGCTCTAGAGTGTCCAGGGAAACCAGTCTACATGCAACTGTGATTGATAGAAGAGGCAACAGAAAAAAATCAACTTGGCCCCAAGGTCTATCGGTATGAAAGTTAAAGAGAAACTAAAGACAGTGCTAAAAAAAAAAGAAAAAAGACAAGGACTGACCACACACTAGCTGACATCTTATCAGGTAAATCAACAAAACATGAGTGTGCAGTCCCATTGCGCATAATAGCATCACTTATTTGTTCCGCCGACATCTGTTGACATGGAACATTTATCCTTGGCATATAAGATTTACTGTCACTGTAATAATGGACACAGAAGATAATATAATGTGGTTTTTTGTCAATATATTTATCTTTCTAGACAATAAAATGTCAGATTTTGGTCACCTATTTTCTGATTTTTATAACCTGTTTTGGTAAGTGATAGAACCTATTTTAGGTAACTAACTTAAGATTTTTAGAACCTAAAAGTCTGCGGTCTAGTTATTATTCTTATGACCCTTTTTTGAAGTTTGAATATTGTAGCTACCTTTTGTGTACATGTTCCCCAAAAAACAATGCCACAGTTAAGGACTGAAATTAACCTATGTAATAATACACTGTAACTATGAGGCACTTACCCCCACCCAGTTGCTACTCCCATCATGCACTGGTGCTGCTGCTCGCAGTGTAGTTTCAGCTCTCTGAGACTGCAGACGTGTGTGCAAGTTGCATTTGTGTGTGTGTGTGTGTGTGTGTGTGTGTGTGTGTGTGTGTGTGTGTGTCTACTGCTGACGAAGGCCTTAATGGTCGAAAGCTATAATTGTGTGAATCTTTTTGTTGTGCCTATCGCGACTCAGCATCTCCCCTATATGGTGAGTAACAACTTTCCTTCTATGGTATTTTTACATTCCATCCTGGAATTTTCCATTGTTTGATTTTTGCCTAACGGCTTTTCTTCGATCCTAACCCTGTGCTGTTTTCCTTTGTAAATATATTCTTTTGCATCCGCTATACTCAATGTCCATCCTTCTTTCTTTTCTTTCCTGTGTTTCTCTTGTTACCTCACGAACCGCACTGCATGCTTTACTTATGAGCCACACTGTATCAACTGTCTCGGCATAACAGACGGCCTCAAGACCACGCTGATTGTTAGTGCAGCATCTTAGGACCCACATTACTTCCGCTGATATAATGAAGCCTATACCTTGAAACTGATCATGCTCCATGTGTCAATTTCTGTATTTTTGCGTGTTATCTCCCGCACTATTCCGGTGCCACTCAATCTTACTACTAACTACGAACCTCCCAGCCCCCCCCCCCACCCCCCACCTCCCACTTTCACCATTCTATTCCTGTTCGCACCCACTACAGCCACCTCATCCACTCACATCTGTTGCCCCCCTTATGCTTATCCGCCTTCAAACTAGCTACCCACAGTAAAATATGTATATATACTATTGATTAGTTATTCTCTACTTTGACCCTTGCGACTCCTCGCCAATTTTAGTGACTTTTCGCCTTCCACTATCATTGTCTTCCTCAGATTTCATCTCGTTTTTCCCCCTTGTGCATTCATTTCGTCCTTTTCACATGTATTTGGGTGTATTTGTGCGTAATTTTTCGGACGTAATTCTACTTTCTTACGTAATTTTTTGCACCACCATGGATCCTTGCTCCTCCCATCTGCATCAATACAGAAAAGTTTCCTTATCCCTATCCAGATCCCAGTCCCACATACTGTTCCTGCGTTGTTGCTTGGCTCATAAAATCCCCCCTAATGGCCTTACCATCAAATTACCCATCTCTGGTTGCCACCCCTTCTTCCACAATGACCTCCACCTGTTCAGATTCCGCAAATCCTTAGCCCTCACCAACATAGTCCTGCAGAACCATATCAACCAAGCCCAATCCTCCTTGCAGTACCTTCTTTCCATCTACAAAATTCTCCTGCTATGTAATCCCAAATTCCTGGAACCCATAACACACATTGAAACTCTTGCCCTGCAGGAACTTGAGCAACATGCACAACGCCACCTCATAAAGCTCTCCATCCTACTTACTTCCTACTCCCCCCTCAGAGTACCACTGTCCACCACTTCTACAACAACCTCGAAACCTCCCTCACAGCTGATAAACCCTGTCTCGCAGACCTACTACACTTACCCCACCCTCCAAAACTCTGTACCACCACCACACACAACCCAGAACCTAAACAGACCTGCAACACAGTTATGAAACTTTTCTCCAGAAGCCTTAGTCCCACAGAAATATCAGTCCTTTCCAGAGGCCTCACCTTTTGCCCCATTCCCAAATTCAACCATGCAGGACTAGTTAAAGACCTTCTCACCTTCTTCTGGTTCCTACAGTGGAGACACTTTTTTGCCACCAAACCGACCTGTCAGACTCAACCTAAGACCAATATTGAACCTTGCCTAACTCAGTTCACTCCTCCATCCAACTGTGATCCACCCCCACTGCCTCCAAACCACCCCTTGTTAACTTTCCAGAATTTCTTAACCTTGAACCTTGCCTCAACATCATTCCTCAAAACTCTCAACATGCAAACTAACCTTACATCTGCCGAAGGAACTGCAGTCCACCATCTAAAAACTGATCCCGACCTTACAATACTACCTGCTGACAAAAGCTCCACCACTGTTGTTTTGAACCGCAAGGATTATGTGGCAGAAGGACTCTGTCAGCTAACCATGCCACAGTGATCCCATTCCAGTAATCCAGCAGGATCTCCAGTCACTACTCAAATCCTTAGGCCCATCCCAGAACCTCTCCCCAGAGTCCATTTCTCTACTTACCCCTACCACTCCCCACACTTCCACCTTCTACATGCTTCCTAAAGTCCATAAACCCACTCACCCAGGACACCCTATTGTGTTCGGTTACTGTGCCCCCACTAAGAGAATCTCTGCTCTCATAGACCAACACTTTCAACCTATTACCCGGAGCCTTTCCTCCTATATAAAAGATACCAACCATTTCCTTGATCAACTCTCGACAGTTCCTATCCCTTTAACACACGGTGTCCTGCTCGTCACTATTGATGCCACCTCCCTGTACACTAACATTCCTAATGCCCATGGCCTTACTGTTTTTGAACATACCTTTCCAGATGCCCTATGGATTCCAAACCAACAACTTCCTTCCTAGTCTTCATGACCAACCATATCCTCATCCACAATTACTTCTCCTTCAAAGGCATTACCTACAAACAAATCCATGGTACAGCTATGGGCACCCACATGGCACCAACATATGCTAACCTATTCATGGGCCATCTAGAGAAATCCTTCCTAAAAATCCAGAATCCTGAACTCCTCACCTGGTTCAGATTCATTGATGGCATCTTTTCTATCTGGATTGAAGGTGAGGACACCTTATTCACATTTCTCCAGAATCTCAACAACTTATCCCCCATTTGCTTCATCTGGTCCTACTCAACCCAACAAGCCACCTTCCTAGATGTTGACCTTCACCTCAGAGATGGCTACTTCAGTTTCTCCGTCCATATCAAACCTACTAACCACCAGCAATACCTCCACTTCGACAGCTGCCACCCATTCCAATCCAAAAAGTCCCTTCCATACAGCCTAGCCACCCATGGTCGTCACATCTGCAGTGACAAACAGTCCCTCTCAAAATATACTGAGGGTCTCACTGAATTCTTCACTGACCATAATTATCCTCCCAACCTTGTACAAAAACAAATCCCCATGCCTTATCTTTCCAGTCTCCCACCACTTCCCAAAGTCCCACAGACCGGCCACAGAGAAGCGTTCTTCTCATAATTCAGTACCATCCATGACTGGAGCAACTGAATTACATTCTCCACCAGAGTTTTGATTACCTCTCATTGTGCCCTGAAATGAGAAATTTCATGCCCACTATCCTTCCCAGCCCTCCTACCGTGCTATTCCGCCGACCACTGAACCTATACAATATACTCATCCATCCTCACACAACCCCTGCTCCCAATCCCTCATGGCTCATACCCCTGTAATAGACCTAGATGCAAGACCTGTCCCATACATCCTCCTACCACCACCTACTCCAGTCCAGTCACTAACATCACCTGTCCCATCAAAGGCAGGGCTACCTGTGAAACCAGTCATGTGATTTACAAGCTAAGCTGCAACCACTGTGCTGGATTCTATGCAGGCATGACAACTAACAAGCTGTCTGTCTGCATGAAAGGCTACCAACAAACTGTGGCCAAAAAACAAATGGACCACCCTGTTGCTGAACACACTGTCAAACATGGTATCCCTCATTTCAATGACTGCTTTGCAGCCTGTGCCATATGGATCCTTCTCACCAACACCAGCTTTTCTGAATTGATGTAGGTGGGAACTTTCCCTCCAATACATCCTACGTTCCCGTAACCCTCCTGTCCTCAACATTCATTAGTCACTTTCCCCACACATCCTGCCCCCTCCCTGTTCCCATTCCAGCACTACACAGCTGTCATTTCACTGCCACACCCAGTTATTTAATTTCTTTTTATTTCTCTCCTTTCCGCTACTTACCCCCACCCCCCTCTGCACCTTATCTCCTGCCCTCCTTCTAAACTGCAACACTTCACTGTCTGCCACTCCCACCATACTATACCCCCCCTCCCCTCCCTGCCCTAGCCTCATCCTTACCCCCACCCAGTCGCCACTCCCATCATGCAAAGGTGCTGCTGCTCACAGTGTAGTTTCAGTTCTCTGAGACTGCAGACGTGTGTGCAAGTTGTGTGTGTGTGTGTGTGTGTGTGTGTGTGTGTGTGTGTGTGTGTGTGTGTCTACTGCTGACAAAGGCCCTAGGAGCTGAAAGCTATAATTGTGTGAATCTTTTTGTTGTGTGCATTGCGACTTATCATCTCTGCTATATGGTGAGTAGCAACTTTCCTTCTCTGGTATTATTACTTCTATGTAGAATACTTGCACCAAGATTCTAAGTGTATAACACTCTATTTACCAGTATTTTTGGATGCTGATTCTACTTCAACCAACAATCAACATTTGTCACTAAAAATTTTGAGTTTGTCATACAGTTTATAGAATTGTCTTCTACATTTAACCCCTTTTATTTATTTATTCATTTCTTTTATTTCATTTCATGTTCTATAGAATCTGGTAGCGAGTGAATCGCAAGGATATGGAATGTCTCAGATTCTACATAGTTCAAACATAACTTTTATAAATTCAATAAAAAGATACAATGTAAACAAAAATCAACTACACAACAGCACAATCAATTAACAGAAAATTGTGTTTCACATGTTAAGGAGGAGTAATATATTTATGATCTCGAAGGTGTCAGATTGTACACAGTTGATATATTGTGAGGAGGTGGTAAGGATCCCCATCTTTCAAAAAAAGTGCCTGCAAGAGTGCCTTTGATGGACACGACTCATTATTCTAATGGCTTTTTTTGTGCAGTGAAAATTTTCTTTGTGAGAGGTTGGTTCCCCCAGAATATAATAGCATATGTCATTAATGAATGAAAATAGCTAAAGGGTGAAGCCTTAATGGTGTCTGCTTCAGCCACTGAAGCAATAGCCCATAGTGCAAATATTGCTGAGCTAAGTGTTTTATAAACATGAAGAATGTGTGCTGACCAGCTACATTTGCTGTCTATATAAGCACCCAGGAATTTTGTAACCTCAGCTTTTTGTATTTCCTGATCTCTGCAGTTAATGTTAATTTCTTCCGTATTTCTTTGTGGAGTATGAAATCTCGTATAAAGGGTTTTATCTGTATTGAGTGAGAGACCATTTGAAGAAAACCAGTTTACAATATCATTGAAAACTTTATTCATAGTTTGTTCAAGATTGTTGTGTGTAAAATCATCAGTTAGAATTGTAGTGTCATCTGCAAAAAGAGTAAATTTACTGTTTGTATCAGAACAAAGTGGGAGATCATTAATGAAGATGAGACGTAGCAGTGGACCAAAAACAGAGCATTGTGGCACACCACAATTTACTGGTTCAAATGGCTCTGAGCACTATGGGGCACAACTTACTGAGCCCCACTCAGATGAGGCAGATTCTCTGGATGAGCCATTCAGCATTACAGTCTGCTTTTGGTCCTTTAGGTATGATTGGAGCCACAAACCAATGGTACCACCCAAACCATAATATTCTGCCTTTTTCAGAAGGATTAGATGGTTTACACAATCAAAGGCTTTTGAGAGGTCACAAAAAATATCTACCGGAGACATTTTTTTGTTCATGGCTTCCAGAACTTGGTTGGTGAAACAGAATACTGCTTGTTTTGTAGAAAGACCAGCACAAAATACAAATTGACTCTTGTTTAGGATATTGTGAAAGGTAAGATTATTGACAATAAACCTGTGCATGAGTTTTTCAAGAATTTTTGGAAAGGTGGTTAAGAGGGAGACTGGGCGATAGTTTGTAACATTGTTTTTCTCACCTTTTTTAAAGAGTGGTATCACTACAGCTAGTTTTAGCCTGTCGGGGACTATTCCTTCTTGCAGAGATGTACTCTCTATATTCTGTTTTCCAGATATGCGTGGAACCATTAATATTTACCAAATGAAAGTGCTGGCAGGTCGACAGACACACAAACAAACACAAACATACACACAAAATTCAAGCTTTCGCAACAAACTGTTGCCTCATCAGGAAAGAGGGAAGGAGAGGGGAAGACGAAAGGAAGTGGGTTTTAAAGGAGAGGGTAAGGAGTCATTCCAATCCCGGGAGTGGAAAGACTTACCTTAGGGGGAAAAAAGGACAGGTATACACTCGCACACACGCACATATCCATCCACACATACAGACACAAGCAGACATATTTAAAGACAAAGAGTTTGGGCAGAGATGTCAGTCGAGGCAGAAGTGTAGAGGCAAAGAAGTTGTTGAAAGACAGGTGAGGTATGAGTGGCGGCAACTTGAAATTAGCGGAGATTGAGGCCTGGCGGATGACGAGAAGAGAGGATATACTGAAGGGCAAGTTCCCATCTCCGGAGTTCGGATAGGTTGGTGTTGGTGGGAAGTATCCAGATAACCCGGATGGTGTAACACTGTGCCAAGATGTGCTGGCCGTGCACCAAGGCATGTTTAGCCACAGGGTGATCCTCATTACCAACAAACACTGTCTGCCTGTGTCCATTCATGCGAATGGACAGTTTGTTGCTGGTCATTCCCACATAGAATGCGTCACAGTGTAGGCAGGTCAGTTGGTAGATCACGTGGGTGCTTTCACACGTGGCTCTGCCTTTGATCGTGTACACCTTCCGGGTTACAGGACTGGAGTAGGTGGTGGTGGGAGGGTGCATGGGACAGGTTTTACACCGGGGGCGGTTACAAGGGTAGGAGCCAGAGGGTAGGGAAGGTGGTTTGGGGATTTCATAGGGATGAACTAAGAGGTTACGAAGGTTAGGTGGACGGCGGAAAGACACTCTTGGTGGAGTGGGGAGGATTTCATGAAGGATGGATCTCATTTCTGGGCAGGATTTTAGGAAGTCGTATCCCTGCTGGAGAGCCACATTCAGAATCTGATCCAGTCCCGGAAAGTATCCTGTCACAAGTGGGGCACTTTTGTGGTTCTTCTGTGGGAGGTTCTGGGTTTGAGAGGATGAGGAAGTTGCTCTGGTTATTTGCTTCTGTACCAGGTCGGGAGGGTAGTTGCGGGATGCGAAAGCTGTTGTCAGGTTGTTGGTGTAATGCTTCAGGGATTCCGGACTGGAGCAGACTCGTTTGCCACGAAGACCTAGGCTGTAGGGAAGGGACCGTTTGATGTGGAATGGGTGGCAGCTGTCGTAATGGAGGTACTGTTGCTTGTTGGTGGGTTTGATGTGGACGGACGTGTGAAGCTGGCCATTGGACAGGTGGAGGTCAACATCAAGGAAAGTGGCATGGGATTTGGAGTAGGACCAGGTGAATCTGATGGAACCAAAGGAGTTGAGGTTGGAGAGGAAATTCTAGAGTTCTTCTTCACTGTGAGTCCAGATCATGAAGATGTCATCAATAAATCTGTACCAAACTTTGGGTTGGCAGGCCTGGGTAACCAAGAAGGCTTCCTCTAAGCGACCCATGAATAGGTTGGCGTACGAAGGGGCCATCCTGGTACCCATGGCTGTTCCCTTTAATTGCTGGTATGTCTGGCCTTCAAAAGTGAAGAAGTTGTGGGTCAGGATGAAGCTGGCTAAGGTAATGAGGAAAGAGGTTTTGGGTAGGGTGGCAGGTGATCGGCGTGAAAGGAAGTGCTCCATTGCAGCGAGGCCCTGGACGTGCGGGATATTTGTGTATAAGGAAGTGGCATCAATGGTTACAAGGATGGTTTCTGGGGGTAACGGATTGGGTAAGGATTCCAGGCGTTCGAGAAAGTGGTTGGTGTCTTTGATGAAGGATGGGAGACTGCACGTAATGGGTTGAAGGTGTTGATCTACGTAGGCAGAGATACGTTCTGTGGGGGCTTGGTAACCAGCTACAATGGGACGGCCAGGATGATCGGGTTTGTGAATTTTAGCTTCCTAAAATTCACAAACCCGATCATCCTGGCCGTCCCATTGTAGCTGGTTACCAAGCCCCCACAGAACGTATCTCTGCCTACGTAGATCAACACCTTCAACCCATTACGTGCAGTCTCCCATCCTTCATCAAAGACACCAACCACTTTCTCGAACGCCTGGAATCCTTACCCAATCCGTTACCCCCAGAAACCATCCTTGTAACCATTGATGCCACTTCCTTATACACAAATATCCCGCACGTCCAGGGCCTCGCTGCAATGGAGCACTTCCTTTCACGCCGATCACCTGCCACCCTACCCAAAACCTCTTTCCTCATTACCTTAGCCAGCTTCATCCTGACCCACAACTTCTTCACTTTTGAAGGCCAGACATACCAGCAATTAAAGGGAACAGCCATGGGTACCAGGATGGCCCCTTCGTACGCCAACCTATTCATGGGTCGCTTAGAGGAAGCCTTCTTGGTTACCCAGGCCTGCCAACCCAAAGTTTGGTACAGATTTATTGATGACATCTTCATGATCTGGACTCACAGTGAAGAAGAACTCCAGAATTTCCTCTCCAACCTCAACTCCTTTGGTTCCATCAGATTCACCTGGTCCTACTCCAAATCCCATGCCACTTTCCTTGATGTTGACCTCCACCTGTCCAATGGCCAGCTTCACACGTCCGTCCACATCAAACCCACCAACAAGCAACAGTACCTCCATTACAACAGCTGCCACCCATTCCACATCAAACGGTCCCTTCCCTACAGCCTAGGTCTTCGTGGCAAACGAATCTGCTCCAGTCCGGAATCCCTGAAGCATTACACCAACAACCTGACAACAGCTTTCGCATCCCGCAACTACCCTCCCGACCTGGTACAGAAGCAAATAACCAGAGCAACTTCCTCATCCTCTCAAACCCAGAACCTCCCACAGAAGAACCACAAAAGTGCCCCACTTGTGACAGGATACTTTCCGGGACTGGATCAGATTCTGAATGTGGCTCTCCAGCAGGGATACGACTTCCTAAAATCCTGCCCAGAAATGAGATCCATCCTTCATGAAATCCTCCCCACTCCACCAAGAGTGTCTTTCCGCCGTCCACCTAACCTTCGTAACCTCTTAGTTCATCCCTATGAAATCCCCAAACCACCTTCCCTACCCTCTGGCTCCTACCCTTGTAACCGCCCCCGGTGTAAAACCTGTCCCATGCACCCTCCCACCACCACCTACTCCAGTCCTGTAACCCGGAAGGTGTACACGATCAAAGGCAGAGCCACGTGTGAAAGCACCCACGTGATCTACCAACTGACCTGCCTACACTGTGACGCATTCTATGTGGGAATGACCAGCAACAAACTGTCCATTCGCATGAATGGACACAGGCAGACAGTGTTTGTTGGTAATGAGGATCACCCTGTGGCTAAACATGCCTTGGTGCACGGCCAGCACATCTTGGCACAGTGTTACACCGTCCGGGTTATCTGGATACTTCCCACCAACACCAACCTATCCGAACTCCGGAGATGGGAACTTGCCCTTCAGTATATCCTCTCTTCTCGTCATCCGCCAGGCCTCAATCTCCGCTAATTTCAAGTTGCCGCCACTCATACCTCACCTGTCTTTCAACAACTTCTTTGCCTCTACACTTCTGCCTCGACTGACATCTCTGCCCAAACTCTTTGTCTTTAAATATGTCTGCTTGTGTCTGTATGTGTGGATGGATATGTGCGTGTGTGCGAGTGTATACCTGTCCTTTTTTCCCCCTAAGGTAAGTCTTTCCGCTCCCGGGATTGGAATGACTCCTTACCCTCTCCTTTAAAACCCACTTCCTTTCGTCTTCCCCTCTCCTTCCCTCTTTCCTGATGAGGCAACAGTTTGTTGCGAAAGCTTGAATTTTGTGTGTATGTTTGTGTTTGTTTGTGTGTCTGTCGACCTGCCAGCACTTTCATTTGGTAAGTCACATCATCTTTGTTTTTAGATATATATTTCCTACGTGGAATGTTTCCCTCTATTAGAACCATTAATATTCTTATTCTTAATTATTCTGTCTTCTTCATTAGAATTTGGTGGTCAATAATTCAGAACCTAGAATGTTTCTTGATCCATGAAAAGCTTTTGAAACAATCACTTATGTAGCAATAATAGAAAAATGTAAATCTAAACTGTATGAGGATATCATATGTTGCCAACATCAAGCGGAGATTCGAGGCATATCAGAGATTGGAGTTATTAAGTACGGCATGCCACAGGGAACTATCTTAGAAGAGGCATTTGGCAGCAGGCAGGCACATTTACAGTGCACTTAAAACTAGCCTGAGCTATGGGACAAAGTTTCTTCTTCAGATTTAGAAAATACAACATACACACACACACACACACACACACACACACACACACACACACACACACACTAATTCATACTGTGCACAATTCACACAAACATGACCACTGTTTTCTCCAGCTGCTATGACCAAACTACAGTGAGAAATGATCTCAGCTGACAGGGGTAATAGAGGTACAGAACAAACAAGAGGAAAGAAGGGGTATGGGAAGCAGAGACGGAAAAAGATGCTGTGGTGCTACCTGTGGCAGGGACAAGGTGGTGGGTTGTTGGGTTCAGCATCGAGAGGCTGGCTGGGAATGAGAAGGGGAGAGGAGAGAAACAGAGAAGGAGGAAGGACTTTCAGGTGTGCTGAGAGGATAGCATGCATGTATGAGGCTTGAGTTGGAGCAGAGAAGGGGATAGAGGCAGATGGATACAGGGGGTAGTGGACATTCACCCCAGGGTGTTGCAAGAATGGAGAATATGCTGAAGACTGAGTTCCCATCTGTGCAGTTCACAAAAGCTGGTATTAGAAGATAGCACCCTGATGGCTTTGGCTATGAAGCAGTTGTTGAAGTCAAGCATACCATGTTGGTGGACATGCTCAGCATCTGAGTAGTCTGGCTGTCTCTTGCCCCACAGTTTGACACTGGCCATTCATATCGTCATACAGCTTATTAGCGGTGAAGCCTTTGTAGAATGCCACACAGTGTTTGCATCTAAGTTGGTAGTCTACATGGCTGTTTTCACATGTGGCCCTGCCTTTGATAGTGTATGAGATGACTATGACAGGACTAGATTAGGTGGCTCTTGGAGGATGTATGGGAAGGGACATAGATCTAGGTCTATTGCAGTGATATGTGAGAACCATTGGTGCAAGGAGTTGGGAGCAAGGCGGAAGAGGGCAGGAAAAGGATACTATGTAGGTTGTTTGGGTGGAGGAATACCACTATGAAAGGGCTGGGGAGGATATTTATCATTTCAGGGCATGAAGAGAGCAGTTGAAACCCTGGTGGAGAATGTCATTCACTTACTCCAATCCTAGGTGCTCGTGAGAAGAGCAGTAGTTATGTGAGGATGTAGACAGTGAGACAAAACATGGGATATCTGATTTTCCTCTACATCTACAGCTATTCTTAACAAGTCACATTATAGTGTGTGGCAGAAGGTACAAAGAAGTTGTAATCTCAACTTGTTTGTCTCAGAGAGGGACATCCCCAAATACCACACTCAACCCCACCACCCCATCCCCATGCATGGGTATTGGCAGGGTGGGGGGGACTTTGAAATCTTCAATGGGAACTCCACTTTTTATTGCAGATAATGATTCTTCAGCAATATCTACATATGTTTCGTCTGAAGCATTTTCTTCGTTTCACCGCAGATGGTGCTGCAATCAGAGAAATAGAAATGAGTACACAATAGTAATTTACAATGTGTTACTCAATGGCCCTTGAATACCCAATGGCACATGGGACCCGGCCTCTATGCTGCAAGGGTAGGAGAGGCCAGTATTTCATAACTTCTAATTGGAACTTCTGATTGGAAACCCCTTTCCCAACATTGTATTCCTCCAGCATATTGAAAAGGGGACTAATTGATGTGCCACCATGGCCATGTAGATACATTGTATCTTAACAGGCAGTACGCTGCAACTGGAGCTCACATACTGTTCAGACATAGAACAGATAGTGGCTCTAAACATCACAATACTTGCACAGTGCATATCTACCTATCATTTGGAGAACAGATGTGTAACTGGTTGATGAATGCTGCAACCACAGAAGCAAAAATTGAAATGATCCTGATTTACTGAGAATGTAGGGGAAATTTTGAGGCTACAGTTGCCTTGTATGATGTGCATTTTTCAGAGAAACTCTCAGGGAACACCTGATGAAGACGTCAAGTAATGACGTTGAAATATCGTGTTTGGGAGACACTGATATCCGGCAGAAAACCCGATTTCCACGAGATGTCATCAAAGCTACTCTTGTTTGTTCTTTTACAGTGTGAATGCCTTTATGTCTGATGGCAGCATACAGTGCACCACAACCCACAGTTAATTTCTCAGCGTCCCAATATGCCCATAGGTAGTATTGTCACAATACTCCATCATCATATGTATCATCCATACCACATGTCACTACAACAAGAACTTCACTGCGCCAGTTTCCATAACTGAGTTGTGTTTTGTGCATGAGCACATCAGTAAATGCAAATGACCCCACATTTTTTTTTCTGAGGTACTGTTTTCTGATGAGTCTACACTCACAAACCATGGTAGTGTTAACCAACATAACACGCATTACAGGAGTCTAGACATTCCCCACTGGTTGCGGGAAGCTGACCATCAACATCATTGGTCAGTTAACGTATAATGTGGTATCATAGGGAACAAACTCATTGGTCCATATTTAATTGACAGCACTTTGAATAGATGCAAATATTGAATGTTTTTTGGAGAGAAACTACCAGCGCTGCTGCAGGATGTTGCTCTGGATGTTCAGCA
Organism: Schistocerca piceifrons; assembly: GCF_021461385.2. Classification (NCBI taxonomy): domain Eukaryota; kingdom Metazoa; phylum Arthropoda; class Insecta; order Orthoptera; family Acrididae; genus Schistocerca; species Schistocerca piceifrons. Next base: position 453,163,353 of record NC_060138.1, on the reverse strand, counting down.
ACATATGTGGTTTCAGCATGATGGTTGCCCTAGACAATTGAAGCACGGGAGGTATTAGACTGTGTTTCACTTGTCTGTGGATTGGCAAAGGTGGATCTATTAATTGTCCTGCTAGGTTGCCAAATTTCTTTTGGAGGAATATTTGAAAGGCAATGTGAACCAGCAGCTGCCAACAAACCATGAAGACATGCTCGACCACATCAGAAACACCTGTGCTGACATTCGTGCAGATATGTTTCTGTCTGGTGCACGGTCATTTAAAAAGTGGATCACTAAGTGTATTGAAGTTGGCGCTACAAAGTTTCAACACTTACTCTAAGTGGAAAAGTAGAGTAGCATTTGCCTCATGTCACAGTCCCAGTTGTGCATCGAGTAGCCCCTTGTTTGATATGTTGGAGGAATACAGTGTTGTGAATGGGTTTTCCAATTAAAATTTATGAAATACTGGCCTGTCCTAGCCTTGCAGAATGGAGGAAGGGTCCCACATACCATTGGTTATCGAAGGGCAATTCAATAGCATGACATAAATTACAACAGTGTGCCCATTTCTATTCCTCTGATTACAGCACCATCTGTGATGGAACAAAGAAAATGCTGCAGACAAAACATATGTAGATTTTGCCACAGAATCATACTCTGCAATAAAAAATGGGGTTCTCACTGAAGATTTCAAAGTTGCCCTCACCACCCACACATGGGGTGAGATGGGCAGCCGAGTGTGGTATCATTGTATGTCCCCCTCCAAGACAAACAAATTGGAATCATAACTTTTTTTGATCTGATGTATAGTTTTTGACATATTTCAATGTTATCAGTTAAAATGAACACTGTTTGTGTGTGGGCATATACACGATGAATTTTCTAACACATGAAAGTTATTTTTAATATTCATGCGTCTTAATGTTCAAAATTACTAGTACTAAGTTAAAAAGTACTTGCACACTTTTTAATGTTTAAAATTACTAGAATTTTTCTGAAAATTTACCATATTTTCTGCTGTAATGTAGCAAAAACTACACCACAATATAAATATGCTTCTTCCAGATGTATTTTCCTCTCTTTGCTGCCTCATTCTTATGTACATAGATGGGAAGGTCAATGTTTTTAGATGTTGGAAGACTTTTACATGTGACTTTGTGTTTTGTTTATAATCATTTTAACACCATTTCTGAAATAAAAATTAGTTCTGTATTACTGCTACTGGTGTCACCCCAGACTGAAGTTTCATGCTGCTAACATGATTCAAAAAGGTCATAATCACATTCATTAAAGTTCTGATACTATGTGTACAGAGCATTTTAAAATGGAACAATCATGTTAAACCAATTCTAGGAAAATCAGATGACAAACTGACATCATTGGAAGAATCCTCAAAACGTTTGTCCATTTACAAAGGAGGTAGCTTACACAACCCTCATTTGACTGATATCTGAGTATGGCTGATCAGGTTGGGACTTTACCAGGTACAATTTATAAAGAAAATAGAGTCTATTCAAAGAAGATTAGCTTGTTGTGTCAAGGGTTTATTTAGTAAGCACAAATGTGTGATGGAAATGCTCATCCAACTCCATCAGCAGAGTCTACAAAAGAGCCATAGCAAAACAGTGTAATTTACAGTTGGAAATATATACCCTCTCTGTAAGTAATAGTAGATTTAGTGCAGTATTAAAAATGAACATTTAATGCTGATCCATTATTTTAAACTTCTTGAAAAATTCATGATTGTAAATACTGTAAAAAACACTGACTCATTACATATCCTAGCAAACCTGATGCTACTGGATTCAATGGAACTCAAAATAAAATAAATAAATATTCATATCAGACAAGCAGTAAACACCACCTGACATTTATAGACATACTACACAGGTTAATGTTCTTAGAAAAGGCTCATTATAATCAGTTGGTCACCTAAAAACGTGTGTGAAGCATTTACAGCACATTACAAGTGGGACCTTTCTGAACCTATTTGAGGACTTTTTATTACTACAAGAACTTGGAAGTGTATCTCATTATATAATGAAACAACTGATATATGTTATGACATAACTATAGAATCGAGTGACTGTACACAAGCATTTGACTATGGTAGCTGTAGGATTTGGGTAACGAACATGATCTTCATGGTGTGTAATGACTGTCAATGTTACTTATTTAAATACACAAAGTACATATTATACACATTATATGGACAGATACAACTTAAACACTTGAAGTCTCAGAACATACTGCCCAATGCCCAGAGATACTGTTTTTCCAGGGATATTCTTGGGGATGGAAGTCCGTAGAGCTTGTATCCCAACAGCCCCCCCCCTTCCCCCCAAAGGCATGGAGTGCTGAAGTTGTGTTGGGGTGTGGTGCAGTTCATCTCTGGAGGTGCTGTCTAGCACGTACTCATCTAGATGTCTTGGTCGGCGCAGCGGTCTGCCTTTTTGTGATGTCGGTGCTGGCTGAGTAGGTGGTACTGGAGGTGCCATTGTTAGGTCACCCACTGGTGGTTGTACATCATCCTGTAGTGGGGGTGTAGGCTGATAGGCTGATCCCGTGTCTGGTTTTCCGTGTTGTCACCTGGGGCTGACACATCTAGGATGCCATGCTTGGATAGCGTAGCTAACAGTGCAGCTGTGGAGTGGTACAATGATCGTGACACAGTGCTGTTGCTGACTGTCAGTTTTCGTACATGGCAGATACCGTGATCATCGTGTCATGTAGAGACACTGTGATATCTTCTGGATGGTAGTGCTTGACATTGACTACAATGGAAAAGGGGATTGTGTTGCGGCATGAGGTCAAAGTGGCAATATTGTTCCCCATCATCTCCGTCAAAGTCCATGCAAGCTTCAGTCTATCGACAGACACAGTAGTGGTTTTGCCAACTATCATGATTTCAAATGTGTTGGGTCCCTGTCTTAGTACTTCATATGGTCCACTGTATGCTGGGTGCTGTGTTGGCTTGATGGCATCTGTGCGTAGCATTATGTGAGTGCAAGTCTGTAGGTTTTTGTGCACAAATACATGAGGTGTTGTGTGGTGCGACAACAGTGGGACTATGATGCAGCATTTCTGTTTTCTAATCTGTCATAAGAGGTCTGGGAGGTCCTTGTTGCATTTCTGTTGTCTGTGTGACAAATTTTACCAGGAGGCTAATCGCTTCATATTAGAGGATCTCTGCTACCGAGGCATCGAAGTCCTCTTTTTGGGCCATTCTGATAGCCAGCAGCACCCAGGGTACAGTCTCTGACCATTCGTTATGGTGGCACACCATTGCTGTTTTCAGTGTGCGGTGCCACCGTTCAACATTTGATTGTGGGTGGTAGGCTGTGATATTGAATCAGTGGCAGCTGCAGAGGTGGCACAGTTCCATAAAAAGGGTCAATTTGAATTGTCTGCCCTGATCGGTTGTTAGCGACTCAGGGTAGCCAAATCTTGCTATCCTTAGGTTGATGAACTCTCTCACAAATGTCTCTGCTATGTCCCTGAGCGGAGCAGCATCCACCCGAGTCGTTCGGTCGATGACCAAAAGGGTATTACAAAATCTGCTAGGTTCATGTAGTGGCCCCACTAAATCTATATGTGCACGGCAAAAATGGCCCTTCAGGAAAGGGAAACTCCCTGACAGTGGCTGGTTGTGTCATGCTGTCTTCACCCTCTGGGAAGGTATACATGCTCATGTCCAAGTGGCACAATCCCTCTTTATATTCGGCCACACATAATGCTCTGAAACTTGTTTCATCATGGGGCATACTCTATGGTGAGCTAAGTTATGGAGCAAGTAACATATTGTTCAGTGATAGCAGGTTAGAAAGGTAATTGCCTCCCCGTTGACATGTCACACCAAACTAGTTTGTTGGTTCCGGGCACTGGGAATTTTCATAGTTGTAACCCCATGTCGCTGCCTGGCAGAAATTGTTCCAGGTCCACATCTGTTGCCTGTGCGTATGCAAGGTTACCAAAATCCAGTTGAGTGGTCACCGCCGCTAAGTGGGACACATAGTCCGCAACCATATTGTCTGCTCCACGCACATGGTAAATATCTGTTGTGAACTGTGAGATGTGGTCTAAGTGCCTAAACTTGCATGGTGTGGTGTTGGCATATGGGTTCTTTACTGCATCAGCTAATGGGCGATAGTCTGTATAGATAGTAAGTGTAAGTGGTATCCCTTCAATATCACCGCGGTATAGCACACCACTTTGTACACAGGCAGTAGTTCATGGTCTAAGGTTGACCACTTCCTTTGAGATTCTCTCAGTTTCCTTGAGAAAAAACAGTGAGGTTATGTCATCCATGGCACTTCCTGCTGTAATACAGTACCTATCACTCGGTCTCTCTTGTCTGATGTAATGATAAGATGAGAATCCAGTGAAGGTAGTGCAAGTGTGATTGTGTGGGCTAGTTGAGCTTTAATGTTGTCCAATGGAGTTTACATCTAAGCTGTCCATGTTAGCTTCCTCTTTCCCACTGTATTTTCCCCCTGTAGAGCTTCTGTGGTGGGAAGCAGATTTTCATGGGGTAAGTGTCATCAGTAGAAATTGACAACGCTGAGAAATTTATGTAGTTCTATGTAGTTCTTAGTAATGTGTGGGAGGACACCAGTTAATAATCTACTCAATTTTGTCCTGTTTGGGCCGTATGCCTGTTGCATTGACTAAATGGCCAATGAACGTGACACAAGGCTGTCGCAGTTGGCATTTGTCAGTATTAATTTCCACCCCATGTTGTGACAGCTTGTCGTATACTCCACACAGGTGTTGTTCGTGTTCCTCTGTGGATTTTGAGAATACAATTAAATCATCTAAATAGCAGTAACAGTGTGGCACATTGAAAAACGACCCATCAATGAATCTTTGCCACATCTGTGTGGCGATTTTGAATGTAAATGACATGAATAAGTATTCATCTAAACACAATGGAGTGATAATGGCCGTTTTGTGGACGTCCTCCAGGCCACAGGTATTTGGGAGTAAGCTCTTTTACAGTCCAGTATGCCAACTCATGTGCGAAATCTTGGGTATTCGCGACTGGGTAGCTATCTACGAGGGTTGGAACTTAAATAGTGGCAACTACTTATTCACAACCGATACAAAAGAGTTACATGTTTGCACCTGTTACTGTCCTTCAAAGTAGTCACCAGTGTTGTGTAGAACCCATTGCCAGCGATGTGGAAGTGTACTGTTAGCAGTCCCTGTTCCGTTGATGGTGCGAATGGAGTGGCCTACTGCCTGTTGAATCTCTGGAACAGTTCTGAAGCGAATTCCACGAAGTGGTACCTTCATCTTTGGAATCAAATGCACAGTATTACTGTTCATTTTTGGAGCATCACCTGCGATCAGCTTTGTCAAAGAAGCGGCAACACTTTCTATGCAATCCACCCATCATTTTGCTCGACAATGCACAGGCGCATCCAGCGCAAGCTGTGCTGTTCTGTTCAGTCGATGGGACTGGGAAGTACTGTACCATTCACCATACTCCACAGACTTATGTTCTTGTGACTTTGATTTGATTCTGAAGATGAAGGAACCACTTTGTGGCATTCGCTTCAGAACTGTTCCAGAGATTCGACAGGCAGTACACTTATCCATTCGCACCATTAACAGAACAGGCTCTGGTAACAGTATACTATGCCTTCCACATCACTGGCAATGAGCTCTACACAACGCTGGTGTCTACTTTAAAGGACAGTAACAGGTGTAAACATGTAACTCTTTTGTATTGGTTGTGAATAAATAGTTGCCACTATTTAAGTTCCCACCCTTCTATAATCGTTCTGGCATTGGGGTACCATCAGTCGCTGCTGAGGCACCATGTACCGTCATTCTTTGGCCACATAGTGACAGTTGATGCTTATGCATTGTCCAAAGGCCTGATTATACTGTCCTGGAGAAATTCTTCAATGGCTGCCCTGAGTTTGTGGAGGAAGGGGGGGGGGGGGGGGAGTGTGGCGGGGGGCTAGACGGCGGGGGCGGCAGCATACAGGCAGTCCCAGCGTCGTACTAATTCTGTGGACGAGTAGTTTGTAACTATGCAGACTGTTTTGTTTGGTAGGGGTGGTCCAGGTAGCAAAATCCTGTTGTCTGATCTGTTCACAGATATGGTAGCCTTGTCAGTGGGTAACCCGCTCATGAGAACTGAAACACTGTCACTATTCGACCTGCTCATGAGAGCGTAAACAGTGTCACTGTTCAACCCACTTGCAAGAGCTGTATCTTCAAGTATAATAGGCAATGTACTAATCTGTGTATCTGTGCTAGTGGTTGTACACTTATCCCTTGGCTCTCAGTTGCACTGGGCTGTCTGTAGTTGCTGCCGGAATCATTGCAGTTGGCTGTCCAGTTCGTGATGCAGCTGTATAGCTGCTCATTCTCAGTACATGTTTTGTTGTTCTCATAGGCCATGATCTTTTCATGGAGTTCATCACAAACTGTTGCATGCTGTAATGCAAGATCCACTGCAGTCTCCGTGTCTAGTGGTAGAGGAGGAGGGTCTATGTTGGACGGCAGACTGTCATTGCAGAGGTCCCCTATAGAGTGTAGTCCGTCGCGTTGTAATAATACCCTGCTGAGATCTGGGATGAGGCAGTAATGATGGAAGAAGTCCACTCTGAGCACTAGTTCCACCATTTCGGCCACAAAGAAAGTCCATGGACGTGATGTGTTGTCATCTAGCCAGAGCATTGTGGAGGTTGCCCCCTTACTGGTATATTGAATCATTTGCCGCTCAGAGTTGTATGATTGAGCACTTGTGATCTCCTGTGGTGAGATGTGAGGGTAGCGTACTGATGTCCATGCCCTTATTGACCAGCAGGTACTGGTGTATACAGGTGTCTAGTGAGTCTGTGTGAATGGGTGGCAGGTGGAGTTTGATAGATGGTGGGTGGTTTCTGTAGTGGTAATTTTGTGTTGGTCCCACTGAGTTGTCAAAGTGCTGTAATTTTATGGCACTGCTTGGACTGACTGTGGTGACCTGATGAGGTATGGCCACTGTTTGCTGTACTTGTCAGCCTGGTGTGATATGATATTCCGATTGGAGCTGTGGTCCAGCATGCGCTGTGGCTGGCCAGGTGGTGATGTCACGCCTGTGGAGTGACAAGTGTTGCGGTGTGGCTGATATCTCTGTCATCTGTGTGATGTATAGAGACATCAGCAGACTGAGGAGAAGTATAATTCTGTTGGATATCACAGTTTTCTGGCAGTGTTTGTCGGTGTGTCCACTGTGCACACTGTTTTGTTAGTCGCATCGCGGGCGTGGCAGTTGTTGCGGTGTTGTTGTAATGAAACGCAGTGTGCAGCACGGGTGATGCAGGAAGTAAGTCTGTGTTAATGGCATTGCACCCCTCACTCATAATGTATGTTGCAGTAGGTGGGGTGAAGTCACAGTCGGCCGGAGGTCATCGAAGCATGGGAGGTCCGTGCAGTGTGCCCATTGGATCACCAGCGTGTTGTGTTATCATGATCAGCTCCATAAATTTGTGGTAGATCATCAGCCCATGTGGTATGGGGTTCACTGTAGGCATGGTGGTGATGTCTGGCAAGAACTTGATGCCCTTCATTGTCAGTGTGGGTCATGTAGAGGTCAGGTTGTAATTCTGATATCCATCTTGCGGTTGTAGTACTTTTGATGTGTCTCTTGTGGCATCCTGGTAGTTGTTGATGTGTGGTCATGGTAAAATAGTTGTGTCATGCATCCATAACAGCACACAGTGGGCATGAGCTTATCCCAGTGCAAGCTGGGGTGTGGGGAGTGGTGCTGTCAGCAGGGCCATGACGTCATGTTCGAGATGTACTGTGATACATGGCACAGCTTCCATGACGTCACCTGCGTGACACGTGAGAATGGAAGCTGTTTGCGGAAAAATGCCACCCTGTTCAAAATCACTGTTAACTGGCACTATCTGTGCCTGAGACCACCAAGTACACTGACCTACATGATTGTTTGTTGTCACTGATAGTTCGTCGTTTGTTATGTCACTGTGCCTGACATCTCAATAATGGTAGAGTCACTCAGTTGATAGAGAGACGTGCGAGTAGCATTAGTACTAGCTGAATGTGTATCAATTGGAATATTGCACTCGAGAATGGTAGGGGTGGTAGGGTAGCGCCATTGTTCATTACTGCCGACTGTTATTGTCCCTTCATTGTGTAGTCTGACGAGGTTAGTGTCCACATAAGTACTTGTGGCACTATTTTCAGGGTTTGTTAAACACAGTGTGGTTGATGGAAGTTCAGTATCATAGTCCTTATGTGTGCACTGATGTGACAATGTTTGTACTGTTGTGTGGATATTAAACACAGAAGTATTGCTATTTTCTTCTTGTAGCAGTGAAAAGTCATTATATAAACACTCACAACACTTGCTGTCATTGACTGTAGCTGGCTGACCATCGGTGTGTGTAGGATCCATGTCAGCAAGGTGTTGGGTTTTCATGTTGGGTGGAGGTCGAGCAACATGTCACATGAAATTGTCGTGGTGCGGTTGTCAACAAACTCGGGGTCACCAATGTAGGATTTGGGAAATGAATACAATGTTCATGATATGTAATGACTGTGAACATTACTGATTCACATACACAATATTCATTTATACTTGTTATATGGACAGTTACAACGTAAACACTTGGTATCTCATAACACACTGCCCAAGGTCCAGAGGTACTGTTTTTGCAGTGATATTCTTGGGGACGGAAGTCCATAGAGCTTGTGTTCACACATAGTTTTTATATTAAATTTTCTGTATAAAATTACACATAAATGTCTATATTATTGCTAATAATGATTTTTGTTACTTATTTATTTTAAAATTAATTATAGAGACTATATGTGAGGGTTGGCCATAAAGTTTTAATTATCACATGAAAAAAATAAAGTTATATAATTAATTTTTTGTTTGTTTGTTGGTCCATGTGTGCAATCCTGGTACATACTGTAATCTCTATGCCACTGTACTGCAGCACACTGTTAATGGAGCCAAAACAAAATGGTGTAGCCTATTGATAAACTGCATGACACTGGCACTTCACTTTAACAACATGTTGTGACTTGTTGTGGTGCAGGGATTTTAGTGTGCATCTTGAATGCAGACATGTACCTGAAAACATGCTCAGAGTTAATTATGCAACTTCATTTTTTGAAAGTGGTGTAGCCTCCCTGCCGCCGTTGGATAAGCAGCTGCAGCAGCAAGTCGTATACTCCTAGCTCACTCATTTGTTACATAGTTTAATTCTTAATTTCTTTGCGTGTTTTTGGTACTTGCATTGTTTAATTCATAAATTTCGAGCGTATTATAGTATTTGAGAGTTGTAGCATCGCGTTTTAGTACCTGAATAGTGTAAATTCGCGTAGTCGTTTGTCTACTGTTTTGTTTTGAACGGCCAGTGTCGGTTGGTCGCAGTCAGTGTGCTCCCTGCCGACGTTGGATAAGCAGCTGAGCAGCAAGTTGTATACTCCTAGCTCACTCATTTGTTACATAGTTTAACTCTTAATTTCTTTGCGTGTTTTTGGTTCTTGCATTGTTTAATTCATAAATTTTGGGCGTATTATAGTATTTGAGAGTGTAGCATCGTGTTTTAGTACCTGAATAGTGTAATTCCGCTTAGTCTCCTTCCGCCGCCGAGCAGTGTCAGCAGTGCGCAAGTAGCAGCATTACTGCATTTACTAGGCAATCTTGTATTTTAATAACCGTTTAAATTTTGTCAATTTGTTTGCGCTCTCTGTAGATTAGTTCAGACGTTCTTAGCAAAACAGTTTTTAGCATGGATAGGGACTGCAACTGCTGTGTTCGGATGCAGGCTGAGTTGGCATCCCTTCGCTCCCAGCTTCAGGCAGTGTTGGCTTCGGTCACACAGCTTGAGGCTGTTGCCAATGGGCATCACTGTGGGGGTCGGGATGGGGGTTTGTCGGGGACGGCCAGCTCGTCCCACGCATCCCCTGATCGGACTACGACTGTGGTTGCCCGGGATACTGCCCGCATTGAGGCTGATCCCTCACCTGTGGTAGAGTGGGAGGTCGTTTCAAGGTGTGGCAGGGGGCGAAAGACATTCCGGAGGGCTGAACGGAAAGCCTCTCCAGTTTGTCTGACGAACCGGTTTCAGGCTCTGTCTCAGGCTGATACTGATCTTCGGCCTGACATGGCTGCTTGTCCTGTTCCAGAGGTTGCCCCTCAGTCTGCAAGATCCGGGCAGTCGCAGAGGGTGGGCTTACTGGTAGTTGGGAGCTCCAACGTCAGGCGCGTAATGGGGCCCCTTAGGGAAATGGCAGCAAGAGAGGGGAAGAAAACCAATGTGCACTCCGTGTGCATACCGGGAGGAGTCATTCCAGATGTGGAAAGGGTCCTTCCGGATGCCATGAAGGGTACAGGGTGCACCCATCTGCAGGTGGTCGCTCATGTCGGCACCAATGATGTGTGTCGCTATGGATCGGAGGAAATCCTCTCTGGCTTCCGGCGGCTATCTGATTTGGTGAAGACTGCCAGTCTCGCTAGCGGGATGAAAGCAGAGCTCACCATCTGCAGCATCGTCGACAGGACTGACTGCGGACCTTTGGTACAGAGCCGAGTGGAGGGTCTGAATCAGAGGCTGAGACGGTTCTGCGACCGTGTGGGCTGCAGATTCCTTGACTTGCGCCATAGGGTGGTGGGGTTTCGGGTTCCGCTGGATAGGTCAGGAGTCCACTACACGCAACAAGCAGCTACACGGGTAGCAGGGGTTGTGTGGCGTGGGCTGGGCGGTTTTTTAGGTTAGATGGCCTTGGGCAAGTACAGAAAGGGCAACAGCCTCAACGGGTGCAGGGCAAAGTCAGGACATGCGGGGACCAAGCAGCAATCGGTATTGTAATTGTCAACTGTCGAAGCTGCGTTGGTAAAGTACCGGAACTTCAAGCGCTGATAGAAAGCACCGAAGCTGAAATCGTTATAGGTACAGAAAGCTGGCTTAAGCCAGAGATAAATTCTGCCGAAATTTTTACAAAGGTACACACGGTGTTTAGAAAGGATAGATTGCATGCAACCGGTGGTGGAGTGTTCATCGCTGTTAGTAGTAGTTTATCCCGTAGTGAAGTAGAAGTGGATAGTTCCTGTGAATTATTATGGGTGGAGGTTACACTCAACAACCGAACTAGGTTAATAATTGGCTCCTTTTACCGACCTCCCGACTCAGCAGCATTAGTGGCAGAACAACTGAGAGAAAATTTGGAATACATTTCACATAAATTTTCTCAGCATGTTATAGTCTTAGGTGGAGATTTCAATTTACCAGATATAGACTGGGACACTCAGATGTTTAGGACGGGTGGTAGGGACAGAGCATCGAGTGACATTATACTGAGTGCACTATCCGAAAATTACCTCGAGCAATTAAACAGAGAACCGACTCGTGGAGATAACATCTTGGACCTACTGATAACAAACAGACCCGAACTTTTCGACTCTGTATGTACGGAACAGGGAATCAGTGATCATAAGGCCGTTGCAGCATCCCTGAATATGGAAGTTAATAGGAATATAAAAAAAGGGAGGAAGGTTTATCTGTTTAGCAAGAGTAATAGAAGGCAGATTTCAGACTACCTAACAGATCAAAATGAAAATTTCTGTTCCGACACTGACAATGTTGAGTGTTTATGGAAAAAGTTCAAGGCAATCGTAAAATGCGTTTTAGACAGGTACGTGCCGAGTAAAACTGTGAGGGACGGGAAAAACCCACCGTGGTACAACAACAAAGTTAGGAAACTACTGCGAAAGCAAAGAGAGCTCCACTCCAAGTTTAAACGCAGCCAAAACCTCTCAGACAAACTGAAGCTAAACGATGTCAAAGTTAGCGTAAGGAGGGCTATGCGTGAAGCGTTCATTGAATTCGAAAGTAAAATTCTATGTACCGACTTGACAGAAAATCCTAGGAAGTTCTGGTCTTACGTTAAATCAGTAAGTGGCTCGAAACAGCATATCCAGACACTACGGGATGATGATGGCATTGAAACAGAGGATGACACGCGTAAAGCTGAAATACTAAACACCTTTTTCCAAAGCTGTTTCACAGAGGAAGACCGCACTGCAGTTCCTTCTCTAAATCCTCGCACAAACGAAAAAATGGCTGACATCGAAATAAGTGTCCAAGGAATAGAAAAGCAACTGGAATCACTCAATAGAGGAAAGTCCACTGGACCTGACGGGATACCAATTCGATTCTACACAGAGTACGCGAAAGAACTTGCCCCCCTTCTAACAGCCGTGTACCGCAAGTCTCTAGAGGAACGGAGGGTTCCAAATGATTGGAAAAGAGCACAGATAGCCCCAGTCTTCAAGAAGGGTCGTCGAGCAGATGCGCAAAACTATAGACCTATATCTCTTACGTCGATCTCTTGTAGAATTTTAGAACATGTTTTTTGCTCGCGTATCATGTCATTTCTGGAAACCCAGAATCTACTATGTAGGAATCAACATGGATTCCGGAAACAGCGATCGTGTGAGACCCAACTCGCCTTATTTGTTCATGAGACCCAGAAAATATTAGATACAGGCTCCCAGGTAGATGCTATTTTTCTTGACTTCCGGAAGGCGTTCGATACAGTTCCGCACTGTCGCCTGATAAACAAAGTAAGAGCCTACGGAATATCAGACCAGCTGTGTGGCTGGATTGAAGAGTTTTTAGCAAACAGAACACAGCATGTTGTTATCAATGGAGAGACGTCTACAGACATTAAAGTAACCTCTGGCGTCCCACAGGGGAGTGTTATGGGACCATTGCTTTTCACAATATATATAAATGACTTAGTAGATAGTGTCGGAAGTTCCATGCGGCTTTTCGCGGATGATGCTGTAGTATACAGAGAAGTTGCTGCATTAGAAAATTGTAGCGAAATACAGGAAGATCTGCAGCGGATAGGCACTTGGTGCAGGGAGTGGCAACTGACCCTTAACGTAGACAAATGTAATGTATTGCGAATACATAGAAAGAAGGATCCTTTATTGTATGATTATATGATAGCGGAACAAACACTGGTAGCAGTTACTTCTGTAAAATATCTGGGAGTATGCGTACGGAACGATTTGAAGTGGAATGATCATATAAAACTAATTGTTGGTAAGGCGGGTACCAGGTTGAGATTCATTGGGAGAGTGCTTAGAAAGTGTAGTCCATCAACAAGGGAGGTGGCTTACAAGACACTCGTTCGACCTATACTTGAGTATTGCTCATCAGTGTGGGATCCGTACCAGGTCGGGTTGACGGAGGAGATAGAGAAGATCCAAAGAAGAGCGGCGCGTTTCGTCACTGGGTTATTTGGTAACCGTGATAGCGTTACGGAGATGTTTAATAAACTCAAGTGGCAGAGTCTGCAAGAGAGGCGCTCTGCATCGCGGTGTAGCTTGCTCGCCAGGTTTCGAGAGGGTGCGTTTCTGGATGAGGTATCGAATATATTGCTTCCCCCTACTTATACTTCCCGAGGAGATCACGAATGTAAAATTAGAGAGATTAGAGCGCGCACGGAGGCTTTCAGACAGTCGTTCTTCCCGCGAACCATACGCGACTGGAACAGGAAAGGGAGGTAATGACAGTGGCACGTAAAGTGCCCTCCGCCACACACCGTTGGGTGGCTTGCGGAGTATCAATGTAGATGTAGATGTAGCCTATTGATAAACTGCATGACACTGGCACTTCACTTTAACAACAAGTTGTGACTTGTTGTGGTGCAGGGATTTTAGTGTGCATCTTGAATGCAGACATGTACCCGAAAACATGCTCAGAGTTAATTATGCAACTTCATTTTTTGAAAGTGGTAATAAAACTTTATGACTTTATTTATTCATATAGAGTAATGCCTCATATATTTCATGCATTAACTGGGTGGATAATGGAGTAAAAGAGGTCCAAACAAAAATCAGTGAGTCAATGGAAATGGTTAAAAAACAATAGGGCATCAATAACAACAATACATCTGTCAGTATTATATCAACACTGCCAAGCTTCCAGTTATGATTACAAAGTCTTTATTATGCACAGCAACCAGCAAACAACACATATTGAGCAGATACAAAACATAGTTCACAATAAGATCAAAAGTTCACCAAATTCGAAGATAGAGCAGTGCTCATTCTATCATCAATGGTGATCTATGGTTGTCACACATCCATTGTTATCTATGCATCAAAGAGCTTGTGTTTTGTTTTCAGTGAGCATTCACCATCTGATCAGACACTAACAGTAACCTCCATGACTCCACCATAAGGTGTACAGAAACATGTCACATGGCCTGCAGGAAGAAGAGGATAAATTTATGAAATGGACATAAAAAGGGAAAAATGATAAATTTTAGAGCCAAAGTCTCTCTATTTCTAGCAAAATAGAGGAAAGAATTGTAAGCAACTGGAGTATAATATCCTCACAACTGATGAAAAGTTTCATTTTTTTTCAACTTTTTCCATCTGTTTTCTGGTTGTGAAAGCCTCTCTTTCCAAAATCTATAATTTTTTACCATATTTCTTTCTCTTGTCAGCTTGTTAGTATATTTTTTTTGTTCATTGAGATGTGTAAATACATGCCATGATAAGATACTCTGTAGGAAGTCTGTTTGAAATTAACCAATTATATAATCAATTCCTTAACAATATTCAGCTGAACAATATCAACAAATATTTTCATCATACCCTTCCTTCAATGTAATGCAATCAAAGCTCCTGGAAGATGTCCTGTATACAGGTAAGTAATATAAAATGCTCTGAAAATCCAAATTAAATTTCATATATTTGCTTTGCAAATTCTGTAATCAAGGATGTTACTATGTGACACATACCTCATTTGGAAGTGAGAAATCACATATTGAGGAAAACTGACCTTTCTCAGAGAGAACTAAGGTGAATAGCTCAAGCCCATGAAACTGCTCACACAGCCTGAAGTGTGTGATGAAGTGGCAGTCAGATCTCTGGCACCAGTCACATGGGCATCATGCCATCTCTGGCAAGGCCTTCATCTGCTCCCCAGTTAGGGCAGTCCCATTAAGAACTACACCAGTGATGATTAGCAACACCAGGAATAATGACATTGCCTCACTGTAAATATTGCTGCCTTCACCACATACACAGCATAAAGTCCCACTCATGTGCAATTTCCCACAGGGCAGCAAAAAGAGATACTTGCAAAGAGGTATGTTTTAGTGGTTCTGCAGCAAACACATCCCATGCCGCAGAAGTTAATGAGCAGTTTATGGCATTTCTGACTTCTCAAGCCACAACCCAGAAAATTTAGTTGAATACATTTGCTAGCAAACACCCATTGAGGTTCCAGTGTTTCTGCATGATTGCCAAACAATCTTCTTACCAAAGTTTAGGTTCACCACCATTGCAGGCAGCCAAGACAAATCTTTGGGCTTATGAATGCAACCATGTGCCTTTGTGGGGAAAGTTTCCAGTATTAGTCCCTTATCTATCTGACCCCAAAGTGGACCATGTTCTTGGGATAAACTCTTTCAAGACTTTTGAATTCATGGTTCATGAGGTAGCACATGCTGTGCAATATCAAGGGTCTTGTACTACCTTAAGTTAGTTAGTTACATGTTCCATTGATCAATAGCATGGAAAAACTATTATGATGTGGAACATGTCAAATGCACAAGAAAGGCACACAGGAAACAAGTTTTTTCCTTTCTTTTTTGCATTATAGTGTTATATCTAAATATTTCTATTATCTATCCCATTCCCTTAAATGGCACAAAATGCATGTATTATAACTCCAGATTTATTTACTCATATTCAAGAATTCATCTATGGTGTAGAAGGACCATTGCTTTTCACAATATATATAAATGACCTAGTAGATAGTGTCGGAAGTTCCATGCGGCTTTTCGCGGATGATGCTGTAGTATACAGAGAAGTTGCAGCATTAGAAAATTGTAGCAAAATGCAGGAAGATCTGCAGCGGATAGGCACTTGGTGCAGGGAGTGGCAACTGACCCTTAACATAGACAAATGTAATGTATTGCGAATACATAGAAAGAAGGATCCTTTATTGTATGATTATATGATAGTGGAACAAACACTGGTAGCAGTTACTTCTGTAAAATATCTGGGAGTATGCGTGCGGAACGATTTGAAGTGGAATGATCATATAAAATTAATTGTTGGTAAGGCGGGTACCAGGTTGAGATTCATTGGGAGAGTGCTTAGAAAATGTAGTCCATCAACAAAGGAGGTGGCTTACAAAACACTCGTTCGACCTATACTTGAGTATTGCTCATCAGTGTGGGATCCGTACCAGATCGGTCTGACAGAGGAGATAGAGAAGATCCAAAGAAGAGCGGCGCGTTTCGTCATAGGGTTATTTGGTAACCATGATAGCGTTATGGAGATGTTTAATAAACTCAAGTGGCAGACTCTGCAAGAGAGGCGCTCTGCATCGCGGTGTAGCTTGCTCACCAGGTTTCGAGAGGGTGCGTTTCTGGATGAGGTATCGAATATATTGCCTCCCCCTACTTATACCTCCCGAGGAGATCACGAATGTAAAATTAGAGAGATTAGAGCGCGCACGGAGGCTTTCAGACAGTCGTTCTTCCCACAAACCATACGCGACTGGAACAGGAAAGGGAGGTAATGACAGTGGCACGTAAAGTGCCCTCCGCCACACACCGTTGGGTGGCTTGCGGAGTATAAATGTAGATGTAGATGTAGAAGGAGTTGTCAAGGAGGTATGATTTCAATTTATTTTTGCAACTGTTACTGCTTTCTGTCAGACATTTTATTTCGTCTGGTAATTTATCAAAAAGTTTTATAGCAGCATAGTTTACCCCTTTCTGTGCCAAAGATAAGTTAAGTAAAGGATAGTGTAGGTCTTTCTTTTTTCTGGTATTGTAATCATGAATGTCACTGTTGATTTTAAACTGGTCCATGTTGTTGAGAAATAATTTCATTACTGAGTAAATGTACTGTGAAGCAGTTGTAAGAATTCCTAACCTTTTAAACAGATGCCTACAAGATGTGCGACTATGAACCCCACACATTATTCTAACTACTTTCTTTTGAGCAGTGAATACCTTTTGCCTAAGTGTTGAGTTGCCCCAGAATATTATTCCGTATGACATCAGAGAGTGGAAATATGCAAAGTATGTTAGCTTACTAATTTCTACACCCTCAAAATTGGCAATTATTCTGATTGCAAAGTTGCTGAACCTAGTTGCTTTAGGAGATCCAAAATATGACTTTTCCAATTAAGATTCTCATCTATATGTACAACCAAAAACTTAGTATGCTCTACCCTGGCTATTGACTTCTTTTGATGTGTTGTGTTTTTTGAAAGAATTATACTTTTTGCAACCGAAAATTGGATGTACTGTGTTTTTTCAAAGTTCAGAGCAAGCCCATTTGCAGAAAACCAATTAATAACTTTTCCAAATACCTTATTTCTATCATTTTCTATCAGATTTTCTTTTACTGGATTAATAATTATACTTGTATCATCAGCAAACATTGTCAGTTCAGCATCTTGTTTCACATGAGAAGGGAGGTCATTCATATATATCAAGAACAGGAGGGGACCCATGATCGGACCTTGTGGAACACTTAATGTAATTTCACCCCAGTTAGATGAAGTGGCAAATTCCTTTGAATCACTTGAAGCATATAAAGAGACTTATTGCTTCCTGTTCTGTAGATATGACTTAAACTACTCATATGCTGTTCCATTTATACCATAGAATTGTAGTTTCTCTAACATAATGTCATGGTTCACACAATCAAATGCTTTGGGTAAGTCACAGAATATTCCTACTGGTGACATTTTATTATTTAAAGACTCTATTATGTGGACAGTGAAATTGTATATTGCTGTCTCAGTGGAACAGTATTTCTGAAATCCAAACTGCGATTTATTAAGTATCCCATTACTGTTGAGATGGCTAACCACTCTTGAGTACATTACTTTCTCAAAGATGTTTGAAAATGCTGTAAACAAGGATACTGGCCAGTAATTACTGACATCTGTGGTTTCCCCCTTTTTGTAGAGAGGCCTGACAATGGCAGATTTTAACCTGTCTGAATAAATACCCTGAGTCAGTGATGCATTACATATGTGACTCAAAACATCAGCTGTAATTGCTCCACATTGTTTTAATAAATTGTTAAAGATGTCATCTACTCCAACAGAAAATTTATTTTTCAAAGATTAAATAATTTTCCTTATTTCACAAGAGGTTGTTAGATGAAACTTAATCTGACTAAAATTTTTCAAAATTGACTCTTCCATGTACTGCCTGGCTTTTTCTTTTGAACTATTCTCACCAATTTTTTCTCTTACACTTAAGAAGTGATGGTTAAATACATTGGCTACCTGTGTACTGTTGGTGAAGATGGTCTCATTCACTTTAACAGTAATACTACCTACCCCAGTGGTTACTTTTCCTGTTTCCCTTCTAAAAACATTTCATATTGATATGATTTTATGGCTGGAGTTGTTAATTTCTTTTCTAACATACATATTTCTTGATTTCCTTACAACTTTTCTCAGTATGTTACAATAATCTTTATAGTGTAAAACTACTCCTGGATCTTTACTAGTTCTTGCTGTCTCATACAGTTTTCTTTTTCTTCCTGAAGACACTTTAATACCTGTAGTAATACAAGGTTTCTTTGAAAAGACTCTCTATGCTAATTTGTGAAACCTGATATTATCAGAAAAAGAGACAGCAGTCTTACAGAAATTTATTAAAATACAAAAAAAGCTGTACAAAAATCCTTTAGTGTCTAGACCACGTTTTATATTAGACAACTAAAATATGATAACTATTTTTGGTTCTGTATAACTACATTCATATCTGCAAACAGGCAGAAAAAGAAATTGCCTTAGAGAAATTCTTAACATTCTAATATATAGTCTGTGGGGATCGAGATGTTATGTGCGGTAATATTGAACATTAAGTATTCACTCGTTTATAATGAATTAACTTTATTTTGATCATGTCGGAACAAACACATCCGCTCGAATACAGAGTTCGGAACATACTGAGATCAACAGTTTTCAAAGAAGTTCATTCTCAAAGATGAGGCAGTCGACTCTTGCAGTCGATAACCACCACAGAGCCCCCACCGGTAGTGTGGAGCACAGTAAGAATGATGAGAGGCGTGTGTGCACTCGGCTGGCTGATGGCGCAGGTGCGCGTGACCGATCGTGTCGCAGCAGGCGCTAATGTGAGGCGTAATCGAACCATTTCTCGATGTCTTGGTAGGCATGACCAGCAGAGGGAAGGAGGTATGGAAGGCGTCCACAGGTTGACCGTGTCATGCTGCTGATGGCACGGTGGAAGCAGAAAGCGGCGGCATGTTGGTGGGGAGAACATCGTCATACTGAGGCCATATGGCACAGCAGGGTTTTGATCCGATCAAAGGCACGGAGTGCGTCAAAGATGCAATGCGATGTATTGCCAAAGTATTTGTCAGCAAGTGCCATGGTAAGTGCAATGTGTCCGGTGACAGTTTGTTATTGGCCGTATGACATAAAGGAGCAAGCATCCTGTGGCTTAACAGGTTGCGTAAGAGATGCTCGATGAGCAACACTCGTAGTAATGACGGAGTTATAGAGGCACTTGATGTTGCAGCAGGGGAGAAAACAGCAAGCTGCACATGACTGACCTTAGCGGTGGATGACTTCGGTGTAGACAGAAGTTTCACCTCAGAGTCTGTGGACGGTGAGTGTGTTACAGCGGTAGATGGCAGGATGTTCCAAGCGGAGTTGACAGTGTTGGTGTTTTGATGTGCGAAACAGCCGTGAACGAATGTTGGGGGGTGTGGCTGTGAGCCCTGTGCATGAGGCATGGTGACGGCGAGAGGTGGTGGAAGGCGGACGTGGTCGGCGAAACCATGGTCGGAGCAGGAAGGCGATGAGACGTAATGTGAACGTGAAGACATCGAATCGGCGGATGAACTACTGGTCTGTGGCGGAGGGGCGACACAGTTTGATGGAACTGGAGCTGGGTGTGTGCTGTCGCTGTCGGCACTGTGGTCGAGTCGTAAGGCTGCAAGCTGCTCGCACGAAACTGCTGCACAGTTGTGTGTCGGAGCAGAAAGATGCTCACTCGTCGAAGTAGAAACGGCAGATGTGTTGGTCGTACATTGCTGAGGTAGTGAAGAGGGCAGCAAAGGAAGCAGCACTGGAATGCGGCTGGTTGTGCCGTGGCAGAGAAATGAAGTGTCTGGAACTACCAAGGAAAGGTGGCAGCAGTGTAAATAAGTTGCTTGCATCACATCAGTAACGTAGAATTTCCACTTGAGGCGGCATGATGATGACAGGTGTGCCATCTTGGACATAGATCCATGTAGCGTGATTGTCAGGGTTTTAGTTGTAGCTGGTAGCAACTGCAAAGGATCGCCAGCAGTCAGAGACGGAACAATGACAGGAGCATCTCGTTGCATGTCGTGCTCGGTCGGTGTCAGCTGCAGCATGTGTAACTGATCTTATACCAACAAGTTGTATGTCACAATTTGCTCACGTAGCTGTTGCAGTTGTTCAGGCGAAAATGTATGTCATGAAACAGTCTGCTGTGTATCACTGAATAAGATGGGGTCAAAATCAGAATCTGTCTCTATCAAAGGTAACCTGACGCACAAGACAAGGTTGGCGGCACAGTATTGACGTAACAGTTCGAGTAGAAGAGATCTTGTGTGCGATTGCGAATGTGAAACTCAGTACTCAGCAGTAGCAGAATGAGAGCACGTTCAATGCTGTATGTAGCATTGATATGGCTGAAATCGTCTTCTGGGGTGGGTGAACAAGTTGCGGGCGTGATCCAGTAGTGGACGGCCAGGCGGTAAGCATGCATAGTCTCAGCGAGTTGTTGACAAGATGCGGGTGCGGTAGCCGTGGCGGGATTATATATCATGTAGCTGTTTGTTTTGACTGGGTCAAGGTGAGTGAGCCAGCAGGCGGTGGCCTTGATGTCGCTGTTGGTAGTGGTCAAGCAGAGTCGGTGCGGCTCAGGTGCTGTGTAGAGGGAGGCGTGGCACATCCAGTGTTGCACTGAGAAACAGCTGGCATTGTCGTCAGTGTAATTGGTGCATTGTTGTTGATCGGTAGGATGTACTTGATGAAATTGTTCCTGTGAATTCGACCAGGCCTGCAATTTAGCCGTAGTTTGGTGTTCGTGTGAACTGGGACTTGCACATAGTCCCCGTTTGTTGCAGTCCATTGTCTGGCATGATTGTCTGATGTTGAAGCACTGCACAAAGTTAACTCATTGCACAAAAGCAAGTCAAAATTGTCCAAATTAATCGGCGAAGGAGCACTGCACTGTAAGGAAGTGAAATTATCGCCGCGTTGAGTGGGTTTCGGTGGACGACGCTTGTGCCTCGGTCGCATTGTCAATGTGTGAGAAGGTGACGAAAGTTACCAAAAAGCATGATTCACACAAGAGTCAGGAATTTACACACTAATTACACTTCCTGTACACTGCATCCAGATGCGGCGCGATGCAAAGTTGATGGACGTAGAAATCCGACAAAGGGTTGCTGCATTGTTTGTCCATGGCGATGTTCCAGTACACATTTCGGGCGTCATTAGCATCATTCATGAGCGTCGGGGTCACCAGTGTGGGGATTGAGATGTTATGTGCGGTAATATCGAACCCAACATTAAGTATTCGCTCGTTTATAATGAATTAACTTTATTTTGATCATGTCGGAACAAACACATCCGCTTGAATACAGAGTTCGGAACACACTGAGATCAACAGTTTTCAAAGAAGTTCATTCTCAAAGATGAGGCGGTCGACTCTTGCAGTCGATAACCGGCACAAGTCTAAAAATGTTAAGCCGACGCAATACATACAGGGAGAGCCTACTCCATTAGTAAAATGAATAGACATCAAAACTAACTTTATAGCATTTTATGAATAACAATTTACTTCTTTCAAAGTAACATATGGCTCAAATTGTAAATGGAGATGAATATGCACTGAACAGTATCAAGAGTGAACATCATGCAAAAACAAGCATTTGTACTAAAAAGCAACCACACTAATACGATTTTAATATTAAAAGCATCATGAAGGTTGAGCCAGGTCATTACCCTGCAGAAATAAACAACAATTATCTTACCAACAAAAATATTGTACATGAACCCAAATAATCTTGAAATTTCAAAATAACAGAAGGAAATATAATTAAAAGAGTGGGAATCTATCTTTATGACAATATGCTACATATAAAAGACATATGCTATGTAACTGTCAAATGATGTGAATGCATTAAAATTCTAGTGTAACACCAAAAATATGGACACATATTGCAATTTTGTGACACAGTTAAGAAAGAGGTGAGACAGTTGCATATGTGAAACTGCATCACTCATCCATTATACACATTTGTAAAACAGGTAATACAATTGAAAAGTATAATGCAATGGAAACAAGAATTACAAACTGTTCCACACTTGTAAAACAATACACAACAATATTAAAATACAAACATATGTTAACACCATTAACAAAAGAAGGGAGAAAACCATACTGTAAATGACACAAGAGTAATCCATCGCAACATATAAAATAGTGATCATTACGTTATATGTACTTATTGTCTACAGAAATTAAATAAAACCAGTGCAGCCAGACTGGCAAGACGTTCCCATTTTAAGAATGACTGAACTACTCAAGTAGTCACACTGGCCTGATAACAGTAATCAACAAATGGCACACAAGTACACACATTTACATAGATTGAGATGAATGAATAAAGAATTTAAATGCATGTTCTGCAGTTAGACATTGCAGGATAATGAGTGATTAATAAGAAAAAAATTAATTTTTATTTTTTCCTATTGAAATTAACTTTACTCTTATTAATCAAGTATGCAATTCCTTGCATAATACAGTTAAAGTGCGTATGACTTGCCAATCTGGTAGCACTGATTTTGTGTGATTTCTGTCAGTAACAAGTACATATGGCTATTTTGTATGTTATTATGGATTCCTCCCATCTCAACCAGTGTACTGTTTTCTCCTTTTTTTTTGGTGACTGTTGTTAACATAGGTTCAACTCTCACTATTACTACATACCATTTTACAGGTGTGGAACAGTTTGTAACTCTTGCTGCCATTGCATAAATCTTTCTCATTGTATTAACTGTTTTACAAATGCTTATGATTAATGCAACTTTACTGATGCAACTAACCCTGCTCTTTTATATCTATGTCTCTCAAGATTATGGTATGCGTTTATATTTATTAACTGTTTTACAAATGCTTATGATTAATGCAACTTTACTTATGCAACTAACCCTCCTCTTTTATATCTGTGTCTCTCGAGATTATGGTATGCGTTTATATTTTATACATTACACTAAAATTTTAATGCTTTCATGTCATTTGACAGTTACATAGGCTATATTTTTTATACATGGTATGTTGTTGTAAAGGATAGGTACTCAGTCATATAATTGTATTTCCTCCTGTTATTTTAAAATTTCATGATTATCTGGATTAATGTGCAACATTTTTGTTGCTAAGATAGTTGTTGTTTGTCACTGTTGACTTATAAGTACATTACTTTGAAAGATGTAAATTGTTATTCATAGAGTGCTATAAAGTCAATTGTGATATATTATAAGAGTGCATGGTTTTGATATGCATTGATAAAATTCACTTGAGCTTCCAGCTGCATCAAATGGTTTAAAATTCGTAAGCTTTTGCTGGAGTACTCCCTGGTCATTGTCAAATGGTGACTGTCTTTTGATTGCTGTTACTGTCCTTATATAGCCGCACTGATGTCTGTGATGTCATAGCTGCTTGCTCCAGCGCCAGTGACACCATGTAAGGAAGGGCAGCTACATAAGGGTGATAGCAGCAACCAAAAGACGTCACCACTTGACAATGGTTGAGGAGTACCCTGTCGAAAGCTCATTGACTTTAAATCATTTGTCATGGCTGGTAGCTCAAGACAATTTTATCAAATTGTGTTGTATGTTCATTTTACTAAAGGTGTAGGCTCTCCCTCCATACACTGTGTAGGCTGTAACATTTTTAAACTACATATTATTATGGTAAGAATTTTTCTGTGGTGATTTCTTTTCCTGCTTGCTTATAAATATGAAGAGGGTTGTTATACGGAACCAAAACTGGTCATCATGATTTAACTGTCTGATGTTTTATGTATAATTTTCTTTTAATTTTAATTAATCTCTGTGATAAAAATGCCCAAATTTTCTCACCTGGACTAGGGAAGAGAATTGATTTTAGTGTTCATGTCATTCTTAAAGGAATGAAGACTCCACATTTTTTTCAAAGCCCGTCTGGTTCCCTTGACTCTTAAAGATGCCCTCAAACTAGAGTTGGAAAGACTATCTCATGAAAATATGTTAATGTCTATTTAATACAGACAATGTGCCTCCTCCCTGGTAACAGTAGTTACATAGTTAAATCATCTGAATGATCCTTATATCACAGTGATGAGGAATGAATCAGTTTACAGTATACATCTATATGTTGTCTGTAAAAAATTAATGAACACATTATTTATTAAGTCCTAATCATGCAACTATACTAAAAATCTACTTAAAAAAAGGAAAAGGGTACCAGTTAAATAGAAATTCACCCCCTGAATAGAAGGAGTTGTCTGGGGACAGTGATTATGGGCTTAGATTTAAAATGTGCTTTGCTACCTGTCAGACATTTTATGTTATTGGGTACACAATAAAAAATTTTTGTCACCACATACTGAACTTCTTTCTGAGCCACTGACAGCTTTAACAATAGGTAACAAAGGTCATTTTTCCTCTAGTGTTGTGGGTGTGGACATCGCATTCTTCATAAATTGTGATGGATTCTTTATGAAAAATTTCACTAGCAAATACATGTAATGTGCTGCTGCAGTTAATATGCCTCGACGCGTTACCTACATGATGACTGCAGATAAACTACACATATTATTCTTACTCGTTTCTTCTGTGCAATCAATGCTCTTTTTCTAAGTGATGAAGTACCCTGGAAAATTATTTCACAAGATATTATTGACTGGAAATGTGTAGAATATGTCAGGATATTGATTTGTTTTTTTTCCGAGACAGCAATTCTATGAAGAGCAAAAGTAACTGAACTTAGTTGTTTGAGAAGTTCAGTAATATCTAACAACTTTGGGAAAGGAGAAAAAGAATTTAAAATTATGTACTTGAGAGGTGTGAAAGAGGAAAAAGAGATCTTGAAAATCTGAAAAGACATCTTTAGGTGTCAAAATCATGATAAAAATTGGAAATTGGTTAAGAGCATGTTGGGTAAGAATGGAGGAGAAAAGACAGAACAGTATTATAAGGTTCACAAGGGTATTTTATTTAGGAGATATAAGACTGACTCAGAGGATTGTAAACTATGTTAGCCAGAACAGTGTATTGATTCTTTAGTTACTTATTCACATGAGAGTTTTGGTCATTGTTAATCAACCAAATGCTCACAAAAGATTCAGGAATACATCTATTTTTATAACACAGGTAGGAGAGTCAAGAAGAAGATTGCCAGCTGTGATAGATGTCAAAAGGCGATGGTAAGTAACCAAACAAGGAGAGACCAAATGCAAAACATACTGCCTAATAGTAACCTTGATCTAGTGTCTGTTGAGGTTTATGAACCTTCACCTAAGTCTAAGAATGGATTTTGTTATGCTTTTGTGGTGGTTGATGTATTTTCGAAGTTCGTGAAGCTGTTTCCTTTTAAGAAAGCTACCAGTAAGCAAATCATCTCTAAGTTTGAAAACACATATTTTCATTGGGTAGGTATTCCTAAAACAATTTTATCTGATAATGATCCTCAGTTTACATTACAAGCTTGGAAATATTTTGTTGATCACACAAAAATAAGGCATATTCTAACCTAGGCATACCATCCTTCAAGTAAACCTACAGAAAGATATATGAGACAGATTGGAAGACTGTTTAGAACATGCTGTAGAAAGTATCATATCAGTTGGATAGATCATGTTGGTGATTTTGAGGATATTATGAACACCTTACAACATTCTTCAGTGGGTTTTTCACCATTCGAAATCATGTTTAATTACAGACGAGCTAGCTTTATTTCTGAAAATGTTGAATTTCCACCATGTGAAATTATGCCACTGCAAGAGAGGGAAGAATGTGTTGGGGAGTTGATGAAAAAATGGGGGGATAGGAAAAAGCAGAGACATGATGGTAAAGATAGATTTTCTAAGTTTGAAGCAGAATAGGAGATGTTGTGTTGGTGAAAGCCAAATAGAAGTCTAAAGTGCTGACATCTCAGATAAAGAAATTTTTCGATATTTGTATTTGACCATTCAAAATTCTTGAAAATCCATATCCTAATCCATACAGACTTGTGTATCCTAAATCTAAGAAGTTGTCTGTATTGTGCAATATCACTGAACTGAAAGCATATAGAGGTGATCCATAAGTATCTAATTTTTGCTTTTTTGTTCTTTTTCCATTGTCATGAATTTAGTATATAGGAACATGTGATTTCTAGAGCTCTATCTTATCCATTGACTGAAATGAAATCTATCTGTAGATTTATAAAATTACATAAGTTTATTTTAATTGTCTGGAATTTAGTATGTAAGATGAACTGATTTATAAAGCTTTGTCTTATCTGTTCACTGAATTAAAATCTATGATACACAATATAGTTGTGATCTGTAATAGATTTGTGCTTTAGAATTTGATACATATTTGCCATAGGAATAAATTAGTGCTTTTTGCAATTTTGAAGTGGACAATGTTCATAATACGTACTGCAAAGATTAGGAATAGTATGTGAGCATATCTGTGTGTATTACCTTATGATATGATTATGAACTTTATTCATTTTTTGTATCGAAACTTTTTTGCTGCTCTTGGTGTGGTTTGGATTCAGGGGTTGATCCCTACATCGTAAACTTAGGCCCTAATATTTTTCCATTATTTTGTTCTTTCATGATTCAACATATCCTTGAATACTCTGGTTTATGTGGCTGATTGATTCCTACTCATGGTTGAGTATGTTCTTCTGGTTTGTACCTGATGTTGTGAAAATTTTGAAGGTTTTATTGTATGGATTAAACTTAAAATTTATAATTCTAGTAATTAACCATGTGTCTGTAATTATTTCTATAGTTTATGGGTGTAATGTTGTAGTTTTGATTTTGTAGTATTTTCTTTTGACAGTATGTTGCACAGTTCTGAAAATGTGAATGCCATATCCTGATATATGTATAGATTATGATTTGTATAGTAGATATGTTTCTTGTGTTTTCTTTAATATGGTATGTATCAGATACTTCTATACATCCATATGCAATCCTGGGCACCATTTCGTTCACTGTTTGGCAAACCTTATAGTCTGACACAAAATATTGTAAACACCCTGTTTCCAAATTTTGTGATCAGGATATTAAAATGGGAAACCCTCCCTGACAGTACCTTTTTTTTATATAGAAATAACCTATACCATTTATACTGTTGATTCTTGTTTATGTGAACATTCTTGTCTGTTTCACTGAAAGAATATCATTTGATTTTGTGTATGGTGCATTATATTTCGGGCTAAAATGTATAAAAAGAAATTAATTTGTTACACTCTATGTGTGCTAATGTTTAGAATTATTCTTGTTTTAGAAATATTTGGAATTAGAAATTTTGGCATACTTAAAATTCATCTTATTCATTGCACTGTCTAACACTAATTATTAAATATATTTCTGGATTCATTTATAAAATAATGATGTGGCTTAATAAAGATTCTTCTTTTGTGAAGAATGTATGTAAACTCTGTTGCTATGTAAAACTCTTTGAAATACTGTTAGCACCACAGAATCTATTACTAGTGGGCACACCCTTGATGGAAATGCATGTATTTTTTAATTTTGTCTACAACAATGTATTTGATGGCTTTATGAAAATGGTGATTGTGAAGTCAGTGTGATATTTAATAATGTAACAAAGAACAAAATTCAAGAAATATACAGGAAAACATTCATCAGTTATTTAGTCATCATGAACCCACAACTTTAAATAAAAATTTCAGCCACAAAAATGTACCTCTAGACTTAAGTCTTGGAGCCAACAACAAGAGAAAATGAAGATAAGTAAAAAGTTTTTCTTTTGTATATCTTATGCCTCTCAAAGCTTTTGAAATTAATGAAGGCACTCAGATAAATTTAATGGTGATGTGTGGGAGGGTGAGATTACAAATGCAAGAGATCTATAACAAGATATTAAAACAATGTGGAGCAGTTACAGTAGATGTTCTGAGTCACATCTGTAATGCATCATTAACTCAAGGTTTTTTCCCACACAGTTTAAAATATGTCATTGTTGAGCCTCTCTACAGAAAAGGGGACACCACAGATGTCAATAATTACCAGCCAGTATCCTTGCTTACCACATTTTTCAAAAATCATTGAGAAAGTAATGTACCCAAGAGTGGTTAGCCATCTCAACAGTAATGGGATACTTAGTAAATCACAGTTTGGATTTCAAAAATGCTGTGCTACTTAAACAGCAATATATAATTTCACAGCCCCAATAATAGAGTCTTTAAATAGTAAAATATTACCAATTAGTATTTTCTGTGACTTATACAAAGCATTTGATTATGTGAACCACGACATTATGTTAGAGAAATTTCTGTTCCATGGTATAAATGAAACAGCATATGAGTGGTTTAAGTCATATCTACAGAACGGAAGCAAAAAATTTCTTTATATGGTTTAAGTGATTTGAGGTAGTTTCCCACTTCATCCGCTTCTGTTCTTGATATATGTGGATGACCTCTCTTCTTATTGGAAAAAAGAAGATAAACTGATACTGTTTGCTAATGGTACAAGCATCACTATTAGTCCAGTAAAAGAAACTCCAATAGAAAATGACACAAATAATGTCTTTGGAAAAGTTATTGATTGGTTTTCTGCAAAAGTAGTTGCCCAAAACTTTTCAAAAAAATACAGTACATTCAATTTTCTACTGATAGGACTACAGTTCCTTCAATAAATATAAAACATCAACAGAAGTCAGTAGCCTGGGTAGAGCATACTAGGTTTTAGGGTGTATGTATAGATGAGAATCTTAAATGGAAATTTCATATTTTGAGTCTCCTAAAGTGACTAGGTTCAGCAACTTTTGCAATCAGAATAATTGGTAATTTTGAGGATATAGAAATTAGCAAGCTAACATACTTTGCATACTTTCACTCTCTGATGTAATATGGAATAATATTTTGCGGTAACTCAACTCTTAAGCGAAAAGTATTCACTGCTCAAAATAAGGTGGTTAGAATAATGTGTGGGGCTCATAGTCCCACATCTTGTAGGCATCTGTTTAAAAGATTAGGAATTCTTACAACAGTGCACAGTACATTTACTCAGTAAAGAAATTTGTTCTCAACAACATGGACCAGTTTAAAAACAAAAGTGACATTCATGATTACAATACCAGATGAAAGAAAGGTTACACTATCCTCTACTTAACCTATCTTTGGCACAGAAAGGGGGTAAAATTTTCTGATGTAAAACTTTTTGATAAATTACCATAAGAAATAAAATATCTGACAGACAGTACTAATAGATTCAAAAACAAACTGAAATCATGTATCCTTGACAACTCCTTCTATACCATAGATGAATTCTTCAATAGGAATAAATAAATCTGTAGGTAAAATATATGAATTTTGTGCCATTTAAGGTAATATGGTAGGTAATAAAAATTTTAAGCTTTAAAAAAGAAAAAACCTTGATTCATGTGTGCATTTCTTATGCACTTGACATGTTTCACATCATAATGGTTACCATGAGTTTGATTAATGGAACATGTAACTAACTAACAACTTCACAAATTATTCTTACTTTAGACTTCCGTAAATTAAATCCTTTTTTGACTTAGGTGCATTGTAACCAAGGATTATGCCATAGGGCAGTACTGTAAGCCAACACAATTAAAAAGATTGTTAATTACAAAATAGTCAGAGTTCAGGTTTTTGGTTAACTTATTTCCATACTGATACTATAAGAGATCTACACTTCTGATTAATTAAGATTTTTAAATGACATATGTACCTAATATTGTCTGCTGTTTGGGAAAGTTCCCTATTCCGAAGAATAAAGCATATGCAGATAAGTGCAGGTTCAGTTATAACCAAATTGTTATTGCATAACTACTTTCATGCAATAACAATTGAAAGAAATATCTACAAAAACAATGTAAAAATAGGAAATAGTTAGTGAAATTTGGAATAAATAAGCTAAATCTGCCAAAATTTTAGACTGCAAATTATTTAAGAACAGTTGCTGGCTTACTGTGTGAGTAAAAATTGCAGTATGGTTATTACATTTTTAGAGCTTGTAATTACAAACTAATCACTGAACTGTAATCTGGTGAGAACAGAACCAAAGGCACTGACTTGAGCTCAGATGTAAAAACTCAGTTAATACCATGAATTTAAGTCTATCAGAGAATCAGCAGAATATTTTTACTAAACACGTGCACGTAAAAGTTAACTGTTTGCAAAACAGTTCACATAATGAATAGCTTTGTATCCCTGATTGTAATGTTAGCTGTTACTTATCTTTCATAAATACTTATTTTCTAATATAATAAGTTATTTTTGGAATGTTCATAATATTTTGTTTACTGAAGAGTAAGTAATTTGATACTGCACAATTACGTAATTACATAATTTGCAAATGAGAAGAAGAGTTTGAAATATATACAAAAAACATTAAATGTATTATTCTTAAGTAATATTTTGTCATCCCTCATTTAACTGATGCTTTTACTCTTTCATTGTTAGTCATTATTCCTTAATTAGTAGTTCTATCAAGCAACAAAGTTCACTGATGTTGAATGACAGTTTTATATAGTTCCCAGTATCTTAGCTACCAAAATTAAATAAGCTCATTACTTTCAATATTTTACTTTTCTTTCACTAATGGTATCCTTGGAGTCAAGGATAGGATCCTGTTAGGTAAAAATTGAGGTAAAGTTCATTTACACTGTAGCAGTTGCTGCACTAAACATTTTGTTAAATCTAGCAAATAACTTGTTCTTGGGCTTTTTCCTCCAGAGTGACACACACCTGTTCCCATCCCCATATGATGTCTTTACCAAAATATTTTATCAGGAAGCTTATATTGCTATTGACATAATTGAGTCCTCCACCTGGCTTAAAAATATTAGTTCCCATTTATTACCTAGATATAGAATTCTGTATTTGTTCAAGCATTCCCCTCCAATGACTACTCCCTAACAGAAGAATCTTCTTGGCTTTTTAACACTCTGATTAATATTAGAATTACCTTTGAACCTACTCCATGTATTGCTAGAGTGTGTATGAATTCCTTGGGTTATCTGCACATTTTTCTTCAGAGTCTCCAGGGCAGTGAATCTGTTTGAGATTTTTTGACTAAATCTAGCAAATAACTTGTTCTTGGGCTTTTTCCTCCAGAGTGACACACACCTACATCTCTTCAGGCATATCATCAATGAAGGCTCTAAGCATGTGCTTGTCTTTTTGCCCAAAACAGTAATGGGCTATATCCTTCATGCATCTCTTCAGTCACACATACTATTCTGGAACAGAATAATCAATGTTTGATAAAAAGTTTACCTGTAATCATGACTAATATGTGAGAGATGCATAAAGTCATCATTTCAAAATAACAGTTTTACAACTGTGGTAGCTGTTAATCTGTGAACCAACTTTTCCTTGTACAATCTCCTTCTGTAAAAAAGGAACAATCTGTCTGAAGCTGGAAATGCCTATCCCTCATTTGCTTCTTCAGTAAACTTAAACATTATTCATTCCAATTATGTAAGACTCAAGACTATGTAATACACAAAGGACTTCAGTCATCTTGCCAGCTTGCTCCATGTATTCTGTTTTTAGATGTACTGATTTTCACAGACCCCATTTACAATGTGCAGTGAGTAGTACTGGCTCAATCCAATTGTCACTGATTAATTTTTCACCATACCTCCCAACAACCACATGTTTTTCTTAGATGTGTTCCTCTAATGAGCAATGCTGATACATTACTTAAATGACATATTTAAGTTATTTACTTAAACCACTTCTAAGCTCTTGTTTTACACCTTATTCACTGCCTCTCTACTGCAAATGAAACACAAATAACCAGTTTCTTACACAGTTGTATTTGTACTTGCTTCTATTTTTCATATAAAGGTGGTACAGTTAATGAAACATGAAACACCAGTTTCTTGCGAGTAAGGGTATAATATGAGTTACAGCACAAAGTAAGTACATTTTGAAAGTAGTTCACTTCAAATACTTTCGTTCTGTAGTGTCATTTGGGGTAATGTCTGACGTAAGTCAGCACAGACAGAATGTGACTGATAATAATAACATGTTTTAAAGCAACAACAGAACCCCTACACTGAACATAAGAGAGAGAAATAATCTTTATGTTGCAAGCACATCCTTAACCATTACTCAAAGAAGTATAGTTAAATAATGGAAAATCTTACTCCAGTCTGGTCACAAACATCATATATCCAATCAAAAGCAGGGCTACCTGTGAAACCCATCATCTGATCTACAAGCTAAGCTGCAGTCTCTGTGGCATTGAAAAACAAGCTGTCTGTCCACATGAATAGCCATTGACAAACTGTGGCTAGCAAAACAGCTGGACCACCCCATTGCTGAGCACACTGCCCAACACAAAGTTCCTCAATTCAATGGCTGGTTCACACCCTGTGCCATGTGGATCCTTCCCACCAACACCAGCTTTTCTGATCTGCACAGGTGGGAAGTCTCCCTATAATACATCCTACATTCCTGTAACCCTCCTGGCCTCAACCTTCATTACCCACCTATTCTCTTCTGTGCTCCCATTCCCACACTGCACAGCCCTGTGTTCCACCAATGCACCCGCTGTCTTTTACTTCTATCCTTTTCCCCGCTACCTCCCCCCTCACCCCCCCCCCCCCCCAACCCCCCACCCCTCCCTGCACTTCACTCTCCGTCAAACCTCCTGACTGCACCAACTGCTCTATGCTGTCTCCTCCCCATCCCTGTATGCTCCCAGAAGCGGCACTTTACTGTCCTCCACCCCAACCCTTCTATCCCTCCCCTTCCATGCCCCAGCCTTCTCCTTACCACCATCACCATGCCTCTCTCATCATGCACTGCTGCTTGCAGTTTGGCTCCAGCTCCCAGAGACTGTGATTATGTGCATGTGAGTTGCATTTGCATAAGTATGTGTGCATATGTTGTCTGTTTAGACAAAGGCCTTGTTGGCTGAAAGCTCGCTTTCTGATTGTCTTTTTGATGTGCCTATCTGTGACCCAGTATCTCTACCACATGGTGAGTAATAATATTATTATGCTCGAAGAGGTATAGGAGAGTCTAGGTAGAAGTGTTTATAGCACTCTGCAACATACATTTTTAACAGGCATCCAGAAAAGTTGAAGCCCTTCCTCTTGGAAAACTTCATTCTGGATGAATACTTTACACACAGTTAATGAATAATATGATTGACAACAACCTGCCCAAATATCTGACCACATTAAAGTACCCATTTCTGAAACATAGGGAGGAATGCTGACAGATCAAATCCTCCTCGTGAATTAATACTGGGAGCCTGTGTGCTGGCCAGCCTAGATGTGGCTTCAGGTGGTTTTTCACATACATCTAGATAAATATTCAACAGGTTCCCATGTCCTACTTTAGATATATGATGTAGAAACAGTCTGAAAAATGAAATGACATTTTATGCTAGATATAAACAAAAGGCGGGTGGGGGAGGGGGTGGGAGGAGAGGTGGCAGTAGCTTTAAAATGCATTTGCAAGTGGAGAACCAATTGTAATAATATCCCAAATATGGCATAGTTAGTTCTCTGTGAAACTGGAACAGTACCATGCCAGTCCAAACCTGGCTTTGGCCAGATAAAGGGCACCAGGAAGGAAGGAAGGATAGTTGACAAAAATGTTCACACATGAGTGCTTAAGGTCTTTAATCAACAGTGGTACCTGTTAGTCCTTAAACCGCACAGGAATGAACAAAAGCTGTTCATGGAAACTTATCTGTTTACTTGATTCGATGTCTTTTAATTTGATTTTACATGTTTTCCTCAAATCATTATGAGTGAATTTCAAGATACTAAAAGATAAAGTTCACATTCTACCCCTAGATCTGCCGATCAGACCTGACTGCCTGCCATGTCATCTTCTACCAATGGCATCATTAGGTGTAGTATGGAGGACCATGTGGGAAGCACACCACTATCCTAGTTATTGTTGGGGTTCTTGATCTTGAAATCCTTACTGACCAGTCAACTAGCTTCCCAGCTGGCCTCAAGAGACCGAGTGCATCCCATACCAGTCCTTGTAGCAAGTAAACATCCTTGTTAACACTGGGAATTGAACCCCTCACTCCCACAAGGCAGTTACTACTTTTCCTGATCATCTTTAAGTTTTCTTAAATGAAATAAATTCTTACATTGTGTGTTTATTGTTGTTGTTGTTTTCAGTTTCATTCCTTAAAATTATACTTCCAGATTCCAGTACTCTCTTTTGTTTTCTTTCAGTAAGTTCTGTGAATGTTATGATGTGTTCAAGGTGTTGTGTCATGAACACAGATGTTCAGTTGAATTAAAATTAAATAAACAAATCCTATCCACATTAGGTTCATACTCATGTTTCTGTGGGTTACTATGCAAACAGTTCCATTAAAACAGCTCATGGCAACATCAGGAAGACCATAACAACCTTTTTTTTCCAGACAGACCTATTGTAGTTGCAGCTCCTACTGGCTCTGGAAAAACAGTTATATTTGAGCTAGGTATAATATGGTTATTAATGAAGATAAAAGAACAGACACGTGACGCAAATTTCAAGATAGTGTACAGTAAGTATGTTTCATACAAATCTCACCTTTAAATTACTATAGAAAAGTGTAACAATGTAAGCATTGTAGTTTATTTCCTAATACTCGCTCTTCATAAGATCATTTACTATAATTTTAAACTCATATTCTAGTGGCTCCTATTAAGGCATTGTGTAGAGAAAGGGTTCAAGACTGGACCTCAAAGTTTTCCTACCTGGGCCTGAAGTGTCAAGAGGTCACTGGGGACTCAGATGCCACTGATTTATACCATTTATTAGATTATCATATATTATTTACAACACCAGAGAAATGGGATTCACTGACAAGAAAATGGAGAGATAATCACATGCTTGTAGAAGTTGTTAAACTATTTTTGATTGATGAGGTAGGTATTTAATTTTCATTTCAATTTAGCAAACTGTAGAGAAACAGAAAACATGTTTATAAATCAGATTTGTGGCTTTAAGTCCCCAATTCAACAACCAATGTCTTAAAATGGTTCTCATACATTACTATTTCTTACATCTAATTAGTGCTTTATTTGGTATGGTGCTAAGATGGAGTATACCTTTCAGAAACAATGCTGCATTAGTCTGCTCTGTTGTACGTTATTTTTTTGTATACCGCTGTGTAGGGATACATTATGGAAGGTGCAGTGATTATTGTTCATGAATTTCTGTTTTCCAATAATAAAATATTTTAACATGTATATAAGTGGAAGTGGTGGAATTTTATTTTCTCTAAATAGATGTCTGCGCAGTGTTATTCAACTTACTCCTTCAATTAGTATGATTATCTTGTTCTATAATATAAATGATTTCTAATTTACTTCACAATTTTCCCAAAATATTACATCACATTTCAATAAAGGTGGACCACATGCAAAATATGAGCCCTGATATTATTATATGAGATACAGTTCATTAGTATTCAGATTATGAAACTTGCTGTGCTCATTGTTCTATATATTTAGTTTATAAGTGTATCCCAGTTCACATTTAGTTGTATCCAAATATAGATAAAATTTGCGCCCTCAGTTGTGCCAATACTTTCTCAAACTTCATATGGACAGATTTATAATTAAGTTGTTTGTGTGAAAGTACTCTACTATTTACTTAGTGAGAACATAAATATTCCTTTGCCTCTTGCTGCTACTAAAACATTAGCATCACATGCAGGCTGATACATTTCACTATTACTGTTATGTATGTTTAACTCATTTACCTAAAATAAAAACATTACTTGGCTCAATATGGAAACTTCAAAGACCTCAAATTTAACAACGAATAAAGCTAACTGATGGATATTGACTGTTCTAGTTTCTGCTTGCTTAAACTTTATAAGATGTTTTCTTTCATAAAGGAGCAATGTAATACTAATATGTTAATTTTTTATCTCTCTAAGTAATTTACTGGGAATAATGGTATCAAAGACTTTTGTATATTTATGAATATGATCAACATATAAACTTTACTCTGCTAGTTAGTTGGTTACATGTTTTGTGAACCACCTGCATGAGAAATTGTAATAATGTGGAACAAGTCATTTTATATTCATATCACAAATCATTTTGTTAATGTGGCTACATGCTAATCATTTAGAAGTGTTCTTTTTATATAGAAAAGACATACAGATATGAGTTAGTAATTCCCACCCACTACCTTTTACACATTAGAATAATAAAATTCTTCTATGGAAAAAAGTGCTGTCTAGGAGAAACATTTCAGTTTGTTTTCAAATTTTACATCACTGTCTGTCACATATGTCACTGGGTAAGTGATCAAAAATTTTGGTTTCCGTGTTGTGCTTTTTTTAATTCTCTTCTTGCATCAATTAAATATACCCAAGGGTTTCTACTAGCCCTCATCTTTTTACCTACTTGATCCTCTGCTGCCTTCACTGTTTCATGTCTCTAGGCTACCCATTCTTCTTCTAGTCCATTTCTTTCTTCTGTACTTGTCAGTCGTTCCCTAATGTCTCTATGAAACTCTCTACAACCTCTGGTCCTTTCAGTTTACCTAGGTTTCACCAAAATACACCACCAAATTTTAATATTAAGAGAATGCAACCAAGTGTATGGTCCTGAGATTATTATGTGATATACTACTACTTGATAGTTGTGTTATGAAACATGTTTTGTTCAGTTTTCTGTTTATGTAGTATAATGTGCACATGTATTTAACAAAAGCAAAGCAACAGATGTTATAAATGCCTGCCCTATCTGATGGTACAGAGCAAACAGGGGAAATAATTCTTTTGTAAATTTTTGAAAAAATAGATAATAACTTAACTGAAGGCTACACATTCATTTTTTTCCACTGTGATCAATCTGAGCATTTATCATCTCAAGTAGCTGCCAATCCAGATAAAAGTCAATACAAAGCACACTATAAATAGTTTAAAAGTATTTTCAGTTATTTGATATTCAAACTCTTTTGCTTTGTTTGATAAATGTTACACAGTGTGGAAGAGTATGAGAATGCAGTATGCACATATAACTTTTAACACAATTATGATTTATTACTTTGAATATACTTGTACCTTTCGCCAATAACAGAAGTAAAATGAGAATTTAAGATGGCCATACACACTTTTGTAATACTTTTCTGGGACCAGCAAGTCATGTCCAAACATGACAGAAATTCATAATTCACCCTTCAAGGTCTTATGCTTATATGCATGATCTCTGACCAAATCCAGAGGCAACCTGAATTACAAACATTGTGTAATGTGTACTACAGCAGTCAACGTGTGTATCCTCTTTTATTTTCTGTTGAACCATATACTGAGTAGTTTAGTATTCTTTTTTTCCAATGTTTGTCCATTTGTTTCAGTATGAAGATTAGTTGGTGTCCTACTCTGGGTGGTGAACAAGACCACTGCACCAGTTTATCCCAGATTTATAATCAAAGTGTTTGCATCAAAGTACTCTGCTATATTCTGTGTGATTTGTTTGGTACTTTCCGTAATTAATATGCTCACATCATCTGTAGATTGGCATAGTTTTGTGTCACCATTTCTTATATCTAAATCATTCACATTGCTCCTGCCATTTGCCCATAGGTGTCAACAACGAATGGTAAGTAGCGCTCGAAAGAAACAGATTGCAGATGTCAGGCAGTTAGCTTGGACCTCAGTCAACATAACCTCACTCAAACATTAGTTGATTTGTGTCTCCATCGTAATGCTGTTCTTGATTGAAAATGGCAGTTTATGAGCCTAATTCTCATCATTTGTGGGAAGTGTTACTGTTTTGATTTAATATGAAGAAAACAGCAGCCGAATCACATCAAATGCTCTTAAGTACATATGGTAAGGATGCTACTAGTGAAAGAATGTGTCGTGAGTGGTTTCAGTGCTTCAATGTCCTAGACCGGCATAGCGGTGGAAGAGAGGATGTTTTCGAAGATGCAGAATTAGAGACATTGTTGAGTGAAGACTCGCATCAAACTCATGAAGAATTGGCATGATTAGTGCGAGTGACACAGCAAGCCATTTCAAAATGTCTCAAGTCTGTGGGTATGATTCAGAAAGAAGGAACTTGGGTCCCATGTGAGCTGAAAGCAAGAGATATTGAACAGCATTTTTGTTTGTGAACAGTTGCTTCAGAGGCAAATATAGAAGGGATTTCTGCATCAAATTGTGACCAGGGACAAAAAATGCATTCATTACAATAATCCTAAATGCAAAAAATCATGGGGATATCCTGGCCATGCTTCCACATCAACAGCCAAACCGAATATTCACGGTTCCAAGATCATGCTCTGCATTTGGCGGGACCAGCTCGGCGTTGTGTACTATGAGGTATTAAAACCAAGTGAAACAATCACAGGTGCTCATTATCAAACACAGTTAATCTGTTTGACCAGAGCATTAAAAGACAAATGGCCACAGTACAGTGAGAGGCACGATAAAGTGATTTTGCAGCATGACAACACTCGACCCCACATTGAAAAAGAGGTCAAAACGTACTTGGAAATGTTAAAATGGGAAGTCCTACCCAACACGCTGTATTCTACAGACATTGCTCCCTCTGACTATCACCTGTTTAGATCAATGGCGCATGGCCTGTCTGACCAACACTTCTGATCTCATGAAGAAGTCACAAATTGGATCAATTCCTAGATCGCTTCAAAAGGAGAACAATTTTTTTGACGTGGGATTCGTACACTGCCCAAAAGATGGGAGAAAGTTGTGGCCAGCAATGGAAAATACTTTGAATGACAAATGTGTAACCAATTTGTTTCATTAAATCCTCAAATGTTGGGGAAGAAATGGTGGAAGCAAAGTTGTACACCTTTTAAAATAAGACTGGATCCAATATGGAACCTTGGGGAACCCCTTGTTTGACCACAAACAAATCTAACTGATGAGTACCAACTGAGCCATTTACATCATGTGTTGTCTCTCCTCTTTTGTGGATTTATGATATAATCCAGTTTCATGTTTCTCCCCTGACACACCAATTCTGAATGTTAATACGTAATTTATCATGAATATGCTGGAGGTATGTCCTACCTATCAACAGCCTGTAGTATTTCAAAACAGAAGCTCTTGTCACTGTAAAGAAACAACTAAAGAAACAGAGATTACTGTATAATAGATGTAAAACAAAGTATAGGGCTATACAAAGAGAAATGCTGAATGAAATGCATTTGGCTGTCAAGAGAGCAATGCGAGATGCTATCAACTGATCAGAATACTATCAACTGATCTTTCACAGAACCCAAAGAAATTCTGGTAATATGTAAACACTGTTATTGGCTCCGAAGTTAGTGTCCAGTCCTTAGCAAATGAGACAAGAACTGAAACTAAGGGCACCAAAGCAAAAGTAGAAATGCTACACTCCATCTTCAAATGTTCCTTTGCCAAGGAAAAACAACGGAATTGCACCAATTTAATCCTCAAACCACTGAAAATATGAACGAAATAAGTATTAGTGTCAGTGGTATTGAGAAACAGCTAAAATTGTTCCAGGCCCCAGTGGAATCCCTATCAGATTCTATTCTGAATTTGCGGATAAGGTAGCCCCTCTTCTAACTATAATCTGTTGTTGAACCCCCAAACAAAACACCATGACCAGTTCTTGAAAAAGGCATAGATCACACCTGTCTGCAAGAATGGTAGTAGAAGTGATCCCCCAATTTCTGCCCAATATTGTTGACATCAATTTGTTGTAGAATCTTATAACACATTCTGAGCTAGCTCAAACATAATGACGTACCTAGCATAATTTGACCTCCTCAATGCCAGCCAGCACAGATTTTGAAAACATCGATCATTTGAAACTCAACTCACAATTTTTTCGCAACATACTGAAAGCTTTGGATCAATACAACCAAGCAGATGCAATATTCCTTGATTCCAAAAAGTATTTGACATAGTACCACACCTCGGCTTATTGTCAAAATTATGATCGTATGGGGTATCAAGTGAAATTTGTGACTGTCTGCAAGAATGGTAGTAGAAGTGATCCCCCAATTTCTGCCCAATATTGTTGACATCAATTTGTTGTAGAATCTTATAACACATTCTGAGCTAGCTCAAACATAATGACGTACCTAGCATAATTTGACCTCCTCAATGCCAGCCAGCACAGATTTTGAAAACATCGATCATTTGAAACTCAACTCACAATTTTTTCGCAACATACTGAAAGCTTTGGATCAATACAACCAAGCAGATGCAATATTCCTTGATTCCAAAAAGTATTTGACATAGTACCACACCTCGGCTTATTGTCAAAATTATGATCGTATGGGGTATCAAGTGAAATTTGTGACTGGATTGAGAATTTTTGGCAGGGAGGACACAGCATGTTATCTTGGATGGAGAGTCATCGTCAGACATAGAAGTAACTTTTGGTGTGCCACAGGGGAATGTGTTGGGACCCTTGCTATTTGTGTTGTATGTTAATGACTAAAATTGAACTGCTGATGTTGAAGAAGTCAGCATGGATGTGTATAAAATATCTGCAGACTCACAAACGTGGTACGTTTTTGCCAAAAGTTTCACAGCCGCAATAACAACATGAACCACTAGAATATAAAAAAATTGGCCTCCACCAGCTGAGATGCAACTATCTCAACAAATTGGCTGAAATGAAAAATACAGAACTATTCATTAATTTAGAGACGAAATGTCATTATCATAATCTTCATGAAATTTACATAACTTGTAGATCTTCATTCTTGAGGTGTAGCTTCGCTGAAAATTCTCCTGAGCTCTTCTTCTGTGCTGCTGTACAAAACTCATCATGTAATGTAGTAAATAAATTCTAGGTACACATATCCCATGAAACTGCTTTATTTGCATGCAGCAAATTTAGTAGTGAAAAGTATGTACAGGAAGTTCTATGTGCTGTGCTGTTCATGGTTGGTAACAAACTGCCCCCCTGTCTGCTACATGCAAACTGCTGGTATTTATATGATTTACAACAATAATTGACAATCAGAATTTACAAATTTTAAGAAATGAAAATTAGAAGTGAGTAACAAATTAATCCACTTATATACAAAAGTAACAAAAATAATGCTTTACAATTTTGTGTAAACTCGGACATAATTTTGTTAAGAATTTGAAGTAAGTTACAAGTTATCAGAAAATAATAGTAAATATTGCATTCTAATTGATTATAGACAAAATAAAAAAATTTAAGGCATTCCTACCATGCATATGAATCACAAACAATATGTTTATCAAAATAGCCAGACAATTTTCCAAAAATAAATTTGTAAGTTACAAAATACACTTAGTACTCATTGGTGTAGCAGGTTTACATCGATTACTTAGTAAGTATCAAAAGCAAAATATTCCTAGTATGGACACAAACTTCTTACTGAGTGCAGAATACAATAGCAGATTGTGATTTTACATAAGTTGCCTTAAACAGACTAATTACTGGTATAAGTGCATTGTAGCATTGTACATTAAACAATTAATTAAGCATAAAATAAATGTAGTCCCTTCAGAGGGATGCAAATGATGCCCAAGGGGCTGTTTTATTACAATACCCCCACCCAAAGACGCTTGGCTATCTAAGAGACCTGAGGCTCTTCCAAATTTTATTAAATAAACATGAATACAATAAAAAAATTGAATGGATATGAATTGAATTTTATTCCATCCTATAGGATTACATGGCTTATAGTGAACTTACATGTAATATAGGACATGTCAAAAATACAAAAACCTTCATTATCACATATTTCATAACTATTGTAACACCACTGACTACAATTTAAAATATTTACAAATTTAATGTAAGCAGTACCCATCAGCATTGTAAAATTCCTTTTCCACCAGATAGTCTTCTAGGTGCTTTGAAAACTTAGTGTCATGTATGTTGTCACACAGTTTTTTAGGCAGACTTCTTAGCAGTTTGTCACCTGAGTGCTGGGGTCCTTTTTCAAGCATTGTCAGTCAAAGGAGTATGATTTGTATATCATTCTTCTTTTGTGTGTTGTGGGTGTGTACACTAGCATTTGTAGTCCACTCTGTTCTATCTTTTGTTACATATAGTATAGTTTTATATATGTGCAAGGAGGAGAAAGTTAAGATGCTTAGTTTCTGCTTATTGGATCCAATCTTATTTTATAAGGTGTACAACTTTGCTTCCACCATTTATTACCCAACATTTGAGGATTTAATGAAACAAATTGGTTACACATGTGTCATTCAAAGTATTTTCCATTGCTGGCCACAACTTTCTCCCATCTTTTGGGCAGTGTACGAATCCCACATCAAAAAAATTGTTCACCTTTTGAAGCAATCTATGAATTGATCCAATTTGTGACTTCTTCATGAGATCAGAAGTGTTGGTCAGATAGGCCATGCGCCATTGATCTAAACAGATGATAGTCAGAGGGAGCAATGTCTGGAGAATACGGCGTGTTGGGTAGGACTTCCAATTTTAACGTTTCCAAGTACATTTTGACCTCTTTTTCAATGTGGGGTCAGGTGTTGCCATGCTGCAAAATCACTTTATCGTGCCTCTCACTGTACTGTGGCCATTTGTCTTTTAATGCTCTGGTCAAATGGATTAACTGTGTTTGATAATGAGCACCTGTGATTGTTTCACTTGGTTTTAACACCTCATAGTACACAACGCTGAGCTGGTCCCGCCAAATGGAGAGCATGATCTTGGAACCGTGAATATTTGGTTTGACCATTGATGTGGAAGCATGGCCAGGATATTCCCATGATTTTTTGCATTTAGGATTATTGTAATGAACGCATTTTTCGTCCCTGGTCACAATTTGATGCAGAAATCCCTTCTATTTTTGCCTCTGAAGCAACTGTTCACAAACAAAAACGCCGTTCAATGTCTCTTGGTTTCAGCTCACATGGGACCCAAGTTCCTTCTTTCTGAATCATACCCATAGCCTTGAGACATTTTGAAATGGCTTGCTGTGTCACTCACACTAATCATGCCAATTTTTCACGAGTTTGATGCGAGTCTTCACTCAGCAATGTCTCTAATTCTGCATCTTCGAAAACATCCTCTCTTCCACCGCTATGCCGGTCTACGACGTTGAAGCATTGATACCACTCACAACACATTCTTTCACTAATAGCATCCTTACTGTATGTACTTAAGAGCATTTGATGTGATCCCTGTTTTCTTCATATTGAATGAAAACAGTAACTCCTCCCACAAACGAAGTGAATTAGGCTCATAGTGATGAGCATGATCATCGTTTTCTTTGATACCAAGGGAATTGTCCACAAAGAATTCGTCCCACCCAACCAAACAGTGAATTCCATGTACTACTGTGATGTTTGGCGACAGCTCTGTGAAAACATGTGGTGACGATGGCCCAGACTTTGGCATCAAGGGAACTGACTGCTGTATCACGACAGCACAGCCTGTCGTCACACGTCCTTGCTCACCAGCCTGCTTGTGTCTGTGTATGTGCGGATGGATATGTGTGTGTGTGCGAGTGTATACCTGTCCTTTTTTTCCCCTAAGGTAAGTCTTTCCACTCCTGGGATTGGAATGACTCCTTACCCTCTCCCTTAAAACCCACGTCCTTTCGTCTTTCCCTCTCCTTCCCTCTTTCCTGACGAAGCAACCATTGGTTGCGAAAGCTAGAATTTTGTGTGTATGTATGTGTTTGTTTGTGTTTCTATTGACCTGCCAGTGCTTTCGTATGGTAAGTCACATCATCTTTGTTTTTAAATATATTTTTCCCGCATGGAATGTTTCCCTCTATTATATTAACATATTATTATTATTA
Source organism: Schistocerca piceifrons (assembly GCF_021461385.2). Classification (NCBI taxonomy): domain Eukaryota; kingdom Metazoa; phylum Arthropoda; class Insecta; order Orthoptera; family Acrididae; genus Schistocerca; species Schistocerca piceifrons. The sequence continues at coordinate 453,119,319 of NC_060138.1, read as the reverse complement.
TTATTATTATTATTACAATAATAATACAATAATAACATTTTATTCAACACCAAATGATACACTGCATATGTACAACAACAGGTTACAATTCTTGCTACATAACACAATAATACATTCTTCTGAATATGTCATTGATTAACAAAATGGTCAGAGTACAAGTAAATGATTTGCTTAACTCAATATACATATTTTTTCAAAGCTCTTATTGTTCTGCATTTAAGTATGATATTCTTCTAATGTCTAAAAGGGATTTTGTAACAGGACTTTCTTTAGCTTAATTAAGCTTCTATTGTGGGAAGGATCATAACTGTACTGGGCAGTGCATTAACTAATTTTAAACCCGAATATTGTAGACTCTTTCAACAGAGTGCTATTTTGTGGCTGCTGTGCAAAATTTTGCTTTATTTCTTGTATTGTACTGGGGCAAATCATAACAAATGTTGGGCTGCAGTCTTTTAAGGAGTAATACAGCTTTCAGAAGGTACGCATTTATTATAGTTAGCACCCCAGTTTTTGGAAAGAAGCTTTCCTTTGGTTGTTGCTCCCCAAATTTCTATTCTGTAATTCATATAAGCGGAAGATAAAGTATGGTACGCTGTCTTTAGGACAACAATGTGTTTGCAGAATTTGCTAACTGTATTAACTGCAAATATGACTTACATGGAAGAGTGTCAACATGTGTGGCCAATTTTAGATTGCTTTGAATTGTTAGACCAAGGAATTTTATACTAAACTCTTTGTTTAATGATTCATTGCTTATGTATAGTTCAATTTTATCATTAAAACTACTGTTGTGGAACTCCTTGATAGATGTTTTACTGGTGTTTACATTTAACTAGCTTCATCAAAGCACTGAACAGTTTCATTTGTCACACTATTAAAGTCAGTCTTTAGTTTGTTCCATATTATGACTATATCATCTGCATACAGGACTACTTAGGAACTTTGAGTTCAATATTTTATATCATTTAAAAAATTCAAAAACAGAAAAGGACCCAGTACCGAGCCTCGGGACATTCGATATTTTATATTAGTGATTTTGGATTTGTGAATATCACTTTCAGATTTAAGCAGTTCAAACTGTTTCCAGCTCCTCATGTAAGACTTTATTATGCCATAAGCAGTGCCAATTTTTCACGAGTTTGATGCGAGTCTTCACTCAGCAATGTCTCTAATTCTGCATCTTCGAAAACATCCTCTCTTCCACCGCTATGCCGGTCTACGACGTTGAAGCATTGATACCACTCACGACACATTCTTTCACTAATAGCATCCTTACTGTATGTGCTTAAGAGCTTATCTAATACAATAACAGCATTCACATAGTCAAAAGCTTTCTCAAGGTAGGAGTATATAGATGCAACATGTTATTTGTTCTTGATGCCACTTATTACCTCTTCAATTAATTGAGCAGCTGCTGTGCTAGTTGGTTTATATTTTAGAATCCATTTTGATTTTCAAACATTAAGTTGTCCTTGTTGAGAAAATTTATAATTCTGTTTGATGTAATTTTTTTAACTATTTTGGAGAAGACAAGAAGTATTGAGATTGGCCTTTACTTTTCAATTTTCCATTTGTCACATTTTTTAAAGATCAATGTTACTTGAGTTAGTTTTAGTCTGTCTGGGAATCTGTCTGATTCTGTTTTATTATTTATTGCTACAGATAGAAGTACAGACACATTTTGTCTATACACTTTTAATACATTAATACTGATGTGATCATGCCCTGCAGAACTGGAAGGTCAAAGAATGAATGATGTTCATTATTTCTTTTCATTTTTTGTAGGGGCCAGATCGGTGCTATGCTCAGATGGATTGCCTTTAAAATTGTGCTGCAGGTTATTATGTTTGTCACTGACAGCCGAAGAAAAATGTTCATTGAAAATATATGCAATTTCAAGTGCGTCTTTTACGACAATCCCACTGTGGGCAATAATAGAGTCCATACGGGATTTGTATTTTCCTGTTCTAAAACTGTTTATTATTTCCCAAACACCAGTTGTTACATTGTGCGAAGGCTGAAGCTTGTTTGAAACATAGTTGCTTGTGGTCTATATTAATAAATCTTTATAGTATTCTTGAAAAATGTTGAACGCCTCCTTTAGCTTGATATTGTCTTTGTTACTCAAGATTACTGTTTCACACAGGAAGACCACACTGCAGTTCCTTCTCTAAGTCCTTGCACAAACGGAAAAATGGCTGACATTGAAATAAGTGTCCAAGGAATAGAAAAGCAACTGAAATCACTCAACACAGGAAAGTCCACTGGACCTGATGGGATACCAGTTCGATTCTACACAGAGTACGCAAAAGAACTTTCCCCCCTTCTAACAGCTGTGTACCGCAAGTCTCTTTAGGAATGGAAGGTTCCAAATGATTTGAAAAGAGCAGAGGCAGTTCCAGTTTTCAAGAAGGGTCGTCGAGCAGATGCGTAAAACTACAGGCCTATATCTCTGACAACGATCTGTTGTTGAATTTTAGAACATGTTTTTTGCTCATGTATCATGTCATTTCTGGAAACCAGAATCTACTCTGTAGGAATCAACATGGATTCCAGAAACAGCGATCGTGTGAGACCCAACTCGCTTTATTGTTCATGAGACTCAGAAAATATTGGATACAGGCTCCAAGGTAGATGCCATTTTCCTTGACTTCTGGAAGGAATTCGATACAGTTCCGCACTGTTGCCTGATAAACAAAGTAAGAGCCTATGGAATATCAGACCAGCTGTGTGGCTGGATTGAAGAGTTTTTAGCAATTAGAACACAGCATGTTGTTCTCAATGGAGAGACGTCTATAGAAATTAAAGTAACCTCTGGTGTGCCACAGGGGAGTGTTATGAGACCATTGCTTTTCATAATATATATAAATGACCTAGTAGATAGTGTCGGAAGTTCCATGCAGCTTATCACGGATGATGCTGTAGAATACAGAGAAGTTGCAGCATTAGAAAACTGCAGCAAAATGCAGGAAGATCTGCAGCGGATAGGCACTTAGTGCAGGGAATGGCAACTGACCCTTAACATAGACATATGTAATGTATTGCAAATACATAGAAAGATGGATCCTTTACTGTATGATTATATGATAGCGGAACAAACACTGGTAGCAGTTACTTCTGTAAAATATCTGGAAGTATGCATGCGGAACGATTTGAAGTGGAATGATCACATAAAATGAATTGTTGGTAAGGCGGGTGCCAGGTTGAGATTCATTGGGAGAGTCCTTAGAAAATGTAGTCCATCAACGAAGGAGGTGGCTTACAAAACACTCGTTCGACCTATACTTGAGTATTGCTCATCAGTGTGGGATCCGTACCAGATCGGGTTGACGGAGGAGATAGAGAAGATCCAAAGAAGAGCGGCGCGTTTTGTCACAGGGTTATTTGGTAACCGTGATAGCGTTATGGAGATGTTTAGCGAACTCAAGTGGCAGACTCTGCAAGAGAGGTGTTCTGGTGTAGCTTGCTGTCCAGGTTTCGATAGGGTACGTTTCTGGATGAGGTATTGAATATATTGCTTTCCCCTACTTATACCTCCCAAGAAGATCAAGTATGTAAAATTAGAGAGATTCGAGTGCACACAGAGGCTTTCCGGCAGTCCTTCCCACGAACTATACGCGACTGGAACAGGAAAGGGAGGTAACGACAGTGGCACGTAAAGTGCCCTCTGCCACACACCATTGGTGTAGCTTGCTGTCCAGGTTTTGAGAGGGTGCGTTTCTGGATGAGGTATTGAATATATTGCTTTCCCCTACTTATACCTCCCAAGGAGATCAAGAATGTAAAATTAGAGAGATTCGAGCCCACACAGGGGCTTTCCGGCAGTCCTTCCCACGAACTATACGCGACTGGAACAGGAAAGGGAGGTAACGACAGTGGCACGTAAAGTGCCCTCTGCCACACACCATTGGGTGGCTTGTGGAGTATAAATGTAGATGTAGATGTAGATGCACTATGGAGTAATTTTAATTTTTCCCTTGCTTCAATGACACCATTATTTTTCCAGATACTGTTGTTTATACTTGTTGTGTGTTTAACTTTTGTGGCTAAATCAGGGCGTGTGACATAAAAACAGTACACTATCACAGGAAAAACTATCATTCTCAGGCCATGGTATGTGTGCTAAGATGCAGTTCTCAATTTGTTGATGTTATCATTATACATCATTCATCTGCTTACATACAGTTTCTTTTTATGGACAGAGGGTATCTCATTTGCCTCCTGTTGAAGTTGTAGTGCACGGTGATTAGAAATGGCTTGTTTTAGAACAGATGTACTGTAGGAAAGATTGGTAATGTTTGTTATTTTGTTGTCCAGATATGTTTTGCTGTTGCCAATTTTTCTAGATGGGTCATGGATGAGTGGGATCAGACTGAATTCCTCGAGTAGGTGGTGTAGCTTTTTGGGGTAGGTGTCATTGGTTAATAAGTCTGTATTTATATCCCAATTTATTATAATATTTACATGGTCATTTAACCCAGAAAATTTATAAAATCAGCAAGAGTTTGACAGATTTTAAAAAAGGCATCCATACATCAGGTGACCTGTACACGCCAATAATTGCTATATATTCTCTGTCCCATTTTAGATATACTGCAGTAAATTCTGTGACGCCTTCTATGCAAAATGCACACTCACAAAGCTTCCTCACTGCTTTCTAATTAGTAACAGTATTTCATCTTAATCATCTCTCACCCAATTGGAATATTCATTACATCATAGCTCCACTAAATTAACACAATAGTTCTTTTGCTAAGCTAATTAGCTCTCAACAACTTTACACTTTCATATTGTTTGTACTTTATTAACATGAACGTACTTCTTTCTTTCATATACAATAACTTTTTCAAAGACAAAGTGAAATATTTAAACACAAGATGCAAAGAAAAAATGCATCATGGGCAGTCACATATCTGATTCGTAAGAAATATGACCAATGAATTGCTGTTGCAGTTAGAGAGAGACCACTGAAAGCTTTCAAATTCATCCCTCTTGTTCATTCTTACATGTACCATTAATTATAGCTTTGCTGTTCCCAAAGTAAATATGCAATCAACATAATTGCCACAAGACACATTCCCTTCTCAGTGACAGAAAATGTAGTATAATATCCAATGTATGGGCAGTTATTTACAAAAACACAAATGTACTTAATACATAAAATGGAAAGATTATGTTGACGTATTTTAGTTTGTGCTTTTCACATTTTATTCCTTCCTCTGATTTATTCTTTTCCTTGAGCAACCAGATATCCTAATCAACTCAGCAAGAAAATTATAATAATAAAAATACAAAATATGATTGTAAGTGTGAAAATTACTTACAAATAGTGTAAAGCTTTCCTAACTTCAGATCAACGTCCTCTGCAGGTAACATTAGCTTCCTTTCCACAGTCATTATCAAGTCATTATCTTTAATGAATTTGGCATTTTCATTTTTCTTTAATGTGAGTTTCACTTGGTCTTGATTTAGTGGAAGTTTGATTAATTAATGACACTATCAGTGAATAGTAGTACACTTTCCTAAATGTTAATCATCACATAGTTGAAGTCATCACTGTGACAATATAATGCTATAAAATCCCTAACACTAACAACTGCAGCAAAAATCATCACGTATATGTTACCGTAACAAGTATCACAGTCTTGTACAAATCATAATATTAATACCAATTTAATATCATAGTAAATCATCAAGTCAACAATATGTACATTAAAGAGTCCCTTACTCTACCTGTCACCTACCATAATCACTAAGTACAGTAAAAGAATAAATTCTTCAGACTGCATATCTAAAATACTCTCTAACATGAAATCCTACACCTTTCTCAGCATAATTTACAAGTAAAACAAAAGTGCAAGGCACTCAATGTTTATATCTCAGCTTTACTTACATCACAAAATACTGAAAGCCAGTAAAGCAGAAATTAGTAATAAATCATTAGCATTCACAATATACAAACGTAAATGTTATGCTGCAGAGCAGTAAAGAGACTTTTCTCAACAAGACATAGTATGTCTTTCTTGACAACTTGTTGGTCTGAAAACTTCCAAATAGTCACAGATCAGGAAAAATTGCCTGCAAAGCCTTCATGTAATTAGCCTCACATTTCATAAAGAACATCCAAAATGGCATCCTGAGTAACAGTAACATCAGTAAAACAATGTTCTGAAAACATCTTTAACTCATGTCTGGGTACATTAATATTAATCATATGATCAGAAGAATAGTTATTCAAGGCTGATAACTAAGAACAGATGGCTGGAATGATAGTAGAAGATAACTTTAACAGGTTGACAGAAGAAAAGAGGATGCAGCACGAAAGACAAAAGTGGAAACAGTGCTACAAAAACTCAAGACTCTGTGCAGGCTACTGCGTATGACAAACAAAGAACGTATGTCCCTCTGGCAGTTAGCACAAAAGTGTAACCTGTGAATAAAGCAATCACAAAATAGTTAACGCCAAATCCTAGCTAAATATGTCACGTAGCCTGGTTTTTAAATTATAAAATCATCATAACACAACCTAATTCTGACATTAATCGCTACACAGTGTAATATCAAAGGCATTCTGCAACTTCAAATCATATTTCCAGTACTGAATATTAAGTAAGGCAACAAGCATTCAGGAGACAGACGCTCAACATATAATTGTACTAGACAACAAGCAAAACATATGAAATAATAAAAGTAGAGTACAATAATTAATCAGCTAAACAACAAAACCAAAATTATTTTCATAAAGTCTAGAAATTTATTTCAGTTCTTCACTAAACATCACTTTTATTTTCTGTGCAATAACAACTCATCTAAAACTTTAAATTTTACAAAAAATAACATACCTTTCTGACTTTTGATTTTAATAGCCCTTTGAAGAGTATACTACTGTTTGTAGTAGAATGCTGCTTATCTTAGATGTTAATCAAACGAGGAAACGCCAGATAGGAAGATCAGCAATGTAGGAAAAGATAGATTGCTTCTTACCATAAAGAAGACGTGTCAAGATGCAGACAGGCATGATTGAAACCGGCCCAAGATTATGGAGTTGGTGGTTGTGTGTACGTGATGTATGTGTGGGAATGTTGTGTATGTGTCTCTGTTTACTGATGAAGGCCATGGCCAAAAGCTATATGTGAGTGTCTTTTAATCATGCCTGTCTGGAACTTGACATGTCTCCTTTATGGTAAGTAGCAGTCTATCTTTTCCTACATTGTTGCTATCTTAGATGTTTGTCATTGTTGTAGGGGTGAGTATTGATTATCTTGCTTCACTGCAATGCAATTATTTAATTGGGTTCATTTTGCAAGTAGGAACAGGAAAAGTGCCACTCTAAATACAAACAATGTGTACTAACAACTTTGAAAATCATTTCCATTATATTGACAAAATCCAATAAAGTATATTGATTTTAACATATCCTGCTGTACTGAATGCAGCTTAACTCCAACAACTTTCCACAAGGCCTAGCTCCATAACAACTCTCCACAAGAACTAACCTGTGGGGATACTGCCATGCCACATTAAATAATACAACACAATTACAGGCACCAAATTTCATTCTTGTCAGTGTCACATTATAAAATTACAATCAAAAATTTATGAAAAGTAAAGTTGCTACTCATCATACGGGGAGATGCTGAGTCATAGAGAGACACAACAAAAGGACTGTCACAAATAAGCTTTTAGTCAGTAAGGCCTTCGTCAAAACTAGATGACATACACACACACACACACGCAAACGCAGTTCACACACACATGACTGCAGTCTCTGGTAACTGAAGCCACACTGTGAGCAGCAGCACCAGTGCATGATGGAGTAGCAACTGCTTGGGGGTAAGGAGGAGGCTGGGCAGGGAGGGGGAGGAATAGTAGGGTAGTAGTCACTGACAGTGAAGTGCTGCTGGAGAGTGTGCAGGGACGAGTTGGAGAGAGGGTAGAGCAGCTATGTGCAGTTGGGAGGTTAGATGGAGTGCAGGGGACAGATGAGGAGTGGGGGTGAGGGGGAGGGGTATAGCAGTAAAGGAAAGAAGTAAAAAGACTATGTGTGACAGTGGAATGAGGGCTGTGTACTGCTGGAATGGCAACAGGGAAGGGACTGGATGGTCGAGGACAGTGACCAACAAAGGTTGAGGCCGGGAGGGTTATGGAAACATAGAATATATTGCAGCCAAAGTTCCCACCTGCACAATTCAGAAAATCTGGTGTTCATGGAAAGGATAAATATGGCACAGGCAGTGAACCAGACATTGAAATGAAGGATGACGTGTTGGGCAGCATGCTCAGCAAAAGAGTAGTCCACTTGTTTCTTGACCACAGTTTGTCGGTGGCCATTCATGTGGACAGACAGCTTGTTGGTTGTCTGTCCACATACAATGCAGCTGGTGTTCGTGGAAAGGATAAATATGGCACAGGCAGTGAACCAGACATTGAAATGAAGGATGACGTGTTGGGCAGCATGCTCAGCAAAAGAGTAGTCCACTTGTTTCTTGACCACAGTTTGTCGGTGGCCATTCATGTGGACAGACAGCTTGTTGGTTGTCTGTCCACATACAATGCAGCACAGTGGTTGCAGCTTAGCTTTTAGATCACATGTCTGGTTTCACAGATAGTTCTGCCTCTGAAGGGGTAGGTGATGTTTGTAACCGGTCTGGACTAGGTGGTGGTGGGAGGATGTACGGGACAGGTCTTGGATCTAGGTCTATTACAGGGATATGAGCCATGAGGTAAGGTGGTGGGAGCAGTGGCTGCGTAGAGATGGATGAGTATATTGTGTAGATTTGGTGGATGGTGGAATACCACTGTGGGCAGAACACTTCTTATTTCAGGGCACGATGAGAGGTAGTCAAAAATCTGATGGAAAGTGTAATTTAGTTGTGTAAATCAGAGTGTAATTCAAGGTTGGGAGGGTAATTATGTTCTGTGAAGGCTTCAGTGAGACCCTTAGTATATTTTGAGAGGGACTGCTTGTCACTGCAGATGCGACAACCACAAGTGGCTAGACTGTATGGAAGGGACTTCTTGTTATGGAATGGGGGACAGCTGTCGAAGTGGAGATACTGCTGGTGGTTAGTAGGTTTGATATGGACAGAGGTACTGATGTAGCCATCTTTGAGGTCAAGGTCAACTTCTAAGAAGGTGACTTGTTGGGTTGAGTAGGACCAGGTGAAGCAAATGGGGAGAAGCTATTGAGGTTCTGGAGGAATGTGGATTTGATGCCCTCGCCCTTGATCCACATCGCAAAGGTTTCATCAATGAATCTGAACCAGGTGATGGGTTTATGATTATGGGTGTTTAGGAGGGATTCCTCTAAATGTCCCATGAACAGGTTGGCATAGGATGGTGCCATGTGGGTGCCCATAGCCATACCCCAGATTTGTTTGTAGGTAATGCTTTCAAAGGAGAAGTATTTGTGGGAGAAGATGTAGTTGGTCATGGCGACAAAAAAGAAGGTTGTTGGTTTGGAATCCACTGGGCATTTGGAAAGGTAGTGTTCAATAGCAGTAAGGCCATGCACATTAGGGATGTTAGTGTAAAGGGAGGTGGGCATCAATAGTGATGAGCTGGTACCATATGGTAAAGGGACAGGAACTGTGGAGCATCAGTGGAGGAAATGGTTGGAATCTTTCATATAGGAGGGTGTTTGGGATTATGGACTTTAGAAAGCTTGTAGAAGGTAAGAGTGCGTGGAGTGATAGGGGTGAGAAGAGAAATGGAGTCTGGGGGGAGATCTTGGGATGGGCCTGAGGTTCTGGGATGGACTTAAGGATGTGAGGAGTGACTCGAGGTCTTGCTGGATTTCTGGAATGGGGTCATTGTGGCAAGGTTTTATATGAAGGTGTCTGACAGCTGGCAGAGTCCTTCTGCCAGGTAATCCTCATGATTCAAAACAATAGTGGTGGAGCCTTTGTCTTGAGATAGAATTATAAGGTCAGGATCAGTTTTTAGCTGTTGGACTGTGGCTCTTTCTGCAGATGTAAGGTTAGTTTGCATTTTGAGGGATTTGGGGAATGATCATGATGCAAGGTTTGAAGATAAGAAATTCTGAAAAGTCAACAGGGGGTGATTTGGGGAAAGTGGGGCACAATTGGATGGAGGAGTGAACTGAGTTAGACTGGGTTCAACATTGGTCTTTGGTTGAGTCTGATTGGTAGGTTTGGTGGCAAAAAAGTGTTTCTACTGTAGGGTCCAGGAGAAGGAGAGAAGGTCATTTACAAGTGATGCATGATTGAATTTGGGAGTGGGGAAAAAGTTGAGACCTTTGGAAAGAACTGATATTTCTGCGGGGCTAAGGCTTCTGGAGAAAGGTTCATGACCGTTTTCTGGGTCTGTTTAGGTTCTGGATTCTTTGTGGTTGTGGCAGGAAGCTTTCTCAGGGTGGGATAAATGTAGTAGGTTTACAAGACAGGGTTTATCAGCTAAGTGGGCATGTGGTGGAGGTTTAGAGTTTGTTATTGAGATGGTGGAGAGTGATACGTGAAGGTGGGAGTAGGAAGTGTGCAGGGTGGAGAGTTTTTTTGAGTTGGCATTGTGCATGTTGCTCTAGTTCCTGGAGGGCAAGAATTTCAATGTGTGTTATGGGTTCCAGGAATTTGGGATTGAATAGCAGGAGAATCTTGCGGATGGAGAGAAGATATTGCACGGAGATTTGGGCTTGGTTGATGTGGTTTTACAGGACTATGTAGGTGAGGGCTAAGGATTGGCAGAATCTGAACATATGGAGGTCATTTTGGAAGGAGGGATGGCAGCTGGAGATGGCTAACTTGGTGAGGCCATATGAGGGATTCCATGAACCAAGCAATAATGCAGGAACAGTATGTTGAACACTACCTTTGCAGAACATAATTATCCTACCAACCCTGACAAAAACAAATCTCCCATGCCTAACCCTTCTGATCTCCCACCTCCTTCCAAAGTCTCACCGTCTAGCCACAGAGGAGCAAACCCCATATAACTCAGTAGCACCCAGGTCTGGAGCAACTGAACTACAGTCTCCACCAGGGTTTTGACACCTCTCATTGTGCCCTGAAATGAGAAATGTCCTGCCCATCATCCTTCCCACCCCTCTTACCTATGTAATATACTCATCCATCCCTACACAACCATTGTTCCCAAAGCCTTATTTCATGGCTCATATCCCTGTAATAGGCCTAGATGTAAGACCTGTCTCATACATCCTCCCACTACCACCTACTCCAGACCAGTTACAAATATCACCTATCCCATCAAAGGCAGAGCTATCTGTGATCTAAAAACTAAGCTGCAACCACTATGCTGCATTCTATGTGGACATGATAACCAACAAGCTGTCTGTCCGCATGAATGGCCACCGAGAAACTGTTACCAAGAAGCAACTGGGTCACTGTGTTGTTGAACACACTGCCCAACATGATATCCTTCATTTCAGTGACTGCTTCACAGCCTGTGCCAAATGGATCCTTCCCACCAACCTCAGTTTTTCCGAACTGCGCAGATAGGAACTTTCCGTGCAATATGTCCTACCTTCCTGTAATCCTCCTGGTCTCAACCTTTGTTAGTAATTGTCCTCAACCATCCAGCCCCTTCCCTGTTCCCATTGCAGCAGTACACAGCCCTCATTCCACAATCACACACATTCTTTTTACTTCTTTCCTTTTCTGCTATCCCCCTCCACCCCCTCTCCCCTGACCTGTCTCCTGTGTTCCGTCTAACCACCAAACTGCACAAAGCTGCCTTACACTCTCTCCACCTTGTCCCTGCATGCTCTCCAGCAGCACTTCACTGTTCCTCACCTCACCTGCCCAACCTCCTCCTTACCCCTACCCAGTCACCACTCCATCATGCACTAGTGCTGCTGCTCACAGAGTGGCTTCAGTTGCCAGACACTGCAGTCGTGTGTGTGAAATTCTTTTGTGTGTGTGTGTGTGTGTATGTGTGTGTGTGTGTGTGTCTGTGTGTGTGCGTGCACATGTGTGTGTGTGTGTGTGTGTGTGTGTGTGTGTGTGTGTGTGTGTGTGTGTTGCCTAGATTTGACAAAGGGCTTACTGGCCGAAAGCTTATTTGTGACAGTCTTTTTGTTGTGTCTATCTGCGACTCAGCATCTCTGCTATATGGTGAGTAGCAACTTTCCTTTTCATAATATTGGTACATTCCATCCTGGGTTTTCCATTGTTTGCGTCAAAAATGTATGTTTTATAATGGATTTTTTTTGCCTTATGTAATAAAACAGGTTGCAACAAATCTTCTGTCATTGATACAATTCTGATTGTGCAAGTTTTCATACAAACTGAATTAAATGTTTATCTTTGAACAAAGATGTTTGTGTGGATGTGTGTTATTGCATAAAAAACTTCTGAGGTGAACAGATTTTTAATTTCTGATTCCAGGGCTATTGAGAAGACAATTATACTACAATGTTGTAAGGAAAGTAAATTTGCATGAATTAATAGTCGAAAGGTACATTTACATGGCGCAGAAGTGTAAATAATGTCCTCAACAAAGTAGACAAAGTTACTCAAAATGTGTGAGGAAAATATATTGATTGTTTATAGAAACTGGTCTGGGTGGTAAAAATCTCTTTAATTCTTCAAATGCACTCTCCTGTCCACATGAATTTCACACTTTTCCTTAACAACTATGTGAGTACTTGTGCTATTTCAGAAACCCTTTCACAAATTTCCTGCTGCAATTTGAGATCCCCAAAGAAGATTGTAGTTCCTTAAATGGCTTAGGCACTGGGACCTCCCATGTAGCTAGCACAAGACTCAGATCTATCATTACTCTGTCTTTACTAATTACAGGGCCCAAGTACCCTACCTCTCCTAATGCAAAATGGACCTTCTCTGTGCTCAACAACAGATGCACAGCCCTCAATCTCTTTCTTCAGACACTGTTTATTGTGCTCCATGTCTTTTGTGAATTCAGTGGTACTGTCTAAGTAAAGTAGATACTGGCTTGGTTTCAAACCTCCAAACACACCACCTAAAACTGAAATGTTGTAGGTGCATTTTTCAATCCAAAGGTCATTCTCTTGAGCTGATAGTGCCCCATGGTACCAAAAATGTTCTTTGGTGTGTCTTCAGAAACAACATCCAATTGACAGTAACCACTGTTTAAATCCATGATCAAAAAGAAATTACATTGGCCCAGATTATTGATGGTTATGGTAATGTTGGGGATGGGGTATGAATCTGTTATGGTCTTGCTGTTCAAGTGATGGTAATCATGGCAGGACCTGTATTGTCTAGAACAATCCACAGAGTTTTTGGTACAACCATGACTCCTGCATCCCACATACTACTACTCTCTTCTATTATCCCATCAGTTAACTACTTGTTAGTAAAATCTTCCATAATCAGCTGAAAATGCCTTTGTATGCAATATGGTTTCTGATACACTGGTGCCATTTAGTATCAAGTCACAGGCATTTCTTACAACAGACACTATGGGGAAAAAATCCTCAAATTCAAAAGACAATTCTTCCATTCACCCTCTCTCTCTCTACTCCCTTTAGATGCTCGACTTTCATACTATTGGAGTCTTAACTGTGGTTTGGGGTTGCTTGTGGTCCACACTCCTTGTGCACCACCCATCCTCATCTGGATCATCCAAACTTGTTATCAACATCCCCCTCTTTATCTTCACTTCTCCATCTATCTTGCTGGATCTAATCCATCATTCTTTTCTAGAAGTTTTAGAACATGTAACTTACACACAAGTAGATCTAGCTTCACAGTCACTAAAGTGCCTTCTCGGTACCACCTGGCACTTAATCATTTGAATCAAGTATTAGTGCAATTGTATGTGGTTCAACTGGTTTGTCTAATATGCTAGACAACCCTCACAACATTTCTATACTGGCAACAGCTTTCCCTAGCTGGTATGTCATTCTACTAAGTTCTACCGTATGTTGACAAAAGTCAGTTACAGCACAATGTTGATACAAAAAGACAAATCCCAGGATTATACTGCAGTCTTCGCTTACATGCAGTAATCTCTCTACACCACTTAAAGCAAACAGTCCCTACATGAAAATCTATGTCCATTGGAGGCAGTCACTTCAGCCTTCACGCTCAATCATAGCTCGTTACTGTCGTGAACCATACTAACGGCCACGAGGAGCAATGGACCTGGGTGAGCCTGCCGCGGTTTGCCTGTTACAAGTTTTCACTGTACTTTTGAGACTTGTGTGAGTCACAGACAATCCAGTGCTGTTTCTTACAGAGCTATAATGATGAAAGAGGACATTCTGTGAATGTTAGTAGATGTGATGTATGTTCTCTGGATGGACCTGGAACAAGCCAGGGTATTTCCTGCTAGAAGAAGTTACATGTACTAGCTGAATTTTGTTAGGAATTTGTGTAGATTTCATTTTAGATGAACAAGGTCTGCATGATAATGTTATCTGATTTTCCTGAAGTGTACTCATGTAGCCATGTCACACAAGACTGCTCAAGATCTATTTTCAGGCCTCTATTATTTTCTGAACAGTCATGGGTTAAAGCTAGTGGTATATTATGAGAGTATGCAGTTTATTTGCAAATGTTATTATGAATGCGGTCTTTTGTGTGCTCATAACAAATATGCTTTGGGAGTAAGTGAGCCAGAAATACTCTGCTTTGTCTGTTTAAGACTTTCTGGGAAAGGTACGATCTGTATTAGTTAGTGTAAATAAATCGTTGTCTACCAGATATTGTGAATGCCTGATTTAAATTATTAAGTCATTACATAAGTTGAATTAATAAGTAATGCATATTTTGAAGAGCCATCAGGTCCACTGATTGAAAGTTTATCAAAGAGCCTCTAGCTATTAAAGTCTTAATTTGCGAAAGTGCCTTCTTCTCTAATGGACAAACAATATTATGAAGGTGCACTGTAATTTTTCATTATCTATGCTTTGTTTTTATGTGTCTGATGCCAAATTTATTAACATTTTATTCAAAGTTTTAGAAAACACAATTAATGACAGATAGCCAAGACATGGGATGTGCTCATTACAAACTATAAAAACTGTTACATATCTTTTGCTCACAGTATAATTTAAGTTAACTCAGCTCAAAATAAATTTGAACAGCTCAGTCATGGACAAAGGTCACTTTAAAAAATAAAATAAAATGGACGATATTTATTTTTAATGGAATTAGAAAATGTGTTCCTTCGACTTTATTGAGATCTGAATGATATTTATAATGTACTTAAGGTACTGTCTACCCGATTTCAACTTGGGACATTGTGGAAACAATAATCATAATATTTTCCACTTTATGTTATCTTATATTTTCAAAAAAAATTGCTTAATTATTTTAAAAAGATATGAGAAAAAAACAGGAAATTTATTTGACAGAAAAGATGTTTATTACTGCTATTTTCAATTACAGATAGTGGCTGAAACAGATATGTGTGATCCTCTGATCTAACACAGTGTGAAAGAGAGGGATGCAAAGTGCTACTCATATACAAGAGAAGCACAACATGCATGAAAAGACTATGTGCAAAAGTGTGTCACATTCAAAATCTACAACAGTTTCAAACAGCAATAAAGACACAATCAGGGACAAGTGTGTGAAAATGCATGCGTTGGAACTATGGCTGTTCAACAATGTTAGTGGGGAAGACTTTATTAGCCTTTCACATGTTTTTACTTCTTGGCACTTGCTCAACTC
This sequence comes from Schistocerca piceifrons, assembly GCF_021461385.2. Lineage (NCBI taxonomy): Eukaryota > Metazoa > Arthropoda > Insecta > Orthoptera > Acrididae > Schistocerca > Schistocerca piceifrons. Next base: position 453,103,678 of record NC_060138.1, on the reverse strand, counting down.
ATATGACTATTCCCTGCTTCTGCAATGTTTCTGAACAAGACAGCATGGAAATGCAAAGCTCAAAATATTGTGAAGATGAAATAATGAATTCATCAAATCAATACTGGTGCCATGTATGGAACAGTGAGAGTACAAGAGATTTTGCCTTCTTTGAGAATTGTCTCTCACCATATACAAGGTATATTGAATGAGAAGTGTGGTCTTACCCCAAGTAAAGAAAGCTATTGTCCAAAAAGAGTGTTCTATGATGTGCGATCTTTGGACTGACAATTATCGCATGTACATTATCTGACTGTCACATCCTAGTATTATTGTAGACTCTGAGGACAGGTCTGAACTGAGAATTAATGTGCTCCTGACAATGAAGTTTGTAGCCATTTCAAAAACAAGTGAAAATATTCTTAGAGAGTTACGTGAAAAATTGCCTGAGACAGATATATCTCCTCTGGAACTAAACAAATGAAATTTGTGGTGGATCAAGGGCTGAACATGAGAAAGCTCTTCAACATCATAAATGTGTGCCATGCAGAGTGCACTGCATAAACACAGCATTAAGACACTGAATGACAAGTTCCTTAGTGAAGAATTGCCTGATGTTTATGAATCCATCCAGGCAGTGCGCAGAACTGAAGGATATATATGAAATCCTCTGATTTGATGGCAAGTTTGGAAAAAAACATTACATCAAGATGTTGAACTGATGAAACAGCATCTACCTGATGTTAGATTCATTTCATTCACCAAAAAATGAATTTGAGAATTTGCTGCTGTCAAAAAAATAAAAATAAAAAAAAATAAAAAAATAAAAAAAAATAAAAAAAATCCTTTGCATTCCCACTAGTAGTGCTGCAAGCAAAAGAAATTTTAGCAGTACAGACTTAACTGTATGAAACAAGCATTGCTCATATCAATCCAAAATGTATCAACGACATTTTATAAATTCATAACAATAAGAGGGACAAGGAAACTGTTTAATAAAAACAGTCAGATCATAGGAGATGGAACACACCTAATATGTGTAAACGATCTCCACTTGTATACTATAAATATAACATACAGGTTTGTATTCAGAAGTTTCTGTTACCAATAGATTTTTGCTTTCTAGACATATAGATATATTATATTCCGTATTACATTATCTTCAACCTATACTTCATTTACTGATTTCATTTGATCATTTACTACTCAAGTAGTTTTAATCTTATTTTTCATTTAAGTATACAGAATGTTATTTCTTCCATTAAACAGCCATGAAATAACTTCATAAATTGAGTTTGATTATAGCAGAGAAAATTTTTACTTCTTGGCACTTGCTCAACTCATATGACTATTCCTTGCTTCTGCAATGTTTCTGAACAAGACAGCATGGAAATGCAAAGCTCAAAATATTATGAAGATGAAATAATGAATGCATCAAATCTGTACACATCATACATGCAGTTCTCATTGAAGACCTTTGATTACCACACCTGGCCGATTTCCCCATCCACTATCAATATGACTCAGTTGCCTCACTCATGAGCACCTACGCTCAATCCATGAGTTACTTGCTGTCCCATTCCCAAGCAGCTGCCATTGTCATGAGTAACGAGCGAGCTTAATGCACATACTGACCAACGTCCATCAACCCTAACAGTGTCACATCATTATCCACATGACAGGTGCCACTGCCTCTGACCCATCAAGTCTCTCCTGACAACCCACACACACATCCCTGTGTCCCATAAAAGCTTGTACTGCTTACCTCTTACAACAGCTGTTACTGCATGCTCCACCTCACCTCAAGTATTTGTTGCAGCTAAGTAAATGGGAATGCCTTTAGATGGTCTTTGTGTTTCCCCTTCTGTTTAATGACTGCTTATCGCCTCCTCATCCACCCCTACACCCATTACCAAAATTCTGCTAGTGATACCTTCAATTCCCCCTGTTTTCCTGTGGCTGGCGACACTGCCTCTATAATTGCCCCTTCCACCCATGCCTGTAACACTTAATTTTCACCAAAAATATCCCACGTCTATCTCATATCCATGTTGATATGTCAATTTCATTGCATTCCAGGCTTCTTGAAATTACTGCAACCAGTCATCTGGATGCAGTAATTTCAAGAAACCTTTATTCATCGCAGTCGCAGTGTTCCCCAGCCATAATGGATAAAAGTTTCATTGCTTTCCATCACTAACCTAATAGCAGAATGCAGATCTTTTGGTGCATTGTGTGCACCCTTGATATGTCCAATGGCAACACCTTCATAAGAGCATTGAGCACCCTCTGCTCAGCTTCTTGCAACAAAATTGCATTTGCTGCATTACTCTGCCCCAACTTGTTGATGCGTTCATTTCGTTTCCTTATCCTGTCTGCAAAATCTTTCACAATTTCCCCATGCCTTTTCGTAGTAATGTTCAACTGCTTCCAAGAATGCCTCACACTGTTCTGTTTCTTGCATCTTTATAAAGCCCTTCTCCAGTGATTCCAAGTTTGCTGCATTCTTTAATGCGTCTGTAAGCCTCACATACATTTTCACTTCTCCCACTAGTCACTACCTGTTACAACTGACTTTTGGTCCAATCAGCCATTTCTGACAATGTTTTAAGGAACTCTAAGAATGACCACACTTCCTCAGATGATGTTCCAGTAAAGGGAACAACTAATCCTGCATAAGCTGGATCCACCTCATGGTGTGGTACTTGAAACAATGCTAACTATTCATCCTGAGCTGTCAACTGCTCATGTTACTGCATATTATCTGATGTCAGTTGCCTACCTTTTCTAACAATATCTGTACTAATGTAATTCTTCTGTACTGCTTCTGGCTCTGGGACATCTTGTGTCTCTCACTCTGCCAATGCAACACTCTTATTTTCCATTACACAAAATAATACAACAAGGATTCACAACTCCAAAAAATCATCATAAACTACTCTGTATGTTGTTTCTTGAAACACATAGACTCTCTACAGTGCCGTACAATAGGACCATAAAAATGACCTGTATAACAGGTTAGAGGCACTGACTCAGTATGGCTCAGTATGTCCAAGCAAGTTACAGTGTGTACACCCTACAGACACTAAATACTGCTCTCCACAATTACCCTTAAAATTTAGAATTTATTCACCTTCAAGCATTTTGCTTGTTATTGGTAAATATTCACATATAAATCTAAGAGACATGAGGTGCATAAAATTTCATTGTATTTCCATCAATGTCAGATAAGGCAATCCTAAAAAAAAATGTAATCTTTAAATTATGAAGACAGTCATGCCTCCCTTCCATGTCTGTTACAACCTCCAAAACACTACCAAATGTTTTCTCACTTACCATATTGTGTTGGTACTTTAGGTTGTGGTCCAGACATTGTGCTGAGTGAAGATGATGACAAAAATTCTAAAACCATATTATGGTATCCCAGTGCAGGGAAGGGTGGCTATGAGCCAGAATGGTGTGAGTGGGTGATGGAGAAGAGATGGGAGTGCAGGAAGCTCCAGAGAAAACAGCTACAAATGAAACAAGTTCTTTATTGAAGCATCTGTGCTACATAGTGCACCAGGCCAGTGGCCAGCTAGCCACTGAAATCTGCTACGCTGGCTGCTTGCATGCCGCTCAGTGCTGACACAGGTTCTCCACTGAGCACTGGCGGCCTTGTTACTCAACTCACAGCAGCATGGTCCTAATGCCAACTGTGTGTGTACCAAATGATGGTGTATCTACTCCACAGTAGTGGATGCCCATCATGATAAGACATCCATCCTGTGATAGTGAATGACGACTGGTGTGCCCAGGTAGTGAATTGCTGCCCCCTGGGCAGGAGGCAGCCACATTGCTGTAGTTATTCTGGGATGGCCAGTTGCATCATAGCACTAAGTCTGGGGGGAACATAGTGTGTTGTGCTGTTACCCTGCCATGGCCTTGAACTTATGACTTCTGCTGGCAGGTCCATGTGACAGCCTCATCCAGTACAGACCCATCATCCTGGTTAGGCTGTGAGACTGAGAATAATTTCATTACAAATCATCCGGTACTTCCAGTCGACACCTGTTGTGTATAAGCACCACTACTCTTGTTGTATCCTAAAACACCACTGCCACTGTTAGTGAGGAATCTGCCTTGCCGCTTGCTGCACAAGCCTGTGCAGCACTAGTTAGCCTGCCTTGCAACATTGTGTCGGCCTTTCTGAGTTATTACAATGAGAACATCCTCCTCTCACCTGCTGTCAGTGGTGCTGCAATTCGTCATTCAGGCTCATGCCAATATGCATATATATGGTTGTACATTGCAGTATTAAGTCTTGTCTTAACTAAACAAACTAGCAACACCCCTAACTTTGCATTGCAGCCCCACATATCTACGTGTTGGCAACTTGGCTCACACAGTGCTAAATTAGTTTGTGGGCTACTGCATATGATTAAAGTTTGGAAACAATGTTAAGTTATTGAATATTAACTCCAAATTTTAGTATAGCTAACATAATTCAAGCAGCACATGCCGGGAAAGTTCTCAGGAAGCATAACTTAATTGACAATCATCATCATAGTTCAGCCAACTTGCATGAAATATTAATAAGTGATATATACAAACCTTCCTCATGAATCAGTTTATCTGTTAGTGAAGATCATATCAAAATCCCTACAGTAGTTCCTGGGATTAAGCTTCATAAACAGACAGACAAGGCAGGGGCTTTAATTTATAATTTGTAGTCACATATTGTTTGGTTGAGTCCCCATCAAATTAGCATTGAATTTCACTCATGGTCCAAGATGTGGGTATGAGGTTCATTAATGATGGGGCACCAGCACATTTTGTTGCTGATATACAATGACATGTAACATGGCAATATGGTCAAAAATTGATAGAGTGAGCAGGATCTGTACCTCGGCCTCCAAGGTAACATGACCACAAATCACTAGAGTTTTGTATTTGGAGTCATCTCACAAGTGAAGGATACAGTACTCAAGCTGATACTGTTGAAGAAATGGAGCAGTGAATTTTACAGTCTTGTCAATATTTATGAGATAATCCAAGGCCATTTAAAAGAATCTGTAACTCACTGATAGACAAGTGTAGTATTGCATCCAAATGTGAGGAGGACATGTGGGACACTTTCTTAAACAGATGCAAGTCTGCAGTAAACTGTAACATATCATGTGCTGAAGAGCTATTGTATTTCTTGTTAAAGTAAGTCATGGGTGAAATTTGAACCTAATTAGGTGGGGACCTAACCAAAACATTTACGTTTCAAATACATTTCACCAACTAGTGAAAAATTTATACTTAAGTCCGTAGGAGCTTGCAACGGCACATTAGCAATTATCTTGCAAATGGCTCATCTGCAGACCAGTGTTCACTTAAATGTTTTTAGTTCAATTATCCCTATACTTTCACCTAATTAACTCTCATTATTATATATCCTCTGTAGAATAAATAACTTCTCATAATGGATGTCACAATGTTTAAAATGTGACACTGGCACAAATATAAAATAAGAGCACTCCTTGCCCCTCATGTTATGAGATTTAGACCCCCCTGGGTGCACCATGAAGTTATTTATGTTCTAAACTAAAAACAGGTTTTCCTTACCCATAATTTCCTACACATACAGGAAGTCCAGAACAGCTGATGAACAAGTTGAGGGAACTGCTTCTCTATCAGGCAGAAATAATCAGCCTTTGCAACAGATCAGTCAAAAACAGGAATACCAAATTTTGGATTCAGTGACTTACTTGCAATTTTTTTTACTGAATGAGAACTTATTTGTGTGAAAAAAGGACCAGAAAAGGAGAGGATTGATAAAGAAAAGGCGTTCAGTGGGTAATTTATGGCCTGATGAGAATTATCACTTATCATTGCTGGTATAAGAATAAAGGAAAGTGCAGTTTACTATATAATACTAGTAAAGTTTCCTGTATTCTGACTTGAGGTGTTGCATTTTGAAAGATGTGTAAACAGAAGAAACAAATAAAGTTCTGAATTGTTGTGCTTTGAGAGTCTATTTTCCCTTCAGCTTCTGATATCCCATATACAACACATTATCATGCTCTACGAAGACACAAAATTCTTCATTCCTTCCAGAAGGTTTTTCAGATGAGATCTGGAGATTAACATGCAGTTCCAACCTTATCATTCCCTCCGCAAAACATTTCAGCTTTACATGACATTGAAGTTGAATGGCTATAACTGACAAAGTTGCATAAATCTAGGTACAGAAAACAGATTGATTCAAAATTAGGATATTCAAGCAGAACTACAGAATTAAATCTCACAAAAGTTTCTATCTTTTCCAATTTTTAACTTATCTTTTTAGTAATAAGTACCATTAAATTATTTTATGCTTTCTTCCTTCAATTATTGAACATATATCAGAGTTCTACATGTAACAACAGCACTACTGAATTTAAAAGTGCCATTCTATTCTGCCTTAAAATACTTCTCATAAAGACATTTTATGTATATTCCATATAGTAAAATTATTGTAAAAACAGCAATATTCCAGAATGAGATTTTCACTCTGCAGCGGAGTGTGTGCTGATATGAAACTTCCTGGCAGATTAAAACTGTGTGCCGGACCAAGACTCAAACTCGGGACCTTTGCAAAGGTCCCAAATTCGAGTCTCACTCCGGCACACAGTTTTAATCTGCCAGGAAGTTTCAACAGCAATATTGTTCATTGAATTTTCACTATTATCTAATGACAATGCAACTTTTAGAAATGACATCATTTGACACTTTAAGCTACTGCTCAGTTTATTCTTTATTGAGCGAATGGTTTTGGTCAAAGACCATCATCAAAAAAAGATTTTTGTTAACCTCAAGAGTTACGTATACAATGTCAAAAATAAAATATTTATAAATAATGGTAAGATATGTAGATGTAGATATGTGGAGGGATACTAAATATTATATTTTTGACATTGTTCAGTTAAGAAAAATCTGTGCTAGGTAATGCCCTTTGGCCAAAACTGGTCACAGAATGACAAATAAATTGAACAGCAGTTTAAGGTGCTATTTCATGTCATTTCTACAAATTATAGAAGCTGTATAATACTATCAACAAAAAAAGGAAATACAACTGTTTTTGCAATATTGATAAATCTATCCAGCAAGGCTGTGCTCTAAAATTTTTTCGACTGTCAGTGCACATCTCAAGTTACTAATGATCATTTTATCCATGGAGGACATTGTGAGCCCCATACCCCTTAATGATTGTTGGTGAAATATACAATGAGTCACAAATTGTTATTCTGTTACTGTAGCTATTTGCATTATTCATCAACAGTAATGTTTATGTTAATTTTATCTAAAAGTATATAATTCAAATTTTAGGTCCATGTTCTAAGTGAAGAAAGAAGAGGACCCATCATAGAAGCAGTGATAAGCCGTATGAAAATAATAGAAGAAACACTTAATTATAAGAAACCTGAGATCAGTCACAAATGTCTCCCATTTCCTGTTCGTTTCATAGCAGTATCTGCTACGCTCCCTAATATTGAAGACATTGCTACATGGCTTGGCAAGTTTGATAATCCTGCAAAATATTTCAAAATAAGTGAAGAACATCGTCCAGTAAAATTACATAAAATTGTGCTAGGCTATAACTGTCCTCAAAATATGTCCCAGTTTCGATTCGATATATCACTAAGCTACAAGTTAAAGCCACTTCTGCTCCAGTACTCAGATGGTAAGCCTACACTCATATTTTGTAGCACAAGGAAAGGAGTCATTCAGACAACAGACACACTTTGTCAGCAGTTAACATTTCATTTTAATGTTAGTCAAAGAGAGCATATAATTAAAGCAATTTCAAATATAAGAGAAAATAAATTAAAAGAATGTGTTAACTGTGGAGTGGGCTTCCATCATGCGGGCATGGATCTTAATGATCGTTATGTCATAGAAACACTATTTCGAAGTGGTTACCTCCCTGTACTAGTTGCTACATCAACATTAGCACTTGGCGTAAACTTACCAGCCCATCTAGTGATTGTCAAGTCAACACAGCATTATATGGGAGGAGTGTATGCAAATTATTCAGACAGCCAAGTACTTCAAATGATTGGCCGTGCTGGAAGGCCACAGTATGATACAGAAGCAACAGCAATAATAATGACAAAAGAAAATGAAAAAGAGAAATATGAAAAACTTATTGAAGGCAAGGATTTAATAGAAAGCAACCTACACCGACATTTAAAAGAACATATTAATTCAGAAGTAGTTCTTCGTACAATTACAGAGACAGCTGTTGCTATGAATTGGATGCGTTCCACTTTCCTTTATGTACGTGCAATACGAAACCCACAGTATTATGGAATCCCTACACACTTTACAAAAAAAGGCATAGAAAACAAACTGCAGGAAATGTGTCTGCGAGAACTTAATGCACTAGCAACAAATCACCTGGTGAGAATGGATGTTTTTGATGTACAACCAACAGAAACAGGACGCCTAATGGCACATTATTACATAGCATTTGAAACAATGAAGATCTTTAGCACAATGACAGGAGAAGAAAACTTATCACAGATGCTTCAGCATGTGACAAGCTGTTCAGAATTTTCTGTGTTCCAGTTGCGGACAAGTGACAAAAAATGTTTGAATTCCCTCAATAAAGTGGGTTTACGCTATCCTCTAAAAGGCCGTATAAAGACAAAAGAAATGAAAGTAAATTGTCTTATACAGGCAGCTTTTGGATGTCTCACGGTAGAAGACCCATCTCTGCACCAAGAAATGATTCATATTATACGAATTGGTCAACGTATAACTAAATGCCTGGTACATTGTATGTTGTTAAAATCTTGCTACAGAGGTGTTCTAAATTCTATAGTTTTAGCAAAATGTTTCCACTGTCGCTTATGGGAAAACTCCCCTTATGTCTCTAGGCAGTTAGATCGAATTGGTCCTGTTTTATCAGAATTATTGGTGGTGACTGGGAAAAAATCTTTCAAAGATATTGCTGATTCCAATCCAAGAGATTTGGAGAGAATATTAAATCGGCCACCACCAATGGGAAACAAACTTCAGGAATCTGCAATGCATTTACCAGAATATCAAATAAAAATAAAATCAACTGTCTTCAACTACACTTATTATATTGAAATAGAGCTTTCAATTTGTAACAGTGAAGCGATAAGGACTGCAAATACAGCAGGTCCTAATCATGGTCCTTGTGTGATAATAGGCGATTCAATCAACAAACTTCACATTTTTAGGAGACTCAAAGATGTGCATATCATTGACAGTGAACAAAGATGGACATTAAAGATAGAAGAAAAAGTTAAAGATGTGTTTGTACATGTTATTAGTGAATACTGGGTGGGTATAGATGTACGTACAACCATACAACTGTTAAAGATTTCAGAAACCCCACCAGCTGAACCAGATCTGACAGTTAATAAAGAAAGAAATAGTGATTATAAGTGCACTAAAAATATTCCTGAAACAGTACAAGAAAACATGGCACAAGAAAGTAAGAAACGACGTCCTTCATTCTTAGATTTCAAAGCAGCTACAGATCATTTTTTGCAGACAACTGGTGGCAAAAGATTTCGGCTCAAAAATGACAAGCCTAACTGTTCTCTAGAACTGTTTCTGCATACTCCTCTGAAAGAGAAACAACTATTTCCAACTAACTCTAAGAAAGGGCCAGAGAAAACAATACAGATTTATGAAACTGATAAGCCATGTTGTAGACCAATAAAATTGAGTCAAACAATTTCTAATCATGCATTTTTACAATTGCAGAAGCAGTTCAGAAAACCTCCACTTAATTACAGCAAAAAGGCTCGCATGGCCCATGAAATACTTTTGAACAACAATACACATTTACATGCTTCTGATCAAGGACAACAATATTCCATAGACAGTTGCTCTTCCACGGCACAGCAAGAACCCATGATAGTCAAAATCAATCCCAAAAAGTATGGTAATCAGTTGATAAACGGTAACATGTCCGAAGGTTCTTCAGTGAGTCAAGCTAGCTGCAAGGAAGACTCCAGCATTGTTTCTGTTGTAACAAGTAATGTTAAAATGCTAAATTGCTTCTACAGAAGGAGTGGTTCAACTGATGATACACCAAACAAAATAGCGGAAAAAATATTTAAGTTACCAGAAAGAGAACAATCACACTGCATTATACATCAAAACCAAATTAACACTCATGAAAAGCCATTGCAGGAGAAAGTAACTGCAGCAGCACCAAAAGATGATGCAAAAGAAATAACTGCCCTGAATGAAGTCTACAACCAGTCTCTCAAAATAAAAAATAACAACTGCAATTCTAGCAAATACTGCTCTTCAGTGGACAGCTCACTTCAAATTTCTTTTGATTTAGGTATTGAACAGATTCTAGACAGTAATTTTGAAATTTTGATGGCTGAAACAATTGTCAATAATGAAAATTAATAAAATCACATGCATTAACTTTTACCCCTATGTAAACTAGCAATGAGTAAGAGCAATACACTTTCTACTGGGTAGAATTACATAATGTTTGCATTGGAAACCTGTGCATCACAAGAATATGTAAGGAAGAAACTCAGAGAAACACATGTTGTATGCAAATTAGTCATGCCCAAGCAAATCAGAAAAGGGTACTTCTTATCAGACAGTACAGAATCAATTGATGAACAAATGATATCAGCTACGCAAACCACTGGGAAAAATTAGGTATGTAGAATAAGTTGACAAGAATGATTATTAAGAGCAACTGATTAAATGATGAGAGTACCATTACATAATCAATTGAAAATGTGAATACTCTAGGTCTTTCCAAGATGTTCTGAATTACTTTACAGCACATCTGAAGATCACCAATGTAGAAATAGCAGTTATGAAAATACTTTACCTGAATTATCAGGAGAGTTAAGCAGATGATAGTAATATGAAACATTTTCAGTATTAGTTCATAACAGAATCTTTTGAATCTAAATCAAGTTTCTGCTTGCCATGTGCCAACAGATGTCATATTTATAGTAATTGTGTATGTATTTAATGTAATACAATCCTATTAAATACTATTATCACAGATTCAGCTGTACAGTTCTTTTAAATAAAATGATAATATTAATTTTAAAAACAGATTTTTTGGCAACACTGCCATTTTTCCTTGTGCCAATAGAAGAGTTACATATATTCTATGCTAAACTTCAAATCTTTTATTAGGAAATATTGTAGCTTCTTTTGTTGGTTTAGAATTTGTACTTAACAGAATAACAGAAATTTTTGAGCCCTGAAAGATTGTTTCTTTAAACAAAAGAAGAAGCTATGGAATTACTGAATTAATTACTTACTTCCTTCTTAAATTTGGGAAACTAACAAGCAATCTGCTGACAAGTTTGCTTATTAAGAGCACAAATGTGAATGTTTACTTGATGTGTTATGGGGACTGTTAAATACAGAAGGATTTTGAAAAGAAATGGTTATGTATTTCATTATCACAGTGCTTTCCTGCAGGTGGTGAAGAAATTAGCTATAGCTGTGAGTGGCACTGCATAGCAGGACCACAAGTTGAAGGAGAGGCATGAGTGGAGAAAGAGACGATTTAAAGGTGAAGGTAATTACAAACATGCCACTGCAGATCACATTCACTGCATTGGTGCACTGTTTACATACTATCCAGCAATGAATATCAGTGGTAACATTCCAAGCTGCAGAAATATATAAAAATATATACATATAATCCAGATAAATTCAGTGAGCACTCTCCTAAACTGAAACTATCCAAATTCAAATTCATTTACTCATTTCTATCAATATCTCACTATTTTTATCAAGCGGTAATTTTGCAATGCTTCTTTCACTGTGTTACTGGGTCTGCACCACTCTCCTACACCACATGTTCTTTAGAAACTCCAAAGAGTGATACAGTAATCTACTATTATACTTTCCATACAATTTGAATGGAAAACACACTATCAAGTCACCTTCTTATGGCTATCTATTAGATGTTATCTCTACAGTATCCAGTTCATTAGCAGCATGTATCTGGAGAAGTAGTTCCCAAAGATAATTAAGTTGTTGTCTGTATGCTTTGGTGGAACAGTGGTGAATCTCAAGTTCAATCTTCAGTCAGTCCTAGAATATTTACCTGTCCCTTGTCACTTCTTTCACCTCTGGCAATGTTTGTAAATGTGAAAAAATAGCTAGTTGCACCATGGCTTGGAGACCACATTGAACTGTAGGTGCCCCTATAACTGGCAAGGTAAGTCAGGTCAAAGGTTGGAAGGAAGACAATATAATGTGGCACACCAAGAAAGACTACTGAAGTGATGGATACCATATTCAGTAAATCACCCAATTCACATTCTGTATCTTAACATATATGTTCAAACTCATGAATTTGTTGATTCATTTCTGTTGATTACTAGCAAACCTATCACCATTTGCTGCTCTCTAAGTTAATTCTTTTGTCAGATGTGTAAAAGCTCATTTAATCAGATGTGTAATGTTACTATATTTGTCATTCAAAGATTATCTCAGACAAAAACAAACAGACAACTTAAAAATGGCCACTGCTGTAACACCTTGTAAATGTTAGTAAAACTAGAAACGGATTAGTTATTTTATTAACTAAGACTTATAGTCTACACAATGTTAAAACTGCTTATTTTATAAGTTTCAGACATAATTATCAAATGCTTTGTTATTTTTTAGCGATCAAACTGTTAGCATTTCATCATGCGTGCCACAATGTGACCTAACTGAAACAGAATTAATTTTTGTGTGATTTCAAATTTGTTAAGATAATAACAGAGTTTCAGGGAGAGCATAAGGGAACAATTGACAGGAATGGGGGAAAGAAATACAGTAGAAGATGAATGGGTAGCTTTGAGGGATGAAGTAGTGAAGGCAGCAGAGGATCAAGTAGGTAAAAAGATGATGGCTAGTAGAAATCCTTCGGTAACAGAAGAAATATTGAATTTAATTGATGAAAGGAGAAAATACAAAAATGCAGTAAAAGAAGCAGGCAAAAAGGAATACAAACGTCTCAAAAATGAGATTGACAGGAAGTGCAAAATAGCTAGGCAGGAATGGCTAGAGGACAAATGTAAAGATGTAGAGGCTTATCTTACTAGGGTGAAGATAGATACTGCCTACAGGGAAATTAACGAGACCTTTGGAGAAAAGAGAACCACTTGTACGAATATCAAGAGCTCAGATGGAAACCCAGTTCTACGCAAAGAAGGAAAAGCAGAAAGGTGGAAGGTGTATATAGAGGGCCTATACAAGGGCAATGTACTTGAGGACAATATTATGGAAATGGAAGAGGATGTAGATGAAGATGAAATGGGAGATATGATACTGCGTGAAGAGTTTGACAGAGCACTGAAAGACCTAAGTCGAAACAAGGCCCCTGGAGTAGACAAAATTCCGTTAAAACTACTGACAGCCTTGGGAGAGCCAGTCCTGACAGAACTCTACTATCTGGTGAGCAAGATGTGAAATACCCACAGACGTCAAGGAGAATATAATAATTCCAATCCCAAAGAAAGCAGGTGTTGACAGATGTGAAAATTACTGAACTATCAGTTTAATAAGTCACAGCTGCAAAATACTAACGCAAATTCTTTACAGACAATGGAAAACCTGGTAGAAGCCGACCTCGGGGAAGATCAGTTTGGATTCCATAGAAATATTGGAACACATGAGGCAATACTGACCCTAAGACTTATCTTAGAAGATAGATTAAGAACAGGCAAACCTATGTTTCTTGCATTTGTAGACTTAGAGAAAGCTTTTGACAATGTTGACTGGAATACTCTCTTTCCAATTCTGAAGGTGGCAGGGGTAAAATACAGGGAGCAAAAGGCTATTTACAATTTGTACAAAAACCAGATGGCAGTTATAAAAGTCGAGGGACATGAAAGGGAAGCAGTGGTTGGGAAGGCAGTGAGACAGGGTTGTAGCCTCTCCCTGATGTTATTCAATCTGTATATTGAACAATCAGTAAAGGAAACAAAAAACAAAAAAAATCGGAGTAGGTATTAAAATCTATGGAGAAGAAATAAAAACTTTGAGGTTCACCGGAGACATTGTAATTCTGTCAGAGACTTGGAAGAGCAGTTGATCGGAATGGACAGTGTCTTGAAAGGAGGATATAAGATCAATGTCAGCAAAACCAAAATGAGGATAATGGAATGTAGTCGAATTAAGTCGGGTGATGCTAAGGGAATTAGATTAGGAAATGAGACACTTAAAGTAGTAAAGGAGTTTTGCTATTTGGAGAGCAAAATAACTGATGATGGTCAAAGTAGAGAGGATATAAAATGGAGACTGGCAGTGGCAAGGAAAGTGTTTCTGAAGAAGAGAAATTTGTTAACATCGAGTATAGATTTAAGTGTCAGGAAGTCATTTCTGAAAGTATTTGTATGGAGTGTAGCAATGTATGGAAGTGAAACATGGACGATAAATAGTTAGGACAAGAAGAGAATAGAAGCTTTTGAAATGTGGTGCTACAGAAGAATGCTGAAGATTAGATGGCTACATCACATAACTAATGAGGAGGTATTGAATAGAATTGGTAAGAAGAGGAGTTTGCGGCACAACTTGACTAGAAGAAGGGATTGATTAGTAGGACATGTTTTGTGGCATCAAGGGATCACCAATTTAGTGTTGGAGGGCAGTGTGGAGGGTAAAACTCGTAGAGGGAGACCAAAAGATGAATACACTAAGCAGATTCAGAAGGATGTAGACTGCAGTACATACTGGGAGATGAAGCAGCTCGCACAGGATAGAGTAGGATGGCGAGCTGCATCAAACCAGTCTCAGGACTGAAGACCACAACAACAAGACAATAATTTCAACAATGATCATATTAATTATAATTGTCAAAACTATATAAATAGTCAATCAAATAAGTCAACAGAAGTAGTCTATTTCAGACTAAATTTAACTCTGTATGTTTTGTATTTGGAAAAATTACCAAATATTCATTAAAATGCAAGTGAACGTTAAATTACTGTGCTTATCATTCCATTAGTTTCTTGCAAAAAGCATCTCACATAACAAAAACCTGGAAAATGCTATTCTGTCATGAAAAGTTGCTCGCCACTATTGTTGATATCTGAACAACAAATGAAAGGGAAGTGTTATTACTTATTATTCTAACTTAACTGCTGCTATACTTCATTTACAGCATTATATGCTCTGTATAGATTATGCAAAAGGAGTGCATACAGAGTTAAAATTTTGTATTTTCTAAGTGAGCTGGAAGCAAGTAAAATGTTGCATGTACCACCTCCAGCAAGACAATGCCCAATAAGGCACTGTGGTGTTCAGACCAACCCTCCAGTTGATGATGGGTTCATTACTTTCTTTTTACCTGTATGCATTAACTGGTTACTGTCATTGCAAAGGAGAATAATTTTTCAAAGTCTGTGAACCATTTAGTGTGTCTTCATTGTCTGACTGGAGGAAACAACCTAGAATCAGTCATCAGCAGTCAACTTTGATATTAATCTACAAATCCAAGTATTTTTCTTCAAAGTCCTGTTTTTAGCAAGGGTCATGGCTAAGAAACCATGAATTTGCTGAAGTTCCATATATAACAAGCTTCTTTGAACTGTTGTAGTAGACATGAGGCTGATAGCTCCCTGCATCTTTTGGACAGTGAGCTTGTTCTGTTGTAGCAGTCTGATTTGCCACTGTAATTAACTTTTGTCTCAGGTTTTACTGGTACACAGAACTTCAGTTATTGTCAATGCTGCATTACAATGGCAAACCAGACTGCTACAACAGAACAAGCTCACTGTCCAAAAGATGCAGGGAAATATCAGTCTTATGTCAATGACAACAGTTCAAAGAACCTTATTATAGATGGAACTTCAGGAAATTCATGGTTTCTTAGCCACGACCCATCCTAAAAACAGGGCTCTGAAGAAAAATACCTGGATTTGTACGTTAATATCAAAGTTGACTGCTGATGATTGATGTTGGGTTGTCTCCTCCAGTCAGTCATGTATTCTGCTTCAAAAAACAGATAGATGTCAATGGATCTCAAGAAACATAAATGATACTTTGCAATCACTGCCTGAGAACATGAATGATAACGGCAGTATTGTAATCTGGGCAATATTCTTCTGGCAGTTTATAGAAACATTAATCCATACAGAAGGAATTATAGATAATTTTCATAAGAAATCTATCCTCTGATGTCACAACCAACTGTACATTAAGAGTGTCTTTCCCTGGAAGGGATATATATTTGAGTTGTTGTCATGTGAGTAGAGATTTCCCCAAATGGCTTGAAGTGTATTACTGCTTTTCTAAAGCTAAGGGGATGAATGAATACAATATAGCTGCAGGTAACTAGAAGATTGAAATTCTCTAGATAACTAACTTTTTTAAAAAATAAATTTTAGCTTTGCCAAATCTGGGGGGGGGGGGGGGGGGGCGGGGGGGGAGGGGGGGGTGCCTTTCACCATGTACCTACACAATTGCCCCACACTGTACATTGACACGGTATGGAGACGTACAGTGTTTTTGCTTGTACCTATTTATATTTGCATTTGCTGATAGGGGTCTATGCCCTTTATTTGTTGGCTTCTCCCTTATTTAATGGAATGGGTATGTCAGCTTATCCTATGTATGCTAAAGTTCTACAAGAAATTGGAAGGTTATATACATAATATGATAGTTCTTTACATATTTTAATTTAGCATGCTGACAATAATGTTCAGTTTAATTCAGCCTTGCTGCCAGATTTTGCACTTGTGGAGTAGTAGCTTTGATGGCTAAGCATGAGTCGCTAACAGTCAACATTCTAGTTGCTACCGATGCATGTCTGTTCACTTGTTTTCTTAGTGTCAATTTCATATTGAGTGTCACACCTTCACCTGAGTATTGCATATTAAAAAATTGCCATGGCATTTGTCTTCATTCTGGGCGCAGTGGGTGGGTGTTTATTGTTCAAAATATGATGCTTTGGCAGAAGATCTCCCTTCTTACAGCCCAGGTGTCTTTATTACCCCTCATACTTGCATTTCAGCAGAGAGAATCCTGGCCAACATCATCCATTGACGAGGTAAGTATTGTCTCAAACAATTGTAGTTCACTTATTAATGTATCAGGCATTGTCAAACACAATATTCAGAGATTACTTTGCTGCACACGTATGTTAATGTCACCACACTTCACCGTTCACTTTGCTGAAAGACACATATAACCATCCAAATATTGTATAAATTGCTTGTCTTAAAGTTCATCCCTTTACATGGAGTTTAATTTCCAATGAAAATTCATATAAGTATTGAATTACAACAATATACATAACATGACAACTTATATACCTATGGCTGATATTCCATCCATTGCTTACATTACGAACATAAATTTCTTAAATTTTAAAACATCATAAATTTTTCATTAGCTGCGTTCTGATACTACAGTTTGTTTGTTAGTTTTTTTAACTTATCTTTGTTCATATCACATATACAAATTAATTACATAACACATTATTGTGATACAATTCAAGCATATGATACATTTATACTTCATTTTATAGAATCTTTTTGTTGTGCCTATCACTTCTCAGCATCTCCACTATATGGTGAGTAGCAACTTTCCTTCTCTGGTATTGTTACATTCCATCCTGGATTTTCCATTGTTTCATTTTATAGACACGCTTTTATCACTTATTGGAGCTCATTTCTTCCTTATGTAGAGGAGGGGAAAAAACATTCAAAATAGGACTAAAACATTACATATTGCTGGCCTAACTATGCTTGGCACTGCCTCCTTTGTTTGGGAAGGAAGGAAGGAAGTACTCATCTGCTGGTTCAAGGATTTATGAGGAAATGTTACTCGTACAGTCATGGGCTAGTTGCTTAGGAACTTTTATTTCATGGAAATCATGTGCACTGACTTACCATTCATGTACTTTCATGTTGTTTCTTCCTGTGCTAGTGCTGTTTCTTCAGTTTACTGGTAGCTTAGTGTTAAGCATGAAGAAGTTTCAGCCATCGTAGACTTAACTTTCTCAAATACCTGGAAATGTCATTATCTAAGCTTTCATGTGCCACAATAAAAATTAACTGGCTTTTGTAAAATCACATGCTTAAATGTTTATGTGTACTCTGCAGTGAATAGGTACTGGTAAATGTCAAAGAGATACACTGCAACGATTCATTTTTCAGTTGCCTCATGACCTTTGTATAAATATCTTTATAACTAAATTGTTTATTCAATGTATGGCCATTTCTTCATTTGGTACGTGCTACTCTTGACATAATTCTCTTCTTCTGTGCAGTGACAATGCACTGGTCAATAAAAGAAAAAAAAACTTAAAACTAACTTAAAACTAATTGCACTGCACAGCTCAGTGGCCACTGATACATCTGGTCATTAAATTCACCAGCAGATATTTCCATATTCTGTTTAAATTTATAGACATTCATTTATTCTGTTGCCCCTCATGATTACTTACCCTGAAAAGAAAATTATTTGACATTTCTTATGGTATTTTGTCATTATTTCTTAGCTTACACATCACATATATTTTTTCATAATGCTTCCTTTTGCTTGTAAATATGTTGTATATAGCTTAGTATTTAATTAAATCTCTGTGTACATATATCAATAGCTTCGTAGTTCTTATACACAGGTCAATGCCTCCTCTTCTCCTACTGACATCAGCGCATATTGTTGAGCACACACAGCTGAACCATAAGCTAATTTTGTTTATACTTTTGCTTCACATGAAGCAGTGTGTTACTTCCCATTTCTGTTGATTTTATGCTTACATTTACAAATCAAAAGAATTACATACACATATACACATTACTTTATCTTAAAATGCACTCCAGAAGAAAAAAATTACACTTAGAGTTATGTACACTATGTACATTTATTTTGTGATAGAAAGAAAAAAATGCTACCTAACTTCATCTTTCTATAAAAGCTGTTATATCTTTGTGAGGTTGGAGACCCTTGCCTCTCCCTGTTTTCTCAAAGGCTAATCAGTACATCCCAGGGTATAGTATTTTGAAAATTATATATGGTCCTGAAAGAGTAATTGCCACTTCTTATTCAGTTTGCCAAAGTTTGTCAATTTAGGGAGCATCCCTAAGAGGACTTGTTGCCCTTCAAAAAATTGTGTAACATGTTTCAGTTTCTTATTTTTAATTTTCTTCCTATACTCAGCCCTGTTTTCTAGTGTAATTATGGCTTGCTTGATTTTGTCTTGTAGTGCCATTTCGGTAATGTGTACTTTTGGCATGGGCGACTCCCACTCATTCGTTTTGTCTGGAACATCAATTCATTAGGTGTGAAACCTGTTGAAGAATGTGGAATGTTATTGACAACTTGCATGAAAGGAGTTATGTACTTATATATTTTGACACATTGGACTATTTTCAATTATTCAAAATGACAGTCACAATTACATTAGTTTATTTTGCCAACAACCGGTTTCAACCCACGATGGGGTCATCTTCAGGGCATTTAACACTGTAAAGTTATAATATTAGTAAGCAATCATGTACATAATCTACAAGCAATTAGTCAAAGTTACATAAATAAATAAATTTTTATACCCATTTGATCGCTCGCTGGAGTCATCACGCTGCCTGTGCACGGTTGGTAACTACGCATGGTTAGCTCTCTGCACAAGCTTAAATAACGGCCTATAACATGTGGGCAGATGGTAACACCCTCCATGGTGACCAATGGTAGTTACATGCTTAAGCAAGAAATTGTAAACTTTAAAGTTTGTTCCTGTTGTAATGTAAAATATAACAAATAACTAATTAAACCTCGAGAAATTTACAATTAGTTAAAATTGAGGTGACTGTTGTTCCATTCATTTTTCACATCATTTGTGGATAGAGCAGAGCTCCATCTTTTGTGGTAGGGACGCTGTTGCCATGGGCAATAGTATATATCAAGCACCCTCTAGCCTGTGTGGTTGGGACGTTGTCGTCATGATAGCCGCTTTGTATAAGTTGTCTGCTGTAATACCGTCTTTGCGTGGTGTTCATTGTTATGGTTATGGCATACCATAACTATTCTTCCGCCATGTTGTTGTCAATCCATGTGGTCTTGTGCTGCGGCATTATGTTTGTACAGCTTGTGTTGTCGTGGTGTGTTCTGGCTGCTATCCATAAAAGTTGTTACTAGTAATTAGTAAAACACTTCAAAATCAGTGTATTCTCCATTATAAAATTAACATATTAGAAAAAGAAGTATATCAAGTGCCTCTTAGCCTACTTGGCTAGGATTCCGTCGTCATAGTAGCCTCCTCATACATGTTGTCTGCTGTAGCACGGCATTCTATATCATAGCATCGGTGTACCACAATCCTCCCTTCATCATGCTGCTGTCGAGCGACATAAGTTGTTGTATTATGGATACTCATCCAAAAAGTTGTTTCTGAATTATATATTTATATTTTAGGACTTATGTTTTGTGGCGGCGTTCGTAGCAACAAACAATTCGCTGTAGAAACGGCTTACGAAGTCACCGCCACACTTTTAATAGCGGGCCGACCGGTCCACTGGGACAGTGAACAGAAAGATGAAAACCCAAACACTCTGATTAAATAAAAGTCGGTACTTATCTTTATTGATGAAGATACAGAAACACAATAGTGAACTCCGTGTCTACAGAGATCTGTCTAGTTCGAGTCGGAGCGGCTAGGTCAGCGTCGGCTGATGACAAACAACAACTCTGCTGCGATGAACACACAACTGACTAGCAAGTACACAATTCGGTGGCGAGTATACAACTGAGCGGCGAATACAGAATTGTCCTAGTGCTCGCGACCCAGAAGCCAGCGGTGGCGCGCGCAGACTTGCGGCGATTTCCTGTCTCGCTGGCGCTGCTTATGCGGACGGCGTCCGGACTTTGATGTTGCCAACCTTTTGGCAGCGGGCTCGGGTGGCATTACTGGCTAGGATATAACATTATGTAAGGAAATCTTTAAAACTTCATTATCAAATTAAAACACTATAGTAAAAAGTAGTATCCATATACATCGTCATACACTATTAATATAACTGAGAAGGATAAGCAGTATCGTCATGAACTAATACAGCAGATGACTTATACAAAGCAGCTACCATGACAACAGCATCCCAACCACACAGGCTAGAGGGCGCTTGATATATACTATCGCCCATGGCAACAGCGTCCCTACCACAAAAGATAAGAGGGCGCTGCTCTATCCACAAATTATGCAAAAAATGAATGGGACAACAGTCACCTCAATTTTAACTAATTGTAAATTTCTCAAGGTTTACTTAGTTATTTATTATTTATTATATTTTACATTACAACAGGAACAAACTTTAAAGTTTACGATTTCTTGCTTAAGCATGTAACTACCGTTGGTCACCGTGGAGGGTGTTACCATCTGCCCACGAGTTGTTGGCCATTATTTAAGCTCATTCAGAGAGCCAACCATGCATCTAGAGGGTTGGATCCATTCCTTCGAAAATATCTGATTGCAAAGCCTGGGCTACTCTCAGGGTGGAATCTCTGTCTTCCAAGATTGTTGTTGTTGCTGTGTCTGTCTGTCTGTCTGTCCGCCTGTCCGCCAATTGCTGCTGTAGCTGTTCGTCCATCCGCCTGCCTGCCTGCCTGCTTGCCGCCCATCGTCGTCATTGCTGCCTGCTGTCTGTCCGTCTGTTTGTTGCCGTCCATCACCGCCGCCGCTGCCTGCCTGCTGTCCGTCCGTCACTGTCCGACCGACATCGTCCATCGCCGCTGCTGCCTGCCGTCCATCCATCACCGTCCAACATCCATCGCCACCGCCGCCTCCGCCTGCTGGCCATCCATCCATCCATCGCTGTTTGTCCACCATGAGTACTCCCACCTCCACTGTCATCTACACCTCCCCCTCTCCCTCTTCCACAGTCACTTCCTGGAGTGCCACCCCTGGCCTTCCTCCTTACACCTCACGTCCCCTTCCCCCACTTACACGTTCCCCTATCTCCTCCCCTGCTGTACACCCCGACCTCTACACCCTTCCTCTAGCCTCCACACCCTCAATAACTCCCACTCCTACCCCCCCCCTCCCATATGCCACTGTTGCTGCCTCTGCTGCAACCCCTCAGGTGGTCGGCTTCCCCTCTCTCACCCACCCCGTCACTTCATCGTCTGCATCCCCAGCATGCATCACGTCACGCCGAGCCACCATCGCCACCACTGAACTGTCTGCTTCTCCTGGCACCTCCACTATGCCTCAGGGATCTGTCACCCGCCATCTCCCTCTCCTCCCCATCCCTCTCCCCAACTCTCAGCCTCCAGTCTCCAAAAAACCCCAAAAGCGTGTCATTACCGACTCTGCTCCTGCCATTTCCCCCAAAAAGTCAACACCACCTCCCCCTCCTCCTGTCATCTCCATGGATACCACCCCTCCTCCAGCCACCCATACCACGGCCCCCACCCGCCACACCTTTGTCCTGTCAACTCCCGATCTTAAGGTCCTTGATGCCCGTACCTTCACCATGGTGATACGGAAGTATTTACCTGGTGCTCCCATCTCCCAACTCATTCCTCACAGGGACTCAGTCCTTATCAAGTCCCTGTCCCCCTCCTTTCACACGGACCTCCTCCGTAAACTCCCACGAGCTATGTTTGGCCCCTGTGCATCTCTGACACCCTTCCTTTCCTCTTCCACTCCTCGTCAGCCACAGCCTCCCCATCGCCCCCCCCCCCCACCTACACTGCCCGGTGATCACGGAGGATGAAGTGTTGGCAGAACTAAACTCCCACCCAGACCTGGAAATCCACTCTGCCCGCCGTATCCACAATGCCTCTAGTCCCACCTACCTCATGCGAGTCTTCTCTGAGTCCGCCCCCTCCACTGACCATCTCCTCACCCAGGGTGCCCTGATATACCACCGTTGCCACCCTGTTGAATCCTCCAAATCCCCTCCCCAATCCTACCAATGCCAGTGGTGCCTGATGTACAATGACCATCTGACTCCCAACTGCAAACCCCCCCCTCCCCCCCACCTGTCCCCATTGCAAGGCCTCCCACTTTCTTAAGAACTGCCCCAACCTCACTGCTCCTCCTTCCTGTAACACCTGAAATGGCCCCCATCCCACCTACTCCCACAAGTGTAAAGCCAAACCTCCTCCAGCCACCCATGAGCTTACGATCCCTGTTCATCCCGTTGATCCCCCTGTCCACCCCAACAATTCCCTCCGTCCACCCCCCACAGCAGAGGACATCATCCGGTTCCCTACCGTTGTACTCCAAAACATTCATCCTTTTCAGCACCCCCACACCTTCCAACAAATCTCCCTTGCCGCTTGCTCCATTTTCCACCTTGAACACCTTTGCCACTTACTCCCACAACCAAGTCTACTTCACCTTCACCCGCCTCGACACCGTAGTTTAAGCCTCTTCCTTTCCCTCTCTTCCCCCCTCTCTTCCTGCCATGGCGCGGCACGAGTATCGCATCCTCTTCCAGAACATTCGCTCCTTCCACTCCAACAAATACCTACTCATGCACACCCTCTCCCACTACCAGGTCCACACCTTCCTCTTGAACGAAACCTTTCTCCAGCCCCACCATTCTATTCGCACCTCTCCCTATATCCTCCACCGCACTGATGCTCCTGGTCCTCGTGCGCAGGGTGGAGTCGCGATTGGCCACCTTAAGCATATTCCTGTCTGGCCACAACCTCTCCTCAATGACCCCACTGAACACCTTATCCGCAGCGTCTTCTTCCCCTGGGTTTCCAAAAACGACATGATACTCGAGCAAAAAACATGTTCTAAAATTCTACAACAGATCGACGTCAGAGATATAGGTCTATAGTTTTGCGCACCTGCTCGACGAACCTTCTTGTGAAGACTGGGACTACCTGTGTTCTTTTCCAATCATTTGGAACCTTCCGTTCCTCTAGAGACTTGCGGTACATGGCTGTTAGAAGGGAGGCAAGTTCTTTCGCGTACTCTGTGTAGAATCGAACTGGTATGCTGTCAGGTCCAGTGGACTTTCCTCTGTTGAGTGATACCAGTTGCTTTTCTATTCCTTGGACACTTATTTCGACGTCAGCCATTTTTTCGTTTGTGTGAGGATTTAGAGAAGGAACTGCAGTGCAGTCTTCCTCTGTGAAACAGCATTGGAAAAAGGTGTTTAGTATTTCAGCTTTACGCATGTCATCCTCTGTTTCAATGCCATCATCATCCCGGATTGTCTGGATATGCTGTTTCGAGCCACTTACTGATTTAACGTAAGACCAGAACTTCCTGGGATTT
Source organism: Schistocerca piceifrons (assembly GCF_021461385.2). NCBI lineage: Eukaryota > Metazoa > Arthropoda > Insecta > Orthoptera > Acrididae > Schistocerca > Schistocerca piceifrons. Next base: position 453,079,482 of record NC_060138.1, on the reverse strand, counting down.
TCTGTCAAGTCGGTACATAGAATTTTACTTCCGAATTCACTGAATGCTTCACGTATAGCCCTCCTTACGCTAACTTTGACATCGTTTAGCTTCTGTTTGTCTGGGAGGTTTTGGCTGCGTTTAAACTTGGAGTGAAGCTCTCTTTGCTTTTGCAGTAGTTTCCTAACTTTGTTATTGTACCACGGTGGGTTTTTCCCGTCCCTCACAGTTTTACCTGGCATGTACCTGTCTAAAAAGCATTTTACGATTGCCTTGAACTTTTTCCATAAACACTCAACATTGTCAGTGTCGGAACAGAAATTTTCGTTTTGATCTGTTAGGTAGTCTGAAATCTGCCTTCTATTACTCTTGCTAAACAGATAAACCTTCCTCCCTTTTTTTATATTCCTATTAACTTCCATATTCAGGGATGCTGCAACGGCCCTATGATCACTGATTCCCTCTTCTGCACTTACAGAGTCGAAAAGTTCAGATCTGTTTGTTAATAGTAGGTCCAAGATGTTAGCTCCACGAGTCGGTTCTCTGTTTAATTGCTCAAGGTAATTTTTGGATAATGCACTCAGTATAATGTCACTCGATGCTCTGTCCCTACCACCCGTCCTAAACATCTGAGTGTACCAGTCTGTATCTGGTAATTTGAAATCTCCACCTAAGACTATAACATGCTGAGAAAATTTATGTGAAATGTATTCCAAATTTTCTTTCAGTTGTTCTGCCACTAATGCTGCTGAGTCGGGAGGTCGGTAAAAGGAGCCAATTATTAACCTAGCTCGGTTGTTGAGTGTAACCTCCACCCATAATAATTAACAGGAACTATCCACTTCTACTTCACTACAGGATAAACTACTACTAACAGCGACGAACACTCCACCACCGGTTGCATGCAATCTATCCTTTCTAAACACCGTCTGTACCTTTGTAAAAATTTTGGCAGAATTTATCTCTGGCTTCAACCAGCTTTCTGTACCTATAACGATTTCAGCTTCGGTGCTTTCTATCAGCACTTGAAGTTCCGGTACTTTACCAACGCAGCTTCGACAGTTCACAATTACAATACCGATTGCTGCTTGGTCCCCGCATGTCCTGACTTTGCCCTGCACCCGTTGAGGCTGTTGCCCTTTCTGTTCTTCCCCAAGGCCATCTAACCTAAAAAACCGCCCAGCCCACGCCACACAACCCCTGCTACCTGTGTAGCCGCTTGTTGTGTGTAGTGGACTCCTGACCTATCCAGCAGAACCTGAAACCCCACCACCCTATGGCGCAAGTCGAGGAATCTGCAGGCCACACGGTCGCAGAACCGTCTCAGCCTCTGATTCAGACCCTCCACTCGGCTCTGTACCAAAGGTCCACAGTCAGTCCTGTCAACGATGCTGCAGATGGTGAGCTCTGCTTTCATCCCGCTAGCGAGACTGGCAGTCTTCACCAAACCAGATAGCCGCCGGAAGCCAGAGAGGATTTCCTCTGATCCATAGCGACACACATCGTTGGTGCTGATATGAGCGACCACCTGCAGATGGGTGCACCCTGTACCCTTCATGGCATCCGGAAGGACCCTTTCCACATCTGGAATGACTCCCCCCGGTATGCACACGGAGTGTGCATTGGTTTTCTTCCCCTCTCTTGCTGCCATATCCCTAAGGGGCCCCATTACGCGCCTGACGTTGGAGCTCCCAACTACCAGTAAGCCCACCCTCTGTGACCGCCCGGATCTTGCAGACTGAGGGGCAACCTCTGGAACAGGACAAGCAGCTATGTCAGGCCGAAGATCAGTATCAGCCTGAGACAGAGCCTGAAACCGGTTTGTCAGACAAACTGGAGAGGCCTTCTGTTCAGCCCTCCGGAATGTCTTTCGCCCCCTGCCACACCTTGAGATGACCTCCCACTCTACCACAGGTGAGGGATCAGCCTCAATGTGGGCAGTATCCCGGGCAACCACAGTCGTAGTCCGATCGGGGGATGTGTGGGACGAACTGGCCGTCCCCGACAAACCCCCATCTGGACCCCCACAGTGATGCCCATTGGCAACAGCCTCAAGCTGTGTGACTGAAGCCAACACTGCCTGAAGCTGGGAGCGAAGGTATGCCAACTCAGCCTGCATCCGAACACAGCAGTTACCTCCCCGTCCTTCTCACCATAACGTCTGCTCACCGCCCCGTTCCGGCTCCCCACCCTGCACCCCCTCCCAAGGTCGTCCATGACTACCACCGTACCAACTGGGATGTCTACTGGGAACCCATCACCACCCAGGTCAAAAGCCACCCTCTTACCTATCGCCATCCTGACGGCATCGTTCACGCCTCATCCTTCCTTCAGAAAGTAATTACTGATGCTGTGGAGGCCCATGTTCCTATAAAACAATCCATCCCCACCGTCCCACTCTCCCTCCACGTGCTGTCCTCCTCCTCCATGAATCCCGCCGCCTCTATCGCTCCTTCCTGTGCACTCGTGACAGGGATACACTCCAACGCCACTGGCAAATACAGCGACACATATGGAACCTTATTACAGCAACGAAATGCCAAGACTGGTGCCAGACCTTCACACGACTCAACGCCACCCTCCCTATCAACTCCTCCAAGTACTGGTTTGCCTTCCATCGCCTTACTGGTTCCCTTTCCGCTCCCCACTACCCCCTTCTCCATAATGATTGCCCCCTTCCTTACAACCTCAGTAAGGCCAACCACTTTGCTTCCCACCTTTCTGAGGTCTTCTCCATCCCAGATAATCCCCACTTTGATTATTCTCTTTTCCCCACCGTCATGGAACATGCCAATACCTTGGTCACTCCACTTGCTCCTAGTCTCCAGTATTTGGGGCACTTGCCCCCCTCCGACATAAACACTCCCATCACAGCACAAGAAATTAAATTCATCCTCCAGTCCAAATGCAACATGGCCCCTGGTCACGACTGTGTCACCTATCGCCACCTTCGAGATAGCCCCTATTCCTTCCTGACTGTCCTTGCCCATCTCTATAACGTCATCCTCTCTACCGGCTTCTACCCTGACCTGTGGAAGACCTCCCATGTCCTCTCATTCCTCAAACCCAACAAACCTCCTTCTCCCGCCTCTTCCTATTGTCCTATCTGCCTCACCTCCGTCTTCAGTAAGGTCTTCGAATCCATCCTCTCCCACCATATCCATCAGCACCTTACTCAGCACCACCTCATTCCCCTTACCCAGTGTGGCTTCCGACCCTCCTTCTCCACTGAAGACCAACTCCTTAGCCTCGTCCTCCTTCTGTCCCTCCAGCTCAACTCCCATCGCTCCACCATTTTTGTTTCCCTTGACCTCCAAAATGCCTATGACTGTGTATGGCATCCCAGTCTCCTCTTTAAACTCCAAACCTACGCCCTGCTTATCAATTTTGTCCATCTGGTCGTTTCCTTCCTCTCGCACCATCCTTCCTATGTCACACTCCACAACACCAACTCCCTTATCTTTTATCCCACTGCTGGCGTCCCCCAGAGCTCTGTCCTCTCCCCTCTTTTTTATCTCTTGTATATGGCTGATATGCCGAAGCCATCCCCTCCTGTCCACCTTCTCCAGTATGCTGATGACACCACCTTCCTGGCTCTCTATCGTACCCTTCAACGGTCCCAACGTACCCTCCAAACCCACCTTAACCAGTTCACCACTTGGTGTAACCAGTGGTTCCTCCGTCTCAACACCTCCAAAACCCAGGCAATCGTCATAGGCCGCACCACCCGCTCGTTTCGTCTCCATGATTTCTACCTCACCCTTTATGGTCGTCCCATCCAGCTCACCCCCACCCTGAGATACCTTGGCCTCACCTTCGACCAACACCTCACCTGGACCCCTCACCTCTAGACCATCCAGCAGAAAGCCCATTCCCGCTTCCGCCTTCTGAAACTCCTATCTGGCCGGACATGGGGATTACATCCTTCTACCATCCTCCACACCTACAAATCCCTCATCTGTCCTATCCTCTGTTATGCCAGCATTGCCTGGATCTCCACACCCACCCGCTTTTACAAGGCCCTCCAAATCCTCAAACACCATGCACTCCACCTTGCCTTCCGTATCCGCCTTCCTTCCCCCACACAGCTCCTGTATGAACTCATCCCCTTCCCCCACCTCCTCCTGTTCCTCCAACATCTTCGCATCCTTTACATTGTCTGCAGGCTTGATCCCCCCCACCCTCTGATTGCCTCCCTCCTCTCCACCCCCCGCCCGTTGCCGCGCCTCTATCGCTGTATCCCTCCCTCTCTCCACCTCCACACCCTCCATCTCCTTCATCAGGGCAATTTCCAGCACCTCCCCCTTCCGGTTGATGAACTTTCCCATGACATCTACCCTTCCTTCCAACTATAACCTGGTCTTGTTCCACCCGCCCCCCCCCTCCCGAGGGCCCCCTTTTTCCTCTCTCCTCCTTCTCCCAGAGCGGATTTTCCTCCTTCCCCCCCCCCCCCCCACAAGACCCTGCACCCCTTCCCACATCCCTCCCTACCTGGCCCTCTACAGTGTGCCCCCTGCCCATCTCCCCCCTCTCTTCCCCTCCCTCCCTCCCATCTTCCGGTCTCCGTCATCTCCTTGCGCGTGGCAGATCCTCCGTTTTGCTCATTGTCAGTGTGCCACATCAGTGTTGTGTTTAGTGCTGTTTCTCCTGTGCGTCAAGAGGTGTGATGTGAATTGTGTGCTGGCCTTGTACTTAGTGTCACTGTCAGTGTTTGTTCTGTGCTACGCCATCCATTGATAGTTTTATGCTGCGGTCATACTGTGCCTTGTGTTCTTTTAACTGTCCCAGTGTGTGGTTTTTTTGTGTGCACTACTTTTTTACGGTTTTTGTCTCCATTTTACAGTCGCCTTTTTTTTTTCTTTTTGTCTATTGCCTTCCATGATGTTCCCCCTTTTATATATCTATGTTCACCATGTTTTCTCCTTTGTATATTTTTTAAATGTCTTCTGTTGTTTTGTTCTATATCTTTTGGAAGAGTAGCGCCTATGCTGCTGCCAGCCTGCCCCGATGGGGAACTGAAATACAATAAAGGAAAAAAGAAAAGGGCCAACCATGCATAGTTACCAACCGCGCACAGGCAGGGTGACGCCTCCAGCGAACGATCATATGGGTATAAAAATCTATTTATTTATGTAACTTTGACTAATTGTTTGTAGATTACGTACATGATTACTTACTAATATTATAACTTTACAGTGTTAAATGCCCTGAAGGTTACCCCATCGCGGGTTGAAACCGGTTGGCGGCAAAATAAACTAACGCGATTGTGACAGTCATTTTGAATAATTGATTATAAGCAAATTAATCGCTGTTTCTCCATACAACTGTGTGGTCTAAAAGTTTGGATTATTTTGATTTTTGACGTATTGCACATTTTCTTAATACCTGTAGGACTCACCTTCTCAAATTTGGAAAATAACAAAGTGTTGCAATTTTTTCAGTAAATTTGCCTACTCCATAATGTCCCCATACACCATGTGTGTGTCTTATAAATTCATCGATATAATATTCATACTATTGATCAGATTTTTCATGTTTTCTATGAAAGAAAATGCCCGTGTACTCCTGATACCATTTACTTACATTTCCACCTTCATCTTGGTTAAGGTTTTGCATGACTTTACTCCATATGCAATCTTGCTGTTGTACAATTTTCATTTGCATACAAAACTTATGGTAATCAGGCTGTTGTGTTGTACCTTGCATTAATAACATTTTGATTTCTTCATCTTGCTTTGTTAATTCGCTAAATTACTCTAAACCTTGTGGTAACCTAGACAAGGCATCTGCAATAACATTCTGACTTTCTTCAATATAAATGATCTTGAAATTAAATTCTTGTAAATATAGGCACAACCTAGCTAATCTACAGTGCAATAGTTTACATGTTAAAAGAAATGACAGTGACTGATGGTCACAGTAAACTTTGGTATTCTTACTGCACGAAAAATATTCAGACTTGTTAAATGCCCATATTACAGCTAAACTTTCCGATTCTGACACAGAGTAAGATCTTTCTGCTTCTGATAAAGTTCAGCTAGCAAAATTGATAACCTTGGGTACTTCCTTACCTTGTTCTTCTTGCATCTGGAACAAGTATGCCCCCAGCCCCTGAGATGAGGCGCCTGTGCATAGACAAAAATCCTTGGACATGTCAGTGTGGCTAGTAATGTTTGCATTGACTAATGCCTGCTTAATGTTATTCAAGTTTTCCTGACTCTTATCATCCCACAGCCAGGCCTATTTTTTTGTAACAAGTTGAGTGATGCATCACTGTTGATCAGTTGCTGTGGTACAAAGTTATGAAAAAAGATGCTAGGCCTAAAAAAGCTTTTAGTTGTTTTTTATTCCTTGGAGCTGGACAGTTGCGTGTGGCATCAAGTTTTTATAGATGAAGTAATACACATTTGTTCTGACACAACATGCTGTAGTATACAGAGAAGTTGCAGCTTTAGAAAATTGTAGCGAAATGCAGGAAGATCTGCAGCGGATAGGCACTTGGTGCAGGGAGTGGCAACTGACCCTTAACATAGACAAATATAATGTATTGTGAATACATAGAAAGAAGGATCCTTTATTGTATGATTATATGATAGCGGAACAAACACTGGTAGCAGTTACTTCTGTAAAATATCTGGGAGTATGGGTGCAGAACGATTTGAGGTGGAATGATCATATAAAATTAATTGTTGGTAAGGCGGGTACCAGGTTGAGATTCATTGGTAGAGTCCTTAGAAAATGTAGTCCATCAACAAAGGAGGTGGCTTACAAAACACTCGTTCAACCTATACTTGAGTATTGCTCATCAGTGTGGGATCCGTACCAGATCGGGTTGACGGAGGAGATAGAGAAGATCCAAAGAAGAGCGGCGCGTTTTGTCACAGGGTTATTTGGTAACTGTGATAGCATTACGGAGATGTTTAACAAACCCAAGTGGCAGACTCTGCAAGAGAGGCGCTCTGCACCGCGGTGTAGCTTGCTCGCCAGGTTTCAAGAGGGTGCGTTTCTGGATGAGGTATCGAATATATTGCTTCTCCCTACTTATACCTCCCGAGGAGATCACAAATGTAAAATTAGAGAGATTAGAGCACGCACGGAGGCTTTCAGACAGTTGTTCTTCCCGCGAACCATACACGATTGGAACAGGAAAGGGAGGTAATGACAGTGGCACGTAAAGTGCCCTCCGCCACACACCGTTGGGTGGCTTGCAGAGTATAAATGTAGATGTAGATGTCCTAAAAATTTGGCTTGCTCCTTACCAAAATTAGACTTTTTTTTAAATTAGCTGTTACTCTGTAATCTGCAAATCGTTAAAGTACCTGTTCAATCAGCGTGATATGTTCTAACCAAGTGGGTATGGCTATTAGCATGTAGTTTAGTCGTTTACATAAACAGTAACTTTGCTAAGCAATTCTGGTCCTAAGACCTTGTCCAGTGCAGATATAAACACACCTGCACTAATGTTCAGTCCAAAGGGTAGAAAACGGAGTTCATAATTTCTGCCATCACAAACAAATGTAGTATATTTTCAACTCTCTTCATGGAGCTTTATTTGCCAGTTGGATGCCTTAAGATCGAGTATACTGAAGTAATTTGTATTGTAAAACTTTAAAAGCTGTTCATCCAAGTTGTCTGGTCTTTCGCATACTGGTACCAATGTCTTATTAACACCTCTAGCATTGAGAACTAATCTTACAGAACTGTCTGGTTTACTTACTGGTAATATAGGACTATAACAGGGTGAAAATGCAGGTCGTATAATTCCCCTTTTAATCATATGATTGATATCTTCCCTTACTGACTCTCATTTTATCCATGGAATAGGATATGACATTACACAACATGTTTCATGTGGATAAACTTCAAAATTATATTCATAATCTTTGATTACTACTGGTTCCTTACTGAAAACATTTGCATACTTAAATAACAAGTTAGTAAGTTCTTGTCATTGCATATCATTTAATATCTATGTTTCACTTAGTTTATGCTCTACCATTTTGTAACTAACCAGCCTTTTCTTCATGTTCAGTATCAAATTTGTTTGTAAAATATACAGTTGGAAAGGAAGATTGTACTATTACAGTTGACTCTGGTATGTATTTGTTACTTTCATCAGGTGTTTTGACTAAATCAATAGACAAAATCTGATCCTTTACACAAAAGTGGCATTTACCATTACCTATGTCAATCTGTGTTTTGTATGTTCTAAATGTGTCTATGCAAATAAGACAATTAACTATGAGATTGTCAATTAAAATAAAATTACACATCACTAAAAAAAGTTCAATTTGCAATGGAATAAGTGCCTGATGTCAAACTAGTTTAGTCTTACTGCCTGTAGCAGTTTGCACCTTGAAATTTTGGACAGGAAATGTTGGAAATTTTCCTCTCTTCTTCAATTAACAGAAAAATGAATTTGACATTAGGCTGGTAGATGAACCTGTATCTAAAATTAACTGTGTGTCAATATTAAATATTTTCACTTTAATGTCTGCTCGTACTTGTTCTTCCTGGATATCATTTGTTGTATCTAATTCATGCTGATACAGATCATCCTTGATGTCATCTTGTTTGTCAAATCTTATGAAACATATTTGTAGTTTCGCTTTGCCCCCTTGCCCCCAATACCAGAGAGGTCAATAGCCTGGGGGTTAGCTATGACCAGTTGGTGTTTCCGATGGCATAGTGTGACTCAATTCATTACCTGGAGTAATTTCAGTTAGTTGCACGGTGTGGGTTTTTTACAAATTTGTATTTTTGGCTGCTGTGCTGTTACTTTGCTGCCCAAAAGTTGGCTGCAGTATAGTGTAAGGCATGGCATTGTTGTCATGCGTCGGCTGCTGCTGCAGCTGACTGTCTCTGTTTATATTTGGTATTTGGCAGTGTGATGCTAGATTGTAATTTGATTGTGTACAGAAATTACTCCTGTTGTTTCAAAAATTTCTTTTGAATCATTTGTTTTTTCCGTTCCTGTTGCCATACTCATTACCTCTGGGTATGTAACTTTGTTTTTGTGTGTACCATCCCTGCTGTGTGTTTAGATCACTTTTCACTGACTGATTTACATAACTATGTTGTTGTTATGACTGATTTTCTGTTGTTCTATTCAGCACTGGTCTTTCCTCATAGATTAAGTCAATAGGATCAAGCACTGACAGAAAATATTCAGTGTCATGCTCTGGTGTTGTGACTAATTTTTCTCTAATGTGCGATGGTAATCGACTTTTCAAAATTTTTAACAGTTCTACCTGTAATATTGGGTTCTTCCAGTAATGTGTTTTGTTCAGTTATTTTTCATAGTATCTGCATAGACTACTGTATTTGCCATTGAATGGTGCTGAGTTGAAAACCTTGCTCCTGAGTCTTTCTTGTACTATCTCAGACCAGTATTTGTTGAGGAAAGTGGATATAATTGCTGCAACATTTGGCCACTTCAATTGCCATAAAAGAATGTCACCTTGCGTATATCCCACAACAAATCTGGTTTTCTGTGCTTCCATCCAGTTGTGTGGAAATACATGCTGAAAAGCACTGATAAATACTACTGGGTTCATTCTTTTACCTTCAGTAATTAATGTAGTAAACTGTCGATGCCACAGCAAACCTTCGTCTGCATAAGTTTTTGATAGACACATAGCTTTTTTGGTCATATTTATGTTGTTACTGTAGTTGCCTGTCATCCTGGTTGGCAATTGCTCAGGTGTTGGTGTTGTGGGTAAGTTTACATTTTCCACCCTGCAACTGTCACTGGTACCTGCTGTAGGACTTGTAACAATTTGTGGATAAATACTGACAGTTGTGGTTTGTTCACTGTAGCCTGTGTATTATTTATACGCATATTTCAAGATCCGGTAATATTTTCTTCAAAAAGATTGCGGATGCTATCTTCCGCGGCTTGTAGATTAATGTTTATCTTGTTCACTGTTTCATTTTCTTTTTTCTGAATAGCCTTTTCTACTACAACTGTGTATAACTTACAATCAGTTACTAACTTCTCTGCAATGGTATTACTCTTATCTAATGTACCTGCTTCAGCTTGACTAATGATATCACTTAGATTTTCATTGATCTTCTCTCACTTCTTCTTAGCACATGCTGCGTCAACTTCTCATGTTGCTACCCTTAAAGTAAACTCTTCTACAGCTAAGGTGCACGTCATATATCTTGGCGGCCGAGTTTACGTTCGTTCTGCGCATTTGACGTCACAAATCACAGTCAGCCAATGAACAGAGAACGACGTTGCCAGATCTCGACTGCAGTGCAGAGCACCGACGAGTGTCTTCAATTTTAGAAACGTTCAGTCATAAATGAAGTAATTGAACAAAAGCAATGTCTTGATAGCAGACTTTCTTTTATAGAAAGTTTGGAAAAAGCATTCTTTACACCAACTGCTTCATATTCTATTAATTAATTAAACCAAACAAACAATAAGCCTCCTAATTCAGGCGATAGCAAGGAAAGGTGTTTGTATCAGTCTCACGAACCGCTTTTTCGCAATAAAGAACAGCGGTAATTGTTTATTTCCTATTGTACTTCGACGCAACGTGAGTAATTCATAGTCATCCCAACAGTGTTTGTCGGTATTTTGCAAACGTTTAGAGTGCTCCAGGAAACGCCAGAAATCAGTAGCTGCGTTGGCGTAGTGGTTAAGGTGTTGGGCTGCTAATCGGAAGATTCTGAATTCAAGGCTTGTTGCATACTAAACATTTTATTTATTTAAAAACAATAGCGAAGTGTCTTACTTAATGAATTTTATTCGCTTGAATGTAATGTTTTGAAATTTCCTGTGCTTCATTATAATCATAATAAGTTTTCAGTTTTTGTAATTTTCTCCTCCAATATTTCTTTTCACAGCAATTAAAAACAACGAAAAGGCACACATACAATATTAATGTTATCCGTTTTATTTGTATATCGCCTCTTCCGCAGTCGCTGTTTTACTATTCATATTGAGATATATTCTTTTGCGGCAGTATTAAAAGTATTATTTAGAGCAGAATTTCGGCTCGTACGTTGCCGAGCTATTTGATTGTCTGACGGAATTCTTTGCTTCGCTGCTTTGGCAACATCATATTCAATGGTTTCGTCGACTGATCTATGTTTTGGCAAGTATTTGATGTCCGTTGTGACAAAAACAAAATGTTTGCGCACTGTGCCTCACTGGCAATATATTTTAGTTTTATGTTTTATTACGTCCAAAATTCAGTTTTGTGTACTTCGCCAACTTCGTTTTAATCAGAACGTTTTAGAAAAAAGCGAAATGACTCTGGTATAAAGAAAGTTTTGTTACAATTGCTAAAGATAGAATTTATAAACACTGTTTATGTTATAAAGGGTGTTCATTTTATGGGGACACTGAAATCTCTTGAAAACGACACACAGAGCCAAAAGAAATCCTAATGAAAATTAGTTCCTCCCGGAAGGGGACATCCAATTATAACAAATTTGACTACAAATTCGTCGAATTTGGTATCATTGGATGTCCCCCTCTGAGACAAAAAAAATTTAGTTATAAATTTGTTTGATCCGATGTGTAGATTTGCGGATATTTCAATGTCTCCAATTAAAATGAACACTCTGTATAGTCGGAACCATGAACGACTGCGGTCGATTTAAGGCTCGTTCTACGCACCTGACGTCACGTATCCGCTGACAGCCAATGAGTGTTCAGTAGTTTTCTGAACTGTCTGCTGGGAATGTCTTGGCGAGTGCGAGTGTTAAATGTGATTGTAGTTATTCTTTGGTGAATTTTTATCGCATTTGTTGCAAGTTGTCATGGCTGATAATGGTGGTAAGCGACAAACTCTCCATAAACAGGCGAGGGACATAATTTACCGGATTCACGCTTTTTTCAAGCGCGAAGCAGAAAACGGTGGACCTATCACGGATGTCGCCAGATCTCAGGAACGCACTGCAGAAGCGACAGGCGTTAGCTTGAGAACCGTTCAGCGGATTGCCAATGAAGGAAAGTTATCTACGGAGACCTGTGGAAGCCCACTTTTCAGATCGCCAGGGAAATATCGCACTCGTGAGAGGACTGTAGATAATTTTGACAAAGATGTTCTAAGACAAGAAGTGCTCAACATGTACAACACAGGCGAATTTCCTACTGTAAAAAAAATCACTGTGAAAATGCGTGAAACCATAAATTTTAAAGGTAGCATGACTTCAATGAATAGAATACTTAAAAACATTGGATTCAAATATGTACATACAAATGACGGAAGAAAGTTTTTAATGGAACGTAGTGATATCGCTGCTTCAAGGGCACAGTTTTTAAGACGTATTATTGAAGTAAGAAAATCCGGGAATAAGAACATTTTTTTCTTGGACGAAACATGGGTGAACCAAAATCACACAAGGAAAGCGTGTTGGAAAATGAGTGATGGTTCGGGTGGGTTTAAAGTACCAGTTGGTAAAGGTGGACGAATAATTGTGCTTCACGCTGGTTCTGCTTCTGGATTCATTCCAGAAAGCAAATTAGTGTTCCGGGCAAAAAAGAGAAATTCAGGGGATTATCATTCCGAAATGAACTCTGAGACATTTAAATTGTGGTTTAGGAATCAGTTTCTCCCTTACTTGCCTGCAAACTCGGTGATTGTAATGGACAATGCGAGTTATCACTCTGTTGTTGTTGACAAGACACCCACAACAAGTACAAAAAAAGCCGATATCATGTTATGGCTGGCAAGTAAAAATATTCCTCATACTGCCAACCAAACTCGTGCTGAAATGTTGAATCTTGTAGTGCTTCATAAGCCTCGCACAAAAGTTTATGAAATCTATTGTATTGCACAGGAACATGGACACACAGTTTTGCGTTTGCCATCGTACCATTGCCAATACAATCCGATAGAGTTAATTTGGGCACAAGTGAAAGGGTATGTCGCAGAACGAAACGTGACATTTAAAATTGCCGATACAGAAAGGCTTCTGCACGAAGCACTTGACAGAATTACTTCTTCAGCATGGGCTGAATGTGTTCGGCATGCACAAAGGCTACAGGAGGAGGAAATGGACAGGGAAATTGTAATTGACAATCTGCTTGAACCCATCGTCATAACTCTAAGACCTGATGATTCGGACTGCGACACTGACTACAGCGATGCAGAAGACTATCGCAGCGATTGACAACAATGAAGGGTAAGGCACATACACAATAATATTCATGTTCTCTTTCTTGTTTTTGTTCCACAGTTGCAATTTTACCAATGGTATTGAAATATATTCCTCTTCTGCAACTGTAATAAGCGTCTTATTTAGACCAGACGCGTTTTTCTCTTTTGAAGCATCTTCATTGGACAGCATTTTGTCTCCTCCATTGCCAAGTCACCTTTCGTAGTTTTGTGCTGAGGTAACACAATATTCAACGTTTGTGTCGGCCGATCAGTGTTTTAGCAAATAAATGCTTTTTGTGTGTGCCACACACAAAAATTATATTTGACATAGCTCAGAGCACTGATACACAGTATATTCAAGTCCTAATGTTTTTGTAAGTCCACAGTTTTGTTTAACGTATTTTGTGTACTTCCTTTTGAGTGATTGAAGTGCTTTAAAATAAAGTCAAACGCGCCCGCTGTAAATAAAACTTTTATTACAGTCGCGAAAGACGGAATATTTCTCAATATTACATACGACACCAATCTGGTACTTACATTAAATGAGATATTGTTATACAGTAAATTTTATATGAAATTTAGGTATCTTGTCCACATTTCATTCTCAACACTGTGGTAACTACAATCGAACATACGGAAAGTATACGCTATGAACTTTACCTCTGCAAACTCTTCAAAATTTCGTGCAATGGTTTACTACATTTAATGCTGCAATATAACTGCATTGAAAATCGAAACAAAATTAAGTCATTTATGGGGGGAAGGTATCAGTCAAGAAGATGTGTCAAAATCAAATTTTTGGGCCAAATAGTTTTTGTGAAATCGAATGATAAGTGTGTCAAAGCAGTCGGAACACTATGTGTCTGCACAGGCGAGCAGTGCAGTGGTTACAAAATCGCACACGGCGTGGAATGCGGGGAGCATGTCTCTGTAGCAGCGAAAGGTTTAATGCGGCCGTGGTGGCTTTACTTCATAAACTGCGCGCTCCCCCCTAAACGTAAGTTTGAGAACTACACTGCTACGGCGCTGCTTCTCTTGGCGCGTACAACTGGCAACGCTGCAATCTCCCGGGCCGGGCGGGCATGCGCGAGCCGCCAAGATAAATGAATTGAACTATAGAGGTTTACCTTCATAGTCTTTAGTTTAACGACAGTGGTTACTGTTATAACTTCAAGTTGAACAAATATCTTTCAAGGAAGACACAATACATGAAAGTCACAGATCAAGTAAACAGAGTAAGATGTGTGTACACTTTAACAGTCAAATCATAACTGAATCCGAGTCTAGCGACCACTGGCTGGCTGGCCGCTTAGGTGGCGCTGCTGCTGCATGGCTGGCAGATAGCGCTGCATGTAGAGGATGCGCATAACTGCGCGGCAGCACTTTGAAAGATTGGCGAGTCACAACACTTTTACCCCCTTTGAAGTTTTTGCACAGGTCTTGATGGAGGTGGCCTGTAGATTGCTAACGTCCATAGGTGTTGTTTGACTGGCTGTAAAGTCTCGAGAAGGAGGCTTCCCATACGGACGGAAGTGTCCCCGATGATAATGGGTCGAGATGACAGGAGACGTGGGGGTCGAATCTGCTGGGGCCCCGTGCACCAATCTGCCCATTGCGGCAAGTCCGGTTGTTATAACAGGAGACATGGGCGATGTGTCCGCATCCGTAGGAGAAGGAGGCGAGTAGAGCTGCTCCGACAGATGATGGTCATCCGGTTCCTGCATGGGCACGTCTCCTGGTGGCATACGTTCTTGTGGTGGCACTGATATGATGGTGAGAGGACTGCAATGTGAGTAATGAGAGATTCCAGTATCCCGAGTACCAGGTAGAGCCGAAGGTGGTGTAGCGGCATCCGGAACAGGCATTGACGGCACACGAGGCTGAAGCTGGTCCGAATGACGCACTGCAACACCTGTGTCCGTCTGGATTTCATACAGGCATTGGCCACGGTGTCGTAAGATGCGGCCAGGACTCCATTTTGGCCGCCTGCCATATCCCTGTACTCATACAAGGTCATTGGCAGTGATCCGGCCAAGCGAAGGCACCCGCGGCCGTGAGGTGGAAGGCCGCAGAAGATGAAGTAACGTGCGGGGCTGTTGGCTGTTTAAGAGTTCAACCGGGCTGTGGTCGCCCATGGGGGTGAAATGGTAAAAAGCCAGAAATTGGAGAAGCACATCAGCAGCAGCAGAAGAAGTCAGGAGTTTCCTCATCTGAGCCTTAAATGTGCAGCCCAGTCGTTCAGCCTCACCGTTTGACTGTGGATGGAACGGAGTGGCTGTGACATGCATGATGCTGTGATGGCCACAAAAATCCTCAAAATCGGAAGAGGAAAATTGCGGACCATTATCAGTAACAAGAGTAGAGGGAAGGCCTTCCAAAGAGAAAATGCGAGCTAGAGCATTGGTGGTTGCCACGGTGGTAGGCGACGTGCAACAGACAATGAAAGGAAAGTTAGAGTAGGCGTCAATAATGAGAAGCCAATATGTACCTAAAAAAGGTCCCACGAAGTCAGCATGAATACGCTCCCAGGGCTTCTCAGGCGAAGGCCATGGTGACAAAGATGACTTCGGGGTGGCGGCCTGTGACGCACAAAGGCCGCAGGCAGTGACCATGTGTGCGATTTCAGAGTCGATGCCGGGCCAGTACACATGACGGCGCGCCAGAGATTTTGTGCGAGAGACACCCCAGTGCCCTTGGTGAAGGAGGCACAAGACCGAAGCATGCAAAGACGCAGGTACCACAACACGTAATGAAGCATTTTCGGTGGAAAGAAGGATAACACCATCCCTAGCCGTGAGGCGGTAACGCAAAGCGTAGTAGTTCCACAATGGATCAGAAGTCTTAGCAGACAGACAATCTGGCCAACCCTTCTGAATACACCGTAAAACCCAGGACACAGTAGGGTCAGAACTCGTAGCATCCGCCAGCCCGTCCCCAGTGATGGGGAACCCGCCCACAACCCGCTGCTCGGCATCATCCAGTTGGAAACATATAAGTTCGTCCCTATCGAATGCCAGGTCAGGACCCATGGGAAGGTGAGACAGTGCATCAGCATTCACATGTTGAGCTGTCGGCCAGAAATGAATCTTATAATTGAAATGAGACAAGTAAAGAGCCCAATGCTGGAGGCGGTGTGCAGCCTTGTCGGGAAGTGACGTTGATGGATGAAACAAGGAAACAAGTGGTTTGTGATCCGTGACAAAATGAAATTTGGATCCATAGAGAAAAACACCAAACTTATAAAGAGCATAAATAATGGCCAAAGCTTCTTTTTCAATTTGAGAGTACCTTTGTTGGGCATCCGTGAGTGTTTTGGAGGCATAAGCAATGGGTTGTTCAGAACCGTCAGAAAAATGGTGTGCAAGGACTGCACCGACCCCGTATTGAGAGGTGTCCATGGCAAGAACAAGATGTTGGCCAGGTCAATAAGTAGCCAGGCATGGGGCCTGTTTCAGCATAGTCTTCAATTTCCGGAAAGCTGTATTGCATGACACAGACCAGAGAAGAGGCACGTTTTTATGTAACAGGCGATGCAACGGCTGAGCCACCGAAGCAGCAGACAGTTAAACTTGTGATAGTATGCTATTTTCCCCAAGAAGGCTTGCAGTTCCTGAAAAGATGTAGGGCAAGAAAGGGCATCGATCGCAGCGACAGTTTGATGAAGCGGTCGAATACCATCTCGAGAGAGTTGAAACCCCAAGTACATGATACATGCCTGAAAAAATTTTGATTTCTGAAGATTACACTTAAGACTGGCAGTCTATAAGACATGAAAAAGTGTGTGGAGATTTTGAAGATGTTCGTCAGTGGTGGAGCCAGTGACAACAATGTTGTCCTGGTAATTTATACACCCAGGGACAGTGAGCAATAATTGTTCCAAGAATCGCTGAAAGAGAGCAGGGGTGCTGGCAACCCCAAATGGCAATCGTTGGTATTGATAGAGGCCGAAAGGCGTGTTAAGGACCAGAAACTGCCAGGAAGCAGCATCAAGAGGAAGTTGATGATAAGCTTCTGACAGGTCAAGTTTAGAAAAATACTGGCCTCCAGCAAGTTTAGTGAACAATTCTTCAGGTCGAGGCATAGGGTAAGTGTCGATAACGCATTGAGCATTTACAGTGGCTTTTAAATCACCACAGAGATGAATATCACCATTTGGCTTAGCAACGCCAACGACAGGAGAATCTGGAAGTGAGAGGAAGCGAGACCCCTGAAGCAGTGAGACGATCCAGCTCTCGTTTGACTTGATCACAAAGGGCCACAGGAATGGGCCAAGACCGAAAAAACTTAGGCCGAGCAGTAGATTTGAGCATGATATGAGCTTCAAAGTCATTTGCACGGCCCAACCCAGGAGAAAAAAGGGTCGAAAATGTCATCAACAAGGAATCCAATTGAGCATAAGGAATAGTATCAGAGACGATGTTGACAGAGTCATCTATGGAGAACCCAAAACGCGAATGGCATCAAAACCAAAAAGATTCTCTGCGTTACTATGGTCGACCACAAATATGGGAACAGTGCGAACGATAGATTTGTGAGATACCTCAGCATTAAATTGTCCCAAGAGAGAAATCTTCCATTTATTGTAGGTCCGTAATTGCCTAGTGACAGGTGACAGGAATGGAGAACCCAACTGAAGATACGTCTGAGAATTGATGATAGTGGCAGCAGAACCAGTATCCACCTGCATGCGAAGTATTTGGACAGTGAGGAATAACTTCCCTGAAAGGGAAGAAGTACAATTGACAGACAACACAGAATCAGAATAAGCGTCATGTTCATGAACATCATGTATTTGCAAACGGATGACACATGACCCTGTTTTTTGCATTTGTGACACACGACCCAATGTTGCGGACAATCTTCTCATGAATGTTTCGTAAAACACTGTGGACATGAAGGAAGATGGCGTGGGTTTTGCTGCAGTTTCTTAGAGGTTTGTTTACGGTAAGGCCAAGGCTGCGCTTGCGAGTGCACTGCCGCCACGTCAGCCGGCGGGGACACACCACACGCTTCATCAACATTGCACAGAGGTTGTATTTCCCCGACGTCGCCCTATGCCTCTATTTGCGCTCCAGCGGCGCGAGAAATTTCAAAAGACTGAGCGATGGATAGGACTTCATCTAGAGTCAGATTTGCCAACTGAAGGGCACATTGCCTAACTTCTTTGTCAGGCACCGATAGGATAATAGCATCCCATACCACGGAATCGGCGTAGGATTCTTTGTGAACTTCAGTAAGAAATTGACACTTTCTACTGAGGCCGTGAAGTTCAGCAGCCAAACCACGATAGGATTGATTTGGTTGTTTTTGACAACAATAAAAGGCAACACAAGAGGCTACCACATTCATTTGCTTTTGAAAATAGACGGACAGAAGGGAGCACATTTCAGCAAAGGACAAAGATGCAGGATCTTTCAAAGGAGCCAATTGCGACAACAACGGATACATTTGAGGTGAAATCCATGAAAGGAACAGAGACTTACATGTTTGTTCGTCCGCGACATGAAATGCCAAGAAGTGCTGTCGAAGACGTTTTTCGTAATCAGACCAGTCTTCCACCGTCTCATCATAAGGAGCAAAAGGAGGTAGAGACAATGACGAGAGATGCCCCGCATTTGATGACGCAACAAAATCACGAATCGCATTTGTGAGAAGCGTTTGCTGTTCTATGAGACCTTGCAATAGTTGCTCTAAAGTAGCCATCGAAACATGTGGGTCAATGATGGAAAAGAAAAATGCCATCCTCGTCGCCCATTGTTATAACTTCAAGTTGAACAAATATCTTTCAAGGAAGATGCAATACATGAAAGTCACAGATCAAGTAAACAGAGTACGACGTGTGTACACTTTATCAGTAAAATCATAACTGAGTCCGAGTCTAGCAGCCGCTGGCTGGCTGGCCGCTTAGGTGGCGCTGGTGCTGCATGGATGGCAGACAGCGCCCGCCGCATGTAGAGGACATGCGTAACTGCGCGACGGCACTTTGAAAGATCGGCAAGTCACAACAGTTGCCTTTTTTTACTGTCAAACACAACTGGTTTTGTGTGGCTTCAATATTTGTGTTCCCCTCATCTGTGATTTTCTTTATCTGTTCCTCTACTAAATCATGATGGTTGTTAGAAGAATCTACCTTCTGTTTTAACTCCATAATGTTATGTTAACTTCAGAAAGTACTTCATGTTAACTTGTCTCTTTCATATCACTCAATTTTTTGTCGATTTCAGTGCGAAAAGTTTTGGCTAAGTCATTGAATTTCTGTGAGGCCATGTCTTGCTAACCCTTGAATACTTGTTTTTGTTCTTGTTTCATTGTATTTAGATCTTGTGTAACAGTGTTTTGTTGCTGTTTTACCATGTTCATATCTTGTGTCAAATTATCAATTTTGGTATTCATATCTTGTTTCATACCACTGAAATTTGTGTTGATACTATCTAATTTCGTGTTTATATTAGATAATAACTGCCAAAGCAGTGGGCCAGTTGTACTACTGTGGCTGCTGTCAGCAGAACTTTCGAAATTAATGTTTGTGTTGTGAACAAGTGTCTTGTCAAGATTCATATTTGTATCACTCTATATTATTTCATTCATGAGCGGTACATCACTCTGGGAGATGAATGACATTGTCTCATCAATTGTTAACATTGTGTCATCAAGGCTATTGTGGTGTGAAGCATCACTGTCATTTGTCACACCTACAACACTCATCTCTGACCTACTTAAACTTTCTGCTATAGGCATGCATGGCACCTGAACTTCAATTGTTCAATCACACAATTCTATGCCATCTTGGCTGATTGCATTTTCATTATTGCTATCAACAATGGACATATATATCCCTCGGCCATGTTGCATGAATATGCAAAAATAAAAATTTCATAAAAAATGTCAAAATTTCATATGCTAATTATTACACTTGATAATTGTAATTTACATGATGTCAAAGCCTGTTTTCTGTCTATAAGGATATGCAAACTTAAGTGTCACAGTCCTTTATGTCTCGCTGTCAATGCATATCACATATCTCAGTGAAAAATTTCTGTAAATTTTCCACCATAAAATTCAAGGAAGGGAATAATGAAGAAAAGGTTTCTATCTACATCGAAAGAGGTGCTACCAAGCATAACCATGCAAGAAACTTGCATAGCTGTCCTGCCTTTGCTGCACCAAACAAATTTTACGTAACCTGCGACCAATTCTTAATTCTTTCCGAAATTTCTTCTCAATTTTTGCCTTTTTGCTTTACCTGTTCCCCATTATGATTCATGCAAACAGAAAATACACACAATTAGTTTTTATGACTAATAACAATGCCATAGAAATTTCTTACTATAAGAACAGTTAACAAACCGTACTTATAACCGGTGCTCTGAAGTCGTGGAAAAAAAAATTTAAAGTATAGTATAATTGCATTATTAGTAAATGTTTCGTGTGTAGGAAGTTGTGCTATTCAGACTTCCTATCTTACATTTCAATTGAAGATGCAGGCAGCCCACTCCAAGGACACCAGTGCATCTCAAAAATGAAGAAAATCCTCCCAACTTGGCTCCATTTCACTTCAATAATAATACTTAATACTATTGTTAAGTATTCTCCTATTGAGAATCACGAATAATACATAACACTCGTAGCACATCATACTTTGAGCAATACATCTTAACCATCCTTCTACTTACGAGAGAAAGAAACAAAATCATGTACAAAGAAAAGTGAATGATTTTTTTCTTCATTTGTCTGTGCCTTACCGCACATCCATAATTAATGTCTCTGCCGATGTTTATGGTCAATTGCTGTTTTTTTTTTTTTAAATAAATTTTAACTTTGCCATATCCGGGAGTTTTCACCATGTACCCAAACATAAGTCATGTTTTCTGCTTCACAAAACAGATAGAGGTCAATGCACCTGAAGAAACATAAGTGATACTTTGCAGTCGTGCCTGAGAACATAAGGGATAAGGGCACTATTATAATCTGGGGAATATTATTCTGGCAGTTTCTAGAAACATTAAACCATACATAAAGTCTTATAGATAATTTTTATAACAAATCTATCCTCTGACATCATGACCTCCTGTACATTAAGAGTGTCTTTCCCTGGAAGGGATATATATTTGAGTAGTCATCATGTGAATAGACATGTCCACAAATGGCTGGAAGCATATTACTGCTTTTCTAAAGCTAAGTGGAAGAATGAACAATACAGCTGCTGGTAATTAGAAGATTACAGTTCTCTAGCTACCTAACACATCCAAATAATAACCACTTTTTGCATATAGTTTACTTTCATAACAATACTCATACACACATTGACGAAATTTGTTTATTTCGATAAATTCATAATTCATACGACTTTTTTTTTGTTATGCCTCTCAAGAGAGAGAGAGAGAGAGAGAGAGAGAATAGCTGAAACGAGGTTTTCTACAATATGCATCACATGTTAGCCCTCAATGACAAAATTCTGACTGCATATCCTCATGGAGCACTTCTGGATAAACACATTGACTGCTGTAGATATAGTGATAGAGATTTTAATGCCAAAGACACAGTATTAGCCATGAGGTACTGCTGCACCAAGCAGTGGTGCTGTGGCTGACGATGGCTCTGGCAGTCAATGCGTTAAATGTTAAAATGTAGTCTGATCTTTCCAGCTTCCTCTCATTCACTCCAGAGTTATGTTGTTGTAGTTGCCACTCTGAAGAACGGGTTTGATGTAGCCGTCCAAACTATTCTGTGCAAGTCTTTTCATATTTCCACAACTTTTTCCACTCTACATCCATTTGAATCTGCATATTGCATTCAAGTACTAGTCTTCCTCTGTGATTGCTAACTGCCACACTTCCCTCAATTACAAAATTAACTCTTCTTTGAGGCCTCATAATGTGTCCTATGAAGTAATCATTTCTCTTAGTTGATGTTGGCTGCCGCACAAACATTGAGGGATATTTCACACCAGGCCTGGCGAAGAACATGGCTTTAGGTGTGAGGCTCTGCTGCAACCACCAGCAGCCACAGAGTGTCTGATGTGAAGTTCTTCTGTGACCACAGGGGACCTCATGGCAGTCAGTGTGTTAAATTTATTTTGTCCCCAGTATGATTCAGTACCTCCTCATTAGTTGTTCGATCCACTCAGATAATCTTCAGTATTCTTCTGCAGCAGCATATTTCAAAAGTTTCTATTCTCATCTTACCTGTACTGTTCATAACTCACATTTCTCCTCCATACAAAATTCCTGAGTTTACACAGAACTACTGTCTCACTACAATTAAGAGAATCATTTCAACGGTTACTGAAATAAAACTACATGTTGACTGCCACAGCATAGTGATGGATGTTTCACTGCCAGGCCAGGCCACAGATGGGCACACAGTGTTAGATTTAATATTCTGCTGTGGCTACCAGTAGCCAAGGGGCAGGCAACATGCTAAGCAGCCTCTCATTTTTCATGTGTAACAGGTTTTAATACTTGTTCATTCAATTAATGATTGCTTTACTTTTCATTTCATTTCAAACAAATTTTTACATGTTCACTTTTTTCTACCTCAAATGGAAGGTCAGTGCAGTAGTATTCAAAACCAGCAGTATAAAACATGGTGTAACTGCACTAACAAGCACACACACTCACACCCCAAAAGCACAGGTACTTCTAGCCACTGCTTGTTTTCCCCTACCAATGCACTTTTCCAAAGTGGTGTGCAAGTAAGACGACAATGCTGCCTATTAAAATTTCAACATCAAGAAGTTGGCACACAACAAATGTCAAATTGACAAGAAGCTTACTTATATACTTGGATAAAGCAATGATTAGTATTCCAGTGCAATTACCTAAAGTAGGAATAGAATTATGTAAATTTTCTATATAAGGACAGAGAGTGCAGCAGTTCCTCATTGAGAAATTGCTTTTGGATATTGTTTGTAAGTGAGAAATTCACAATATGCCTCACATAAGAATAAGTAATGTATACCAGCACATTTCAGAATGAAAAAGCAGCAGGATCATCCCACATCAAGACTGCAGTTTATTGTTCAGTAACATTGCTGCCTGTGTTTTGTTTGTGATCCCACTATCATCAAGTGAACATGGAATCAGAGGGTTCATGGAGGCCATGCTCCATGTCCAGCTAGACCTCAGTGACTAGTACTGTGTGGACAGGCATAACATTTGCTAAGCCATGCAGAACTGTACATTGAGCTTTAATTGGCTTATTGGACAGCTTGTCAACATGTTGACTGTTATCAAGTCGCAGCTGAGATTTACATCTGACACCTGACACCGTGTGGCTGCCAGTAACCAAACTTTGCACTCTGTTCAGTGCAATTCAGATTCGGATGGTACATGAAGTTGGGTAAAATAAATGAAATTCTGTTGTGTCCAACAGCAGCCTCATTGCAGTCACCATGTTAATGAAAAAACAGACACCAAATTCAAATAGGAGTAAGCTCAGAATTTGCTGTCAATGAACAGACTTGAACTTACTGGATCAATGAATGTAGAGAGAGGATTCAGTGATCACAGACCTATTATAACTTTGTTGATCACTAATTTTAATAAAAATTTTGTAAAAACTACACAAGCAATCAGCTGAAAAAAGTCAGATCTAGGCAAGAAAATGTAGAGGATATCTGGCAGAATTCAGACATATTCCACATGGTGGACAAGAAGGTACTATGAAAGACAGTGAAGGACAAGAAGGAAAATGCAGATCAAAACAAAGCCTAATTCTTGCTGACAAAACAAAAGCTGGAAAAAGTCAGAACAAGCATAGTGACAGCTGTGTGAGAAGCATTTAATTAATTTGAAAGCAAGAGTTTATTTGCAAATTCCCAAAATAAGAAGAAAAAAAGAAAAAAGAAAAATCCTATGCAAAATCAGTTAATGGAATGAAGTTGTCTGTTCAAATGCTGATTCATTATGAAAACACTGACTGTGAAGATGACAAAATGAAGACCAAAAGAACAAACTCTGTCTTTCAAAATTGCTTTAACAAAGAAGATCATAACTCAGTTCCTACATTTGTCTATTGCCCCAGTGCAAAAATGATAGGTAAGGAAATAAGTAAGACTGGGTAAAAAAGCTAAAACTGCTTGAGAGAGGAAAGGTAACATGGCATACTGCAACACCTGTTAAGATTTTACACTGAATATGCAGAGCTGGCTGCTTATCCAGTGTCATCAGTTTGAGGCTTGGCAGTGATATTGGTGTCCGCTATCCACACTCACTGTACTCTTCATCCACAATTGAGTAAATTAAAATAATTAAAGAATATGTGAGCAAGTAATAGCATACATAGTTGTATAGAGAGTATAATTAGATTAATGGAGGTAGTGCCATGGTATGAGGCAGTGTTTGTGACAAAGCAAGCTGGGATCTCTTTACATCTCCTCTTGTTTTGTCCTTTTCACTTTTTTGCCTAACTATCATTAACATGCATTCATATAATCTGTAATTCCATAAAAGAGAAAAGAATATAGCACCAGGTCTAATTTTGTACTTAGTTTTGTGTGTGTAATTAATTTCCTAATTTATTTTGACTATTCCCAGTTAAAATCTTTTGTTATAGGCTGAAATCAGTAATTGTTTCGTAACTTAGATTCAATTGTTGACTTATAAACAAATATAAATTGTGTGCCCAATATAAACATTTGGAAGAAGGACTATTAGGATTCTTAAAGTATTTATTTAGCTCCATTCGAAAACATATGAGCAAATCCAACTCTTAATTAATTCCAAAATAATTACTAGGTTTGTCAAAAATATTGTTTGTATAAATATATCTGTAATATCATTATTTAAACAAATAATTCAGCCTAACCTTTGTTGTAGAAGAAACTGATAAAAAAAAGAAAGCATTTTTTGATGTATTCAGATAACTGAATGAGTTATGTTTTAATTGTAATTTCTGTAACTTAAACATCAAACAATGTATAGTTTCACTACCTATTATTGAGAGGATATATAAAGGATCAAATTTTGGTGTTGATGCAGTCAGTCTGCGCCTGATTTTCAGAGGGATATTATGAACTGTTTCAAGTAACAACAATGCATCAACTTAACAGTGGAATTAGTGTAACACAAATAGGCCATGGGTTAAAACAATGACAGTGTCTGTTCAATTCATTTGAGAAATAGTGCCACACATACCTTATTATTCTGCAAGAACTGTGAACTGTGTAGTTAGGTTTTTACAGCTCATAGATGTTCAACAGCAAACATTGTAGCAGTATGCTGATATTTGCCTGCAAGCTATTAATGAGGCTTATCTACATTTATCAATAGTGAACTAGCTGTATAACTAATATTGGGGGGAGGGGGGGGGGGTTGTAAACAGTGAAAGTAAAGGACTGTAAAATGCAACTGTGCAACTGTCGGCTACATCATTTACAGTATCAGTGTTGAACTTCCACCCCCCATTTTTCACCCAGTATAACAATGCAGTACGTCGACACCGAGGACCATCAACGAAAAAATAATGCAGGTGAATGTCACATGTTGGCTGAGAAACACAAGTCATCGCTGGTGCGCTGACATAGCCAACACTACTGCAAGTTTTGAAGGTAGGTGGATGGATACAAATTGGTTTCTAACCCCAAAATAATGGGTAGTTTGAGGGAGTGGACCCCTTCTTTTGAAACAGTTGGATGAATCCGGAGTAACATAAAAAGTCAGGGAAAAGTAAGGCCATATAATGATATAGATTCTAAGAGTTAGGAGAGAGGTTAAATTCTGGAAGAGAGCACACTGCAAGGATCTCACTTTGAAGTATTGATGTAAGGTATTCTAATATAAAAAACATTCATAGACATCTGAAGTGATAGCATAATAAGCCTTGGCTTTGAGCATATTACATAAATATTGTCGTCAAAAGTCAAATTGCACAGGAAGTGAATTTGTTTGGTGATTATAAGTGAATTTTTTTTTTGTGATTATAAGTGATTTTGACTTGGTGACATTCTCTGAGACCTAGATGATGTCAAAGCTGTATTTAGGCAAGTGCAAGATGTGCAACTGCACAGGACAGAAAAATTTTTGG